>NC_136947.1:10338207-10385707 GCF_949987615.1 Pollachius pollachius | reverse complement strand
TTAGAGCGAGAGTGATAGCAGGATATTTACAGAGGTAAATAGAGGTTGAGCGAAGGGAGAGAGAGGCAAGGTTAGAGTGAGGGAACGAGAGCTAGAGATTGAGATATATATATATATATATAGAGAGAGAGAGAGCGAGAGAGAGAGAGAGAGAGGGAGAGAGAGAGATAATGAGAGCTAGAGATTTAGATAGAGATAGAAAGTTAAGAGAGAGGGAAGGAGAGCTATAGATGAGAGAGAGAGAGTAAGAGAGGGAGGTAGAGGGAAGGGTAGAGAGAGAGGGATGTAAACAGAGAGAGGTAGAGAGAGAGAGAGAGAGAGAGAGAGAGAGAGAGAGAGAGAGAGAGGTAAAGAGAGGGGTAGAGGTAGAGAGAGAGGTAGAGAGAGAGAGAGGTGGTTAAGTCCATGCTGAGTGGTGTTTGATTTATCCCCTCCAGAGTCTGGCCGTCCTCTGGGAGCTAAGTGAGGATTAATCAAACACTCCCGACGCAGGCGGAGCTCTTACTCAACACCACCTTTCAGAGCACCACCCATCAGAACAACACCTCAACACCACCTCTCACACCACCTCTCAGGACAACACCCAGAGCACCACCTCTCAGCATCACCTCAACACCACCTCTCTGAACACCACCTCAACACCAACTCTCTGAACACCACCTCTCTGAACACCACCTCAACACCACCTCTCTGAACACCACCTCAACACCACCTCTCTGAACACCAGCTCGAAACACCACCTCTCTGAACACCACCTCAACACCACCTCTCAGAACACCATCTCGGAACACAGGGAAAATCTGCCAGCATCTCCTCCACCCCGGTGCTCCTCCTCCACGCAGACACACACACACACACACACACACACACACACACACACACACACACACACACACACACACGCACACACACACACACACACACACACACACACACACACACAGACACTGCTGACACATGTGATTGGAATGTGAATCTCCGCTGTGTGAGTCACTGTGGGTTCAGGTCACTAGGAGCACTGAGTAATGGTGTCTACCACTGTGTGTGTGAGTCTCCCTCCCTCCCTCTCTCTTTCTCCCTCTCCCTCCCTCCCTTCCTCCCTCTCTCTCTCTCCCTCTTTCTCTGTCTCATAATCAACTGTACATATCTATATCTAACTATGTATATATCTATTTATATCCGTATAACTCTGCATCAGCACCACAGTGGTAGCCATGGCAATGGTCATCCCTCACTCCACCCTTCTTCAGGGATAAAGCGATGACTGCTCGTTCATTCAACTCTCACCACTTTGGTACGCACACATAATCTTTAGACGCATGCATACTCACACACACACACTTACACGTACACACACACACTTACACGTACACACACACACACACACACACACACACACACACACACACACACACACACACACACACACACACACACACGCACGCTGCAGGCTGGTCATCGGGTCACAGACTAATAAGATCTAGTGTGTAATACCAGCAGCACAGTGGGCCCTGCTGTGAGCCCTGCAGGGCTTTCTTGGAGTTATTATATATGTGTGCGTGTGTGTGTGTGTGTGTGTGTGTGTGTGTGTGTGTGTATGTGTGTGTTTGTTTGTGTTTGTCAAAAAAGCAGGGTATGCTTGAGAGCAAGACTGTGTTGGTATGTGTTTTTGTGCAATACAGATGTGTGTGTAAATGCCTGTGTGTGTATATCTTTGTGAGTGTCTCTTTGTTGAAAGAGACTGTGTGCGTGTGCATGTGTGTGTGTGTGTGTACATGTGTGTGTACATGTGTGTGTGTGGCTCCCATTGCAGCTAAATGCTATGTTTCAACAGTCTGAGGGTAAATGTGATTTGAATAATATTTTCTGTCAGGTGGTGGCTCAGTCAGTATATAATACACACACACAGACATGTACGCACGCACACACACACACCCACACACAGGCGCACACACAGGCACACACACACACACACATCTACACATTCACTGTTTCTGCTGCAAAAGTGCTGGAAGTTATTTCCTTGTGTTTTGGGATAAAATGGTTGTTAGTTTCTCGCAATAGGCTGTTACTGCTGGTAACAGACAGATAGCGTCCAGAGCTAGCTCATAGTAGCGTCCAGAGCTAGCTCACAGTAGCGTCCAGAGCTAGCTCACAGTAGCGTCCACAGCTAGCTCACAGTAGCGTCCACAGCTAGCTCACAGTAGCGTAACTCTCAAGAGCTAACTCACAGTAGCGTCCAGAGCTAGCTTTCAGTAGAGCCAGAGCAAGCTCATAATCGAGTAGCACTCTCCCCTCTAGAGCTAGCTCTCAGTAACATAGCGCTCCCCTCCACAGCTAGCTCACAGTAGCATAGCGCTCTGCTCCAGAGCTAGCTCACAGCAGCGTAGCGCTCCCCTCTAGAGCTAGCTCCCTGTAGCATAGTGCTCCGCTCTAGAGCTAGCTCCCTGTAGCATAGCGCTCCAGAGGGGGGGGGGGGGGGGGGGCGGGGGAGGAGAGAGACAGCCTCGCCGAGGTGTAATGTCCGGGCCCGGGGGGGGGCGGGGGGCAGGGGGCAGAGCTCTTGTATCAGCGATCCCTCGGTGCCAGTCAACACTTTTTATCTCCAGCGTTTATTCCTCAGCTGACGACGTGATACGGGGGGGGGGGGGGGATGGGGTAGGGCAAGGGGGAGACACAGGGATAAAAGTGCTGATGTCTTCCAGAAGACAGCGCTCGTCGCGGCCGTGATGGATTAGGGTTTTAGGCGTTGCGATTGGGCGGTTGTTTGTCACCTGAGCGGCGTCGGGGAGGGGGTGTGGGTTGGACCCGGGCCGTGGGAGGCGGCCTCGAGCTGGGAGGCGGCCTCGCGTTGGGAGGCCGCCTCGAGCTGGGCGGCGTTTATCCCACATCAGCGTCTCCAGGCAGTGATTAATGGTCGGACCTGTTCCTCTGTACGGCTCAGACATCCAGGACGTCTCAGACACATCTCCAGTATGCAGACAGAAAGCAGGTGGTAAAGAGCCGGTAAGCAGCCGGTAAGGTCAGTAACGTGGGACAGTGCAGTCACTGCAGTGTGGGCGAACACTGTATAAAGTCTGATCTCTTTGAGCTCCGCCATTAGTGGAAAGCTGGGCTAAAGGTTCCTCTTCCTCAGTCTGAAGGTCGGATCAGGAGGACGACTACAGTTCACTGCTGCCTTCTGATGGACATGCAGTACTTACATACCTACAATCATGTATAGACACACATAGACATAGACACACACACCAACGCACACACAGACACACACACATATACACACACATATACACACTCACACACACACACACACACACACACACATAGACACACAAAATCACACACACACACACAAACCCACACATATACACGCACACACACGCACACACACACCCAGAAATAGACACACATACACACAAAAACACACATATATACACACACACACACATAGAAACACAAAGACACACACAGAAACATACAGATAGACAGACACACACACACACACACATATACACATAATATGAGTAACACAGTGTGTATGTGTATGTAAAGATGATGTCATGGGTCTGCATGTTTGATGCCCCCCCTCTTTACTCTCTCGCTTGGCGGTCCGCATTATGAATGAATGAGGGGCTGTCTGAGAGGGTTACTGTAGAGGTCCTGATGACCTCATCATGACCACACATGACCCACTTACTACCTCATACACATACACACACACACACACACACACACACACACACACACACACACACACACACACACACATATATATATCTATACACACACAATCACACACACACACACAAACACACACTCGCACATACAGACTCAGACACATACACACACACACATACACACACACACACACTCTCACACACATATACAGACTCAGACGCACACCACTTTGTCATTCCTGATGAGCAGAGACATGTTGTTTTAACGGTCGTCGCGACGCAGGGAACCGGTCTGACTCTAGCTAGGAGACTACTGTAGGACACTAGCTCTAGGAGACACTAGCTCTAGGAGACACTAGCTGTACACTACTGTAGGACACTAGCTCTAGGAGACACTAGCTGTACACTACTGTAGGACACTAGCTCTAGGAGACACTAGCTGTAGGAGACACTAGCTGTAGGAGACACTAGCTGTAGAAAACACTAGCTGTAGGACCCTAGCTGTAGGACACTAGCTGTAGGACACTAGCTGTAGGAGACACTAGCTGTAGAACACTAGCTGTTGGAGACACTAGCTGTAGGAGACACTAGCTGTAGGAGACTAGCTGTAGGAGACACTAGCTCTAGGAGACACTAGCTGTAGGACAATAGCTGTAGGAGACTAGCTGTAGGAGACTGAGGTGTACAAGCTCTTAGATGTTTGAAATAATTGATGTTAGTGTGTGTTTTTTGTTTTTGTGTATGCCTTGTGAGTGTGTGTAGTGTGTGTGTGTGTTTGTGTAGCATGTGTGTGCATGCTGAGAGGTAATACTTTGAGGTTTATTCACACACACACCTCATGTACACACCTCTCTGGATGAAGGCTGTCCTGGATTGAGGATGAGGAGGATGTGTTCAGAGTCCTCCTGTCGCTCTCAGGTGAGCTGGTCCCACGAGCGGCGGGCGACACACACACACACCGACGCGCCTGCTCGTAAAAGAACACCTTGAAACCAGGCGAGCTTCTGTTCAGAGCGCTAATGACGCCTCGGCCCGTCTCTAAAGGAGGGGCTTGGGGCCCGTGTCCCTCAGTGCTTCAGACCAGGTGTTCACTCCTGCGGGGGTCAAACTTCTAAGGAGACGCTGCGCCCCCCCTCCCCTCACCTGTGTTTGTTCCTCCTGGGACGCCGCCGCGGTCCGCAGGGCCCTGTGACACCCCCACCACTGCCCCCCCTCCCTATCTCACCGCGGCTCTGATAAAAGGAAGCGTGCGGCCGCTATCGTATGCTAACATCGCGCCGCGGCATAACTCACAGGCAGCAGTCCCAGCGCCTAGCGCTAGCCGCTAAACGCTAGCCGCTAGCGCTCCATCTCTCCTCCACGAGCCATTAGCTCAGGAATGTTCAACATAACCTTGCCGCCGCCGCCGCCGCCAAACCAAATACCTCTCCAGTGTTTTACGAGCGCAGGCCGTCCTGCAGGGGGGCTCCGTTTGGGGGGGGGGGGGGGGGGCTCAGTCTGGGGGGGGCGTGTTGGTTCTGCCAGACCGCCCCGGGACCCGAGGTGAACCGCGTCCTGATTTACGGCGCCATTACCCGGCGTTCCTTCATGAGCGAGCAGCAGGGGGAGATAAGAGATGGACCCCCACGTCAGGGTCACTGGACTCATAAGAGAGGGGATCAGGAGCCCCCCCGCCCCCTGTCTCCCGCCCCAGGCGTCCAATCAGACAGCAGGAGGCCGCTGGTTACGCCACAGCGAGGGTCAGCTGGAGGTGGACTGGGGGTGTGTGGGTGAGGGTGGGGGGGGGGTGCTGGTCAAACACAAGATAAAGACCAGAGGGTAGTCCTGTGCCCTCAGGAGACCATGTGACCAGGTTACAGGGAGTCTATCACTCTGGTCCACATTCTGGTCCACCATGTGGACCAGAATGCACCATACATGGACCACACTGGTCTGTAGGTATGTATGTGTGTGTGGTTGTGTATGTGTGTGTAACCCTGACCACAGTAAGTCTTTCATGTCCGTTTGGTTTCAAACAACGTACTCTGTGGTTCAAAACTTGGTTAATCTCCATCTTCCTCCCTTCTTCTTCCTCCCCTCGTCTTCCTCCCCTCGTCTTCCTCCCCTCGTCTTCCTCACCTTGTTTTCCTCATCTCGTCTTCCTCCCCTCGTCTTCCTCCCCTCGTCTTCCTCACCTTGTTTTCCTCATCTCGTCTTCCTCCCTTCGCCTTCCTCACCTCGTCTTCCCCACAACGTCCTTTAGTTTGAGTATCGTCTCTTAGAGAGAGTCTTAATCGCTGTGGAGATAGGCGTGGTATGGTGGAGCCAACTGTCGGATAATAAAAGGATTTGAATCATTATGTTGAGACGCTATGATGGAAATAGGACTCCCCAACATATTAATTTCCAAGGCAAACTTTGTTCTTTGGTGGCACTTGTCGTTTCGCTAATCAAGCTAATTCTGTCACAGATTCGGAGGCCCATCTTCCTCCATTGATGTTCTGCCAATCCAATAATGCCTTCAAATCCATCTTTACCCTTCTTCCCTCAAACGGCGGCCCTTGTTTTCCCCAAACAAGGATCCTCTGCCGATGGCGACAGTCCAGATTCAGTGACTAGCTTAGCGTATCTTAGCATAGCTTATTTGCCCTTAGCCCGGTGTAGCTTAGCGGCGAAGCTCACCGTAGGGGAGGTCCTTCCTCTCTGCGTCCCGATTGGCTGCCTGTCCTGGCAGATGTCCTTCTATGAATAAATAATGCATTGCTTCAGAAAGTTGTCTTGAATATCGTCATACATAAATGGTGGGGCTTATGACGTAGACTCTGTCTTCAAGTTGAGTTATTTGGCGAGCTATTTTAAAACATAAATGTGTTAATGATGAGGGCGGCATGTGGCTCAGGAGGAAGAGCGGGTTGGCTGGTAGCCAGGAGGATGCTAGTTCGATCCCCAGCTCCTCCTAGCGAGTGTCGAAGTGTCCCTGAGCAAGACGCCTCACGGCCTCACCCTCACCCCCGGCCTCACCCAAGGTTGTAGTTGAGGTTTTAGTCTTTGTCAGTGGAGGTTGTAGCTATGTGGTCATAGTTACACACACACACACAAAGGACCCAGGGCCTGTGTGTGTGTGTGTGTTAACTCCACCTTCAGGGGGGAGGTCTGCTTCAAGCTGTTTGCTGGAGAAGCACCTGACCGGCTCAATATGACATCATTATGTACACACACACACACACACACACACACACACACACACACACACACACACGCTAGCCAGCAAGCACGCAAACTTAGGAATACTCACATCTTTAGAATTTTTTAAGCACACATACACACTTGGACACGTACACGTGCAAGAGAGCGAGAGAGAGAGGGGAGAGAGGGGGGAGAGAGAGAGAGAGAGGGAGGGGGAGAGAGCGAGAGAGAGAGAGGGGAGAGAGGGGGGAGAGGGAGGGGGAGAGAGAAAGAGAGGGAGGGGGGAGAGGGAGGGGGAGAGAGCGAGAGAGAGAGAGGGGGGAGAGGGAGGGGGAGAGAGAGAGAGAGAGGGAGGGGGAGCGAGTGCACAAGGACACTTATAAAGCTACAATAACAACAACAGTTGGTCAAAAATTCATATCTTCTTTCATTGTTTTGCTTTTTCACCTTCAAACATAATGGAATGGCACTGACACACACATATACACACACCCACACACACACACACACACACACACACACACACACACATATACACACACCCACACACGCACACACACACACACACACACACACACACAAGAACAGCCTCTCCTTGAGGCTCTGTTGGGTGTCAGACTCCTCCGGATGGTGTGGAATCCATCCCATAATTCCCTGTTTGGTTCATAGCATGTCCTGCAGACCAGCAGCACAGTGCTCAGAGAGGGCGTGGCTCAAAGAGGGCGTGGCTCCAGGAGGGCGTGGCTCGGAGAGGGCATGTCTTCGAGGGGGACCTTCATCTCAGGGCCTGAATGGGTCGTGAGGACCCCCCCTCCCCCTCCCACAGCCCACACCCCTCTTACGCACTTATTGTATGTTGTACGTCCTGGCACTTAACAATAGTACTTAGCATCGCGTAGCATCTTATCCTAGCTATCTTAAGTACTTAGCATTGTGTAGCATCTTATCCTAGCTATCTTTGTTGTATACGGGAAATGGGTTAACCTAGTGATTGTTAGTGCTTGATACATGGTTCTATGAACATCCTTACAGTACCGACAGCGATATATTGTTGTTTCTCTTTCTTCCGACAAATGTGCTTATTGTAAGTTGCTCTGCTCAAACGGCCTGAATGTAAAATGTCAATGTAAATATTGGCAGCGCGCTAAGCTAGCTGCTCTCATGCAGAGCTTCTGTTGGAGAGTGCTCCGTAGGGGATGAACTTTGACCTTGTTTCATATACTGATGCCTCTAAAGCGTTTATGGGCTAGGGAAGGTCACCGCACCACAGCAATCCCCGGGCTCCTCTAAACCCTCAATGCATTCAGGAGTCATAAACCCGATCAGGGGACCCATAATCAACCCGGACGCCAGGAGCACACCTGAACGTGCTAACGCAAACATTCTAGGTACCCACCTACCTCCGTGCTCAATACCCTGATGGCTAAGTACTTGAACGTGCTTCAATATGCTAACCTGCTTTAGTCTAAGTACCCTCCCCTTAAGATGTAGCCTAGGATGCTAAGTAGCCTAAGATGCTAAGTAGCCTAACATTCCCTGGTAGGGTTTAACCCCAGAACCTTTGTGCTGTTAGCATAAGTCTTTGCTAACAGCTGGCTGTATGTACTCTGTAACACTTGGTATCGGACGAAGGAGGTTGTAGTCTTTAGAGTGGAGGTTGTAGTCTTTAGAGTGGAGGTTGTAGTCTTTAGAATAGAGGTTGTAGTCTTTAGAGTGGAGGTTGTAGTCTTTAGAGTGGAGGTTGTAGTCTTTAGAGTGGAGGTTGTAAGTTAAGAGTGGAGGTTGTAGTCTTTAGAGTGGAGGTTGTAGTCTTTAGAGTGGAGGTTGTAGTCTTTGTGAGTGGAGGTTGTAGTCTTTAGAGTGGAGGTTGTAGTCTTTAGAGTGGAGGTTTTAGTCTTTGTGAGTGGAGGTTGTAGTCTTTAGAGTGGAGGTTGTAGTCTTAGAGTGGAGGTTGTAGTCTTTGTGAGTGGAGGTTGTAGTCTTTAGAGTGGAGGTTGTAGTCTTTAGAGTGGAGGTTGTAGTCTTTGTGAGTGGAGGTTGTAGTCTTTAGAGTGGAGGTTGTAGTCTTTAGAGTGGAGGTTGTAGTCTTTAGAGTGGAGGTTGTAGTCTTTAGAGTGGTGGTTGTAGTCTTTAGAGTGGAGGTTGTAGTCTTTAGAGTGGAGGTTGTAGTCTTTGGAGTGGAGGTTGTAGTCTTTAAAGTGGAGGTTGTAATTTAAGAGTGGAGGTTGTAGTCTTTAGAGTGGAGGTTGTAGTCTTTGGAGTGGAGGTTGTAGTCTTTAGAGTGGAGGTTGTAGTCTTTAAAGTGGAGGTTGTAATTTAAGAGTGGAGGTTGTAGTCTTTAGAGTGGAGGTTTTAGTCTTTGTGAGTGGAGGTTGTAGTCTTTAGAGTGGAGGTTGTAGTCTTTAGAGTGGAGGTTGTAGTCTTTAGAGTGGAGGTTGTAGTCTTTGTGAGTGGAGGTTGTAGTCTTTAGAGTGGAGGTTGTAGTCTTTAGAGTGGAGGTTGTATTTCCTAAAACACACTTCTTATTTGACCTTGACCGTCCCCACCGCATCCACCGATGAATGAACTCCGCCTCGACAAACACCATGACAACCCAATGACAACCCCAATGATGCTCATATTTGACTCCTTTGGTTAGTCTGTTGCTAAGACAACTGAGTTTTCTCCATAATTAGGATGGGTGACAGATATTGTCAATTAAACTGCACCCAGAAAGAGTTGCTTTTGCATATTTATTTAGTTTTTGTGTGTGTGTATGTGTGTCTGTGTGTGTGTGTGTGCCCCTATGATGTTTTTATGTCTTTGTTTTGTGTGTGTGTGTGTGTGTGTGTGTGTTTTGGGTGTGTGTGTGTGTGGGTGTGGGTGCCCCTATGTTTATGAGTGTGTTTTGGGTGTGTGCATAGTTGCAATGTTTGGCAGGCACCTTTGTGGGTGTGTTGTGTGTGAGGGGGTGTATGTGATTGTGTGAATTTGGCAAGCTGTGTGTGTGTGTGTGTGTGTGTGTGTGTGTGTGTGTGTGTGTGTTTGTGCACTTCTGTCTGTGTGTGTGTGTGGTAGACAGCTTTAATACCTTGCTTCTATGATGCTCATTATGAATAAAAACAGGGATTAAAATAACATTCTGTTTGAGTCGTTAACTCTTAGCAGTAACACCTTTGCACTCCGCTAACTCATCAACAAAATGCTCATTTGAATTGCAGATTACAATAATTCTATATTTCAGACGGGAATGTTTCAAATTGGAATGTTTCACTTGAGGATGTTTGGCTGGAAATGTTCCAGATGGGAATAATCAAGACGGGAAAGTTTCAGAAGAGAATCGTCTGCTCATTCAGATTTATTGTACCAACTTCATGCTTCAACGGACAACGTGCTGAGGAACATAAACACTTGCTCTACCACCCACAAACACATACATGCACACACAGGAACAAACACAGACACACAGACACACACACACACCCATACACACACTCACAAACACACACAAACACACAATCCGCACATACACACAGGCACCCACAGGCACTCACACACACACACACACACACACAAACACACACACACACACACACACACACACACACACACACACACACACACACTTTCTTACCTGTCTTTTGACACGCAAAACTTGTCATCTACGAACAAACGCAGAGGAGCAGAAAGGAGTGTGTGTGTGCCTGTGTGTGCGTTTTCCTGTGTGCGTGTCTGTGTGTGTGCGCCTGTCTGTGTGTGTGTGCGTCTGTGTGTTTGCCTATGTGCATGCCTGTGTGTGTGTGTCGTGTTTGCCTGTGTGTGTGTGTGTGTGTGAGTGCCTGTGTATGCCTGTGTGTGTGTGTGGTGTTCCTGTCTGTGTGCGACGTGTGTGTGCCTGTGTGTGTGTCGTCCTGTTCAAATGACAGCCCTGTGGTGCCTTGAATGTTTTGCAGCTCAAAGCCGATCCTCACACCTCGTTCCTCTTATCCCCTGATTGGTAAACACAGCAGTGCCTGGGAGCCAATCAGAACAGGTCTGATTGGTTTCAAACCCGCCGCTGTCAGTCCGGGGCGGAGCGGAGAGCGCTCGTCACGTGCGCGCTCACATGCACCTTTTGTTCAATGTCAACAACCCGGCCTCGGATTAGCCGGTAGGAACAGAGCAATAAAAACCCTGTTCTGTTTACACAGAACCACGAGCTACTGAAGCTCATGCACATACTCTGACACGCACGCACGCACATGCATGCACGCACACACGCACATACGCACACACATGCATGCACACACACACATGCAAAAACCCACACCCACACACTCTTTCTGCTGCAAAAGTATTGCTATTTCTTTCCTTGTGATTTGGGATGGAATTGGCAAATGAGTCTTTCTGGTTACTGGCGGCTACCGCTAGTTTCCGACGGTTACCGCTGGTTACAACATGTCTTGTTGCTTTCATCCACTAGCAGCGTTAACCAGCTGACTAGACAACTAACCAGTTAACCAGCTATCTATTCAACCCTAAAAAAACAAGTTAGTGGTGTTTGTGTCTGACATGTGTCTATGTGAGGGGGTCAGCTGTAGTGTGTGTGTGACAGGGTGTCTCTGTGTTTGTGTGAAATTGTGTGTTTGTGCGATAGTGTGTGTGTGTATATGTGAATGACACAGTGTGAGTGTGTGTTTGTGTGTGTGTCTGTGTGTGTGTGTGTTTTACAATGTATCTCTGTTTGTTTGGAAAAGTGTGTGTGACAGTATGTGTGTTTGTGTGTGTGTGACACAGTGTGTATGTGTGTGTGTGTTTGTGTGTGTCTTTATGCAGTATGTATCTTTGCTTGCTTCTGTGTCTTGTGTGTGTTTGTATGTGTGTGTGTGTGCATGTGTTTGCATGATGGTTTGTGTGTGTTGTTGTGTGTGCATAAAATGACCCTGGGAAATGTCATAATTTACTGTCCAACAGACGGCCAACAGAATGATACACAATTAATATCATAATTAATATACATCAAATAAATCTTCATTGAATGTATCAGCCACCACCAGTGTGGTTTTATTTTGTAGGCTTGCACCAATAACATTGTTAAAAGGTGATCTGTCTTATCTGACCTGTCAACAAGAGGTGACAGCCAGGATCAACAGCAGCTTAACTATACGCTGAGCTCAACGGAACCACTGCGTCGCCGCGGTAACCACGATCTCATCGCTCTGAGAACCCACGACCTCAACGCTCTCAGAAACTATGACATCATTGTTCGGAGAACCCATGACATCATCACTCTCAGAGCGTCTTCCCACGAAACCCCCCGTCCCCCTGCGCACACACACACATACACACACGCACAAACACCCACACTTCCACTCAAACACACACACACACACACCCTGCCACCCCTTAACAGAGAGGACTCCCTGAGGTGTGTCGCTCGTTCTCAGGTGCCTGCGGCCTGACAGCAAAACCAACTGACAGCACCCCGCCGGCAGGCCTAACCCTAACCCTCACACGGCGGGTCAAAGGTCACGGCACTTGGGGAATGGAGTCATTTATTTATAGTGAAGATGTAAGGTCGATATGTCATTTATTTATATTTTATGCACGGTGTACAGAATCGTCTTTGCTTACCAAGCAGATGTGTACAATTGGAATGGTGCTATACTAAATGTTTTACAGCATATGCATCAGCAGATAATGCATCCAGCAAAGTTAAAGTCAGGTGTGCGTCATACGTTAATATTTCATCCCACAACAGGGTATATGGTTATAGGAATTATAAAGAGATTACAATTGAAAGGAGTTAAAACTAGTTCACATACAGAACATATATCTACATCCAGAATATAAGTAGTCGCAATTGAAATGCCGAAAATAATATACACATAAATACATAAACCACAGACACTTTATTCTCTTGATTTTGTGAGTTTATTTTTTTTTTAATTTTTTTTTTAAATTTTATTGTCTCTTTCCTGAAGTTCTTAGTCTTGCATGTTTTTGTTTGCTATCTAGCCTCTATGTTGCTTGCTAGCATCGGTGTTGCTAGCTTGCTGTGCTACTGCGTCGGTGTTGCTATTGAGAACCACTGTGTAATACAAGACACCCTCGTGTGAAATGCTGTTGCCATAACAGAGCGCTAGAGACAACCTGCGTACGGGCTAGTCCACCGCTAAACAAACATAAACAGAGAATAATCTCCACTCAGCGTTCAGAGGCTGACTCTACGTTGGTTGATCAAACGCCGGTGTCTGAGCACATTGCCGCGAGACTAGAATAGAGTAAAGCGAACATAAAACTCAACAACAAATCGAGGGCTCTCAGATATTTAACCAGCTCTTGGTGATTCACAATTCACCTCCAGGAGATTCCAGGAAATGAATTTGTAAGAGTGACTAAAGCCTTTATTCATAACTAAGTGTTTCAATGGACCTTGACCAAATATGAATACAAATATTAAAATGATAAATGAGTAAGATATGTTCATATGGAAAAGTAAATTTCTGATCAAACAAAGAGCTCTTAGTAAAATGTAATTCCAAAGATAGATACGTGTATAGATGTTTGTGTGTGTGTGTGTGTGTGTGTGTGTGAGAGAGAGAGAGCGAGAGAGAGTGTGTGTGAAAGTACAAGTGAGTGAGTGAGTGAGAGTGTGTGGTTGTGTGAGTGAATGTGTGAGTGAGTGAGTGTGAGAGTGTGTGAGTGAGTGAGTGTGAGTGTGCGTTTGCACCGCTTTCTACATTCCCTTGTGGAGTCACTCTGTAGATTTCTCCCCCTCCCTTCCTCCCCCCTCCTCACCCCGGTTCACTCTTCTTGCCAATTAGCCGTCAGTTGTTTTGTGATTCCGTTTCAAACCCCCTCAACTCCCCCAAAACTGAGAGAGAGAGAGAGAGAGAGAGAAACAAACAGAAGGACAGCTTATCTGTGAGGCAGGGAATCAACATACAAACACTCACACAATGGATCACACACACACAGACTCACACACACAATCACACACTCCTCTCCTGAGGTTCGTCTCGAAGCTGAAGATGAGAAGAACAACGCGGGCCCGGCGGCCATGTTGGAGGCGGTGGGCAGCCATGTTGGATTTGCGGGCCGTCCGCAGGGTCCCAGGGCTCTACAGAGAAACAGACAGACCAGCAGACAGACAGGCTCCAGTCTCCAGGCTGTAGGCTCCAGCTCCAGGCTGTAGGCTCCAGGCTCCAGGCTGTAGGCTCCAGGCTCCAGGCTGCCACCTCATAACTTCCTCCGGCTGCTGCAGAAGCAGAACAGAAAAGCAGAACCCGGTCCGGTGGAGTCAGCGGCCCGTTTCCTCCTCTTACTGACCGAGGTTGAAGTTAACCAACACTGAGTCATCACACTGAGCTGACAGACACGCAGACAGACATGCAGACAGACAAGGTGGTGTGTAAGTGCCTTGCACATAATGACAGGGAATAGAACCTCTAACCCCAGCTGTGTGAGTGCCTTGCTCGTAAGGGACCAGGAGCTGTTCTTCTGCAGAGTAATTAAAGAGCAGTCGGGGCATCACCAGTCGGGAGGCGGGGGGGGTGTCCCCCAGGGCGGAGGGGCCCGTCCTTCATCACACTGGGGCCCCGTCCCCCAGCGGGGGGGACGGGGCCCCAGTGTGACGGGGTTTGCCTTGAGGGGACAGCTCTCGTATGTGAGGAAATGTATGTATACTATGTAGGTATGTGTGTGTTGGAGTGTGGCTTTGATCGATGGCAGTGTCTCTGTCGCTTGCTCTCTCTCTCTTTCTCTCTCTCTCTCTATCTTGCACTCGCTCTCTCGCTCGCTCGCAATCTCTCTTTGTCGCTCTCTTGCTCTCTCTCTCTCTCTCTCTCTCTTGCTCTCTTGCTCTCTCTCTTTTCTTTTTCCAACATCTATTTTCCTCTCCCTCTCTCCCACACACACTAATGTGTGCAACGTACAGTAGTATAATGTACTGTACTTTAGTACAATGTGCTATAGTATGATGTACTGTAGTACAATGTGCTATAGTATAATGGCTTGTAGTACAATGTGATATAGTATAATCTACTGTAGTACAATGTGATATAGTATAATGTACTGTGGTAGTATGTGATGTAGTATAATGTAATGTGATAGTATTTGATATAGTATAATGTACTGTAGTACAATGTGATATAGTATAATGTACTGTAGTACAATGTGATATAGTATAATGTACTGTGGTAGTATGTGATATAGTATAAAGTACTGTAGTAGTATGTGATGTAGTATAATGTAATGTGATAGTATTTGATATAGTATAATGTACTGTGGTAGTATGTGATATAGTATAATGTACTGTGGTAGTATGTGATATAATGAATAGTGAGTATAATGAATATACTGCAGGTGTGTGTTTGTGATCATGTTTAGTTTATATCTGGGTCCGTGTGTGTTCCTCTGTGTCTTTGTTTTTTATATTTGTGTTTGGGCCAGGAGGTTTATTGTGTGTATGCGTGTTCATCTGTGTGTGTGTCTGTGCATCTGTGTGTGTGTGTGTGTGTGTGTCCGCGTGCGTGTGCATCTGTGTGTGTGAGTGTGTGTGTGTCTGTGTGTGCGAGTGTGTATGTCTATGTGTGTATGTCTGTGTGTGTGTGCGTCTTTGTGTGCGTTTGTGTGTGCGTCCAGACCAGGAGGAACCAGAGAGTCTTGTTGTCATGGCGACAGGTGCATTCACAAACATCCTTGAGGGAAGAGGTGTGTGGGAGTGTGTCTGTGTGTGTGGAGGTATGTGTGTTTCTCAGTGTTTGTGTGAGTGTCTTTGTGTGTGTGTGTGTGTTTGTGTGAGTGTGTGTCTTTGTGTGTGTGCGTGTAGGTGTGTGTGTGTGTGTGTGTGTTTGTGTGTAAACATAAGAAATCTTTTCTCTGTGTTTGTGTCCAGCTCCTTCTCCCCAGACGGTTCTTTGTTTAAAAAGTTTGAATCCAGGTGTCAAACGAAATACATATTTATTATAAACCCTCAACACAAGATCTAAGACGGAACACAGGAGCATTAATATTCAGTCAGAGCGGAGGAACGGTTGCTCTTAGACCAGCTCCGTGATGCTCTCAGAGAGAGCTGTTTGGTTCTCAGCTCATTGAAACATTATTTATAATCCGGTCTGACTGGGCGACGCTGGAACCTGCAGACTCACTTGCTCTCCTTCAGATAGATCATATTTGAGGTCATATTCCGCAGCCGGTATTATGAATATAAAACCAGACGCTCAGACACGCCTTCTGTGATGCAGCTCAGTTTAAAAACAAGGACGACTAAAACGAGATGAGAAGATAGATGCTGTACTTAAACACTTTTGTTTTGAGGAGGAAAGTGTCTGAATGTTTCGGTGAACATCTGTCGAACAGCTGTCTGATGTCTGTCTCATGGAATATTCCCTTCTTTGGTTTCTCGGAATAGAAATGTTCCGATTTGTTTGGAAGACACTAGACACGTCATTGACTCATTTGTCCTGTGATGACGATGAGTCTGATGTTCTGATTGGCTGAAGACCTCGCCCCAAACACTGAACCACAGTGCCCGTCTCAGAGATTCAAACGTGAAACAGAATGTCAGCGATGGCGTCCCAAGATGTTTTAAACGGTTTTCTAGTCCTTTATTGTCTAGCAGTAGTCGTCTAATAGTGAATATCTGAGCTGGGTTCTTTAAAACTGTTTCTAGAAGGCTGAGGTCTGAAGACCTTCTTCAAGTCAGTGTCTAGACGTAGGGAGAGAGAGCGATGGGGGGAAAGAGAGAGAGACACTGGGATGAGGGGGAGAGAGAGAAAGGGAGGAGGGAGAGAAAGTGACAGGGGGAGGGAGAGAGAGACAAAGGGGTAGAGAGAGAGAGAGAGAGAGAGAGAGAGAGAGAGAGATGGGGGGGGAGTAAGCAGAGGGAGTGAGCGCAGGAGAGGAATGAGAGAGAGAGGGAGAGAGAGAGTCTCTTCCCACAGAGTTCAGAGTGCAACAAAGAGATAATGGCCTCCATTTTATCAGCCAGTGTTAGTAATGAGCTTGTTCATCACGGACAGGAGGAGTGGGCTGGAGGACCCGGGGGGAGCACCGAGGAATGCCCATCTATCAGACTCCAATTCCAGCCGCTGTCTGCCGCTACGCCTCCCCTCACCAGACCCCCAGACCACCTCTTCATCACTGTCTGGCTGAGCCATCCCGTCTTCTGCTAGACGCACCGACCCTCTCTGGTCTAGGAAGAGCCAACACACAGCGTACTGTAGTGTAGCGGGAGAGGATTCACCTACATACTGTAATGTATGTCCAAACCATACTCTATAGTGGGAACTATAGATTATTCACCTACAAACAATACTCTCATGTTGGAATTTTGGAGATTATAACCCTACAAACTATACTTTAATTTACATTGAGATTATTAATCTATAAACCAAACTCTAATGTAGGACCTATAGATTATCAATTTACAAACCATACTCTAATGTATGTTGAGATTATTAATCTATAAACCATACTCTGATGTATGAATCATGAGAGGATTCACCTAGAAACCATACTCTAATGTATGGAGATTATTAATCTATAAACCAAACTCTAATGTAGGAACTATAGATTATCAACCTACGAACCATACTCTAATGTATGGAGATTATTCATCTATAAACCATACTCTGATAGGAACTATCGATTATTAACCCACATGCAATACTATAATTAATAATGTAAAACTATAACTAATAATGTTGGAACTGTGGAGATTATTAACCTACAAACCATACTCTAATGTAGGAACTATGAGATTATTAATCTATAAACTATACTCTAATGTAGGAACTATGAGATTATTAATGTCAAACCATATGTAGGAACTATAGAGATGATTATCTAACTATAACTATAAACCTTTGCCACTCGAATAAATGAAATATATTCTGTTTATTTACCTCTAAACCCCATCCTTTCACTTCAAACAAATACGTCAGGTATACAGATCCACTGATTTCTATTGGTATTAATATTTCATAAACATCATATCATGCCCTGACATCCTCTTCAACAGCATCAAAGCAGCCAGTAGAATTCTGTTCTAAAACGATCATACAATGCTAATTAGTCATGTTTCAGACAGAGAGGAGAGGTATGAATTAATTAATGAATGAATTGGTTAAATATAGATAGTCAGATTCCTGAGGTTCCTCATACTGATCAGTGTGTTCCCCCTCTAGGCTTAGTCATATCACCCTCAGCCTCGCACTGGATTTCATTTTATTATATTTAATAAGGAGTTTAGTAACGACTACATGAACGTGAACGACAGAATATCTCATATATTTCTGTTACTTTTGAGAAGACTTCTTCTGTTGTTGTTGAAGCATTCAGGAGCAGGTAGGGGTCAGATGTCATCTCACTCTAGATGACCTGCAGGTAATCCAAAGACGCTGGGGATCGAACCCAGAACCTTTTGACTCACAACTACAATATTCTACTCGCTCTGCTCTGCTGATAAAACCTGACCGGAGCGGAGTGTCAGAGTAAACCTGCATGTTCCCGAATATATTATCTTTCTTTATAATCTATACTAATAAATAACGTATTGTGGCGTATAATAATCTATAACTATACTATTATGAATAACATATAGTGGACTAAGAACTAATAATATATTATCTTTTTTTATATCTATACTAATAATAACATATTGTGTCGTATAATAATCTATATCTTTACTATTTTGAATAACGTATAGTGGACTAATAACTAATAATATATTATCTTTCTTTATAATCTATACTAATTAATAATGTATTTTGGCGTACAATAATTTGTAACTATACTATTTTGAATAACGTATAGTGGACTTAGAACTAATAATATAATCTTTCTTTGTGATCTATATTAATTAATATTATAGTACAGCCGCCCTTTTGTTAGAAACCTCAGTTATTTTTGACAACGATTTTTAAATTTGACAAGCAAATAAGCTCAGTCGTCAAGACAAGGTTCTTCCATGTGCGACTCCTAGCTAAAGTAAAGCCTTATCTCCCTTCAAAGGACTTTGAGAGAGTCATTCACTTGTTTATTATGTCCCGTTTAGATTACTGCAATTCTCTCTATTTTGGTGTGGACCAATGTCTGCTCCGTCGCCTGCAGCTGGTACAAAATGCTGCTGCACGTCTCCTTACTTGGAAAAGGCGAAATGACCACTTTACCTCTGTTCTGGCCTCTCTTCACTGGCTTCCTGTGGTTTTTAGAATCAAGTTCAAAATTCTTTTGTTTGCTTTTAAATCTTTACATGGGCTGGCACCTCAATATATGTCAGAGTTGCTCTGCATTCATGCTCCAGCTAGAGGACTACGGTCAGCTCAGCAGGTGCTGCTGGATGTACCTAGGTGCAGACTAAAGACAAAAGGTGACAGAGCCTTCGCTGTGGCTGCTCCCAGTCTCTGGAACAATCTTCCCCTGAGTCTGAGAACCGCCCAGTCTGTTGACCAGTTTAAAACGCTACTAAAGACCCACTTTTTTGCATTGGCCTTTAACACAAATTAAGCTTTTTTTGTTTTGCTTTGTTGTTGTTGTTGTTTTTGCTGTTGTTGTGTATCTTAGGCCTATTTGTTGTTTTGCATTGTATTTTTGTACAGCACATTGGTCAACTATTGTTGTTTTCAAATGTGATATATAAATAAACTTGACTTGACTAATAACGTATTGTGGCGTATAATAATCTATAACTATACTATTACAAATAACGTATAGTGGACTAAGAACTAATAATATATTATCTTTCTTTATAATCTATACTAATTAATAACGTATTGTGGCATATAATAATCTATAACTATGCTTTTTTGAATAACGTAGAGTGGACTAAGAACTAATAATATATTATCTTTCTTCATAATCTAATCTATACTAATTAATAATGTATAGTGGTGTATAATAATCTATAACATACTAGTATGAATAATGTATAATATATTATCTTCTCTATAATCTATAACTA
The DNA here is from genome assembly GCF_949987615.1 of Pollachius pollachius. Classification (NCBI taxonomy): domain Eukaryota; kingdom Metazoa; phylum Chordata; class Actinopteri; order Gadiformes; family Gadidae; genus Pollachius; species Pollachius pollachius. The sequence goes on along the minus strand of NC_136947.1, from coordinate 10,365,940 downwards.
TTCTATTATCTCATTGCAGCACATGACAACATATTGTTTGAACAGAGCTCATAATGTAGAGGCTGTTTTTACTGCCTGCTTCTAATCAAACTCTTCAGGACTGTTCTGGCTGGCAAGCCTGCTCACACGTGGTCTGGCAGTTCCGGTAAATATTCAGATCTTCTGATCTGAATCTTTACCCACAATGTCTAAAATTAGTTTGGTTCAGGTTCTCAGTTCTCTAAATCGGGCCAATCACGTCGCTGGACCGATAGTTCCTCCTCAGATGTTATTGATGTTGATCGTTGCTGATCAATACGTTTTGGACTAGGAGGTGTACAAGTACTACTGTAGGGGTGTAACGATACATGTATTCGTATTGAACCGAATCGGTACGGACGTCACGGTTCGTTGCATGGATTTACACGGAGAATACACGGTATAAAATTAAATAAAACTGGCGTGCGAATTAATAAATGTAATGCCGAACTAATGTTAGATACGCGAGTTCTTCAGGGACAACTAATGGTGCATTTCCACCGGAGGGTGCGGGTCGGTTCGGTTCATTAAGGTGCGGCACGGATCGCGTTTCCACCGCCAAAAGTGGGCGTGACCTGGACTGAGCCGTATTGAGCCGTACTCGTCTCGCTGTACTCCTCCGTTGGGGTACTGAGACGCATGAAAGGGTGCCGACAAGTTCGAGCTACACACGCCGTCCGTCGACGGAATCGCACTTCCGTGAGACAGGGGGATAATAACAAACAAACACATTATCTGCGAGGTATTTCTGAACAACGGCGAAAGCTTCGTTTATTGAAGAAAATGTCACCCAAAAGTTTGCCGTCCTTCTTGAACGTTCTACATTGTTGATCTTTGTTCATTGTGCGCATTCTTTTTTTTTCCTTGGATTTCTTAGCAGGCCACTCTGTGTCGGGCAGCTATGAGGTCACAATGCTAACGTAGCTGCTGCTGCTATCGCCATCCAGTTTATGCGAGCCGTAACTGAGCTGCGCCGAACCGCACCTTCACTACTCCATTAAGCCGCACCGAACCGACCTGCACCCTCCGGTGGAAATGCGCCAATTCTGAGTACTTTGCACTTACATAAATAAGACATGCTGAATTTTCCGTTTTATAACTGATTGTTTTCTTTTGTTAACCACTTGCTGATGGAGTCTGGAGGTGATGTGGGGTACTTATTGTTTACTATTTACATCTTAGATTACACAGTTCAGGCTGTTGCAGCTAGTTCAGGGGAGAGACTGTATGACACTAGGTGGTACAACCTGAGACATGCACAATAAAAAAGAATTGCCTTCTGCATTTTTGTTTTTTCTTTTGCCCTCATTGTACCAAACTCGTACCGAACCCGTACCGAACCGTGATGTCTGAACCGAGGAATGAACCGAACCGTGACTTCAGTGTACCCTTACACCCCTACTGTATACTAGTCCCGTGTACTAGTATTATAAACCAGTAACAAGTACCTTAAGCGCAGAGCAAAGTTCTGTCCTTACTTTCCGATCAAGGATGTCTGGATAAAAGAGGAAGGCTGTGTTCTGAGCATCGCCATGGAAACAGGGCTGACAGAAGGCTGTGTCGGTCCTGGTTTGGCAGCGAGCTAGCGCAGAGCGTAGCGCGCAGAGCGTAGCGCGCAGAGCTAGTTCCGATCACAGCGAACAGACGACGTCCTTGCTCTGGCTCGGGGAGCGCCAACGTTAGACAAATGTTCTTTTGGGGGTCAGAGGTCAACCAAAGTGGGCCACATTCTCTAATCGAATCGCTATTTCAATTCAACCGAGAAAATACGTTAAAACTTTTAAATTATCTTCTCTCGTGTGTTGGGTTTGTTTAGACCATCTCTGCTTTTATTGATAACATGTTGATAAAACCTTTATTTTATGAACCCAAATCATGATATTTTTACACTAGACTCCTTACTAGACTCCTATATTTTCATTGTAAAGATGAGTATGTATATAGATTTGTTGACTTCTACAGAACAAATGGCCTAAAAAGACAAGGCTCCTCAAAATAAAAGACAGAAGTATAGAAAGTAAATCACTCAATACACAATCTTTTCCAATAAGTTCTTTTTTTAATCTATTTTCCAATAAAAAATACATTCATACAGAAACTATTTTACAAAACAATTTCAAATGAAAAACTTTTGTTAAGCCATAAAACAAATAAAAATATAACCTCATATTTATCATTTCATGTTCGCATCGAAGAAAGTTTTCGTAGCCAAAGATGTTGCCTTGGAGTACAAAGAAAGTTGTTTTATAGTGAATAATTCAAATGAAAACATTTTGGCCACCGGGATACAATACCACCATAAACGTCTGATTCAAGTTTCAGAGTGGTGGCTGTGGTTCTTAAATCGGTTTCATCTTGCAGTTCTTTATGGGCCACTCTCTTGGATTCTGTTTGTTTGAGCTCTGTCCACCATGTTGTCATTTGACAAAAACAGCAAAACCCAAGTTATTCCAAAAGCAGACGAAGATGAGAATGGAGTGCATCTAATTTACATTTCACTGAACTCCCGCCATCCTCCTCTTTAGAAAAACACGCCACTTTCTTTTTTATTTGTTTTTTCATTTTTTGGTCCCAAACCCCTTTAAAATAGAATCTTCCTGTACAAAATTCTCTTAGTTTACAATGTACACGTCTCTGCCTTGTGAAAACCTCTCAGTGTAGAAGGGGAAACAAGCCTCTGAGGTTCTCTATCTCACCACAGAGCAGTGTTGCTCAGAGTACAGCTCAGGTGTACTACGTTGTAAAATACACACTAACACATGTAGTACTATGAGTAGTACATGTAGTACCACACGCAGTTATGTACACATGTAATACTAGTACTACATGGAGTACTACATATAGTACTCCATGCAGTAATATACACAATACGAGATGTGGTACTACACGCAGTAATATATTTACAGTACTACATGTATTACTACACTCAGTAATATATACACAGTACTACATGTAATACTACATGTAGTACATGTAGTACTAAGTGTAATACTACATGTAGTATTCAATAGAGTTATGTACTCAGTACTACATGAAGTTCTACACACAGTACCACACGCAGTACACACAGACAGGTGTCACGCGTCCTCACACACACGCTGACAGACTGAGAGTGTGTGTGGTTCCACCTTTCCCCTTGTGCTCAGTGTACACACGACCTGGAACCCAGAGCCAGGAACCTACAGCCTCCCAGACCGCCTGGTCAGACCCGACCTGGTCAGACCCGACCTGGTCAGACCCCACCTGGTCAGACCCACCTGGTCTAGACCCAGGTGGTCAGACCCCACCTGGTCTAGACCCACCTGGTCAGACCCCACCTGGTCAGACCCCACCTGGTCTAGACCCACCTGGTCAGACCCCACCTGGTCTAGACCCACCTGGCCAGACCCCACCTGGTCTAGACCCAGGTGGTCAGACCCCACCTGGTCTAGTCCCAGGTGGTCAGACCCAGGTGGTCAGACCCCACCTAGTCTAGACCCAGGTGGTCAGACCCCACCTGGTCTAGACCCCACCTGGTCAGACCCCACCTGGTCTAGTCCCACCTGGTCCCCCAACGGGTGCCATAACCAAACTGGTTCCCAAGGCGATGTCTTTGCAGGAGCCGGTCCCTCCGGTTCTCCGCTGTTCCAACTCGCCGCCCTCTCTGCTCTGCCCTGGGATTCAAACCAGCACCCTCCTCCCTGGGTCTGACCCCCTGCGCCCTGGGTTCTGAGCTCTGGGATTCACCCCCCCCCCCCCCCCCCCCAAAATCTCCAAACAGGAAGTATAGTTCAGCTAACAACCCGGAACTCTAGCAGTAACCGTACTGCGCGTCATGAGAACGTTCTTCTCACCGTCGTACCTCTTCACAGGAAGTCGTCACCACCAAGTGCATTCATACCGCGGCCGCTACATGGCAGTCCGACGCCGCGACTTAAGTTCAGCTCATGTTCCGAGCGCTCTGGGATTTGGTCTCATCAGATCGTGGTGTTTGTTTATTTTATTTTTAAGGAGCATTTCGATTGGATTCGATTTGATTGGTGTCATTTATGTTATGAGATAACGCTGACAAACTATGCAGGAGAATTTAAGAATGGCAGTCATGGTAAAGCGGATATACATTGATTTATTGGGGTGTTTAATAATGGTTCTATGATTATTATTGGTACTACTGATCCTAGAGACTGGTCCTAGACGTCAGGTCAGAGGTGCAGCGGTGAACCTGAATAAAGCTATTCAATACAGCCCCCCACCTGTGTGTGTGCGTCTACAAGTGTGTGTTTGTGTGCCTGTGTGTGCGTGTGAGCATGTGTGTGCACGCAAACGTGCGTGGTCATGTCTGTTTGCATGTTTGCGCATGTATACATGTGTGTGCGCAAGTGTACGTGTGAATGTGTGTGTGCAAGTGCATGTGTGTGCGCATGTGTGTGTGCATGTGTGTGATAGTGTGTGTTTTGTTGCATGCAAGTGCGTATGTGTGCATCTTTGCGTGTGCGTGCGTTAGGGCTGCTCGATTTTGGGAAAAATCTTAATCACGATTATTTAGGTCAATATTGAAATCACCATTATTCAAACAATTTTTTTGAGTTTGAAAACATGTTGTATTTATTCAGCATGTCTCTCCCAAAAAAAACTTAGAAATTTCGCCTTAAAAAATAGACATAATGGTCAAAAGGAAAATGTTCCAATCTAAAATAATATACAGATATGTATCCAGCTGGTCTGCCCTTTCTATAAAACATAACATTTAAAATAAATAAATCTAAAAACTTGATTATGTTAATTTTGTGATCGTTCAACGCTAAAATCGAAATTGCGATCAAAATTAGATTAATCGCCCAGCCCTAGCGTGCGTGCGTGCATGTGTGTGTGCATGTGTGTGTCTGCATGTGTGTGTGTGCGTGTGTGTGTGCGTGTGTATGTGCATGTGTGTGTGTGCATGTGTGTGTCTGCATGTGTGTGTGTGCGTGTGTGTGTGCGTGTAGCAGGACAAGGCCACGTACATAAGGCATCAGTTGGGTCAACAGTGCGTTCACAGAGAACAGATGAGTGTCGTAAAAGAAGGAAGAAATGATAAACAACAACAACAAGTTGCTATAGCGATAGTGGCTTTCCCAAACGAAAACCTGGTCCAGAGACCATCCGCAGACGGAGGCTCCTCAGGTTATGATACGATATCGAGTTATACGAGTAGCTGCTCTGGGCGGGCTGTGTGCCGACCACTGGCCCCGCCCCTGCGGGCCTTGGTCCCGCCCCTTGCCGACCGGAAGGCCGTTTGTGTTTGTGAACAGTTTTTTCTTTTTCTTTAGTTTTTCTCTTCTTTACCTCCCCGGAGACAGAGCCACACGACGGACGACAGAAGGAGCTTTTCAAAGCGTGTACTTTTTTGAGACAGGCTACGTTATTACATTGCACATTTAATAGCTGCACTAAAACAGACCCAGCCCCCGCGGTGACACGGGGGGCTGCGGTCCCACCGCCGGGCAGGCAGGGGGCGCCCCTCTCTCCCCTGCCCCCCCCCCCCGGCCCTCCACAGTCCAGACTCACACCACGCCACCAAACACCAAAACAAAACGTTTTAGCTCGCATTCACTCATCATCAGACAATGGACCAACCCACCCCCTCCCCCCTCCCCCTCAATATCCAGACCCCCCCTTCGTCCTGCCCCCCCCGAATGTCCAGACCCCCCCTTCGTCCAGCCCATCCCCCTCCCGGGCGCTCCATTGATCCCAAGCTGTTCATCCAAAGTCTGAGTCCAAAAAAAAACGCAAACTCCAGCCACTCCATAAAGCCGGCCCAGGCTTCGGCCGCAGCCACTCACAGTCATCATGCACGCGGCGGGGGGGCGGGGCCCCGGGGGGCGCGCCAGCCCCTCAAGCCCTCAAAACAAAAGCATCCAGCACCACCGAAGAAGAAGAAGAGGTCCACTCCCAGGATGCCGAGCGTCCGAGAGCGTCGGGCCCCCGGCCAGGTGACGGAGGCACCGGGGGCGGGGCAAATATGGGCTGACCGCTGTCCTCCCCCGACCGGAACGTACGCGGAGACGTCTCCACGGAGACCCTCTCCTCCTCCTCCCCCTCAAAGCTCAGGGCACACATCCAGGAACACCTCACAGCGGCGGCCATCTTAGATGTGTCTCTTCATGTGCAGCGCCAGGTGGTCAGAGCGGGAGAAACACCTGGCGGGAAACAGAGTGTTGTTAGCATTAATTGGCAAATGCACTGCATCTATATAGCGCTTCTATCCAAAGAGCTTTACAATATTGCCTCACATTCACCTATTCATGCACACATTCACACACCGACGGCGGGGTCAACCACACGGGGTGACAGCCAGCTCGTCGGGAGCAGTTAGGGTGAGGTGTCTTGCTCAGGGACACCTCAACACTAGCTAGGAGGAGCCGGAGACCGAACTAGCAAACTTGCAGTTACCAGCCGACCCGCTCAACCTCCTGAGCTATGCTGCCCTAGCGTTTCTTATATTGTGGTGGAAAAACAGCCCGATATAAGCGTTTGAGAAACAGGCCGATGTTAGCGTTTGAGAAAAACAGACTGATGTTAGCTTTTGAGAAACAGACCGATGTTCGCGTTTGAGACCGATGTTAGCGTTCTTTACGATTTTCGGGCGGAGAAACAGACCGATGTTAGCATTTGTTATGATGTGGTGGAGAAACAGGCCGACAGACTTTTTTTATGTTCTTCTGTAGGGAAACAGAACGATGTTTATGTTTAAGGAACAGACTGATGCAAAGTGTTTGAGGAACAGACCGATGTTAGTGTTTGAGGAACAGACCGATTTTAGTGTTTGAGGAACAGACCGATGCATCTATGTGTCTATCCAGGTGTATGTATAGGTGTGTATTCCCCTGAACTCATGAATCATGTGTTCTATATCTATACAGGTATACTTATAGGTGTGTGATATAGATCTATGTGTCTATACAGGTGTATGTATAGGTGCGTGTTCTAGATCTATGTGTCTATACAGGTGTATGTATAGGTGTGTGTACTCACCTGTCGCAGTGGCTGCATTTGAAGGGCTTGGCTCCGGTGTGTTTCCTGAAGTGTCTCGTTAGCTCGTCGCTCCGGGCGAAGCGCCACTCGCAGCCTTCCCACGAGCAACGGTACGGCTTCTCACCTGCAACACACATGCAAAGCATCATCAGACCCCAAACACACACACACACACACAGCCACAGGCTAGCCAACACACACTAGCTAACAGCTGTCAAAAATGACAACCGGTAACACACACTCACAATCATACACACACTCTAGCTATTACTCTAGTGAACACAGGCTAGTGAACACAGTTTAGCTCACACAGGCTAGTGAACACAGGTTAGTGGACACAGGTTAGCTAACACACCCTAGTGAATACAGGCTAGTGAACACAGGTTAGTGATCACAGGTTAGTAAACACACGCTAGTGAACACAGGCTAACTAACACTCGAGATAACACAAGCTACAGGCTAGCGCTACTGAGCACTAGACCCAGGAAGGAGCCATTGTTGACGGTAGCCGGTCCTCGCTAGAGGGCGAACGTAGCACATAAACAAACAAGAGTTCTGAGACAACGTTGACATGTGTGGATATGTTGGAGTGATAATGGCTAACGAGACCTTAATACTTTAATACCTCAAATAAAGATTCCTGCCCACGCTCACCTCAGGTAACCCCACCTCGCCCTACCCCAGCCGCTAGTCGGTTAAAAATAAACAGACCAACGCTAACGCTAAGCAGAGCTAGTGATATGTAATAACTTTGAACTCTGGGCTGTCAGTGTTGTGTGTAAACTGTAATTAAAGTGTAATTAGGGAGAAAATGTTTTGAGGCTGAAGGTGTTTGGGAACTCAGAGAGAAGCAGAATCTGATGACAAACGTTGAAAACGTGTTCAACTATTTGAGTCTGACACACTTCAGAGGGGGAAGGTTTTCCAGGCGTTTGCTAAGGAGAGGAGGAGGAGGAGGAGGTGGGGTGAGGTCACAAGACCATCGCCGGGAGGCCATTTGACCGGTTGCTATGCTGCTAGCCCGAGGAGCTACGCATGCCGCGGTGTTATGTAAGAGAGGGAAATAAAGACCCCCTTCAAGACGGCTGTGGGAGCCATTAGCCGGGCGCTAAGGCGGTTAGCGCGGAATGCCCGGAATGCAGCTAACGGGACGCACAGCTGGCCCGCGGGCCGGTCGTCCTGACAACCGGCGGGCTGGAGCTTGTTAACCCCTCCACAGCGGCGGGGTCAGATGTCAGATTCCCAGAGAACTCTCTCCCGGTATTTACGTTTGGGAGTTGTGGTGTGACTCATGTTTTCATTTTCCCAGGGTGCAATCTGAGCCTGTTTGTAGGGGAAACATCCTCTCCTCCTCCCCTCCTCTTGCCGTCTCCCTCCCTCCCTCCCCCCCTCTCCCCCGGCCCTCCCCCGGGGTGAGGTAATCTCCTGTGGGTTTCGGGGTGCAGTGCCTACAAACTATTCAGAGTATGTGACGGTGGGGGCGGGGGCACTGGCGGCTGCCGGGGACACCAGCTGACCTGTCTATACTCCATACCATAATACTATAATACCAAAACACAACTAACATAACATACTATAATACTATAACATAACTAACATTAGGTAACCTAACATTACCTACATAACATACTATAATACCAAAACACAACTAACATAACATAAAGTACCATAATACTATATTACCATAACACAACTAACATAACACAATTAACATAACATACAATAATCCCAAAAACATAGCCAACATAACATCACTTACATAGCGTACCATAATACAATTAACATCATACACAACATACCATAATACCATAACCTAACCAAATTTAACCTAACTGACATAACAGAACTAGCAACTTACCATAACCAAGCATAACCTAATGTACATAATACCATAACATAACTGACCTAACATAACCTGAACATTACTAACTTAACATAACCATAATACCATAACATAAATAAAATAACATAACATAACAGGACTAAACATACCATAACCTAACATATCCAAACGTAACAGAGCATAAGGTACAATAACTAACCCAACATAACTGACCTTACATAGCATACCATAACTAACATAACATACCATGATGTAAAATCATTAACATAACCCGTTCCAGAAGGTTAGTCATTCTCTTTGAACTACTTCTACATACTCACACATTCTAGCACATTCTTACATATAAAAACACATACTTATGTGCACACACACACACACAAACACATTCTGCACACACTTACAAAATCACTAACACACACATTCTTATGCACACAGATACTTATGCACACACACCCGCACACACACACAGCCCCTAGGTATTGACTGCGTTGGCGCCATGTCTTTGGCCTTTGGCAGCCAATCAGCCTCAAGCGCGGCTCAACTTTGTGGCTCACCTGTGTGGCTTACCTGTGTGTGTGGCTCACCTGTGTGAGGCTCAGTTGTGTGAGGCTCAGTTGTGTGTGAGGCTCACCTGTGTGTGAAGGTCACCTGTGTGTGAGGCTCACCTGTGTGAGGCTCACCTGTGTGAGGCTCAGTTGTGTGAGGTTCAGTTGTGTGAGGCTCACCTGTGTGTGAGGCTCACCTGTGTGAGGCTCACCTATGTGTGAGGCTCACCTGTGTGTGAGGCTCACCTGTGTGTGAAGCTCACCTGTGTGTGAGGCTCACCTGTGTGAGGCTCACCTGTGTGTGTGGCTCACCTGTGTGAGGCTCACCTGTGCGAGGCTCACCTGTGCGTGGCTCACCTGTGTGAGGCTCACCTGTGTGAGGCTCACCTGTGTGAGGCTCACCTGTGTGAGGCTCACCTGTGTGAGGCTCACCTGTGTGAGGCTCACCTGTATGCGTGCGCTGGTGGGCCTTCAGGTGGGAGCTCTTGGTGTAAACCTTCCTGCAGCCGTTGAAGTGGCAGCGGTGGACACGCCTCCTCCCGTCCGGCGAAGCCCCCGCCTCCCCGTTGGCCAGCGCGCCGCGGGCCCCGCCCCCTGTCCGTACTTTCCCACCGGGTGTCAGGGCGGTGCCCCAGCCCGCGGCCCCTCCCCCCGCTGCCTCCTCCTTGACGGTCTCGGGCGAGGAGGGCGGCGTGCCGATGAGGGCGGAGCCCATCCTCTCGTCCTCTGGCCCCTCCCCCGGCAGCAGGCCGGCGAGGGGGTGGGCGGGGGAGTCCAGGAGGGGCGACCCGGCCGGCTCCTCCGAGCAGTCGGATGCGTCGCTGCTGGCGTCGGACGCGAAGCTGCCGCCTTCCGGCCGCGGGTCATCGTCGCCGCGCCGACGGGGGAGGGGCTCGGCGGCGTCCGAGTCGTCGTCCCCGGCGACGGCGGTCTTATCGCCGTAAGCCAGCATCAGCTTGCTCCACAGCTCCTCCTGGCCCTGGAACTTGATGTCGGTGGCGGAGACATACGGCTCACTCTGCAGGTAGCGCTCCAGCTCCAGACATGTCTGGGGGAGGAAGAGGAGGAGGAGGAGAAGGGGGGGGGGGGGGGGAGTGAGAAGGGAGAAGGAGGAGGAGGAGAAGGGGGGGGGGAGGAAGAGGAGGAGGAAGAGGGGTAGGAGGAGGGAGAAGGGGAGGGTGATGGGGGGGAGAAGGAGGATGGAAGTGTTAGTCGCTGAGTTGTGACCGACAGCAAACCAGAAGAGGTTTTGTTTTCTGTGAATGCAGAAGTTCCTGTGTGTGTGGTTATTCTTAGTATCTGCAGGAGAGACAGGAAATACATCATGTCCTATGCAGAGGGGGGGGGGGGGGGGGGGGGGGCTGTAAGGCTGCCCTCAGAGGCCAAGATTGGTGGATTTTACAGGAAGCTCAGTGCCTTGTGAGAGCACCTGGAACACAGAGAGTCCTCTCTGGCTGTGTGTCTGTCCAATTCCCTGTCTCTCTCTCTGTCTCTCTCTCTCAATTGCATGTTAATGGCTTGATTACAGAAACATGTCTCTATGTCTGCTCCCTCTCTGTCTCTTCCTCCACTTAATTGTCCTCTCCCTCTCCATTTGGGTTCTCTCTCCCTTTCTGTCTTCCTATGCCTGTCTCTCTCTGTCTCCTACCTCTCTCCCTATGTCTCTCTCTCCTCCCCCTATGTCCCTCCCCCGTGTGCTGGCGAGAGTGCAGGGGGACTTTGGGGTGAGGATGAAATCTGCATGACTGTGAGGGTCCCAGTGGGGGGGAGAGTGCTTGTAGATCTTTTAAAAGCATCAATTATTCACCGTAATGTGGATTTAATAATGCATCACGGGCCATCGCCAGAAATAACACTCACCACAAGGGAGGGGAGGGGGAGAGAGGGAGGAAGAGGGGAGAGAGAGAGGAGTGGAGAAGAAATGAGAGGATGAGGAGAAGGAGACGAGAGAGACTGACTGTAGAGGGGAGCAAGAGAGAGAAACAGAGAGAGAGAGAGAAAGGGAGAGCGAGCGAGAGAGCGAGCGAGAAAGAGAGAGAGAGAGAGAGAGAGAGAGACCGAGGTGTCTGGGTTTGACGCTCCCTTGAAGACCCTGCGGTGTGTGAGCGCTGATGGAGAGCTAGGGGTTTTCCTCTGCGCAGGGAAGAGAACCTCAAAGCCCCCCTAATCAGGGGTTAAAGGTCACACACGTCCGGCTAATGCTGGCTAATGAAGCGGCTAACACAGCGGCGGCGGCCATGCAGCGCGCTGCTACAGCACTAGAGGAGGACATATTAACACCTCCTTATGGAGGAGGTCCAGACCAGGAGGACCAGACCCCTGGAGGAGGACCAGTCCTGACCGCTGGACCAGAACGCTGCTGGAGGTCCAGACCCCTCCTAAAGACCAGACCGCAGCATTCCCTCTCTCCATTAGGTCTGCACCTCGTCTGCACCACAATGTCTCTCATCAGCAACAGGGTCTGTTTAAATTCCTGGGAGGTCGTGCGGTGCCTCGCCAGCTCCTTTCATTCTTCCACCTCCTCCTGTTCTCTCTTCTCTCCCCTCTCCTCCTCTCTCCCCTCGTGTAAAACTCTGTCCACTGTTCAGTGGTTGTAGAGTTGCAGCCAAATTGGAACACACCCCCCCCCCCCTCTCTCACTCCCTCTCTCCCTCTCTCTCCCTCTCTGTAGCCTATTTCTGTCTGTTTCCCGGCCGTGTCTGCGTTGGGCTGTCACTCGCAGTGGCGTGCGCGTTTGCCCGTGAAAGAGAGAGAGAAAGAAAGAGATGGAGTGGGAAAGAGAGAGAGAGAGAGCGGACGAGAGAGATACAGAGAGATCTTGAACAAGAGAGCGATAGACTGCGCGTCTGTGCATGTGTGTGTGAGTGTGTGTGTGTGTGTGTTTGTGTGTGTGTTATGTCTGTCTGACATTCTATGTGTTTGGGGAGGGGGGTGTGTGTCAATGTGCGCGTGCGTGTGTGTGTGCGTGTCGAGCGTAGTGTGGGACGGCCACGGACCTCGCGCACGGAACTCATTCACTCCTGAAATCTGCAGCATGTCGCGTTTCTCTGTCCCGACACACACACACACACACACACACACACACACACACACACACACACACACACACACACACACACACACACAACACAACACAACACAACAGTGTGTTAAAACCTAAACAACCAATTATTATCTGAGATCTGCACGCGCGGCGGCTGCAGACCAGAATAAAAAACAACCAGAGATCTGCGCGCGGAGCAAGTTTCAGAAAACATGAACCGGCGGTGCGCTTCAGAAGCTCTGAGCTCCAGACGCGCAGAGCCCCAAACGCTCCGAGCTCCAAACGCGCCGAGCTGAGCGCGGGTTCCTGTTTACGCACCGAGGACGCACCGTCCCCGGTCACCGTGAGAGGCTACGGGAAGACCGAGCACCGTCCCCGGTCACCATGAGAGGCTACGGGAGGACGAGGACCGAGCACCGTCCCCGGTCACCGTGAGAGGCTACGGGAGGACGAGGACCGAGCACCGTCCCCGGTCACCGTGAGAGGCTACGGGAGCACCGTACCTGCTGCCAGTACTCCTCCAGCGATGGCAGCGCAGAGAAGTATCCCGTGTCGTGGACGATCTGGAGCTCGTGGAAGATGCTGCACATCGGAATGACGTCCATGTCCGTCCTGGGGCGAGACGCGCCGCGCGGAACCCGGCCGGGAATCAAACTCGACCGTTGCAAAGATGTTCATGTATCGCAGCCCACTGGACCGAGCCGTGCTGTGACGCGTTCAGGTGGAGAGGCGCGCGGAGTGCCACAGTGTGTGTCTCGGTGTGTGCGTGTGTGTGTGAGGCAGAGAGAGAGAGCGAGAGAGCGAGGACACGCGTTGCGCGCGCTGACGGCCGACAGTGAAGTCGATGCCAGTCCGTCAGCTCGCTGTAAACTTCCCCCGATTCAAAATTACACGCACACTCTCCCCACGTGACCGCACTACGCTCCGACACGCCGGCCAATGGGGTCAACGGAGCGTAGCGCCCGCCCACCGCACGGCCTCTGGCCAATCACGGTGCAGTCAGGGTTTATCCCGTGTGACGCGATTGGCGCTCGCCGTGCAGCGCCTCTCGCTGTGATTGGACGAGGCCGGCTCTATTTTTAGAGCACTATATAGAGGGGAACTCGTCCGTCGTACCACTGCGAGGAAGTCCGACATAGTTCCAGCTCTTCTGACGAGCCGGGTAGCTTGTTACTGCTGGCCAGTTTGCGCAAGTACGCACGAACATAATAACAGCAGAGGCAGAATGCGTGCAGCGGCCGTACCCGAGTCCTGAACCCGAGTCCGAGTCCTGGACCCGAGTCCTGAACCCGAGCCCGAGTCCTGGACCCGAGTGTGCCGAATACACAAGCACTCAGAGGATAAATCGCTGGTATAAATAACATGGAACGGAGACTGTGAATGTGTGCGTGTCGATCTCCACATGATCCCGTAACTTCATAACTCGCGTTATGACTGTTTTCATGTTATAACTGTTAAAATGTTGTGAAACGTGCTATCTATAAGTTATATAAGGCTTCTCCAACTAGAACTGGATGGAGTGGATGGTGAACCTTGGCAGGGTTTAGTGGGCTATCTGATATCTAATTATAGATCTAGATATGTTGACTGAATGCTGCGTGCAGCTGGTGTGTGTGTGTGTGTGTTTGGGGGGGGGGGGGGGGGGGGGGGGGGCGCGCTCGCGTGCCTGCGTGCGTGTGTATGAGTGAGTAGATAGACGGAGGAGTCTGCTATTGTGTTTTCGTCTGTCTGTGACTCACTCTCTCTTTCTATGTGTGTGTGTCTCTCTCTTTGTGTGTGTGTGTGTGTGTGTGTTTGTGAGTGTGTCTCTGTTTCTTTGTGTGTATGTGTGTGTGTGTGTGTGTGTGTGCATCTCTAGTTCTGTTTCTGCGTGTGTCTGTCTGTTTTTATTAAAGGGATTTGTATAGATCTTTGCTTCATTGACGTGTTTGTTCTGTGTGTATAGAGCTGTCTTTTAAGACGCGCGCTGCATTTGCTGTATTTATTCACAAGGTCTTTGTGCGTCTGTATGTGGAATGTGTCTTTATAGTTGCAGCATGGGTGGAATTCCAGCCAAGTGATCCACTCTGTACAATAAAGTTAACCTCTGTCTGTCTGTCTGTCTGTCTGTCTGTCTGTCTGTCTGTCTCTCTCTCTCTCTCTCCCTCTTTCTCTCTCTCTCTCTTTCTCACTCTCTCTCTCTCTCGCTCTCTCTCTCTCACTCTGTCTCTCTCTCTCTCCCTCTCTCCCTCTCTCTCTCGCTCTCTCTCTCTCGCTCTCTCTCTCTCTCCCTCTCTCTCTCGCTCTCTCTCTCTCTCTTTCTCTCTCTCTCTCTCTCTCTCTCTCTCTCTCTCTGTCTCTCTCTCTCTCTCTCTCTCTCTGTCTCTCTCCTAAATGGAGACTAACGTGTGTTTTTGTGATCACAGAGCTCCCCTGCCAGTATGCTGGCCTCCCGTTGCGACAGACGGATGAATAAAGTTGTATATTATGAGGTAGAGAAAGGAATCGACTGTCTGGACGATCTCCACTCATAAATACCTTCTGCATCAGCTATGAGATCAGCATCTTCTGCTTCCACCAAAATACCACCAACAACAAACACACACACTCACGAATGCACACACGCACATCCACAGACATATTAATCCATGCACTTGAGCAAATATACACACACGCATCCACACACACACACACACACACACTCACACAAATTAATGCAAGCACTTGTGCAAACACACTCACAGATTCCCAAATGCACACAAAAGTACAAATACATGCTTGCCCTCACACACACACACACACACACACACAACATGAATAAAGTAAGTCGTCATTTTATTGCGCTGGACTTCCTTTTGTCTTCACAAAACTATTTCCGTTTGTCTGTACTTTATTTTCCGTCTGCAGACGTTTGTATGGCCTCTCATCACGGAGGCCTCTGGTGTCATCAGCTGTCTCCTCACCGTTCTGGAGAAACATTAGCTAACGGCTTGTTAGCATACATGTGTGTTCCCTTCGTAGCCGCCGCTAGTCGTTAGCTAGCCGTTGTTAGCAAGCCGTTAGTGTGTAGCAGTAGCAGCTATCATACATGTGTGTGAGTAGCACATATGTATGCTAACGGCTCGCTAGCATTCATGTATGCTAGCAAGCCGTTAGCATACATATGAGTGAGTAGCGCGCTTCGCCTCCAGTTGCATAAGAAATGGGATAAAGTTGAAGTGAGGGAGGAGACAACGGGGGCATTGATGAGCTAAAGGCAGCACTGTGTGACAAACAACATATTTGGAACAGAGCGCCATTGTGTGCCGCCGCCGGCGCAGCACCGAGCGCTACACAACGCTCCGTCTTTTGTCCGCGCGCCCCTGACCCGCCGCCGTCGGCCCCGTCATGGGGCGGGGAGGTCGGACGGGACGCCAGCAGCCGCCGCACGCTAACCTATGGAAGAGACGAGTCATGCTACCTCGACTCTGCAGGGTCAGCTAGCATGACTATTTAATTATGCCTCCCTTAAACAGTCATGCTAACTAAGCTGCGGCAGTCAGCTAGCATGACTGTTTAATTCTGACTCCATGGCCGCATTCAAGTCATGCTAGCTAACCCGCAGCAGTCAGCTGGCATCTGACTCCACGGCCGCTTTAAAAAGTCATGCTAGCTTAGCCGGGGTGGTCAGCTGGCATGGCTGTTTAAAGGCCCCCTATATTACTCCAAGGTTTGTAACGGCTGATCAACTCCTGGTGGTGAGACAGTAGTCGACCGATGAACCGAAGGAACAGGAGACAGGACGAGCACCAACTATGGTGGAACTGAGGTGGCGCCGTCCATGTTTCCATCGGCTCAGTGACCTATAAGGTGATCGTGTTCTCCGTGCAGTCACAGACCTCGATCAATCGCAGACGTGGTCCGACCCGCCCACCCCTGGCACAACGAAGCCTCGCTGAAGGACCTTGTTGTCCGGCTTGATCTCCTGCAGCAGGCCGACTGGAGTCATGCTGCGTCCCAGCAGAGATAGACCCCCACAGACGGGCTCCTGGGGGACCACCTGCCGTCAGATTACCCATCATGCATCTGGTGGACCTGGGATGTCACAAGCAGGCTGATTGTGAATCGTCTCGTAATGGATCAACAGCACACCTGGTTGTGGGACAGGGGACCTCCAGGCTGTGTGTGTTTCATGTGGCTTCATCCATATTTCATGAAGCGCCTCATCATCACTGGTCCTCTGCTGTGTCTCCTGCTGTGTAGCATGCGACCGGTAGCTCTGTCTCCTAGCATGCGACCGGTAGCACTCCGCTTCCTCTAAAGGCAGCAGTGCGACACGTGCACACCGGTGATGCAACTCGACGTGCGAATCCATAGCAACCAGCTGAGGAGCGTGCACGGCGGAGTGTGCACGGTGTGATATGCTGTGTCAATACGCAGCAGTCTCTGCTCCCAGCGTCTCTCCGGAGGAGGGCTTGTTGTCTCTCTGTTTCATCTCTCATCACATCTTCCAGTGCTCCGATGTTACTGCACTTGAGGGCTGCTCTGATGTCCGGCACGGCCTCGCGGGAGAGATGCCCCTGGTGCCTGCTCCTTAAGGACCAACATCAACTCAGGGTTTTGGTCAAATAGTGAAGAGTACAAATCGTCTGTTCAGAAAACAACCAATTTGTGCGTGATTAGGGTGGCATGTGGCTCAAGAGGTAGAGTTGGTTGACTGGTAACCGGAAGGTTGCTAGTTCGATCCCCGGCTCGTTCTAGCTGAGTGTCGAGGTGTCCCTGAGCATGAATACAACTGCTCCCGATGAGCTGGCTGTCGCCTTGCATGGTTGACTACGCCGTTGGTGTGTGAATGTGTGCATGAATGGGTGAATTTGTGGCAACATTGTAAAGCGCTTTGACTGGCCTTTGGTTAGAAAAGCGCGGTATAAATGCAGTCCATTCACCATCATTGATTTTAAACCTGCGTGCGGTCCGGTGACATCACTGTGACCCGGATCCCAGTGACGTCACTGTGACCCGGGTCACAGTGACGTCACTGGGACCGAGGTCAGCCCAAACCATCTGAGCAGAACCTGACCCTCTGGCCCCAGAGCCACGTTCGTCAGGCAGAGAACATCTGGACCATCTGGAGGCTGGTCTGTCTCCTGGGGTGGGTCCTCTCCAGCTGCTCTGCAGAACCTGGTTACAGCAGCACTGACATCACACTCCCATGGAGTCACTGAACCCACGCTCTAATCGGCGCTCTGTTAACAGGTGAGCCTGGGAGCCGCCCAGAACGCTGGCCTCATGCTGGGCTGAAGACCTCAGACAAGATCTGGTGTGTTTCCACAGCGATCGCTTCCGAGGGGTCCTTGAGCAGACTGAGACCGCCACATAGCTCTATAGACAGAGACCCCTCCCCACGTGTTCAAGTGTTTGGTTCAACTCCCTTTGCCTTATTAGAGGTGAGAGGAACGAGGACGGGGAAGGTGAGTAAGAGTTTCACAAAAAGTACACAGTGTTGTATAGAATGATTTGAAACACAATGAGTGAAAAGTATTAACCATAACACTGTACGTCGTAATACAAACAGTACACAGTATTTGTAACCTAGTGCGAGGTATGAGGCTGAGGTGTCCTGAGGAATCAGTGTTCTGTGTGGCCGCGGTGATCTTCTGTACACCACTCTGTATGGGGAAGAGTTCCTGAGCCGAACCCTCCCCCTTTATTTTGGCGGGATTGATGTTCGTCAGATCATAGTGATAGATATAGCCAGCTCTTAATGTGAGTGGTATGGTGCTGAGAACAGGCGTGCTAGCGCTATGCTTATTAACCCAAAAACTGCTTCCAATTACGCTGGAGAAAAACTTGTTGTTGTCGTTCGGATCGTAGATGGAATCCAGACGTCAGGCAGAGGGAAGGACCGGGTTTGGATTCGATCATTGGGAAGAATCACACGGATAAACATTTATCTTGCAAAACGTTTTTTGATATCAATGGGAAATTTTTCTCGTGAAGAGAGAGAGTAGACAGTGCAGTGAGAAACAGGATAGTGGAGAGAAAGAGAGACAGGACAGTTAAGAGAGAGACAGGACAGTGAAGAGAGAGAGACAGGACAGAGGAGAGAGAGACAGGACAGTGGAGAGAGACATGACATTGGAGAGAGACAAGACAGTAAGAGAGAGACAGGACAGGGGAGAGAGAGACAGGAGAGTGGAGAGAGACAGGAAAGGGAAGAGAGACAGGACAGTCAGAGAGACAGGAGGGGGGAGGAGAGAGGGAGGGTCATGTAGCAGGTGTGAGTCCTTGGGGATGAGTCCTTTCATCTTTGATAATTGCAAAGCTATTATATGATTATGATAATTATATGATGATGTATTTACTTAGTATTTGATTAATTGAGTGAATTGAAAACTGAACTTGTCCTTTTACTTGTGTTGTTGAAAACGCTGTTTGTCCTCGAGGTGAATGGTGAACAGTGGTGTGAACAGGTGTGTGAACGGGTGAATGTGAGGTGATTGTGAAGCGGTCTGAACAGCTCGGTTTAGCTGCAGTCCGTTCAGCATTGACGTCCTCAGCGGGGTCAAATAGCATAGCCCAGCTTAGCGTTACTCTCTAGTAAAACTGTTTTTCTCCTTGATCTACATCGTTCTCAGTATCTGATTGTCATGGGGAATTGTCTTCCACACCACAGTCAAAAATTGTCAACATTAATAATCTTCCGTCTGTCATAACTTTTGCAAAGGACAAACAACATGAACACCTCGTGGAGTCCCCCCTGCTCAGGGCTCTCTGTGTTGTCTCTCTGAGTGTCTCCCTCCCTCTCACGTCACTCCCCTCCCAGCGTCTGAAGGCCCTCCCGGCCTCCTCTCAACCAGAGGGTGTTGACGTTGGCGTGGCGACGACCACTTCCTGTCAGCATGGATCAGATCCACACGCTGCAGGAGCTGCTCATCACGCGGCCCGCACTGAGACACCGTGACCTCATCTGGCACCGCGGGAACCCTCCGGAACATCTGGGGTTATTCACGTCAGGCACGCACACACACGCAGGCACACACTCGCACACACACACACACGCACGCACTCGCACACACACACGCATGCACGCACACATGCACACACTTGCGGACACCCCTACCTGCTCCTTAACGTCATGGATTGGAATTAACTGAATGTCAATTCGATGAAATTCAATGAACTTGACAGCTGAATAACTTCATAGTTCCAGTAGTAATTATAGTAAACAGTACAACAGTACACAGGTGGCCGGTGTAAAGTGTTGTGCATCATAACATCGCAGCCTGTCAGCTCAAAGCGTGGGTATTACTATGGTATGTTCAAACTGAGCAGGTTAAGTTGAGGATACTTAAGGATGGGTTTGTGTAAGCATGACAAGACAAGGCCTGTATTACTGTCTAAACCTTGCCACACCCCCTCTTCACACACACACTCACACAAACAGACATGCATGCACGCACACATACACACACACACACACACACAAACAGGCATCCATGCATGCACTCACACACACACACACACACACACATGCGCGCACACACAACAGGCATGCATGCACAAACTCACACACACACACACACACAGTGATACATAGTGACACACTCACAAAAACACTGCAGGAGTCACAGTTCCTTAGCCCTGCTGTACGACTCAACGCCCATATAAGGCAAGACCAATCCCCAGCAGACATGAAACATTCCACAGCCGTTACACCCAGTACATATCCAGTACACATCTAGTACAAATCCAGTACACACCCACTACACATCTACTACACACCCACTACCAAACCGCTACACACACTACACGTACACTACACACCCACTAAACATCCACTACACACACATTGCACAACCACTAGGACCCACTACACACCCATTACACACCCACTACACACACTACACATCTACACACACTAAACATCCACTACACACCCACTACAAATTCAGTACACTTCTACACACACTAAACATCCACTACACACCCACTACAAATTCACTACACATCCAATACACACACACTACACACCCACTACACACACTACACATCTACACACACTAAACATCCACTACAAACTCACTACACATCCAATACACAAACACTACACACCCACTACAAATCCACTATACACCAACAACACATCCACTACACACCCACTACACATCCACGGCTACACATCCACAACACACCCATTTAACATCCACCATTAAACATTCACTACACACCCAATACACTTCCACTGCACACCCACTACACATCCACTACACCAGCTACACATCCACTACACCAGCTACACATCCACTACACCAGCTACACATCCACTACACCAGCTACACATCCACTACACCAGCTACACATCCACTACACCAGCTACACATCCACTACACATCCACTACACTAGCTACACATCCACTACACCAGCTACACATCCACTACACATTGAGAACAGGCTGGTGATGACAAATAATTATAAAGTATTGAGTTATTTAGCTATTAATGTAGCATCATTATTACTATTATAGCATAAATTATTTTTATCATTTCTTATTCAGCAAGTATATACAGGGGTATAAACAGTATATATGAATAAACATATATGTATATATATATATATATATATACTGTATATACGTATATATATTCATACAGCAAATTGTGTATGCATGAAATCCTCATATTTCCTCACACTACATTGTGTCTGAATGTATGCTGCATGTTTGATGTGTTTATAATGTTGTGTATGTCTGAGTTATTAATGATGTATGTTTAATGTATGGATGATATATGTTTGGATATCTCGACCCGCATCGGCCCCTACATGGTCACAGAGCGTGACGCACACACACTTCCTGTAAACACTGCATATGCATGGGCAGCTAGCGTGTGTGTGTGTGCACACGTGTATTCGTTTGTGCGCTTGCACCTGTGCATGTGTGTTTGTGTGCTTGTATATGCGTATGTGTGTGTGTGTATGTGTATATCTGTTTGTGCGTGTGCATGCGTGTGCGTGTGTGTGAACGTGTGCGTGAGCTTGAAGTTAAATTCTTGTAGAATCATGATATCCATCATGCAATCCGATGGTTGTCGTATAACTGCCATTTCCCTGCTGCTTAAATTAAATTGTGATGTGGTTTACCTGATGCAGGTGTGCGTTATGTTCTGATTACCATACATCATACATCATACATGATGCAGGGAATGCCATCTTATCTCTACAGTCAGCAAATACTAACAAGATGCCCCCCTGTCTGTCTGTCTGTCTGTCTGTCTGTCTGTCTCGCTCCTCTCCTAGAGAGAGCGAGCGCTGTGTCATAACAAAGCAGCCTGTCACTCGCTTGGTGGAGCAGACTCTTCCCAGACAGCTTCCATTTGGTCTCCCCCTCTCCCTCTCTCCTCTCTCCCCTCTCTCCTCTCTCCCCCAGCTCCTCTCTCCCCTCTCTCCTCTCTCCCTCTCTCCTCTCTCCCCCGCTCCTCTCTCCCCTCTCTCCTCTCTCCCTCTCTCCTCTCTCCCCTCTTTCCTCTCTCCCCTCTCTCCTCTCTCCCTCTCTCCTCTCTCCCCTCTCTCCTCTCTCCCCCAGCTCCTCTCTCCCTCTCTCCTCTCTCCCCTCTTTCCTCTCTCCCCTCTCTCCTCTCTCCCCTCTCTCCTCTCTCCCTCTCTCCTCTCTCCCCTCTTTCCTCTCTCCCCTCTCTCCTTTCTCCCTCTCTCCTCTCTCCCCTCTCTCCTCTCTCCCCCAGCTCCTCTCTCCCCTCTCTCCTCTCTCCCTCTCTCCTCTCTCCCTCTCTCCTCTCTCCCCTCTCTCCTCTCTCCCCCAGCTCCTCTCTCCCTCTCTCCTCTCTCCCCTCTTTCCTCTCTCCCCTCTCTCCTCTCTCCCGTCTCTCCTCTCTCCCTCTCTCCTCTCTCCCCTCTCTCCTCTCTCCCCCGCTCCTCTCTCCCCTCTCTCCTCTCTCCCCTCTTTCCTCTCTCCCCTCTCTCCTCTCTCCCCTGCTCCTCTCTCCCTCGCTCCTCTCTCCCCCGCTCCTCTCTCCCCCAGCTCCTCTCTCCCCCGCTCCTCTCTCCCCTCTCTCCTCTCTCCCCTCTCTCCTCTCTCCCCCAGCTCCTCTCTCCCCCAGCTCCTCTCTCCCCTCTCTCCTCTCTCCCCCGCTCCTCTCTCCCCTGCTCCTCTCTCCCCTCTCCTCTCTCCCTCTCTCCTCTCTCCCCCGCTCCTCTCTCCCCCGCTCCTCTCTCCCCTGCTCCTCTCTCCCCTCTCCTCTCTCCCCTGCTCCTCTCTCCCTCTCTCCTCTCTCCCCCAGCTCCTCTCTCCCCTCTCTCCTCTCTCCCTCTCTCCTCTCTCCCCCGCTCCTCTCTCCCCCAGCTCCTCTCTCCCCTCTCTCCTCTCTCCCCCGCTCCTCTCTCCCCCAGCTCCTCTCTCCCCTCTCTCCTCTCTTCCTCTCTCCTCTCTCCCCCAGCTCCTCTCTCCCCCAGCTCCTCTCTCCCCTCTCTCCTCTCTCCCCTCTCTCCTCTCTCCCCCAGCTCCTCTCTCCCCTGCTCCTCTCTCCCCTGCTCCTCTCTCCCCTGCTCCTCTCTCCCCAGCTCCTCTCAGACCCTCACCGCCACACTTGGTCACCAGCTTGACACATGGTGAAGAGGAGGAAGAGGAGGAGGAGGAGGAGGAAGAGGAGGAGACAAGACCAGGAGCACAGAGTGAAGAGGAGGAGGAGGAAGAGAAGGAGGCGGTGGAGGAGATAGCTGGAGAGTGTGTGTGATGACGGGTAGAGTGGTTGAATAGCATCAGCTCTGTCTGCTGAGTGGAAGAATACAGGAGGAGGAGGAGGAGGAAGAACATCTCTGGAGATGAAGTCCTATCCCTCCATCTGTCCGTCCGTCTGGGCACACGTCCATCCATCCCCGGTCGTCCAGCTCCATCGAGAGTCATCCCTCCGTCCATCAATCCCATCTGTCCGTCCCTCCGTCCATCCATCCACTTTCTTGACCCGGGTTCCCCGTAGCCAATCACAGCTGCCGATTGGTGTATGACATCATCACAAGAGATTGAAATTTAGGAGAAAGAATGAGGAAGAGAACAGAAGAGTAACCACGACAACATGACGACACAGCCAGCGTGTTGGAATCTTTCCTGCCATAAAAACAGCAAACATGTCTTCATTCGGAGTCCCTCAGGGAATCAACCGACTGATGAATGAATGAATATCAAATATTAAAATAATTAAAAGTAAGCTAGTTTCCCCAGAGAACAGAAGGGTGTAAACACTGGACTCCTCAAGGCGGCGATGGAATGGGTTCAGTGTTTGGATAGCCACAGTGACATCATCGGGGCTAATTAGAGACTTCCTGGTCGAGTCAAACAGGACATAGCAATGCTAAGTTAACACTCCGGGCTGTGTGTCTCTGAGATAATGGTTTGGGAGCAGGGCATGCCTTTATTTGGTCGGGTTACATGAGGCCATTTACGTCCTGACAGGAAGTAGCTTGATGCTACTTCCTGTTAGCTGGTCTGCTGTTCCCATTGTGGGGGTGAGGGGGAGGGAATGGTGGGGGGGGCGGATGCACCGGCCGACGTAGAAGTAGTAAGGATATCCTTCACAAGCACACACACACACACACACACACGTACACACACATGCATAGACACTTGTACACACACGCGTTAACATGTGCGCACACACACACACACAACATGAAGTGTCTGGGGGTCAGACAGGAAGTGAACTGTGGTGTTTTGTGGACACCAGCGACACACAAGTCGTCACTTAAATGGTTGAGAGACTTGCACTAAAACAAAGGGCTGTAGTATTTACTGCGCACTAGACCTAACACAGTATTATAGGCCTGCCCGTCAAACACCCTCTGAACCAGCTGATGTCTGAAAAGCTCTGTATTTGTATTTGTAGTAACTTAATAGCAGTTACTACAAATACAACAGTATCATGATGGTCCAAACCAGCCCAAACAGACGTGGTCCGTAAATGGACTGCATTTATACAGCGCTGTCCTAACCAGTGGCCACTCAAAGCACTTTACAAAATTGCCTAACATTCACCCATGGCGGAGTGAGCCACACAAGGCGACAGTCAGCTCGTCAGGAGCAGTCAGGGTGAGGCGGCTTGCTCATTGGACACCTCGACACTCGGTAACCGGATGGTTGCTTGTTCGATCCCTAGCAAGGAGGGGCCGGGGATCGAACAAGCAACCTTCCGGTTACCGGCCGACCCGCTCTACCTCCTGAGCCACATGCTGCCGTAGTAATCCTCACACATGCTGCTGACCCTTCCTGTATGTCCGTCCTCCACAAACTATAAATAAAGACAACGCGCAGCGCTAGAGTCAACAAGGGCCTGGAGCCTTTGTTTATCTTAAGACCAGAATAAAGTGGATCAAGATGGCGCCCGCGGCTCTGAACCTCCAAGGCAGCTGGGGGGCCGAGGACGGCCGTGTCCCCCGAGGCCCGCCTTCCTAGCCTCCACCGCCATCCCATAATACTGACCCCGCGTTCCCATCGTAACCCTGGGAGATGGCATCCTGCCCGGACCCTCCGAGGGGAATCCTCCGGGAACAGGAAGTGAATTCCACATCCTGTCTGTGGGATTCCCATGAGGAGAGGATGGTAGCATTCCAGAAAAACTCTGGACAGAAACCAGAGAGAGAGAGATACAGAGAGAGTGAGATACAGAGAGAGAGAGAGATACAGAGACAGAGAGAGAGAGAGACAGAGAGAGAGAGAGATACAGAGACAGAGAGAGAGAGAGACAGAGAGAGAGAGAGAGACAGAGACAGAGAGAGAGAGACAGAGAGAGGGAGAGACAGAGACAGAGACACAGAGACAAAGAGAGTTTATAGATTAGTGTTATCAATCTTAATTATCCAAGTTGTTTATATTAAAGTTGTTCATCTCAGTATAGCTGGGTCTGTGTGAAAATAGAAAGGAATAGAAACTTATGGAAAAAATGGACACACAAAAGCACAGAAAGACAATGAAAAGAGAAAAAACTACTAAAGTACAAACGATTAGGTTGCATTCAATTCAAGCAGTTGGGATTTTTCTTACATTTTACTACATGCAGTAGTGTGTGTGTGTGTGTGTGTGTGTGTGTGTGTGTATGTGTGGGCTGCTAGGGCAGAGTCTTTCTGACCATGTGTGTTGATTGTATGTCAGTGTGTATCTGGGCAGGCATGTCTGCTCATGCACGAGTCCTCGTGCTTGTGTGTGGGTTTGTGTGTGTGTGTGTGTGTGGGTGCACGTATGGCTCTCCTACACAAGAATGGTAACCATGTGTGTGTGTTTTCCCTCCACCCTCACAAACACAGCCTGTGATTATGTGTGGTGGCGGCTGGTGTGTGTGTGTGCATGTTTGTCTGAATGTTCATTTGTTAGAGTGTGTGTGTGTGGCCTTATAAACCTCCAGTGAGATCCATGTCAGAACAAGCTCTCTGCTTCTGTGTTGCCATTCAGACTCCCGGTTTGGTTTTGGCGTGGAGAGAGGAGGAAGCGATCTGAGCTCCCGCTGTAAACATCGGCCCCAATCATCTGTCTGTCCTGCTGCCTCCTGTCTCCATCAGTGTGTGTGTGTGTACATACAGCGTCAACAATACCTCCTTATTGTTTAACTGTGCTTTGCTGGTTTATAGAACGTTGGTCAGGAAACCCAGGGTCAGTCGCTGAGCGGCTCCACTGAGGAGAGGTCCACACTGACTAGATGCTGTATAGTGAAATGGGATATAGTTCTCTCCTCGCTGTCCTCTTCTCTCCTCTCCTCTCCTCTCCTCTCCCCATCTCTCCTCTCTCCTTTTCTCCTCTTTCCACTCTCCTCTCTCCTCCCCAACTCTCCTCTCCTCTCTTCTCCTCTCCCCCTCCAGACACACACACTAATGCACACGTATGCACACACACACACACACACACACACACACACACACACACACACACACACACACACACACACACAGGCATACATATGTATTTCTGTGTGTGTGTGCAAACGTGTGCATGTGTTTGTTTTGTGTGCCTGTGTGTGTGTGTGTGTGTGTGTGTGTGTGTGTGTGTGTGTGTGTGTGTGTGTGTGTGTGTGTGTGTGTGTGTGTGTGTGTGTTTCTAGAGGTTATTGCTCTAGCTGTTTTATATCACAGCAAGGGTCTCTGGGGGTCTCACAGGACAACTTGATGACACCATCAGAAGAGGTAGACAAACTCCCTCACACCCCAGGGGGAGGGGGAGACCTTGAGAGAAAGAGAGAGAGAAAGAGAGAGAGAGGGGGCGGGAGATTGAGTGGGGGGGGGGGTGCGAGGGAGGAGAGGGAGGGAGAGATGGAGGACCTTCTATTTCCACAAATGATAAAAACACAGAAGACACAATAAAGCAAAACCTACCATGAGCCTCCAGAATGTAGCAGTGGAGCTACATATTAGCAACCTCAGAATGTAGCGGCGGAGCTACGTATTAGCAACCTCAGAATGTAGCGGCGGAGCTACGTATTAGCAACCTCAGAATGTAGCGGCGGAGCTACGTATTAGCAACCTCAGAATGTAGCGGTGGAGCTACATATTAGCAACCTCAGAATGTAGCGGCGGAGCTACATATTAGCAACCTCAGAATGTAGCTGTGGAGCTACGTATTTGCAACCTCCAGAATGTAGCGCCCGAGCTACGTATTAGCAACCTCCAGAATGTATTAGTGGAGCTACGTATTAGCAACCTCAGAATGTAGCGGTGGAGCTATGTATTAGCAAACTCCAGAATGTAGCGGCGGAGCTATGTATTAGCATCCTCGGAATGTAGCGTTGGAGCTACGTATTAGCAACCTCAGAATGTAGTGGCGGAGCTACGTATTAGCAACCTCCAGAATGTAGCGGTGGAGCTACATATTTGCAACCTCCAGAGTGTAGCGCCGGAGCTACCTATTAGCAACCTCCAGAATGTAGCGCCGGAGCTACATATTAGCAACCCTCAGAATGTAGTGCTGGAGCTACGTACTAGCAACCTTCAGAATGTAGCAATGGAGCTACGTATTAGCAACCTTCAAAATGTAGCAGTGGAGCTACGTATTAACATCCCTCAGAATGTAGTGGTGGAGCTACATATTAGCAACCTCCAGAATGTAGCAGTGGAGCTACGTATTAGCAACCTCCAGAATGTAGCAGTGGAGCTATGTATTAGCAACATTCAGAATGTAGCGGTGGAGCTACGTATTAGCATCACACATACACATTTACAAAATAATGCTGTTCTTACAAAATCAAAACAACGGATACAATGTGATATTGAAGGACAGTTATTTTTACAGTACTGTTATAACACGTGGTTGAGAGTTATTGGATTTAATGATGTCTTTAAAT
>NC_136947.1:10313207-10333207 GCF_949987615.1 Pollachius pollachius | reverse complement strand
AACTAAATTTACTCATCATCTTTGAGCTCTAAGAACGTCGGAGAAAGTCAGCGGCAAATTTGGTTCTAGCCAAATTCTCTCCCTGCGTGGCCCCCCGAATATTCTCTGACATAACGACTGAAGGAGCCAACAGATTTGTCCACAAACCTGTTAACGGTTGTGGACTAATTCATCTGGTTTAGCGTAGCTCAGAGCATAGCACGAGGCCTTTAGCTTCATCATCGCCTTTATTATGATAACAATACTTAATCAGCCTTTATGCAAATGTATAGCAGTGGTTATGATCTCAGTGTGGAGTCAGACTAGGGAATGAGCCAATGGGATCGCCCCGTGGGGGTTTTAAACTGCTGATCTGGTTGGCTGGCATAATAACAAACTTAAATAGCCCAACAAACAGTCAGAAATAACCTACTGACATGCACTCTGAGTGACAGCATGAGAGGAGGGTTTGAGAGGGCTGTGAGAGTGCACGTGAGCGTAAGAGTGCACGTGAGCGTGCGAGCGCTCGTGAGCATGCACACCACGCCGTATGTTCGCTAGCAGTCAGCTGTGAAGATGATTAAAAGAACCCGGCCTTGTTGCTCACAGCAGGGGGCCCCATGAGGGCGTGTGTGTGTGTGTGTGTGTGTGTGTGTGTGTGTGTGTGTTTAGTGTTTGTGTGTGTGTATGTTTGGTGTGTGTGTCAGTTCAGTGTTTGTGTGTTTGTGTGTGTGTGTTCGGTGTATTTGTGTGTGTGTGTGTCGGCTCGGTGTTTGTTTGTGTGTGTGTGTGTGTGTGGTCTGTGTTCATGTGTGTATGTGTGTTCGGTGTGTGTGTGTGTGTGTGTGTATGCGTCTGTGTGTGTGTTGGCACGGTGCCAGCGTCAGCATGATGTCATGATGGGGGCGTGGCCATAGGTTCACCCAGCGGCGGGGAGGTCCGGGTGGGGGGGGAGGAACGTGTTCGGGAGGCAGGAGTAACACACAGAGGCACACACATGCACAACCACACACACACACACACACACACACACACACACACACACACACACACAGTAAATCCCTGCCTGACTATAGAAGAAAAGTGCATGACTTCATTGCCAAAGAAAAACAAACAAATCAAACTCCCTCTCCCAAAAAGATACAGTATGCACGCATGTACGCGAGCACAACCACACACACACACACACTCACACACACACACACACACACGTACACACGTACACACATATACACACAGACACATACGCACACACAGCTACACACACACACACACACACACACACACACACACACACACCCTGATTAGTGGCCGTGTCTCCTGGAGGAGCCAGGGAGGAGCCAGGGGTCTGCGGCCCACTGAGAGGCCATCTGCGTGGGCCGGGGCGGCCGGGCGGACCCCTCTCTGCTGGAGGAGGTGGGTCAGAGGATCAGGGAGAGGCTGTTGGACTCACACACACATGTATGCACACACACACATTCAAACACACACGCATGCACACATACACAAACACATATACAAGCACGCACGCAAGCAAACACACACACACACACACACACACACACACACACACAAGCACACACACGGACACATATACAAACACATATAAACGTACACACAGGCACACACATACTGTATAAACACACAGGCGCACACAAGCACACACACACACACGCACACATACACAAACACATATACACGCACATACAAGCATACACAGATAGGCAAGCATGCATGCAAGTGGTCCCACACACACATTGGCGTGTATCTGTGTTCTATAGGTTGTTATGTTAGCATGCTGATAACGACTTATTATCTCACAGTGTGTCTTCACTCCTGTCCAATCTCAACTCCCCATCACTGTTCTGCCTGCCCAGGAGAAGCCTCCCATGATGCACTGCTCTCCCCTACATGCAGTCCCAACATTAACCACTCCGAACCCTAACTGAACACTGACACTAAACACCTTTAACCAATCCTAATCACCTCTAATCAAACGCTGACACATAAACACCTTTTAAAAATGTTATTTTTACATTTTTATCAAGATCCAGCGAGTTGGACAGAAAGGTATAATGACTTCGGGCAGGAATCAAACCCGCGTCTCTGCCTTATGGACTGAGCCTTAATGCTATGCGCTTTGTAAACCTTATCTATCCCGGACGGGGATTAGTGAATCTCTCCCTCCATCTCTACGACCTGTTCCTGATCTGTTTATTATGACTGGGTTGGTCCAGGAGCTCCACACCCCAGTGGTCCTCTGAGCCGTTCCCACAGAGCAGCTCCATCAGGTATCTGCTAATGCTGCCCAAACCGACGTGACTGGAAGGCCTCCGCCCCCCCGCCGAGCGGAGGAGGCTAAAGCCAGCGCTAATCCCTGGGCGTGATCCAGGTGTTGTCACGGCGATCGCTCAGCGCAGGTGAACACCGGGTTCCCACCGCTGCTCCCAGGTCGGAGCGACGTTCCGTCATCCAAGACACCTGCGCGCTATCGCCGGGAACACCGCATTCCAGCAAATGTTGACGCAATCCTGGAGCTAATTGTGGGAAACAAAGCGCAGGCATTCCTGAGACCTGGAGTCACCTGGTGCTCTTCCCCTGCGCAGCTGCGGCGGCGTTTGAAGGCGTGCCAGCCGCCGCTGCCAGCGACCCCGGGCGTAGCTTCAATCAGGGAGCGCTGTGATCCGACACACTGGGTACGCGGCGAGCGCTGGTTAGCGGAGCGGCTCACAGCCCCGTGTTGGAGCGTCGTGGGGTGGTTGAACTTTAGGTGCTACCCTGATGGTGAGCTCACCTAGCGAGGTGAAGTCCTCAGCTGATCCGAGACGCTGAGTGTGTGCTGAGACTCTCTCCCTGTACGGAGTCGATTCAGCGAGGCTTTATCACCGTTAATCACTGAGGACGTTCCAGAAGAGGGACGGACCTGAAACAGGTTCCACCACTTCAAAGAGTTTTATTATTAACCCTCATAATCCCACTCTAAACACTCTGTATTACCGTATATTTAGTCATTCACACACCCGGGAAAATACCCAGAATGCCTCACTGGCTGGTGGAAGCCAACCAACGTTTTTTTCCCCCCGCTCGTGGTTCCCATGGCGATGGGCCAGGGGCTGAGCTTCAGAATTGTGCGACCTGCCCTGCCTGTACCTACATGTTTGGAGGGAGGGGGGGAGGGAGGGGGGAGGGGGAGAGGGAGGAGGGAGTGAGGGAGAGGGGGGCGAGAGGGAGGAGGGAGGGAGAGAGACAGAGAGGGGGAGGGATAGAGAGGTGGGAAGGGGAGAGATTGGAAGGGACAGGAGTTGACATGTCGCTGGTGTTTATGACAGGAATGAGACTTTGTTGTCTTAGTTGTGGGTTAAGTTTGGACTCTGGTGCAGTTTCCTGTTGTGTGGCTGTGTTTGGATGTGTGTATAATCTTGTTATTGTGTTACGTTCCTGTCTGTTTTCTCTGGTGTTGCCTGGTTCCTGCCTCTATAGATGTCTGGTTGTTTTGCTGATTCACTTCAACTCAATCTGTCTGTCTGTCTGTCTCTCTGTTTGTCTGGCTGTGTTTGTGAGAGTTTTGTGTGTGTGAGCGTTTTGTGTGTGTGTGTGTGTTTGTGTGTGTCTGTGTACGTGTGTGTGCATGTGTGTGTGTGTGTCTTTGTATGTGAATGTGTGTGTCTTTATATGTGTGTGTGTGTGTGTGTGTGTGCGTGTGTAGGTCTCTCTGTATGTGTGTGTGTGCCTCTGCATGTTTGTGTGTGTGTGCGTGTTTCTATATGCATGTGTGTGTGTGTGGGTCTTTGTGTGTGTGTGTGTCTGTGTGTGTGTGTGTGCATGTGTGTGTGTCTCCATGGTGAGCCACCAGCTTCTCAGTCTACAACATGCACCTGACTCTCAAGCCTTTCGTGATCTTCTTCCAGTAAGCGTTCTTCCAGCCCTACGATGTGTTGGTTACCAGGGCAGAACAGGTCTGGTTCCCCTGAGAACCCATGACATCACCCTGCACCTCACAGCCCTCAGAACCCACAACATGACCGCCACCTCCGGGAGCTACAAACACAAACACACAACAATGCCTTCTTTCTCACCCAGCCAATAAAGATCTGACAGCAGCTATTACAATAACCAGGGAGGGAGGGAGGTAGAGGGGGAGGGATGGGAAGGGAGAGGGAGTGAGAAAGAGGGGGAAGGAGAGGAGGGAGGAGGGAGGGAGGGGGAGGGAGGGAGAGAGGGAGGGAAGTAGGGAGAGAGAGGGAGGGCGAAGAGGGGGGAGAGACGGAGGGGAGAAGGGGAAGGGAGGCAGAGAGGGAGCGAGAGCAAAAAGCAGGTCATTTGGACCCGCATGAGACAAATGAAGCTGTCACCCCAGGGTGCCAGGGACACAGTGAGGTGGGGGGAGGAGGGGGAGGAGGAGGCAAGTGTGGCCGACTCCTGTACAGACTTGTGCGGAGGAGAGGAGCTAATTCGTGAGCTCCTCTCCGCAGCGACTGCCTGGGGCGGGGGAGACGGCTGTCACCTACGCTCACAGTCCTGGAGCGTCTCCCCCTCCCTCCCCCTCCTCCCCCATCACCTCCGGGCTCTCCCCCTCTCCCCCTGTGCCTCCTGACACACATGCAGGCCGCTGCAGGGGAACAGCCAGGCGAGCGGCTCTGCTGCCACTGGATGCGTGTCGCCTCCACTTACCTCCTGACACGTCTTTCATTCTCTCCATCGCACTCCCTCGCACTTTGTCTCCATCTCGCTCATTATCCCTCTCTGTCTCATTCTCTCTCTGGTTCTCTCTCTCTCTCTCTCTCTCTCGCTCTCTCTCTCTCTCTCTCTCTCTCTCTCTCTCTCTCTCTCTCTGCATCTCACTCTCTGGTTCTCCCTCTCTCCATCTGACTCTGTCGCTGTCTGCCTGCCTGTCTGTCTGTCTGTCTGTCTGTCTGTCTGTCTGTCTGTCTGTCTGTCTGTCTGTCTGTCTGTCTGTCTGTCTGTCTGTTTGTCTCTATCTCTCTCTCTCTCTCTGCATCTCACTCTCTGGTTCTCTCTCTCTCCATCTGACTCTGTCTCTATCTGTCTGTCTGTCTGTCTGTCTGTCTGTCTGTCTGTCTGTCTCTCTCTCTCTCTTTCCAACTCATCCTTCATTCTAAAGCACTCTATTCATAACTATAAAATTCTAAGCATTATATTCTGTTGCATAACATTCAATTCTAAATTATAACATTCTATTGTATACTGTAACATTATATTCTGTAGGATAGCATTATATTCTAAAGCCTAACATTCTATGCTAAAGCACTCGATTATATATTTTAAAATGCTACTCTAATTATTATATTGTATGCAATATCATTCTATTGTATACCATAACATCCTATCGTGAAGCACTCTATTCTATAATTTTTAATTCCACTCTCAATCATTATATTGTACACCATACCATTCCATCCTGAAGCCTTGTATTGTATTCCAGTGTGTTTGCCCACTAACATAAGGGCCCCATTAGAAGCGTGTTGTGCTGTCCTGTGTGTGCGTTCTCAGCGGTACGTATTGTTCCACTAATGCTGCGTATGGTTTCTTTAAAGTGTTCATTAGCTCTGTTATTACCTCTGCTTACGCCCTTGTTTCTGGGACACTGGGCTCATATTGCCTGAACATACCCTCTCTCCCACGGGGAAATCGGCCCCCTAAACAGCACATAAACATTCTCCCACCCGCTGCTATAAGATTCCATATTATACATATCCTATAAAATACATATTCATTTATTCTGTTTTACTGGTAATGGTACAAGTAATAGCTTTAACAACGATGCAGGGAACACTGCTTCTGATTGGTTAATTTAAGTCCTCCTCTTCCTCTTTGGTTTGTGTTTAGTAAGTTATTCTGCCTCTGTGGTTTAGGAGGACAGTAAGGTATTCTTCCTCTATGGTTTGTGTTTAGAAGGACGGTAAGGTATTCTTCCTCTGTGGTCTAGGAGGACACTAACATCTTCATCTCTGTTTGCGCTGCCACTACTCATCGACCAATCCGATGCCTGCGTCCAGCAGTTATAAGATGAAGGATTGGACCGATGGATGCAGATGTTCGGTCACTCCATCTCATCTCACTGACGAACTCCTTCCATCTCGTTGGGAAGGAGATGATGAGAGATCATCTTTGAAGTGATCTGCTCCTGTCATTGGAAATCAATGGTCTGATTTGTTATCAATGGTCTGATCTGTAATCAATGGTCTGATCTGTAATCAATGGTCTGATCGGTAATCCATGGTGGGACATGACCTCCCTCAGCCTGAGGTCGACGCAGAGGGCAGGGGTAGAGGGGTCAAAGGTCAGGGCGGGTTGGAGAGTTTCAGAGGGACAGTATAGCCCACTTCTTTCTGGGAAACATCAAGCTTCAGTAAACAAGGTTCTACACAGCAGTGTGAGACATCCACACACACACACACACACACACACAGACATGCGCCCACACACGCATGCACGCATTCATACACACGCACACACATACACATACACACAAAAAGAGACACACACATATTCAGACAAACACAAGCAAACATAGTCACACACACACACACACACAAACACACACACACAGTCAGACACAAACACACACACACACACTGTGGTGTTCATTGTCCTGGCGGTGTAAACTAGGCCATCTCTCTTCCTGGGTGGAGGAATGGAGGAAGGAGGGACTCTCTCCCCTCTTCCTCTGTCCGTTTATAGGAAGTGATGATGTCACTTCTCATCGACGCCGGGAACACACGACAGCGATTGTCCTGACCACGGTTGTCTGCGGTCGTCGTGGTGACCAGGTTGTGACTCAGTGCTCCTGTGAGGATAGAGAGGACCGGTGCGTCCTGCTCATGTGTGTTATGTTGTGTCTTCAGCGGTGTGGCTGGAGACTGCCGGGTTGTAAACTGTAGATATTCATCAGTCCATCTCTGGAGGCGAAGGCCGTTCATACAACAGGCAGATGAGCTCATGGTCATTCCCAGACCTCAGAAGGGGGTCTCGGGGTAAACACGCCTCATGTGGTCCTGCTGTGGGGCCGTTCTGGATGTAGACCAGCTGAATGTGTCCTTTCTGTACTGGGATGTCCTGCAGTCATCTCCAGAGTCAAACAGGAGCCACATTGTGTCTCTCGTCACAAGACACAGAGGCAGATGGCCGACATAACTTCATATCATAATTCTATCAATATTTTAGTGTTTTCCTTCTCGGAGCGGACCTAGGCCCGTTCTGCCAGCTGATTGGCTGAGGATGGGGGCAGCGATTTTGGTTGACCAGCATGGAAACATGAAAATAAAAAAACAGAGAACCATAGCTCTCCCTCCCTCCCCCCCCCCATCTCTCCCTCCCCCCCCATCTCTCCCTCCCTCCCCGTCTCTCTCTCTCTCCTTCCCTCCCCATCGCTCTCTTCTCCCTCACTCTCCCTCCGCCTCTCTCTCCATCTCCCCCCTTCTCCATCCCCCCTCTTTCTCCTCCCCCCTCTCTCTCTACACAACAACAGCCGGTGTCATGGCGACTGAGCACATGGTGTCAGACAGGAAGTTCAGAGGGACCTAGACTCCCAGGTCAGCTGGATCACACTGGTGGGGGGGACAGAGGGGGGCTTTGATCACTGCTGTGTGACCTCCCTCCCCTGCTATTTCATATGTTAGGGGGATAAAGGGGTGGTTTAAATGTTCCTTTGATTTAAAATGTGCGGAATGTTGTTGATGAGAGAAAAAACCTGTGACTGTCTCCCTCTTTCTCTCTCCCCCTGTCTCTCTGTGTCTCTCTGCCTTTCTCTCTTTCTCTCTCTCCCTGGCTCTCTGTCTCTCTCTCTCTCCCCCCCCCCCTCTATTTCTCTGTCTGTTGATTGAGAGTAAAGATGCCCAATTTAGTGTGTTTTGAAGTGCACCACCTATCCTTAGACATTTTGTTGAATCTGTTGAATCTGATCTTCTCTTAGTTCTTCATACTTCTATGTGGTGATGGCATCTTGGCCTCGTCTCGCTGACGACCAGACGCTGGTGACCATTTCCCATGATGCACCAGGGTCTGTGATTCACAGCCTTCAGGAGTTGGCGCGACGACGGGCGTCTGGTTGCTGCGGTCCCCGTGGCAACAGGTTAATTAGCGTGTGTTGAAGTGGACATCTTTATTGAGGGGATGCTGGGCGACAGATCAATCAGATTGCTGTGGATACTTCAGCCTCGTCTCGGCCCGCCAGCACCACTAATGAAGGATCAATCCACCGGGATCACCTGGGGGGGAGGGAAGAGTGGGAGGGAGATTAAGGTGAAGAGAGAGATAGGGGTGGAGAGAGAGATATATAGTGGTGAGTGATAGGGATAACTAAAGAGATAGGGGTGGAGAGAGATGGGGGGAGACAGAGAGAGAGAGCTATAGGTGAGAGAGAGATAGGGCTAGCTAAAGAGATGGGGTGGATAGAGGGCTGGAATAGATGAGGGATGGATGGACAGACATGCGGATGGATCGATGACTGATCGATAGAAAGGTGTGAGTGCAACAGATAAAGAAACAAGCCATAGAGAGAGACAAACAGACAGAGAGATACAACCTGCCAAACGTCCATAATATCTGTATAATATCCATTAAAGTAATGAAATGATCCAATAATAAAAAGCGATGAGCCAGTTGTGATCCTGTGTGGAATTGAAGCCGGTATCATGATGACGGTTCAGGAGAGACTCAAAGCCTTCTGGCTCATCTGTCATAAACCGGTTACCCCATCCCAGCTGTCTGGAAGGTTCCCCTGAGCTTCTGATGGGAATCCGCTCTCCCCCTCTCGCCCCCTCCCTCCCCGATGGGGAGTTCTCACTAATGATCTGTCACTCAGGTTCATGAGCAGACTTGTTGTCCCTGCCACAGGATCATCAACTACATTACCAACAATAGCATAATTAACAACAACAGCAACAACAACAACCATAGCAAAATAAGCAACATGAGCAACAACAGCGACATGAGTAACATGAGTAACATTTGTAAAGTTAGCAACAGGAGAAACATGTGCACCATAATCAACAATGGCGACATTAGCAACAATAGCAACATTAGCAACAATTGCCACATTAACCACTTTAGACAATTTCGCAACATCAGCCACATTACCCACAGAAGCCACATTAGTAACAATAGCAACATGAGCAACACAAGCAGCATTAGGTACATTAGTTACATTAGCAACATTAGCCTCCAACAAACAAAGAAAGGCTCTCCATTGACCAGCAGAGTGGGACGACTGACAACCTTGTCATTGTTATCATTATTTAATGGTTATTTGAATGATGGGCACCATTGTTTAAGGATGATGTGATAAAGTAATGTTGGATGCGCTGGATATCAGAGTACATTTGGCTTTTACTTCCTGAGACCAGTGTTGGGAACTTTACTTTACAAAAGTAATTAGTTATAGTTACTCTTTACTTGTTTCAAAAAGTAACTGAGTTAGTAACTGATTACTCTATAATAAAAGTAACTAGTTACCAGGGAAAGTAACTATTTGCGTTACTGGGAAAAAAGGAAAGTTGCTCTATGTCAAAGAATTTGGACTTTTCTGAGCAGTTTTCACTTGGCCTTAATGTGTTAAATGGTTGAACTGCCCATTCAAGGCCCTGATATGCTCAAACATATTCGTTGCTCCAACGCCGGAGGTAAAAAACCCGAAAGACGACAGTTCAAACCGTACTTGGAGCGGCGTTTCTGGACAAGACTGGGTCGAAAATGATTATCCAGCTGATCAACTGTAAATATCAGCTGATCGCGCGCCTGTAATCTAAACAGACAGGCGTGGCGGAGTTACGTAACCATGACAACAACTGTTTATCAAAATAATTTCAGTGTGGAACGTGGATGCAAAACATTCCGAAAACGATGATAACGATAGTGTGGACGGAGATCATTTTCATTGCGAATGTGCGTTTTTACATTTACCCGGGTTAGTGTGGATGGGGCCTGAATTTCAATTTGCTTGGTTGCAAAGGCTGTGGAACATCTGCCGAATACTACAGAAAATGCCAACTTTTCATCGGATTAATCCGGACTAGCCATTTCTGCTGCTTCATCGTGCGCTTGTCCTGGCTTGTGTGTAAAAACACTGGCTCAGATTGGCTACCATGAAACATGACTCTGCCTTAGCCAATCATAATCGCTTATCTCGTTGTGAACCCGGTCTCCTCATTAGCGGTTCGTGTTTGGAGCCAGGGATGCGCTCGGACTACTCAGTTTATTCAATAAATTCATAGTGACGCACTGCATTTATCGTACAGTAACGGTAACGGCGTTGTAACGACGGAAACAGTAATTAGTTAGATTACACCGTTACTGAAAAAATAACGGCGTTACCTAATGCCGTTCTTTTAAACGACGTTATTACCAACACTGCCTGAGACCGTTTGAACAGTCAGGTTTATGGATTGTTTTTATATTCATGTGGTGAGCTTGATTTGTAGAGACAGAAAGAGGAGCAGTATGAGGAGCACTCTCCTTAAACACATCACTCTGGTGTTTACGGCTTGAGGAGGAACCTCCAGTTACAGGAGAAACATTTCAGGTCCAGAGACCCCTCCTCCTCCTCCTCCTCCTCCTCAACTCCTCCTACTGAGCTCCTCCTCCTCCTCAACCCCTCATCACTGTGCTCCTCCTCAACACCTCCTACTGAGCTCCTCCTCCTCAGCAACTCCTCCCTCAGCCCCTTCTCCACCTCAACACCACCTCACTGTGCTCCTCCTCCTCCTCCTCAACACCTCCTCACTGTGCTCCTCCTCCTCCTCCTCAACACCACCTCACTGTGCTCCTCCTCCTCCTCAACACCTCCTCACTGTGCTCCTCCTCCTCCTCCTCCTCAACACCTCCTCACTGTGCTCCTCCTCCTCCTCCTCAACACCTCCTCACTGTGCTCCTCCTCCTCCTCCTCAACACCTCCTCACTGTGCTAATCCTCCTCCTCCTTAACACCTCCTCACTGTGCTCCTCCTCCTCCTCCTCAACACCACCTCACTGTGCTCCTCCTCCTCCACCTCAACACCTCCTCACTGTGCTCCTCCTCCTCCTCCTCCTCAACACCACCTCACTGTGCTCCTCCTCCTCCTCCTCAACACCTCCTCACTGTGCTCCTCCTCCCATATCTCTCTCCATCCTGGTAACTGACTCCTGTCCCCCGGTCGTTCAGGGGTCTTCAGCAGCCGGGGGGTCAACCGCTCATCGCCCTTTAAACCCTGTCTGCTGGCACCCCCCTGCTGGGACGGGGGTCGGCCCGGTCCTCCCGGCCGCGTAGCCCCCGCCACACCGCGCCCCCCGCTGGAGGCCCCCGGCGGGAACCCCTCGCTCCTCCAGCGCTTAAGAACCCCTCCGCCGTGCCGACCCCCCGCCGCCGGGGAGCGCGGCCGATTGGCTCAGCGCTGCGGCCGCCATCCAGAGGTGGTTGGTTCAACGCCCCCACCCCCGCTGTGTGACCGGTGGGTCTGAACCATCCAGAGGTGGTTGGTTCAACGCCCCCACCCCCGCTGTGTGACCGGTGGGTCTGACGGCCGGGTGAGATCTGGAGTGGCTCATCACACTGTAGGACTGGAGCATGGATCACCGCGAGCAGCAATGGTGCTACAGGAAGTACACCCTGGAGGGTGGAGGCTGTTAGAGGAGGAGGTGGAGGGAAGCTCTGGGGGTGGAGGCTGTAAGAGGAGGAGGTGGAGGGAGGCTCTGGGGGTGGAGGCTGTTAGAGGAGGAGGAGAGAGAGGCTCTGGGGGTGGAGGCTGTTAGAGGAGGAGGAGAGAGAGGCTCTGGGGGTGGAGGCTGTTAGAGGAGGAGGTGGAGAGAGGCTCTGGGGGTGGAGGCTGTTAGAGGAGGAGGTGGAGGAGAGAGGCTCTGAGGGTGGAGGCTGTTAGAGGAGGAGGTGGAGAGAGGCTCTGAGGGTGGAGGCTGTTAGAGGAGGAGGTGGAGAGAGGCTCTGAGGGTGGAGG
Organism: Pollachius pollachius; assembly: GCF_949987615.1. Classification (NCBI taxonomy): domain Eukaryota; kingdom Metazoa; phylum Chordata; class Actinopteri; order Gadiformes; family Gadidae; genus Pollachius; species Pollachius pollachius. The sequence continues at coordinate 10,321,284 of NC_136947.1, read as the reverse complement.
CTGTTAGAGGAGGAGGTGGAGAGAGGCTCTGGGGGTGGAGGCTGTTAGAGGAGGAGGTGGAGAGAGGCTCTGGGGGTGGAGGCTGTTAGAGGAGGAGGAGAGAGAGGCTCTGGGGTGGAGGCTGTTAGAGGAGGAGGTGGAGAGAGGCTCTGAGGGTGGAGGCTGTTAGAGGAGGAGGTGGAGAGAGGCTCTGGGGGTGGAGGCTGTTAGAGGAGGAGGTGGAGGAGAGAGGCTCTGAGGGTGGAGGCTGTTAGAGGAGGAGGTGGAGAGAGGCTCTGGGGGTGGAGGCTGTTAGAGGAGGAGGTGGAGGAGAGAGGCTCTGGGGGTGGAGGAGGGGAGGTGTATCTGTGGTGTTTCGGTCACATGTATGAGGAATTCCAAACCGTCTGTTTATTTTGTTTTTGGGGTTCTCTTCATCGTAATCCTCAGAGGACGACTGTGATTCTATTGATCTTCTGTTAACGGAAGTGTCTACTTTACTTGGTTTTCGTTCAGATTAGTCATCGTATTTTGTACTTTATCCTTCTGTACTTCCTGGTTCTCCTCACAGCAATACTGGTTCCAGAAAGATTGTTCTAGAAAGATGGTTCTAGGAAGATTTTTCTGGAAAGATGGTTCCAAAAATATGTTTCCAGAATGTTGGTTCTAGCAAGGTGGTTCAGAAAGATGGTTGAAGAAAGATCCCAAGATGTTCCAGGCCTCCTCACTATTAAATCATTGGGTAAAATGATAATATTCTTTACTCCTTCTCTCCTTTTATCCTATTCTGATATCTTATTACAGTCCATTATCTGATTGTTATCTCTCTCTCTCTCTGTCTCTCTCACATTTCTCTTACATCTAGTTTCTGTCTTTCTTTCTTCTAGCAGACATCTCTATCTATGTGTGTGTGGGTGTGCGTGTGTGTATCTGTGTGTTTTTCTGCAAGTGTCTTTGTCTGTAAGTGTGTTTGTATATGTGTGCATGTGTGTGTGTGTGGGTCTGTGTGTCTCTCTCTCTCGCGCAAAATGTCTATCATGCGTCTCAGTTTCTCCTTTTCTCTCTCTAACCCTCCATCTCTTCATATCGCTCCCTCCATCTCCCCCAGCCTTGACTCTGTCTCTCTCTCTCTCTCTCTTCCGTTCTCTCTTCATCTCTCTCTCTTTCTCTCTCTCTATCACTTTCTTCATCTCTCTCTCTTCATCTGTCTCTCTCTGTCTCTCTCTCTCTTTCTCTCTTCATCTCCCTACTTCTTCTCTCTCTTCATCTCTCTCTCTTCTCTCTTCCTCTCTCTCTCTCTCCCCCTCTCATCCAGATGGAACTTGATTCACGGTGGACTGAGCTGAGCTGTGACAGAGAAATCCTCCTGACTTTATAGATCTGATCTCAGTCTCTGGGCTCCAAGGGAGCAAATCTCAGATCAGGTCCACCAGCAGATGGATTCCTCCCCCCCCCCCCCCCCTTCACCCATCGCAGACCTGCTGGAGATACAGAAAACCTTCTGGAGATACAGAAAACCTTCTGATGAACACGGATGAACTAACTTCAGTTGTGAAACATCTCCAGGGGGGTGGGGGTGGTTACGTTGTGGCAGAGCTGTGTTCAAGTACAAACGCTGCAGAATTAGCATTCGTTTAGCTAACCCAGCCTCCATCTCTCTCTTTATATTGTATATATTTTTAATGGGTTTGGAGCTCTGGATGCTGCTTGAATTCCACGTTTTATTTCCACTTCCTGACCGTTGTTTATGGTCAGGTTTATTCCCACTTCCTGACCAGAACTAAATATGTGCATGTGCAGCTGAGGCAGACTGTGACATTGAGTAAAGATCTTCATGCATAAGATGCACAACTTAGTGGAAGCATGTAGATAGGAACCTTCCTCTAGTCAGAGGTGAAGACATTAATGGTAACACTCATAATGGTACATGTTACCGTTACGTTATCAGGGAGGAAGGTAATTACTAGTGACACTCTTAGTGGTACTTACTAAAGAAGGGCGGTCAGAGGGGACGGTATTTAAGGTGACACTCATAGTGGTACGTGCTAAAGGTTGGCGTCAAAGGGGAAGGTATTAAAGGGTACAATCATGGTGCTACGTGCTAAAGTAGGGCGGTCAGAGGGGACGTATTAAAGGTGACACTCATAGTGGTACGTATTAAAGTAGGGCGGTCAGAGGGGACGGTATTAAAGGTGACACTCATGGTGGTACGTATTAAAGTAGGGCGGTCAGAGGGGACGGTATTAAAGGTGACACCCTGTGACACGTGCACTTTGGGCCTCCCTGATATGTTTATTGAATTATAAATCTTCCCTGGCCCCATTTAGAGTTGCCTTTGTTACCGGGGGCGATCGATGGGCCGGCCGGGGCTAACAAGCCCACCCCCTGCCCGCTAGCCAGAGGCCCCGCCCGCCAGCCCGCGGTCCCGCCCGCTAGCCCGCGGCCCCGCCTGTCGTGGCGCTATTTATTACCTGCTTTCTTTTAACATCCATTCACTTTGAGTGGAAATCAATTTTTCATTTGGACCTAATTGTCTACGAACGCTGGCAGCTCAAGGCCCCACAACACCCTACCCCCCTCTCCTTCTTCACCCCTCCTACCTGCTTTCTCTCTGTCTCCCTCTCTCCCTCCCTCCTCTCTCTCTCTCCCTCTCTCTCTCTCTCCCTCCTCTCTCTCTCTCTGTCTCCCTCTCTCCCTCCCTCCTCTCTCTCTCTCTCTCTCTCCCTCCCTCCTCTCTCTCTCTCTCTCTCTCTCTCTCTCACTAGCCTCACCACCCAAAGCTCATCTGTATTTTATACTGACTAGTGGGGTGAGACAGGGGGTCTCCCAGGGACTAGTGGGGTGAGACAGGGGGGTCTACAGGACTAGTGGGTTGAGACAGGGGGTCTTCAGGACTAGTGGGATGAGACAGGTAGGAGGGTGTCTTCAGGGACTAGTGGGGTAAGACAGGTGGATGGGGTGGGGGTCTTTTTCCCTATGAGATGTTCTCTATGGTTACCGCGGTTACCATGTTCTCTGTCGAGACCGGACTCTGAGGAACCGAGCGCTTGTGGTCAACGGACAGACGCAGAACGCTGAATTTAAACTTCACAGGAACGTTAGCGAACGTCAATGTTTCACTCACTCACTGAACACCCACAGCTTCCACCTGGTAACGTAGTCAACACATTCTTTCAATGTTACAAGGAAAATAAAACGTCAGCTACTCTGTTGCTGACATATGGTAAAGTGAAACGGCCAAAAAATAACAACATAACTTCCGCACAAACACACATGAATCACTGAGCTGGATACCTCTGTACTGAAACCAAAACCGTTACCATCGTGACTTTCAGCTACAGGCTGAATGCGACAGAACCAGTCTTTTTTTAGAGAGTGATATTGTAAACTGCGTGTGTGTGTGTGTGTGTGTGAGACTTTCTCTCTATTTCCCTCTCACACATACGTGGGCACAGACATACACACACACACACACGCACGCACGTACAAACGCACACACACATTGCCATGGTACACTCAAATAGAATGTGAGGCTCACTCTCCGTATGGGTTACGGGAAGCGGTGGCGTGGCGGAGTGAGATCAGCACTTTCCGGCTAATCCTTTCTGTTGAGCCAGGCTCCGCGGCTACGCTAGGGTACTGGCTGGCAGGGGGTTAGCGCTTTGCTTAGCGCTTAGCTTAGCGTAGCCGCGACGCGGGCTGACAGGACGCTGAGTCACGGAGCGTAGTGTGGGTCTGGGACACGGCGGTGTAAGCCCGGGAGGGCTGGCCCCGCGGAGCGCTACGCTAGGCTACATCGCTCTGCTCCGAAATTCCTGCCGTTATTGATGTCATCGGATTCAGTGTGTTTCTGAACTCCAGTTTGTTTTATATCTGCTTTGGGGGAGAGGAGAAAACAGCGTGTAACTAACCACTTTACGTCCAAAGTGAGGGTTTATGATTTATTCTTTCAAAAACATTCATCATGAATCGTTTCAGTTTATTGTGATCTGTCACAATTCAGTTGGGTGCTGTGACTTCATTAGTTATATTTTCTCATAGCTATTGATGTTCTGCCCGCTGGCGAAACCTCACACAGGCCCGCAGTTCAGATGAGAACCAACTCAACTCATTTCAATAAAAGAACTTGTTCCTAAACCTAGCAGACGTCTGTTTGCCTAAAGCTACTTACCTAAGTGAGGAGCTGTACTTCAATACCTGCAAGACCTTTTTCTTTTAATGGCCTTTGGATTCAAATGCGATTTTAACTTTTAAAAGGCGGGAGCTAAAACCGCTTATTGTTTAAAACATTTTTGTTGTCTGCCTTTTAATCAACAGATTAAAGCATGAAGAACTTGGGACATCGTTTATTATGTCAATAATTCCAGGACTCTCTGGAAGAAGAGATCTTTTGTATCAATTATATCATCCTGGTTCAATTAAGGATGAGTAAAAAAGGAACACAACATGGATGTGTAACCCGAACTCTGTTGTGTTCCAAATGATCCAGAGTCAATTAAACTGGACTCTTTAGGAGCTAGCATCCCGGGCTCACCTCTTTCGCTGCTTGACAGCTAATCAAGGCTCTACTGCTTATAAAGGCAGTATTTAACACTGTAACAGCCTTGTGAGCTGCTCTACTGCAAACAAAGGCTTTATAATACTATCAGAAGTGTTAGCTGCTCTAGAGCTAATAAACGCTTTATTTAACACTTTCAGAGGGGTTAGCCTATCTACTGCTAATAAAGGCTGTATTTAACACTGTTACAGCAATGTTAGCTGCTCTGCGGATAATAAAAGCTGTATTTAACAAGATCAGAAGTGTTAGCCTCTCTACAGGTAATCAAGGCTGCATTTAACACCTACATATGGCTTCGCCACTCTACGGCTTATGATGGCTCCAGCTAATTAAAGCTGTAGGTCTACAGACGATTTAGCTATCCTACAGCTCATGAAGCTAATACTCTACGGTTAATTAAGACACTTTTCACACATTTACAGAATGATTAGCTGCTCTAGCTAATGGAGCTAATAAGCCACTATACCGCTAATTAAGACAGTATTTAACATCTTTCCAGACAATTTAGCTGCTCTAGTTAATGAAGGCTGTATTCACCAGCTTTACCATTCGACATTTTAACTGCTGATTATTTGCTATCTACAGCATATATTCTCTTTCAAAATAATGAAATAATTTAATTTAATTTAAAAATGTGCTTCTGAATAAATATAGAATCACTGTGACTAAAACCTTAAGGAGTCAGGTTTAATTGATGTGGCAACTCTGCGATAAACTACATGACTCACCCAATCAAACGTGAGAATTCTTATCTCACCCCGGTGATGTCATCCAGGGGAGGGCACTGGATTAACACATGCAGAGGCTCACATCATAGGCTCTGTGAAATATTCATCATCTTACACACACACATACACGTACACACATACTCACACACACACATACACACACACACACACACACATGCACACACACACACACACACACTCACACACATACTGACACTCACACTCACACACACACACACACACACACACACACACACACACACACACACACACACACACACACACACACACCCAAACAAAAATGCAAGATGATGTCACCTAACATTCTTAATATCCAGTCTTAATATACAGGGAGACTATGAATGTTGATACATTCTGTTTCAATTCAAACAGTACACTGCATCACTAAGACAGACAGACTGACAGACAAACAGGACAAAAGGTGATGGATAAAGGTATAGACAGACATTAAGGTAGACAGGTAGATGACAGATAGGTAGATAAACGCTATGGTAGACAGGTAGATGAAAGAGAAATAGACTAACAGTAAGGTAGGCAGGGAGATGATAGACAGGCAGTAAAGTAGACAGGTAGACAGGTAGTAGGCATTGTTGTGTTGGTTATTGACTGAAACTGTCTTCAGAAACCCAGTATGTGATCGCTATGAAATCTCATTACTGTCTCATGTTTCAACCCCTCCCCCTCCCAGCCCCCCCTCCCCCCTCCCTCCCCTCGGCCCCTCCCCCCAACCATAAAGCACATCATAAACATCACGCCAACAACGAGATACACATCAGACCCAAAAATCTATTGTCCATTAACTACTGTGTGTCTGTGTGGAGAGAGAGGGGAGAGAGAGAGAGTGGGGGGGGGGGGGGAGAGAGGGAGAGAGAGGGGGCGAGAGAGAGAGGGGGAAGATGGAGACAGAGACAGAGAGATAGAGAGAAAGAGAGAGGGGAGAGAGAGAAAGGGAGAGAGCTATAGAGATATAGGGGGAGATGGAGAGAGAGAGGGGGAGAAAGAGAGAGGGGGAAGATGGAGACAGAGACAGAGAGATAGAGAGAAAGAGAGAGGGGAGAGAGAGAAAGGGAGAGAGCTATAGAGATATAGGGGGAGATGGAGAGAGAGAGGGGGAGAAAGAGAGAGAGGGTGGGAGATGGAGAGAGAGAGAGAGGACAGAGGGAGAGACAGAGAGAGGGCGAGAGAGGTATGTATGATCTTATCCATACCCTTCTGGAGCTAATAGCTGTTAGCATCACACGCTAGGGTTCCTGTCATCCAACCTTTACAGTGAACCAGGAACAACCCGATGACCTCGTAAAGCTAACGATAGCGTACAGCTATCGAATAAAGTATGCCTTTTGGAACACATGTACACTCATACAGTATGCATGACAGTATAGGCTTGTACACAGATATACTGCAGTATAACAGATATACTGTCTATAGTTGTACTGTACAAAACAGATATAACCTGATACACAGTACTTTAATAATAATAAACAGTACCTCACAGATATACTGCAATACTGTACAAAACAGATATAACCTAATACACAGTACTGTAATAATAATACACAGTATATCTGGTACAGATATACTGCAGTATTACAGAAATACTGTAATACTGCTAAACAGATATAACCTAACACACAATACTGTACTAATAATACACAGTATATCTGGTGCACAATTGTACACATTATATCAGATATATACTGTAAAACTGTATATTACAGACACAAACCTAATACAAAGTACTATATATGTACTCTTATACACAGTATCAGAAATCCCTAGGCCTACAATGCAGATACAATTCCTTACAGCACACATTTACTACAATGAATAGTGTTCACAGTTGATAAATACAGTGGATGTAGATGTGATGGGTGCATTAGAGTTTGGTGATCACTACCGTAGGGGTTCACCCTAAACCAGCAGCATGTGTTCCTGACAGCCCTCATGCCATCCGTCCACACAGTGAGCGACGCTGGGTATAAACATCAATATTTTATCAGCATCTGGGATAACGGTCATTTTATGATGGCAATACGGGGCAATTCATCTTCTTATCCACAGGAGTAAGAGAGGTTCATACTCTGTTTCAATCTAAAGCTAATCTATCGCTATATTCTAGGCCAATTTGGACGTTGTGTATGGCTGACTCATTCCCTCCATTTCACCAAGATTATCCATGAGCAACAGTGTTTTTTCTTCTGCTAAGATACCAGCACAGCACTATGATGTTAGCTAGTTTACTGTCCAGTCCAAAATACCAGCCGTTGCGTGGTGACATGAGGAGTGATATTCACAGCGCTACAGTGTTATTTTACCTTGTGCTAAAACAGCATCCTTCATTCTACATATATATGATTCTAATTCAGCCTATAGCATTATGGTATAGGTTTGTTCAATATGATACCAGCCATGTAGCGTCGACATCAGAAGTAATTTCTGTAACAATGTCAGCTGTATTCAGAAGTTTAGGAGTAAAGTCGATAGCAACATGATGTTAGTCTGTTTTCAGAAGTAATGTGTGATAGCAACACTACACTGTTAGCATGTTTTCAGAAGTTTAAGAGTAACGTGTGATAGCAACACGACGCTGTTAGCATGTGTTCATAATATCAGGAGCTACGTCTCATAGCGCAAAGACCAGACCCGCTTGCTGCGGCTGCAGTTGCCGTTGGAGACGCCCGCCCTCGCTCATCTCCTCGGCGTCCGGCGGGGTGTATTGCTCGCCGCCGCCGTCCGTCCTCGGAGCGCTCCTTACGAGTCCCCAGACAGAACCAGAGCGCGAGACAGCGTG
>NC_136947.1:10290707-10303207 GCF_949987615.1 Pollachius pollachius | reverse complement strand
CTCCTCCAGTAGAAACCATCTCAGAGGTCTGAGTGAAGACCAGACTGTAGTTTAGCTCCTCCAATAGCTAAATTATGTTCTGTTCTGTCTATTACACATCACTGCATGAGACTGTATGGCACGGTCTCCATGACGACCCTGCGGCTAATGACTCAACTACAGGACAATTAGCCGTAGTCGCTAGCTCATTAGCTCATATTTACAAACCCAAAGGCAGTGGCTGCGCTCCGCTGAACAGGCTCGGGTAACAGCAGGCTGGCTAGGAGACGAGGGGAGAAGGGAAGAGGGAGGAGATGAGGTAGAAGGAGACAAGGAGAGGAGGAGATCAGACAAGGAGACGAGGAGGAGACGAGAGAAGAGTCGTCTCTTTTGGATCCGACATCCAATAATGAACAGTGGATCGCTATGACGACCAGAGGGTCTCCGTGGGTGAACGGGTCGATCTGTTGGTTGGGTTATTAAAAGCATTTCTAACGTCCCCTTCCTCTGAGCTTTGTGTTACTGCTGAGGCACCAGACCTGGTGAGGACTGGCGGTGGTCTGGAGGATCTGCTCTCCATGTGGTATGGGGAGCTGGACAAAGATCCTGCTCCTGCTCTCTTCTACCAGTCCAAAATGTATTCCACACAAAGCCCCCCTCCCTACACGCACGCACACACACACACACACACACACGCACACACACACTGACATTCCACATGCCAGATAGCACATAGCACTGTTAAAGTGGACTTTGCTGTGAACCATATATATAAAATAAACTAAACATAAATGTGCAATGGGGTAGATAGACAGGAACTATATATATATATAGTTCCTGTCTATCTACCCCATTGCACATTTATGTTTAGTTTATTTTATGTACATTCTTGCCAGATGTGTTTTTTTTTTAAATATATATATATATATATATTGTCCATAACTTATTTATCTATTTATTTATCTATTTTTAGTCGTGTTTGTCATTGTTGTTATGTCTGCTCTACGTGCCTTACCTTAATTGCCCCCTGGGGATAAATAAAGTTTTCTTGAATCTTGAACACATTTCCAACACACAGGTGGAGTCACACACGTAACCTTTGTAACGCTCGGTGGTTTGGATGTGGATTCTCTTTGCTCTGTCGTGCTGCATGGCTCTGACCATGTGCGCCTTTTGTTCTAGATTTTCTGCATCTTAAATCGCTTCTGTAACTCTTGTGTCTGAAATAAAAAAAATAGTAGTTAGCGTTTTGTAGCATCTTATCCTAGCTATCTTTTTTGTATGGGAATTGGTTAACTTAGTTAATGCTAGTACTTGACAGCGATATATTGTTGTTTCTCTTTCTTCCGACAAATGGACTTATTGTAAGTCTCTCTGGATTAAAGCGTCTGCTAAACGCCCTGAGTGGAAATTTAGGTGAAATTGCCTCTCAGTTGACACAAGTTTTCAGCAGTGTTCTACTGCCTTCTCCGCTTACCCGACTCCTCGTCCATTTTGGATTCTCAACCTTTAAACCTTGTTGATCTGGTGGGCAGCAGGAAACCTTTTTCATGCCCTGTAGATATTCTACCAGTTTCAGAACGTACTCTGGTCTATTGGTCCGTGCCTGAACTCAAGTATAAATAGCTCCCTGCAATCTGGTCGCATCCTAGTTTATTTTAGACTTGGACTTGTTCAGCCCCTTTTGAAAGAGATTACCTTGATCCATCTCTTCCAAGTAACTTTTTGAATCCCATCCCTGACAAACACCACATATTACAAAAAAAATACAAAAACTATCAATATAATTGGAAAAATAATAAACTGAAACAAATACTTTTAAAAACTAAGAACGAAACTGAACTAGAAACCTGCTTCCAAAATGACTGAAAACAAAAAAAACTAAAACATAATTATATTGAAAAATGCAAAATTATAATGACCAATAATGATTGTTGCTTACTCATCTGAAACAGCAACTCTTTTGTTTGGCATGCCTCAGGGTTCCGTCTTAGGTCCCATATCATTTGCTTTGCATTTGCTTCCCTTATGTCATTTTGTTAGCAAGGTATCCCAGATCACTGTTACGCTGATGATATCCATCTGTATGTCTCTGTTAAGCCTGAAGAGACAGGCAAAATACCTGCTTTGTTCAAATGACTGCCATTAAGGACTGAATGGCTGACAACTTTAAACAGCTGAACGGAGCTCCTTATCGGTGCTTCAGACAGGACAGCATCCACAGTGGCTCTGTGTGTTGGCTCTCCTGTCTCCAGCTGTAGTCTAATCTCAGAGATCTTGTGTTTGATCAGCCTCTTACCTGCCCCTTCCTTACATCTTCAGTAGGTCACTAAGCTCTTCTGACCAGGGCTTACTGGAGGTCCCTCATGCCAGACTAAAAACAAAAAGTGGACGTGTCTTTGAAGTGGGTCCTGGAGTAAGATCTGCGGTCTGCGCTGATGCCTTTAAAATGCAGCTGAAGACTCACTTATTAAAACTGGCCTTTGTCTTGCCTCATGCTGTCTGCTGTGTATAACTCTGTGTGTTTGAAGGTCGGTTGTTTCTCATGGGTTATGTTTCTTTGTACTCTGTCTTTGTAGGTCACCTAACCAAGTTTTCAAGTTTGTGCATGTGTGTTTGTCTCACTTCGATGTGAGCGTATGTGTGTCTCTACAAGCATATGTGACTATGTGCATGTGTGTGTCTGCATGCGTGTGTGTGTGTGTGTGTGTGTGTGTGCGTGTGTGTGTGTGTTCCCAGTCCCACTGTCCAGATCAGAGAGCAGAAGACCAGGAACTGAAGACCCTCCACCCCTTCCAGCTGTGAATATCAATAAACTCAGCCCCCCACACAGCCGCTCGTGCCAGCTTCATATCTCAGAACTCTCTCTGCATCTCAATGTCTCTCCAGCACAACACCCCCACACCCCCGGACCCTCACACCTCCACACCCGACCCCCAGCCTACTGTGTTCCCCCCCCCCACTCACCACGCTCCGCCCCTCCACTCAGCCCAGAGTCATGAAGCTGATAATGCTAATCTTTACAGCGCACCGCAGCGGGCGTAGCACACCCACCTCCCCCCCTCTCCCCCTCTCCCCCTCCGATGGTGATTTAATTACGTGTCTCCACTCCGTCTCCATCTTGTCTCTGTGCTGCCAGCCGGCCGCCCATCACCGGGGGTCCTATCAACTATTTACGGCCTCTTCGTCTGTTAGCTCGCTAATGCTACGGGAGATTAGCATGTGGGAGGAATATGCTGGCGTGGGGAAAATATTTCAAATAAAGCCCGTTGGTTTGTAACGGGGGGGTGATTCATCTGGATCAAAGGCCGGTTATTATGGTCTGGCGGCCCGGCGACACCAGCGAGTGGTCCGTGGAAACCATTGGAACCATGGTGATTTGTTCTGTGATGATGATTCATTTCTGTCGCCGTAAACAAACCATAGAATATTCCGGATGAATCAGTTGATGACTCGTTAGACCCAACGGGTTCGTTAAACACATTTTGACAGCCTTTCGGTTGTTAAATTAGTCACCGGTTATTTCAGGTGATTACCTCAAAGTTATTGTCCATAATTATTTTATGGAGGGAATTACTTTGAGACTAATTTAATCTCACTCCAGACAAACAGAGAGTCCAAAGCCAAATCTTTGCGATTCCACACCGCTAAGCCACGGTCCTCAGTTTGTATTTAGTTGAGTCAAGAAAGTTAATTTCTTCTCCCGACGAACAGAGTGAACAGAGCGAGAGTATCTCACCCATGTGCACTGTGGAGGACCCTGTGGATTGTTTAGGGCTGCTGGGGTGAGCGGTTCACGTTCTGCCGCTCAGACATCACAGACCCCGGCTCTGTATGTCAGCCAACTCGATGCAGCGCAGAACTATAATCAGATCTCCGCGCCGGCCGGCGTACTCTTTGTCTGTATATCATATTATCTGTAATTGGAACGAACCAACCCCAATCTGATTCTTAAACTGTAAACACATTACGTAACACATGAACGTACATCACAGTGACGTACAGCGAGAGGGGGGATGCACAGATAAAGGAGACTGCGATGAACCTGGAAACCATCGCCGTCTCAAGGCCACGTCTCAGTACCAGTGTGGAACAATCTGTTAGGAGCCGCTGGCAGCTGGTCCATTGTGTCCGTTCACCCCCCCGGCTCTGAGCCTTGGTCTCTCCCACTGCAGGATCGATGCGCCACATCACCACGTATTCCTCAACAGCTCAATTTAAATCATTTTGTCTTTGCCTGCCTATAACTGGGGGTGCGGCCACACACAGCCGGCCCACGCATGTCGCGGGGATCGGTTGCAGCCGTCTGATATACGTCTCACCGGTCGGACGTGAGACGTGACCCGCGACCCGCGCGACGAGGTCTGATTCTCAGAGCGGGAGAACGCTCACACGTCGATACGCACGCACCTTCTGAAACGGTATGATGGATTTAAAAAATGACGTCAAGGAAGTCGTTCGGAACATGAAAGACGCTAAACTCCAATCCATACGCTAGCGGGGCAAAGCTTATCTGTCGATGTAATGAGTGGAGACGTGCAGAGAGCTAAACACGAGGATACAACAGTGGAATAGAAAAAGACGTTAAAGCTTGGCTAGGCGATTTGTTTTAAACCCTTTTTTGTAATATTTGTTGAAAAGTCTCTCATCCCGACAGCAATCCATAAATCAAACGCTTGGACAAAAGAAATTCAACAATACGGTGTCTGTGGCTGATATTGGCCTGTATTTAACCTGTCCAATCATTTAATGCTGACCGGATAAAATAATTGGATGACCGACCTGTCAGTCTACAAGACAAGGCCCATTGCTAAAGCTAACAAGCAAATCATGTGTTTTTGGGAGTGGCTTTGGGAGTGGCCTTAACGTTTAGATACTTTCACAATCCAGCTTACTCTGGCTGGATCCTCAAAATTGCCCACCCCAGCTTTAAGTAGCAAACAGTGTTATGTGTCCATAGCCTCAGATGCTAATCTCAGCGGTATTCTGTTGGTTACGGCCAGAGGGGCTCATTACTCAGGCTCTGCCACTCTGGGTGCTCGGCCGTCTGTTGGCAGTGCTGCGTTTCATTCAATATGTCCTGAATTAGGACAAAGAGGCTGCTAAGAGTTGAATTAGCGTTCATGGACATCACATGATGTTTGCTGGTGCAGGTGTCATCCACTCCTCTCTCCCCTCCTCTTCTGCCTCTCCCGTCTCCCCTCCTCTCTCCTCCCCTCTCTCCCCATCTCCTCTCTTCTCTACTCCTTTCATCTCTCCTCCTCTCTCCCCATCTCCTCTCTTCTCTTCTCCTTTCAACTCTCCTCCTCTCTCCCCTCTCTCCTCTCCTCCCCCCTTTCCCCTACTCCTCTCATTTATTCTCCTCTCATCTCCTCTCCTCTCCTTCGACTTTCCTCTCCTCCCCGCCCTCTCTCCCTTCTCCTCCCCTCCTCGGAAAACAAGAAGGTCTGCTCCTTCTCTCTTCCTCACCTCTCCCCCTCTCCTCCTCTTTCCATCAGAACACGAGTTCTGATGACTCGTCTCGTCTCCTCTCCACTCGTCTCCGCTCGTCCCCTCTGCTCTCCTCTCTCCTCCTCTCCTCAACTCCCCTCCTCCTCTCCTCCTCTCCTCCTCTCCTCTCCTCAGCTGTAGTGACGAGTGTGACGCATGTGTTTCTTTGACAGACTTCTTTGTGCATCATTCTAATCTTGTTACTACTTTACAGGTTCTTTCTAATATCTTCACTCCTGTTCCCTGTTGTTGTTGTCTTCTCCATCTCAAGCTGAGCGACCGGGACGAACAGGTTCCTCCTGGGACGAATAAAGCCTCCTCAGGGCTGATCTCAAGTCTGCAATCATCTCCTTCTCTCCACGACGCCGGTGTCAGCGCCTCTGAATAAACACCCCATCCCCCCGACAACATGCCATGCGCCATGTTGTTCTGCGTCTTCAGCGGCTCAGGGTCGGCCATAAACATCAGGCTTAACTGCAAATTAAACGATGGAATGTACACACCATTAGGACTCTGATTGGCCGCCGTTAGCGCAACTCCATAACACCGGCGTCCGCATTAAGGAGATTGGATCCTCCGGATGGCGTGCGGCGTCCTGCTGGCTCTCAGCGGGAGGAACCCGGGCTGATGGCCCCGGCCCTGGCCCCCGGGCCCGTGACCTCCGCCAGGGGCCCGCAGTGCTCACTGCAGGGGGCCACACACTCACCGCACGTCCTTTCATCTCAGACAGGAAACACACACCAGCCACCGCCCCTGGGGGGGGGGGGGGGGGGGGGGGGGGGGCTTGCTGCCGCCCAGCAGGGAACCAATCAGAGCTCAGGCCCATCCAGTGGAGCCACATCTGGTGAAGGTTGAGGCGTCTGGTTGCTCCTTCCTCCTCCTCTCATAGGGTGGCTCTGCAATGGGGAGATGGATGTATGTAGTGTTATTGGATTGACCTCACAACACCATCACCGTGAGTTAGGGTGGGGGATAAAGATGTAGTTTGGTAGGATATCAGTTAGGTTGGTAAGGTAGATGACGTGGAAGACAAGGACAGAATCATATTCATCACAATTTGGCATTTGAAAAATATGCTAAAACTCTTCTACTGGTTATAATGGGAGCAGAGTCTCCTACTGGTTATCCTGGGAGCAGTCTTCTACTGGTTATACTGGGAGCAGTCTTCTACTGGTTGTACTGGGAGCAGAGTTTTCTACGGGTTATACTGGGAGCAAAGTCTTCTACTGGTTATACTGGGAGCGGAGTCTTCTACTGGTTGTACTGGGAGCTGAGTCTTCTCCTGGTTATACTAGGAGCTAAGTCTGAGCTGCCCAGTGTCCCGAGGCCAGGCAGAGGACCCCCGGCTGGCCCAGGTGTTGCAGCCAGCTGGCGTTCACCTGTTGAGCCGACCTGACGCTGTCCTGCTGCTGATGGAGCGAACACAAGGTCGTGTTCCTCCTTACCTAGAACCCACCCAGCCGTGCCCCCCCTGAACACTTAATCCCCCCCCCCCCCCCCCTTCCCCCGGCCCTCCATCCCCACCCAGAAGCCAGCGCCGGTAAACCATTTAACAGAGAATATATTGCTGATGGCAAAATCCATGGAGAGATGCATGTGGCTCTGAACCGGTATTGATTGAACAAGAGTATTTGTTTCAAATGATCCCGATTATTAGCGAGCCCTGATCATGTTGCTTCTGCCGCCACTCAGTGATTCATGGCCAATCCATCTGCCTATATGTTTTAACAAGATAATATTGGATTTGGTAACCACCCCACTCCCTCCTCCTCCTCTGCATATTGGATGAAGAGGAGGTTGCCGCGAGCAACCGTGTAAATGTATGAATGTTTCAATGATTAGTTTTCCAAGCAGCAATTTAGTCTGGCCTTTGAGGACGTCCCCCCTCCCCCTCCCCTCTCCTCCCCTCCTCCCCCCTTCCCCGCTGCGGCGTTGATGGTTCCCGAACATAAACAGCACGTGGCGCCCTGTGGCGTTCCCGCCCTGATGAATGAGGCGCCGTCGCCCGGAGCGGGCTCTTCAGTGTTCGCTGAACCGCTCCTCACCGTCTCACTCCTCACCGGCTCACTCCTCAGTCTCTCACTCATCAGCGTCTCACTCCTCACCATCTCACTCTTCATCGTCTCACGCCTCACCGGCTCACTCCTCACCAGCTCAATCCTCACGTCTCACTCCTCACCAGCTCACTCCTCACATGCTAACTCCTCACCAGCTAACTCCTCTCCAGCTCACTCCTCACCAGCTCACTACTCACAGACTCACCTTCTCAGTGTCACACTCCTCAGTGTCTCACTCCTCACCGACTCACTGTCTCACTGTGTCACTCCTCACTGTCTCACTCCTCACAGACTCACTGGCTCACTCCTCACGTCTCTCTCCTCATGTCTCACTCCTCACCGGCTCACTCCTCATCGGCTCACTCCGTTCCCGTGAACCGGGGACCTGGTCGGTTCAAACCCTCAGTCCCATGCCTTTTTCCTGTCAGCACGACAACGACAGACCGGTGGGGTCAGGTGGGAAGACAGAAGGCCTAAAGATGAAACACAGATCTGTTTCAAATGTTCCAACATCGGTCTGGACCTGGCCTTCGTAATCTGTCGCTAGCGGACATTAGTTTGTTGTGACGGTTTTCCTGCGGTCCAAACGACCCTGAGCCTGTGGTGGCGAGCTAGCATCACAAACATCCGCTAAGTGCATCCGGCTCGCTAAATGGAGGCCAGCAGGCCTTTCCAAACACACTCACAAACACACTACTTATAGCGTGTTTACCGGCCCGTAACCGCAGGAAGAGATCCAGTCTCCCGCAGACACATCTCTGATTCTATAAGGGGAAGATAAGTGAGATTTGTTTGTTACTTTGATAGAATGGTATATCAGTGTAATGGGTAACTTTTACTTTAAAGTAACCCTAAGCATAGGTTAAGTTGTTGGAGTCCCAATACAAAGGTTTTGGGTTCGATTCCCAACTTCCACATTCATACATGTAGGCTTCCTATAGGAAACTGACCTCTAACCCCTACCTGCTCCTTAACGACCTCTCTCTGTACTGTGTAACCCCTACCTGCTCGTTAATGACCTGTCTCTGTACTGTCTAACCCCTACCTGCTCCTTAATGACCTGCCTCTGTACTGTTTAACCCCTACCTGCTCCTTAATGACCTGTCTCTGTACTGTCTAACCCCTACCTGCTCCTTAATGACCCGTCTCTGTACTGTCTAACCCCTACCTGCTCCTTAATGACCCGTCTCTGTACTGTCTAACCCCTACCTTCTCCTTAATGACCTGTCTCTGTACTGTCTAACCCCTACCTGCTCCTTAGTGACCCGTCTCTGTATTGTCTAACCCCTACCTGCTCCTTAGTGACCCTTCTCTGTATTCACTCTTTATCTGAAAGCTAAAGACGTGGCTTCACTGTAATCCACTTGAGATTAAGTGTCTGAATAAATAACCCAAACGACCAATTAGGATGGAGGAGTCACTCCCAGCGCCCCCATCGTTCCCACAGAGGAGCCGAAGTCCGAGCTGCTCTCCGGTGAGCAAACACATAGCTCCGCGGGTCACTGAGTGTGTCGCTCCCTCGCTGAACAATAAAAGTCTGAAAAAACACAAACAATTGTTTTAGCTAATGCTCACCAGTAGCCTCCTCCTCTTCCTCCTCCGCCTCCTCCTCCTCCTCCTGAGTGCTGCTGATGATGACGGAGCAATTAGCCCCGTCGTTAGCGTGCAGGCAGAGGGGCATTAGGAGAATCAGAGTGTGGCGGCAGGATGGGCTGGTTTTGCATTATTGATCGGGAATTAATGCAGGAAACAGCTGTCATCAGGGGTCTGGGGGGTGGGCCGGAGAGGCCCTTAGTGACGGCGATCAGGGGCCCTTTAGGAGTCAGCACTACGGCAAGAGAGACCACTTAAAAATCAGCAACAAGATGGACGCTGCCGCCGCAGCCCTGAATTTAAATAAATAAGAGCTGAGGCTCGCTGCCTTTGGTTTGTTGTTTGTTTGTTGATGAGGAGATCATAATAACGCTGAACGTAATAACACCCAAATGATGATTGGAGGAACACAAACATGATTTTTAAAAAGCTTACGGCGTTTAAGTAGTGTGGATGTACAGCACAATAAGGGAAATCATTTCAAGGAGGACTCTCAATGTGGAGTTTCATCACGTTAAAAGTGCTGGACTTTTATTGTGAAAGTCCATCCAGAATAGAGGCAAGACTCATATTGTGAAGGCGTGTTAGCAGATAGTACAGCAGTGGTTCTGTGTTTGAATATCTGTGCGTTTGAGTCCAGATAACAAATTTTCTGAGCGATGCAGGGATAAACTCCTTTCGACCGTGTGGCGGTTAATCAGGTGACCTTTGACCCCTCTGACCTGGCTAATCCTCGCATGCTGATTGGTCGATCAAACAGCCATCAGATCTCGACCCCCAAGACTTGTTTTCATCAGAAATCAACTTCAGACGACGAACAGAAGCCAGAGACAAAGCAGATGGTATTTGGCTGCACAACCCCCCCCCCCCCCTCTCCATCGATGGTCCACTCTGGGTTCACTGAGTGAAACGGACCCTGTTTGACCGCCAGGTGTGAGGTCATCCATCACAAGCCTTTTCTAAAGCTACCATTAGTAACATCACAACTGAGCTGTGATGTAAACCAGGTGCATTCTGGCCAGCTAAACCAGTAGGTCCATTCCACTAGAAAGGCCGTTAAACTGGTGGCTCTAGCTCTCTATCTGTAGAGACAGGGGCCGACTTGAGGCTTTCGCTCGTTGTTGTTACTTTGTGTTATTATTAAGAACCAGTGAAGGGCCGCCGCTGAAGAGGTCCTTGATTTATCGGGTTATTTATCTGTGATTAAATGCGGCGGTCCCGTCCCTTTAACAGGACAAGGAGCGTTAGCGTAACGTTGTTAGCGCCGACCGCTGACCCCTCGGCCCCGCGAGGAGCGTGATTTGCCACGCGAGCCATCGGACAGATTAGCGGAATTGTGTGATTTTACAAACCATTAGCCTAGCTGGCGGCGCGGTGCGGCTACACTCGGGCTTGCGGCACACAAATTATTCGTCTCTGCGATGAACCACGGCCACGGACTGTTAACCCGCGCTCGTTAAATTACCATCAGCTGGGTCGGGTCGTAACGAGGAGTCGTTTGTCGCCGTGGTAACTACCAGGCCTTCCCGCGGAAGGGGCTCCTTCCATCCAGCTTCTGTTGCGCAAATCAGACCGATCATTCAATCAAACTTTATTGATGAAGCGCTTTCTATAGGACGACAGGAAGAGGAGATTCCAACGGCAGAACGGCTAGAGTCACAGAAACATCGGGAGGTACATTCTATTCATAAGTTATACTATTCTATATATTTTATATATATGTTCTATATATATGATGATATGTTTCATTCTTTTCAATCTGTTATATATTCCCCTATTATATGCTTTATCTATTCTTCATCTTATCTATTCTATTATATATCCTTTCTATCTATCTATGGGCATACAAACAGGTTAGAGGTGTGTGTGTGTGTGTGTGTGTGTGTGTGTGTGTGTGTGTGTGTGTGTGTGTGTGTGTGTGTGTGTGTGTGTGTGTGTGTGTGTGTGCGTGTGTGTGTGTGTGTGTGTGTTGGGGTGTGTGTGTGTGTGTGTTGGGGTGTGTGTGTGTGTGTCCACGATGGAGTAGTAATAAAAGTGCACGTGACATCGGCGCCCGTGCAGACCCAGCAGGTCTGAACGTGCGCTGGAGGCGGGACACACAAACAGGAATGTAGAGCACACAACAGACACAGACACACACACACAGCCACAGAAGCCTCATGCACACGTACATAGACAAACACACTAGCCTCATGTACACGTACAAACACACACACAAGCCTCATGAACACGTACAAACACATGCACACGTACAGACACAAACATGCACACCCACACGCACAAAAGCCTCATGCACACGTTACTGTGCAGGAGATTACTGCTGCTGCAGACTCTGCAGGGTGTCTGAACAAACATGAAGCACAAACACACATAGTACACAAGCACACACACACACAACAACTCACCCATACACACACACACATACACACAGCACACCCACCAAACACACATACCCTCACATACACACTGTTTATACACAAACATGCAAACACACACATACACACACACACACACGTACAAACATTGAACAAACACACACACACACCAAACACACAAATCGAACTTAACACACACACAAAGAAGCGTGTGTGATTCCCTCTCTGTCTGTCCGTTTGTCTGGCTGGCTCCATCAGCCATCTGTCCAGGGGTCGGTCGCTCCAGCTACCTGAGCATCTTTCTGTTGCTCAGCCAGTAGACTCGCTTCTTCATTTACAGTTATTATTCTGTCTGTCTGTCTGTCTGTCTGTCTGTCTGTCTGTCTGTCTGTCCGTCTGTCCGTCTGTCCCTCTGTCTGTCTGTCTGTCTGTCTGTCTGTCTGTCTGTCCCTCTGTCTGTCAGTCTGTCTGTATAGGCAGCCGTGTCCAGCCTCTATCTAACGGTACCTCGGTGATTGATTCTGGTGGCTCCCCCGTATAACATTGATATTCTCTTTATGGGAACGCTCTCGGACACACAACGCTAGGCTCAGTGTGTTCGGTTTGATTTATCACACACACACACACACACACACACACACACACACACACACATACACACATACACACACACACTAACACACACTAACACACACGCACACACACACACACACACACACACACACACACACACAAACAAACACATACACACACACACAAACACACTAACACACATGCACACGTGCACACACACACACACACACACACACACACATGCACACACACACTCACACAGACACACACGCACACATATACAAACATGCATACACACACACACACACACACACACACGCACACAGACACACAGAAACAGAGAAGCACGCACACACACAGCCTCATTGATTGTCTAAGTACTAGGGCTGGTGTGTGTCGTTGACATTTGACTACAGCTAATGATCTGTGTTCC
>NC_136947.1:10259431-10289431 GCF_949987615.1 Pollachius pollachius | reverse complement strand
TCCTCCCCCTCCGAGGGGAGAGACATCCTCTCATTTATCTCCAGACGCTCAAACAAAAGCTCCACGGTTCCGCCGGGGGCCCTGTCTCCGCCGCTGCCCAGTGAAGGCCCTCCTCTCCGGGGGAGCCTCAGCCCGGAGCAGCCCCCTTCCTGCCATCCTCCGCACGCGGGCCAGGAGGGTTAAGTGGGGCTGGGAGACACAGACCAGCGATGGAGGACCGCAAATCCCATAAGCCACCAGTCTGGGCAGCGGGAGGCGAGGAGAGAGGCTGGGCCGTCTCCTGGGGCGACGCCGGGGTTATGGGATGTGAGGCGATGATATATCTTGCAGGCAACAGCTTTAAGAGAATATTCTGGGCTGTCTCTTTGGAAACCAGGCGGATGACTTCGATATCCGCATGAATAAATGAAAGACAAAACAAAACTAGCATTTATTTAGAAATCAATAATTCAAAGCGCTACGTAAATCTCTATTCAGGATGATTCATCTCACAGACGCTTTATAACAATTAGGCATTTATTTCCAGAAGAGCAGAGAGGTGAGCAGATAGAAGAGCAGCTCAATGGAACCCAGCACTTCGAGGTGTGATCCAGAGGTCTAGAGGTTGGGTGGTGTTTGACTCCCAGAGGGCTGTCAGGCCCGTGGGCCATGACCAGGACTCTCTGTTTAATAAGCGGGATCAAATTCACTGGAACTCACTTTGGATGAAGGGCGAATAAACGACTAGAGAGAGGAGAATCACCTTTCTCTGCATGTGTGTGTGTGAGGGCCTGTGTGTAATTGTGAGTGTGTGCATGCACTTATGCGTGCGTGTGTTTGTGTGTGTGTGTGTTTGTGTGTGTGTGCGCACATTTTTGTTGGTGCATGAGTTTGTGTGTGTATGTGTGTTGTGTGTGCGTGTACATGCATGCGTTTGTGTGTATGTGTGTATGTGCGTGTGTATCTGTAGTTGTATCAGCGTGTGCTGCTGTTGATGGATCCAGATCCCAGGGCGTCTGCTCTGAGCAGCCCCCTGCTGCTGTTTCATCAGCAGGTGTTCTTTAAAGACCACACGAGACGGCGCTATTCATCTTCTGACCTTGTAAGCTCCTCTCTCGAGCCAAGCAAGCGTTCCTCAAAGTTAAGTATTAAACTCTGCATCGGTCTCGATGGAGCCATGCTGAAGGGGAACCTTCACGCTGGTCTCTACCTCTGAGTTCAGGTGTAAGAGGCCTCTGCTTTGTACACGGGTTGCGGACCAATCATGGCCCGGAACCTCACCTCCGTACCAGGAGAAACGAGGGGAGGAGTTAAAGTGATGATGTCGTCGGTCGCTCGGTCGAGTTTGAAAATCGACATTCAGAAATGATCCAGCTTTTGTTCAATCTTTTGGTGGAAACTAAGTTGATGAGGATTGTTTCCTGCGTTGCGTATGAAGCAGTTCTCTGTTCCGTTAGAACATGTTTGAGGAACATGTATCCCAGCCTGCTCCTCGTGTCCAAACGTTGGATGAGGAGGAAGGGTTCCTCCTCACCCTAGACGTGCACTCCAGACGTGAGTCTGCTGAAGTCTCTAATAGGTACTGTGCTTCAGCCAAGGCTTTTCTCCACAGTGACCTACAGTGAGTTAAGACCCAGGTCATTAACGCGCTGCAGGATTCTGTGTGTGTGAGGTTGTCAGATGTTCAACTGATTGATGAGCCCCATTCCTTCGTCGTTATTCTGGTATTAGAGTGTTGACTCTACATATTATACTCTCCTCACTCCAGAGTCCTTTCCTTCACCACACAGACTGAGCCTCCTCCTCTGCTAACTCCATCAGCGGTCGTCATCACACCATGAATAATGTCCGGTGTCAGACGTTAACCCCGTCTGCTCATGGTGAACACAACCCCTGGTATTAAACACAACATGGCCGCACATCTCTCTCTCGGCTGACATTCTGGGACACTTTAAGGCGCAACGGCGTCGTTTGTTTAAACCAATCGGGGCCTCTTGATTTGTGAGTCGGCCGACAGACGAATTCACAAATAAATACAATGATGAAGAGGAAGATGACAGCAGGCCTTCAGGAGACATCCTGTTATTCTCCCTGTGTGTGTGTGTTTGTGTGTGTGTGTGTGTGTGTGTGTGTGTGTTTGTCTGTGTGTGTGTGTGTGTATGTCTGTGTGTCTGTGCATGTGTAGATGTATACACATATCTGGTTTTATGTGTGTGTTTGTGTGTGTGTGTGTGTGTGTGTGTGTGTGTGTGTGTGTGTGTGTGTGTGTGTGTGTGTGTGTGTGTGTGTGTCTTGTGTGTGTGTGTGTGTTTTTCAACGTAGCTGGCCCATTTAGGAGCACCTAGCGATATATAAGAGATCTGGATTTGGATCAATAAATCCCGTTCATTAATATGAGTGTTTGTTCTCGTTAGGCGTAATTAACATGAGAAGGGTGCACTCAGCCTGCTGCGTCTCAGATTTAAGACCAAACACCGTTGGGTACGGACGGCAGAGAGAGTTCGTCCTTCACACTGATTCAGGAAGTAAAGGAAGTAAAGTGACAAGAGATGATAGATTAAACATTCCTGCCTTGTTTTAACAACTTTACTGCTGTGTGACGTCTGGAGGCTCTGACAGTGCTGGGAGAGAGAGGGAGGAGGGGAGGGGGAAGAAAGGGAGGAGAAGAGATGGGGGAGAGAGGGAGGTGAGGAAGGGGAGGTAGGGAAGACCAGGGGGGGAGTGGGAGGAGGAGGGGAGGAGGAAAGGAGGGGGAGAGAGGGTCGACCAGGGGGAGGAGGGGAGAGTGGGGGAGGAAGAAAGAAAATACAAAATGAAAGCGCTGCCAACGTTTAATTTAAGGCCGTTCTCCTCTGGGTGACCCCCGCCCCGGGCTGCAGGGGTCAAACCTCAAACACAGTCATAAAGATCACACACACACACACACACACACACACACACACACACACACACACACACACACACACACACACACACACACCCTCTGTTCGACCCAGCAGGTTAAACCAACAGAAAACGAGAAAAACTGACAAATGATTGAAGGCTGAGATTCTGTGGAGCAGAAGAACGATAATAAACGTTAACCTGATAATGGTGGTTATTCACCAACTGTATACTTTTAAAGTGAGGTTTTGGTGTGTGTGTGTTTGTGTGTCTGTACGTGTTTGTGTGCTTGTTTGGGCATTTCTGTGTGTTTGTGTGTGTTTGTGTGTGTGTGTGTGTCTCCAACTCTAGGTTCCTCTGAATCAGACCGATCCCTTCAGAGTGAATCCTCCCCGCGTATGATCCTGAGAACCTCGTCCAGATCTACAATCTTAGAAGCTGCTCACAATTCCCAAGGGGGCGGGATTTAATAGGACGAGTATTATCAGCTGTCAATCACAGGTGCCTGACCTGGCCTGAACATGAGGCCCGTGATTGCTAGCCCCTGTGATGCTAGTGCACGTGATGCTAGCGCCCGTGAAGCTGGCGTCCGTGATGCTGGTGCCCGTGATGCTGGCGCCCGTGAAGCTAGCGCCATTGATGTTAGGGCCCCTGATGCCGGCGCCTGTGATGCTGGCGCCCGTGATGCTGATTCACCTGATAGAGGTTCACCTGATGCTGGCGCCCGTGATGCTGGCGCCCGTGATGCTGGTTCACCTGATAGAGGTTCACTTGATGCTGGCGCCCGTGATGCTGGCGCCCGTGATGCTGGCGCCCGTGATGCTGGTTCACCTGATAGAGGTTCACCTGATGCTGGCGCCCGTGATGCTGGCGCCCTTGATGCTGGCGCCTGTGATGCTGGCGCACGTTATTTCCCTACAGATCAGGCGCTACAGGCTTGGGGCGTCGCCGTTTAACATCATCATTTAAATATGTATCAGTATGACTCGTGTTCAAATGCTGTTGATTGGATATGTGTTTGTCTGTGTGTTCATTCAAATGTTTGTTTGTGTGAGTGTGTGTGCCGTGTGTGCCGTGTGTGTTTGTTTTAATGTTGTTGATTTGATTTATTTTCGAATGCTTTCTATTCAAGTCAAGTCAAGTCAAGTTCAATTCAATTCAGATATTTATCTTAATGTTATTCTTTTAAATATACACGTATGCAATTCATTTGATGACATATAATTGATCAGATAGTTTAGCAGTATTTACATGCTGTCATGTATTCCCCTCTCTTCCTCATTATTTACAGACTATTGTACGGAAGCCCCTGACTGCTCTTTCTGAAGGCCGTCCTCCCCCTGGGGGTGAGAAGGGGGACTGCCCCCTGCTACAGAGAACAGACTGCTGCTGCCCAGTCAGCAAGACCTCCATCCAAGCAACCTCCTCGTCCAGATCATTAACACATAAAGGAGCAGGTAGGGGTCAGAGGTCATCTTGCTCTAGGGAGGCCTAACAGTGGACTGTGGACACTGGGGATCGAACCCAGAACCCTTCAGCTGGGTTCGACTCACATCCTAGCCCCATGCCCTCCTGCCTTGACCCTGAGCTCTCTCCTCCTCCTCATCAGGTCTCCGGCCACGTGGCAGAGAAGCTCTTACACCTCCACAGCTGTGACCTCCGACCCCTGCCCCTCAGGGACATCACGTCAGCCGGGTGACCCTTACTGTACTGACCTGAACATGACCCCCTCCCCCCGACATCGGTCCTACATCCTGTTCCTCTGCCTCCACAAACATCACCTTGACCCTGTCACCGCCTGCCCAGAATACCAACTATGCGTAGAAGAAGAGAGAAGTAGTGAGTAGTTGTTAGTAGTAGAGAGTAGTAGTGAGTAGTAGTGCGTAGTATTGACAAGTAGTGATTAGTGGTGAGTAGTAGTGAGTAGTACTGAGTAGGGGTGTAACGGTATGTATTCGTATTGAACCGAAACGGTACGGACGTCACGGTTCGGTGTATAGATTTACACGGAGAATACACAGTATGAAATTAAATAAAACTGGCGTGCTAATTAATTAATGCAATGCCAAACTAATGTTCGATAAGCGATCTTCAGGGACAACTGAGACGCCTGAAAGGGTTCCGGCAAGTTGAGCTACACACGCCGTCGGTTGATCGGTCGACAGAATCGCATTTCCGTGAGACAGGGGGATAATAAACAAACACATTATCCACGAGGTATTTCTGGACATCGGCGAAAGCTTCGTTTATTAAAAAAGAATTCGCACAAAGGTTTGTCGTCCTTTTTGGACGTCCTACATTGTTGATCTTTGTTCGTTGTGCTCGTTCTTCTTTTTTCTTGGATTTATTAGCAGGCCACTCTGTGTCGGGCAGCTATAAGGTCACAATGCTAACGTAGCTGCTGCGGCTATCGCCATCCAGTTTAACCCCCCCCCCCCCCCCCACACCATAAGGATACTGTCGGCGGTGGTAACGCGAGCCGTAACTGAGCTGCGCCGAACCGCACCTTCACTACTCCACCAAGCCGCACCGAACCGACCTGCACCCTCCGGTGCAAATGCGCAAATTCTGGGTACTTTGCACTTTCATAAATAAGACTGAATTTTCAGTTTTATAACTGATTGTCTTATTTTGTTTACAAGTTACAGATGTCGTCTGGCGGTGATGTGGGGTACTTATTGGTTACTGTTTAAATCATAAGACTGCCTGGACTCGTTTGGACCCAACGAGCATCGGGTTTGATACCCGACGTCCAAGAGCACGATGCCCTCTGACCGCTACCTGCTCCTTAATGAGCGTGCCTAGATCTTTACTCTGGATGAAGTCCTGACAGGGAGTGAAAAATGTGTAGTTTGTGTTACAGTACGGAGTGTGTTCTGGTGTGTCTCAGTGCGGTGGAACGTGATACCGTTGTGTACCTTAACTCATAAAGCAGATTTAAAACCTGTAGGTCAGAGGTCAAAGGTGTGAGGGGGGTAGGGTGTTCTGGTGTACCGGAACATATCAGGGTCATACTGTAGCAAGGACACACACACTGGTTTACAATGTAGGGACGCCTTCCAACACACAAACACGCGCACACATGCACACACGCACACAAATGTAGAGCAGGTATGCAACATACCCGCTCTGCTGCAGAGTTTTCTGTCCTCTCCCCTTCCTTTCCCTCTCCTCCCCTCTCACCCTCCCTCTCCTCACCTCTCACATCACTTCCACCTATACATGTCCACCTATATCCATGTCTGTCTGTCTGTCTGTCTGTCTGTCTGTTTATAGGTCTCTCTGTAGCTTTGTCCTGTCTGTCTATCGGTCTGTCTGTCTGTGGGTCTGTAAGTCTGTCTGTCTGTCAGTCAGTCAGTCAGTCAGTCTGTCTGTCTGTCTGTCTGTCTGACTGTTTGTCTGTCTGTCTGTTTGTCTGTTTATAGGTCTCTCTGTAGCTTTGTCCTGTCTGTCTATCAGTCTGTCTGTCTGTCTGTTGATTTGTGGGTCTGTAAGTCTGTCTGTCAGTCAGTCAGTCAGTCAGTCAGTCTGTCTGTCTGTATGTCTGTCTGTCTGCCTGTCTGTCTGTCTGTCTGTCTGTCTGCCTGTCGGTCTGTCTGTCTGCCTGTCTGCCTGTCTGTGGTTCTCCTCCCCTGGCCCCCGGGGTCTCTGGTCTGTTGGTGTCGGTGCGGTTCTGTTCTCAGTATTCATCTCTCCCCAGGGGCCCGGCCTGGCAGCCTTGGAACCAGCATAATCACACACACGTGTGTGTGTGTATGTGTGTGTGTGTATGCATGTATGTGTGTTTCTGTATTTGTATGTATTTGTGTGTGTTTGTGTATTTGTGTGTATGTGTGGGCATGTGTGTGTGTTTGTGTGTGTGTGTTTGTGTGTGTGCGTGTGTGTGTGTGTGTGCATGGGTTTGTACGTGTGTGTGTGTGTGTGTGTGTGTGTGTGTGTGTGTGTGTGTGTGTGTTTGTGCAGAGATCTAAAGGTTAGAATCACTTCTGTAGAGGTCGAGATATAGCTGTAGCTACATTAAAGATGATACATATAGGTGAAACTACATTATAGATTAAATATATAGGTGAAACTACATTATAGATTATATATAGGTGTATCTACATTATAGATTATATATAGGTGAAACTACATTATAGATTATATATAGGTGTATCTACATTATAGATTATATATAGGTGTATCTACATTATAGATTAAATATAGGTGAAACTACATTATAGATTATATATAGGTGTATCTACATTATAGGTTATATATAGGTGTATCTACATTATAGATTAAATATATAGGTGAAATTACATTATTGATTATATATAGGTGTATCTACATTATAGATTAAATATATAGGTGAAACTACATTATAGATTATATATATAGGTGAAATTACATTATAGATTATATATATAGGTGAAATTACATTATAGATTATATATAGGTGTATCTACATTATAGATTATATATCTATAAGTCTATCTACATTCTATATATAGATATAGGTGTAACTACACTATAGAATATACAATATAATGTAGTTACACCTATATCTAAATCTATAATGTAGATAACCCCATATATACCATGTATACCATACATGGTATATATAGGTGTGTCTACATTATAGATTATAACACAAGACAGAGCAGCAGACGACCACACACAGAGAGAAAAGCCTGACGTCTCACGGGAGGATTCAGGGCCGGAGGTCTTTTGAAGGACGACTTCGCCCGGAGATTGAGTTCTCACCTGGTGAGCTCATTTCCTGTGGAGCAGGTGAGCATGAGGCAGTGACCACACACGGACCCTCTGTTGGGCCAGCAGGTCCAGGCCCCCCCCCCCCCCCCCCCCCCACCCGTGCTGCACTCTGAGTTGGTCTTTGGTTGCGGACACACAGGTCAGTCTTGTCTTTAATAACCTGTCTCTACACTAACACCACACGCTATAACCACAACAAAGGTTCATATTTCCCTGGTTCCACAAAAGGTTAATGATTACGATGAGAAACACATGGGGAGAAAATGATGTCTGAAGTTTCTCTCTGTAACCCAAGATTTAGTGCAACATTCAGTTTGTCTCAGTTGTCAGTTGTCATCAGCTAAACTTACGGTCAGACCCCTGCTGCACTCCTATTGGCTGGGAGGTCTGGCCCCCCTCATTGGGTCTGACGATAACACGACAAACAATTTGAATCTGGTTTTGTATAAAAGGTAAGAAACAACCCTTTTGGGTTGGTTTTCTTGAACGATGATGTAATGAGTTGCATCATGTTCGCTTCGCTTTTTGGGTTTTAAATGAGCAGGGTTTCATGGCGAGCGCTCAGTTCTGTGGTACTTAGCTGATAAACGCTGAAGATGAGTGGGGCTCACCACGTCTGCTCCACCCTGACCTGACGTAGCAGACTGCCCCGTCACACAGGGAGGCCTGAAGGCTTTTATTTTGATAGTTGTTTTAGAGTGAGTGGCCGCTTCCTGTGCTTGTGGGAGGCTAATCAATGACTAAGTGACGGGTGGGAGGGAAGAGGTGAGGAGGAAGGGAGGGGAGGGAGGAGAGAGCTCTAAATGGTGAGCTCTCACAGGCCTCATTTCCTCTCTGATCAAATCACCTCCTCTTCCTTCTCCTCCTCCCTCTGAACCTTCCTGTGCATCGTGTAGACCTGCTCTCCTCTTCTCTACTAACCTTACTCCTCTCTCTCCTACCTCCTCTCTCCTATCTCCCCCCCTCCCTTCTCCTCTCTCCTCTCCTCTCTTCCTCTCCTCCTCTTCTGTCCTCTCTGATCGTCTCCTCTCCTCTTTTCTACTCTACTCTCCTCCTTTTACTCCAACTCTCTTCCCTACCCTTTTTCTTCTCCTCCTCCTCTTCTCCTCTTTCTCCTTGTTTCTCCTCCTCCTCTCCTCTTCCTCTGCTCCTCTATCCGAATGTCTCCCTGATCCTAATAATAATAACACGATGTTCTCTGAGCGTCTGTCTGTCTGTCCACGCCGTCCCAGTCGAACACAATGAGAGACAGACGGTGAGACATCGATATAAACACCATAGAACCGGTTCTTCCACAGAGAACCCCTCGCTCCTGCTCCAGAGGAACAGAGCATCTCTCTCTCCAGCCCCCAGCTGTCTCTCCTCCGGAGCTCCTCAGACTACAGGAGATGGCTGGGGAGCGCATTGATCTGAACTATATTTAGTGTCTGAGTGATGCCTGTGGAGCGCTCTCGTCTCTCCCCGGTTCCTCTCAGACTCCTCTGGTGGCCTCAGACTGACTCCACTGGCAGATTCATGAGAGGATTATCAGAACCGTTTTGTACAGGAATCAGGTTGGAGTTGAAGTTGATTTGGCGCGTAAGTGAACAACGACGGGAACGGAGGGGTTTGAGTGAATAGCGGTTCTGTTGGTTTAGTTTATTAAAAACATTCAAGATTCCAGAACTTAATTCGTCACATGAACACAGACGATGTACAGTGAATTAAAGTGGCAATGCTTACGGGATTGTGAGAAAATACAATAGTGACCGTATTTACAGATTAGGTATACGTAAGGTATTTGGTGGTATACGGTGTGTGTGCTTGCGTGTCTGCTTGTGTGAGTGTTTGTGTGTGTGTGTGTTCTTGTGTGTGCATTTTTGTGTGTTTGTGTGTGTGTTTGTATGTGTATGGGCATGTATGTGTGCATGTGTGTGTGTGGGTGGGGGGGATGTAGTCTGTTCAAAGGCAAGACACATCTGGCACACGTACACACAATGCATAGCGCATGTTGAACTCAAACGTTGACGCACATGCACACACATGCAGAAACACACACACACATACACACACACACAGCCATTATCATTCTCCACAGTGGATTAAGATAGGAGCATTGTCAGCTCTTGGATGAGTCAGATTAGCGTGATTAGCGTGTGCGTGCTAATCGCCCGGGCTCCACCGACAGCGCCGTCAAATGCCCACCCACGGTGAGCCCCCCCCCGGGCGGGGCTGGGGGTCTAATCCCAGGTGGACTCTGGCTGGTCTGAGCCGGTTGTTTGTCTGTCGGGTGAGTGTGTGTGTGTGTGGGGGGGGGGGGGGGGGGGGGGGGGAAGAACGCGGCACGAAACGAATCCGTATTAAGCACCCGAGTTTTTTTTCCCATCAAATATTCCTGAAACAATCCGAAGGATGAAATGAAAGCTCTGTTGGCGGGCGGAGATGAGCGGGGGGGCGGCGGCTCCGTCAGCGCAGGTGGAGCAGGGAGGGGCTCTCAGACACAACATGAAAGGAAAATACATATTTTCATATTTCTGTTTGATTCCCCCCACTCATTTGTTTATTCCACAAAGCAAACCCAAAATAAATGAATTCAATTTCACACCTAAATCGAATCGTCGTCTCAACTTTGTTTCAAACAGTTGTTGTGATGACATCACCTGGTCCGAGTGGGCGGGGCTTCTAGGTTCCAGACAATAGACACTCTCTTTGGCAGAACTTCTCCGCTTTGGAAGTCGTCAGTAGTCACCTGTCTGCCATTACCTTTGTCCTGCCCTTAATATTATGCTTTATGAAATACAAAACATTTTTGACCAAGACTAACTTACTGGAGACGACTGTACACAGCCCACACACACACACACACACACACACACACACACACACACACAAATCATCACACACAATCAGCGACACGCACACACCGACGCGTGTACGCAGACACACATACAAACGCTGACTTAAGCTGACGAGTGTACAGGTACACACATACACAGATAAATTGAGATGTTCTCACACACACACTCACACACACACACACACATACACACACAGTTAAACTGACACGTATATAGGTGCACACATACACAGATAAATTGAGAGATGTACGACACACACACATACACACACACACACACACACACACACACACTAGTCAGCTCATTAGATTAGATGCAACTTTAATAAACCCCAGGGGAAAACAGGGTAATGCTGCCAATTGCACACATGCACACTCACAGCACAGCACACGCACATGCACACACACACTCACACAAAGCACATGCACACACACACAATTAACAAACACATGGCCCTGGAAACACTCATAAACACTTGCACACACACCACAGACATGCACACATACACACTCGTAAATCACAGATGCATGCATGTGTGCGCGCACACACACACACACGTAAACATACACACACATACTTGCGCCGAGATACACGCACAAACATGATTCAAGCAAATACTCAAAAATGTATTCAAGTTCTCATGGACACACACACACACACACACACACATACATACACACACACACACACACACACACACACACACACACACACACACACACACACACACACACACACACTCACACACACAAGTTGAATGCACGTAAAACGTTGGTGCTGGAGGCTGGTCCCGGGGGGAGGGGGGTGTTAGTCACCGTGGAAACATCAGCGTGCATGAGAGTGCACGGCATACCTAACATAATGCTCCCCCCGGCAACCATAAAACAGACCATAATAAGCAAGGCTGGATTGCTGCTTCAGCTCTGTCTTCCAGCCGTAAAATACACAAAATATATATGTATACACAAAAATATATACATATATATATAGATACAAAAATACATGCATATATATATAACAAAAATATTTACACATATATATATTCTTCCAGCCGTAAAATACACGAAATACATATACACAAATATATGTATACCAAAAAAATATTATATATATATAAATATACACATATATGTGTGTGTGTGTATATATATGCACACACATACACACCTACCATGGTACTGTATTACTATGTCAGTACTGTGATGTCAGAGTGTGTCTGTACTTCAATACTGAGGTCATGTTTGTAAGCTATCCCTCATGTCTTATATTACCACATGTAAGCACTGTGACGTTAGTGTACTTCAATAGCGAGGTCATGTATGTAAGCCTTGCCTCATGTCAGTACTGCTATGTTAGTGTACTTCTTTAACGTGGTCATGTATGTAATCCTCGCGTCTCATGTCAGTACTGTGATGTTAGTGTACTTCTATAACTAGGTCATGTATGTAAACTATGCGTCTCATGTCAGCACTGCTATGTGTTGATAAGGTTTATTGGACTACGTTACCCATGAGGCTTAGCGCCAGTTGGAGGGCGATAGCCTACGTGAGAGCTATGAGCGTGTACAGGTGTCGGACTGCTAATGCAATAAAACGTGGTTAGGAACTAAACATGCTGCTGCGCCCGGTTTGTCATGTATATGGAACAAACATAACATGGTGTCAGACGAGGATTTTCGCCGCAAGTGGAAGCGGAGTTCTGCACGCTGCAAGGATTAGCAGAAGAGGCTAACGCTAGCAACAGGTGTCAACTTGTCAAGGTAACGGGAGAGAGGAAACATGGATAAGCTAAGTCCACCAACACCTATGCCTGCCGCTAACAGGAAATCTGGCTAATAACTGGAAAAGGTTTAAGCAGAGATTCAACATCTATATGGCTGCAAGTGGATGTGGACCAAAGGAAGACGATAAAGCAAAAGCATCTATCTTGCTGCACGTGATAGGTGAGGATGCATTGGATATATACAACAGTTTCCAACTTGACGATGATGCGAGCCTGGATGAGCTAATGGACAAGTTTGAAGAGTACTTTGTGCCAAAGCAGAACTTTACGTTTGAGAGATATAAGTTTTTCTCATGTGATCAAAAACAAGGAGTAGGTTTTGATCAGTATCTAGCTGAGTTGCACACACTGAGTAAGATGTGTGAATTTGGAAATTTGAAAGACTCGCTAGTTAGCGACAAAATTGTCTGTGGAGTACCCGATAATGGACTCAGAGAAAGACTGTTGCGGGAGCAAACAAATAAATACAAGTCGCAAAGAGAGGTTAAAACAGACTTTAAATGTGGAAAATGTGGAGGAAGCCACAAACCAATGTCATGTCCAGCATATGGCAAGGAGTGTCATAACTGCGGGAAAAAGAACCACTTCTCAAAATACTGCAAAGCGGACGCCTTTTAGAAAAAGAAGGTACATGCAGTAGAAGAGGAACCTAAGGAGTTCTTTGTGGATGCGGTGCATATAAAGGAGGCTAAAGATGAAGAAGAATGGATAGTGCCATTGACTGTTAACAGGACTTTCATTCCATTCAAACTGGACACGGGAGCCTCAGTCAACCTCATATCTGTGAATGAGAATGAGAAACTCACTGTGAAAAGCAAAATATTCCCTGTGAAAACAAAAGTGAGTGGATACACTGGAGAAAAAGTGCCGGTCAATGGAGGCTGCATTGCAACATTCAAACACAACAGTTGCCAACGACTAAACCTTGTAAAGAGAGTCTTTGTAGTCTCATCTCAACCTGCTAATGATCATGAGTCACTCATGGAGGAATACAGTGACGGTAGGGTTGTTTTGAGGGGCTTGGATGTTTACAAGGGAATAGAAAATTCAAGTTGATGAAAATGTGCCTCCAGTAGTTCATCCATGCAGAAAAATACCATTCAAGCTGAGAGGGAAACTCACAGAAGAGTTAACTAGAATGGAGAAACAAGGAGTGATAAAGGAAATTGATGAACCTATATCATGGGTCAGCTCACTGGTCGCTGTGGAAAAGCCCAACGGAAAGCTGAGAACGTGTTTGGATCCAAGGGATCTTAACAAAGCAATCAAACGAGAACACTTTAAGTTGCCAACAAGAGAAGAGATCATGGCACAGTTTGCTGGAGCTAAGTGGTTCAGTAAATTGGACGCGTCGTCAGGGTTCTGGCAAATGAAGCTAGACGAGGAAAGCTCCAAGCTTTGTACCTTCAACACGCCAGAGGGAAGGTACAGATTCTTACGTCTGCCATACGGGTTCCTATCAGCGCCAGAAGTCTACCACAAGAAAATACACGGCAAGTAAACTTAAAACTCAACAAAGACAAGTGCCTGTTTGGAGTAAAGTCATTTGTGGGGGATGTAGTCTCTGAGGCAGGGATTAGTCCAGACCCAAGGAAAACATCAGCCATCGAGAACATGGAACGTCCCGAAAATAAGGATGACGTCAGAAGGTTTCTAGGTATTGTAACTTACCTTGCAAACTTCATAGGAAAAAAATTAATGGACATGGTCACATGAACAGGAAGACTGCTTTAAAAGCTTGAAGAGAATACTCACCAATGAGCCTGTGCTTAAGATCTATGACCCGGAGAAGAGCACACGGATTACAGCTGACGCGTCACAGTACGGACTAGGGGCAGTATTGCTACAGTTGCATGACAAAGACTGGCAACCTGTCGCCTATGTGTCCAGAGCATTGACATCAGCTGAAACTAGATATGCACAGATCAAGAAGGAGCTACTAGCCAGCACCTACGGATATCCAGAAGTTGGAACATTACAGTCCACAACCAGCAAAGCCGTCATTGCTTTTCTGAAGACTGTTTTCGCGAGACACGGAGTCCCAAATGAACTGTTTTCAGATAATGGACCACAGTTTTCAAGCTGCGAATTTGAAGCATTTGCTAAAGAATGGGGTTTTAATCACCACACGTCAAGCCCAAACTACCCAAGGCCAAATGGACTTGCAGAGAGCTCAGTTAAGATCATCAAAGGAATAATGAAGAAAGCACATGACGGAAATGAGGACTTTCACAAAAGTTTGTTGATCTACAGGAGCGCGCCACTGCAAAATGGACTGTCACCAGCCCAGATGTTGATGGGACGTCGCATTTGCACTAATCTGCCCATGCACGAGAACCTGCTAAAAACAAAGGGAGCAGTGAAAGTAAGGCAAGCCAAAGAGGAGGAGAAAGTGAAGCAGAAGGAAAGGCATGACAAAAGTGCAAAACAGCTTCCTTACCTTAAGCCGGGGGACAGAGTCCACCTTCTGGATTACTCGACAGGAATGTGGACACAGCAGGGACTTGTACAACAGGAGGTTGCACCTCGTTCTTACCTCATCCAGACAGATCGTGGATCAGCCCTGAGGAGAAAGCAGCCCTGATGTCATGTGGACATCCATCTACAAACTAACTGCTCCGAGACTGTCACACAGCCACCACAGTTGACACACCACAACAACAGAGACTGTCCGAGTTCCCTGAATACTACTGACTCTGGTCAAACGGTACCCAGTTCACCAGCGGTGAAACACAGACCCAGAAGGATGGTTTAACCACCTGAGAGACTGATAGAATCCTGCTGATGGAGTTATGCGCTATGGGTAGGGCTGGGTATCACGGCCAAGTTCCTGAATCGATTCAATTTCGATTCTGAAGGCTTTAAATCGATTAATCACGATTCGATTCGATTCGATTCGATTCAATCCGAATCGGTTCCATCTGCTCCTAGATTGAATGATAATTTTCTTAAATTGTAAGGAAATATTCTTTATAGGCTATCATCATTAATTCATCACTAAAATCATTAATTGTGACTAAAATCTTGTAGTTGTGACTGTTAATTAACATCCTTAGCAAGATTTTACATTCTATTCAACGTGATGGCCTGCCTAATTCAATATATTAATGAAATTATCTCCATGCAACACACTGCAAAAGACATGTTTTTATTTTGTAGGCTACATTAATGACAATCCAGGCAACTATAAACAAAACTGCCTCCATCTTCCTAAAATATATAAATATAACCATTGTAAAGATTATACCATTTAAGATAAAATATTCAAGTATTAAAAAACTCCTTAAATTCATATTTTTTCAACATATTTACTAAAATATTAACATTAAAAATTCCTGCATCTTCCAGTAAGTAAAAGTTCAAAAAAGGCAAAAGTGCAAAAGTGCAAATGATGAACGTTGCAAAAATATCAACGAAAGTATATTATTTAACTCATTAAATTCATCAGAAACTTCAACCATTAGCCTCCATCTTGCAGTAAGTAAAAAAAGTGCAAATGTAAAAGTGCAAATGAACGTTGCAAAAAAATATTCACCAAAGTATATTATTTAACTCATTAAATTCATCAGTAGCTTCAACCATAAGCCTCCATCTTCCAGTAAGCAAAAAAAGTGCCCTTAAGTTGCTCTTCACAGCAGCCTTCAGGTCCCTCACCACAGGGGAATCCTGTTCGCTGGGGGTCATGGCATCCTGCAGCAAGGCGAGCAGTGGTGCGATTAAGGATAGCGTTGGACGCTTGTCTTCAGATATGGCTTGTGTGGCTGCCTTCAGGGGCTGCAAGGTCCGCACCAAATCTTCGGCAGTTGTCACGTCTTCCTCGGTCAAGCTGCACAAATCCCTCTCATTGCGACGGACGTCTGGTGATAGTAGAGTGGCAGAGATAGCTGGCTGCTGTTCCAGAAAACGCTCGACCATGTCCAGTGCGCTGTTCCACCGGATCATAACGTCCAAAGTGAGATTATGTGCTGGAAGTTGGAGCATCTTCTGTTTGTCTTTGAAGATATGTGTGGCCGTTGTGCTCCGGTGGAAGAAAGTTGCTATACGCCTCACTCGACCGAGGAGACGTGACACTGCCGGGATTTTCAGGCCCGCTTGAGATGCCAAATTTAGAGTGTGAGCGAAGCACCCGACGTGCGTCAGCTGCATCAGTTCCACTGCCCGCACCATGTTGGCAGCGTTGTCGGTTACTAATGCTGGGGTCTTGCTGGTCAATCCCCACTCCTCTATGGCCCCTGACAGCATGCCAGCGAGGTTTGTAGGGGTGTGGCTGGTGAGCACCTCGGTTGTTTGTAACACATGTGACACCAGACACCACTCCGTGTCAATGTAGTGGCACGTCACTGTCAGGTAAGACTGCGTTGACAGTGATGTCCAGGTGTCGCATGTAATGGCAACCCTGTTAGCTGCCTGGATTTTGATTCGAATGGCCTCCTTCAGAGACTGGTACATCGTAGGTATTAATTTTTCAGCAAGGTGTTTTCGCTGGGGCATTACGTAGTGGGGTTCCATTACCTTGACGAGGTTCCTGAATCCGTCGTTCTCGACAACACTGTACGGGCATAAATCCATGCAGATGAATTTTGCGATTGCCTCTGTGATCTTTAAAGCCCGCAGAGACTGTGACGGTATCGCCAGCATGTCCTTCAATTTCCTCTGTGCTGCTCCAGGCGGCTTGTTGCAAGATAGCATTGTAGCATGGTACCGTGTAAGGTGATTCCTCAGGTTTGTAGTATTCCGACAATAGCTGAGTTTGGATTCACATATTCGGCAAACAACCTTAGATTTGTCCTCCGCTTCGTCCTCAGTCATTTTGAAATTAAAATGTTTCCAAACGTCCGACTTCATCTGAGCCGGTACTGGCTTGCCTAGCGGCCTTTTTCGTGCCTCAGCCATAACTTGTCTCCCAAACTAAAACTCCCGCCAGCAATGCGTTCGCCGTGTGCGCGCGCGCAAGAACGCAACGACGTAGAGTGTGCAGCTGCGTCATCATCAGAAGGCTGAGAAAAGCGAAAGACACACCACAGATTTTTTCTGTGGAAGCACACAACACAGGGTGGAGGCGGAAAGAGGGGGAAAAAATCGATCTCGTGCCCTGTGAATCGATAGCGTGAAATTTAAACGAAATCGATCCAAAATCGATTAAATCGATTTTTTTACCCAGGCCTAGCTATGGGGGGGGGGAAATATGTAAAAAAAAAAAAAAAAGGGGGGGGGGAATTAAGTGAATGTTTGTAACTGTGGTTATAACTGTGGTGCAGCATAATTTATACTTGGTTTTGAATATTTTATACTGAGAAAACAAAGTTTGATGCTTACGGTTAAGCTAAGGAGTTACTTAAACAAATGTTGTTTATTTGTTGTTATGTGGTAATGCAGTTACTTATTTTGAATGCATTTGTTTAGAAAGAAAATGCTTTACTTCTAAAGAACGGGAGATGTGTTGATAAGGTTTATTGGACTACGTTACCCATGAGGCTTAGCGCCAGTTGGAGGGCGATAGCCTACGTGAGAGCTATGAGCGTGTACAGGTGTCGGACTGCTAATGCAATAAAACGTGGTTAGGAACTAAACATGCTGCTGCGCCCGGTTTGTCATGTATATGGAACAAACATAACATGGTGTCAGACGAGGATTTTCGCCGCAAGTGGAAGCGGAGTTCTGCACGCTGCAAGGATTAGCAGAAGAGGCTAACGCTAGCAACAGGTGTCAACTTGTCAAGGTAACGGGAGAGAGGAAACATGGATAAGCTAAGTCCACCAACACCTATGCCTGCCGCTAACAGGAAATCTGGCTAATAACTGGAAAAGGTTTAAGCAGAGATTCAACATCTATATGGCTGCAAGTGGATGTGGACCAAAGGAAGACGATAAAGCAAAAGCATCTATCTTGCTGCACGTGATAGGTGAGGATGCATTGGATATATACAACAGTTTCCAACTTGACGATGATGCGAGCCTGGATGAGCTAATGGACAAGTTTGAAGAGTACTTTGTGCCAAAGCAGAACTTTACGTTTGAGAGATATAAGTTTTTCTCATGTGATCAAAAACAAGGAGTAGGTTTTGATCAGTATCTAGCTGAGTTGCACACACTGAGTAAGATGTGTGAATTTGGAAATTTGAAAGACTCGCTAGTTAGCGACAAAATTGTCTGTGGAGTACCCGATAATGGACTCAGAGAAAGACTGTTGCGGGAGCAAACAAATAAATACAAGTCGCAAAGAGAGGTTAAAACAGACTTTAAATGTGGAAAATGTGGAGGAAGCCACAAACCAATGTCATGTCCAGCATATGGCAAGGAGTGTCATAACTGCGGGAAAAAGAACCACTTCTCAAAATACTGCAAAGCGGACGCCTTTTAGAAAAAGAAGGTACATGCAGTAGAAGAGGAACCTAAGGAGTTCTTTGTGGATGCGGTGCATATAAAGGAGGCTAAAGATGAAGAAGAATGGATAGTGCCATTGACTGTTAACAGGACTTTCATTCCATTCAAACTGGACACGGGAGCCTCAGTCAACCTCATATCTGTGAATGAGAATGAGAAACTCACTGTGAAAAGCAAAATATTCCCTGTGAAAACAAAAGTGAGTGGATACACTGGAGAAAAAGTGCCGGTCAATGGAGGCTGCATTGCAACATTCAAACACAACAGTTGCCAACGACTAAACCTTGTAAAGAGAGTCTTTGTAGTCTCATCTCAACCTGCTAATGATCATGAGTCACTCATGGAGGAATACAGTGACGGTAGGGTTGTTTTGAGGGGCTTGGATGTTTACAAGGGAATAGAAAATTCAAGTTGATGAAAATGTGCCTCCAGTAGTTCATCCATGCAGAAAAATACCATTCAAGCTGAGAGGGAAACTCACAGAAGAGTTAACTAGAATGGAGAAACAAGGAGTGATAAAGGAAATTGATGAACCTATATCATGGGTCAGCTCACTGGTCGCTGTGGAAAAGCCCAACGGAAAGCTGAGAACGTGTTTGGATCCAAGGGATCTTAACAAAGCAATCAAACGAGAACACTTTAAGTTGCCAACAAGAGAAGAGATCATGGCACAGTTTGCTGGAGCTAAGTGGTTCAGTAAATTGGACGCGTCGTCAGGGTTCTGGCAAATGAAGCTAGACGAGGAAAGCTCCAAGCTTTGTACCTTCAACACGCCAGAGGGAAGGTACAGATTCTTACGTCTGCCATACGGGTTCCTATCAGCGCCAGAAGTCTACCACAAGAAAATACACGGCAAGTAAACTTAAAACTCAACAAAGACAAGTGCCTGTTTGGAGTAAAGTCATTTGTGGGGGATGTAGTCTCTGAGGCAGGGATTAGTCCAGACCCAAGGAAAACATCAGCCATCGAGAACATGGAACGTCCCGAAAATAAGGATGACGTCAGAAGGTTTCTAGGTATTGTAACTTACCTTGCAAACTTCATAGGAAAAAAATTAATGGACATGGTCACATGAACAGGAAGACTGCTTTAAAAGCTTGAAGAGAATACTCACCAATGAGCCTGTGCTTAAGATCTATGACCCGGAGAAGAGCACACGGATTACAGCTGACGCGTCACAGTACGGACTAGGGGCAGTATTGCTACAGTTGCATGACAAAGACTGGCAACCTGTCGCCTATGTGTCCAGAGCATTGACATCAGCTGAAACTAGATATGCACAGATCAAGAAGGAGCTACTAGCCAGCACCTACGGATATCCAGAAGTTGGAACATTACAGTCCACAACCAGCAAAGCCGTCATTGCTTTTCTGAAGACTGTTTTCGCGAGACACGGAGTCCCAAATGAACTGTTTTCAGATAATGGACCACAGTTTTCAAGCTGCGAATTTGAAGCATTTGCTAAAGAATGGGGTTTTAATCACCACACGTCAAGCCCAAACTACCCAAGGCCAAATGGACTTGCAGAGAGCTCAGTTAAGATCATCAAAGGAATAATGAAGAAAGCACATGACGGAAATGAGGACTTTCACAAAAGTTTGTTGATCTACAGGAGCGCGCCACTGCAAAATGGACTGTCACCAGCCCAGATGTTGATGGGACGTCGCATTTGCACTAATCTGCCCATGCACGAGAACCTGCTAAAAACAAAGGGAGCAGTGAAAGTAAGGCAAGCCAAAGAGGAGGAGAAAGTGAAGCAGAAGGAAAGGCATGACAAAAGTGCAAAACAGCTTCCTTACCTTAAGCCGGGGGACAGAGTCCACCTTCTGGATTACTCGACAGGAATGTGGACACAGCAGGGACTTGTACAACAGGAGGTTGCACCTCGTTCTTACCTCATCCAGACAGATCGTGGATCAGCCCTGAGGAGAAAGCAGCCCTGATGTCATGTGGACA
This sequence comes from Pollachius pollachius, assembly GCF_949987615.1. NCBI lineage: Eukaryota > Metazoa > Chordata > Actinopteri > Gadiformes > Gadidae > Pollachius > Pollachius pollachius. Next base: position 10,268,856 of record NC_136947.1, on the reverse strand, counting down.
TCCATCTACAAACTAACTGCTCCGAGACTGTCACACAGCCACCACAGTTGACACACCACAACAACAGAGACTGTCCGAGTTCCCTGAATACTACTGACTCTGGTCAAACGGTACCCAGTTCACCAGCGGTGAAACACAGACCCAGAAGGATGGTTTAACCACCTGAGAGACTGATAGAATCCTGCTGATGGAGTTATGCGCTATGGGTAGGGCTGGGTATCACGGCCAAGTTCCTGAATCGATTCAATTTCGATTCTGAAGGCTTTAAATCGATTAATCACGATTCGATTCGATTCGATTCGATTCAATCCGAATCGGTTCCATCTGCTCCTAGATTGAATGATAATTTTCTTAAATTGTAAGGAAATATTCTTTATAGGCTATCATCATTAATTCATCACTAAAATCATTAATTGTGACTAAAATCTTGTAGTTGTGACTGTTAATTAACATCCTTAGCAAGATTTTACATTCTATTCAACGTGATGGCCTGCCTAATTCAATATATTAATGAAATTATCTCCATGCAACACACTGCAAAAGACATGTTTTTATTTTGTAGGCTACATTAATGACAATCCAGGCAACTATAAACAAAACTGCCTCCATCTTCCTAAAATATATAAATATAACCATTGTAAAGATTATACCATTTAAGATAAAATATTCAAGTATTAAAAAACTCCTTAAATTCATATTTTTTCAACATATTTACTAAAATATTAACATTAAAAATTCCTGCATCTTCCAGTAAGTAAAAGTTCAAAAAAGGCAAAAGTGCAAAAGTGCAAATGATGAACGTTGCAAAAATATCAACGAAAGTATATTATTTAACTCATTAAATTCATCAGAAACTTCAACCATTAGCCTCCATCTTGCAGTAAGTAAAAAAAGTGCAAATGTAAAAGTGCAAATGAACGTTGCAAAAAAATATTCACCAAAGTATATTATTTAACTCATTAAATTCATCAGTAGCTTCAACCATAAGCCTCCATCTTCCAGTAAGCAAAAAAAGTGCCCTTAAGTTGCTCTTCACAGCAGCCTTCAGGTCCCTCACCACAGGGGAATCCTGTTCGCTGGGGGTCATGGCATCCTGCAGCAAGGCGAGCAGTGGTGCGATTAAGGATAGCGTTGGACGCTTGTCTTCAGATATGGCTTGTGTGGCTGCCTTCAGGGGCTGCAAGGTCCGCACCAAATCTTCGGCAGTTGTCACGTCTTCCTCGGTCAAGCTGCACAAATCCCTCTCATTGCGACGGACGTCTGGTGATAGTAGAGTGGCAGAGATAGCTGGCTGCTGTTCCAGAAAACGCTCGACCATGTCCAGTGCGCTGTTCCACCGGATCATAACGTCCAAAGTGAGATTATGTGCTGGAAGTTGGAGCATCTTCTGTTTGTCTTTGAAGATATGTGTGGCCGTTGTGCTCCGGTGGAAGAAAGTTGCTATACGCCTCACTCGACCGAGGAGACGTGACACTGCCGGGATTTTCAGGCCCGCTTGAGATGCCAAATTTAGAGTGTGAGCGAAGCACCCGACGTGCGTCAGCTGCATCAGTTCCACTGCCCGCACCATGTTGGCAGCGTTGTCGGTTACTAATGCTGGGGTCTTGCTGGTCAATCCCCACTCCTCTATGGCCCCTGACAGCATGCCAGCGAGGTTTGTAGGGGTGTGGCTGGTGAGCACCTCGGTTGTTTGTAACACATGTGACACCAGACACCACTCCGTGTCAATGTAGTGGCACGTCACTGTCAGGTAAGACTGCGTTGACAGTGATGTCCAGGTGTCGCATGTAATGGCAACCCTGTTAGCTGCCTGGATTTTGATTCGAATGGCCTCCTTCAGAGACTGGTACATCGTAGGTATTAATTTTTCAGCAAGGTGTTTTCGCTGGGGCATTACGTAGTGGGGTTCCATTACCTTGACGAGGTTCCTGAATCCGTCGTTCTCGACAACACTGTACGGGCATAAATCCATGCAGATGAATTTTGCGATTGCCTCTGTGATCTTTAAAGCCCGCAGAGACTGTGACGGTATCGCCAGCATGTCCTTCAATTTCCTCTGTGCTGCTCCAGGCGGCTTGTTGCAAGATAGCATTGTAGCATGGTACCGTGTAAGGTGATTCCTCAGGTTTGTAGTATTCCGACAATAGCTGAGTTTGGATTCACATATTCGGCAAACAACCTTAGATTTGTCCTCCGCTTCGTCCTCAGTCATTTTGAAATTAAAATGTTTCCAAACGTCCGACTTCATCTGAGCCGGTACTGGCTTGCCTAGCGGCCTTTTTCGTGCCTCAGCCATAACTTGTCTCCCAAACTAAAACTCCCGCCAGCAATGCGTTCGCCGTGTGCGCGCGCGCAAGAACGCAACGACGTAGAGTGTGCAGCTGCGTCATCATCAGAAGGCTGAGAAAAGCGAAAGACACACCACAGATTTTTTCTGTGGAAGCACACAACACAGGGTGGAGGCGGAAAGAGGGGGAAAAAATCGATCTCGTGCCCTGTGAATCGATAGCGTGAAATTTAAACGAAATCGATCCAAAATCGATTAAATCGATTTTTTTACCCAGGCCTAGCTATGGGGGGGGGGAAATATGTAAAAAAAAAAAAAAAAGGGGGGGGGGAATTAAGTGAATGTTTGTAACTGTGGTTATAACTGTGGTGCAGCATAATTTATACTTGGTTTTGAATATTTTATACTGAGAAAACAAAGTTTGATGCTTACGGTTAAGCTAAGGAGTTACTTAAACAAATGTTGTTTATTTGTTGTTATGTGGTAATGCAGTTACTTATTTTGAATGCATTTGTTTAGAAAGAAAATGCTTTACTTCTAAAGAACGGGAGATGTGTTGATAAGGTTTATTGGACTACGTTACCCATGAGGCTTAGCGCCAGTTGGAGGGAGATAGCCTACGTGAGAGCTATGAGCGTGTACAGGTGTTGGACCGCTAATGCAATAAAACATGGTTAGGAACTAAACATGCTGCTGCGCCCCGTTTGTCATATATATGGAACAAACATAACATGCTATGTTAGTGTACTTCTATAACGAGGTCATGTATGTAAACTATGCGTCTCATCTCTCACCACACCACAGGTATGCTTGCGGTTACGTTGCGTCACACGACACAGGCCACAGGCGAGGAGTAACATCGCCGTGGGTACGTCTTTCTGTATTCAAATATACATATAATACAAGCATAATACATCATATTGATAAATGATGAATTATTGATCGTTTAAACGTGGTCATTTAGCTGAGGTGGCCATGGACTCCCGTATCCATGGAAACGTCAGCGAGGCGAGGCGACGCTACAGCTGCTCAGCCTCTCGCGGTACCTCAGAGTCTCAAGGTTGTTCTGAAGGAACGGAAAGCAGGAGACAACTTTATTTATTAGACGGTGGCATTTTTGTTCTGCATTGAATCCAATAATTGATTGTTGAAGAGCTCATGCTAGGTCTCAAACAGTGTAGTGACACAGATTGCGGCATAAAAACCCTGAGGTAACCCTAACCCGTGTAACTACCGTAAATACCTGTCTCTCGGAGAACTCTCTCGGTAATGGAGCCGTGATGTCGCCGCCGAACCAGGATTAAAGCGAAGAGTTTCTGACGGACAGCCAAGAATCCACCACTGAGAAATACTGCCCCCTAGCGGCGCTGGAAAACTTGCACCTGGGCGCACACACACACACACACACACACACACACACACACACACACACACACACACACACACACACACACACACACACACACACACACGGCCAGTTGTTATGCAACAACCCCAACACACACTAGTAGAATAGAGAGCCCAGATGTTTAAGCTGACTAATTGTTGTCAAGATCAACAAGTACCCACTCATCTACCTCTCTTTCTCTCTCTTTCTCTCTCTCTCTCTCTTGCTCTCGCTCTCTCTCTGTAAACCCTAATTCTTTCAATCATCAATCATTTTTCACTCACTCTCTCTCTCTCTCTGTCTCTCTCTCTCACTCTCTTCTTTGATAAACACTGTCTATCTCTCTCTCCATCTCACCCCAGTTGCTCCTTCACCTAATTTAATCTCTCTCTCTCTCTCTCTCTCTCTCTCTCTCTCTCTCTCTCTCTCTCTCTATCTCCCTCTCTCTCTCTCTGAAGAGCCTCTCTAAAACAGACTCATGACCTTACTTGCCCTAACTCAGCTAAAAGTGCAGATGAGAGGGAAAAATAAAGTGTGAGAGAGAGAGGGGTAGAGAGGGAGAGACAGAGTAAGACAGAGAGACAGAGACAAACAGCGAGAGAGAGAGAGACAGAGAGATAGGGAGAGAGTGTCAGAGAGAGAGAGAGAGAGTGTCTCTAAATTCCTGTGGCGTCTGAAGGAACATTTCAGTAAAACTCTCCCGCTTCCCTAATGAGATCAAGATGGACGCCAGACCCCTGGGGGGGGGACCCGGGCTGCAAAGGCCAGTTTTTAATCTGCCAGACACACACACACACACACACACACACACACATGTGCATGCATGAAACACATATATACGCACACACACACACACACACACACACACAGACACACACGCACATACACACACACACACACACACACACATACACTAACACACACAGTCACACATATTCACACACACAAATAAACAAACACACTAATTGAATCACACACCCGCCCACACAAACACACACACACACTCGTTTAATGACTGACCGTCCGGCTGAAAGTGAAAAATGATCTTGACCCAAGCGTTAGTGTGTGTGTGTTTTGTGTTTGTGTGTTTGTGTGTGTGTGTGTATATGTGTGTATATGTGTTTGTGTACGTGTTTGTGTGTATGTGCGTCTGTGTGTGTGTGTGTGTGTGTGTCTGTGTGTGTTTGTGTGTTTGTGTGTATGGGTGTGTATGTGAGGTTTGAGACCCTGGGGGGTCACATGACCACACCCTGATAGGTGGTGTTGGGGGGCAGGGTCACATGACCACACCCTGATAGGTGGTGTTGGGGGGCAGGGTCACATGACCACACCCTGATAGGTGTGTTCCAGAAGCCGAGTTCTGTAGAAGGTCTCAGTAGATCCAACATGCAGATGGTCTGGGTCCCCACGCGGAGGTCCCAGCGGTCCTCAGACTCCCCCTCTCTCCTGACATAAATCACTTTCCCCTCTCCTCATGAATATTCATTAGCGGGGGTGGGGGGGGGCATGTTGTCAGTTAGTTCAGAATGAGTTGAATTGAATCAGCAAAATAATGCATTATGAGTGATGATCTGAGACGCTGGCACTGGGGGTGTGTGCGTGTGTGTGTGTGTTTGTGGGGCTATCAGTGCCTGCATGTGTGTGTGTGTGTGTGCATGAATGTGATTCTGTGTTTGTGTTGGTTTTGCATGCTTGTGTGTGTGTGTGTGTCCATGTGTGAGAATACGTGCATTTGTTTGTGTCTTTGTGTTTGCATGCGTGTGTGTGTGTGAGTGCATGTGTGTATGTGTCTGTGTGTCTGTGTGTGTGTGAGTGTGCATTTTTGTGTGTGTGCGTGCATGCATTCGTGTATGCATGTGATTGTGTTTGTTGTGCGTGCATGTGGTTGTGTATGAGTGCATGTGTGTGTATGCGCACTGATTGAGTGTGTTTACTTTTTAGGTGTGTCCAGTGAAATCTCTGCCAGAACTAAACACACAACTGACTCAGACTGATACAGGAGGGGGTGTGTCCATGTGTGTGTGTGTGTGTGTGTATATGTGTGTCTGTGTGTGTGGGTGGGTGTGTGTCTGTGTCAGTAGGGGTGTGTGTGGGTGTGGGTTTGTAGGGTTTTGTGTGTGTATGTGTGTTGGTGTCTGTTTGTATATCGGTATGTGTGTGTGTGTGTGTGTGTGTGTGTGTGTAGGGGTTAGTGTGTGGGTGTGTTTCTATTTTTATAGGGGTATGTGCGGGTGTGTGTATATGGGTATGTGTGTGTGTGTGTGTGTGTGTGTGTGTGTGTGTGTGTGAGTTTGTACTTTAATCTATTGAGAGCATGAACCACCTGCACTGAACTAGATGTGAACCCGAGAATCCAAGCAGCTGTCCTTATGACAACCTCTACTAATGGCTAGTTAGCCCAAACTCTGTTGTATACGGGGAAGGGGCTTACCTAGCGATTGCTAGTGCTTGGCACTTGTTTCTATGAACACACTTACTATCCCGACAGCGCTATATTTTTTCTTCGGACAAATGTACTTGTAAGTCGCTTTGGATAAAAGCATCTGCTAAACGCCCTGAATGTTAATGTATGACAGTGTGAACCTCCACCGGCATCCTCCCTGTGGATGCTCCTCATTGTCCGCCTCTCCTCCTCCTCCTCTTCTCCTCCTCCCCCTCCCGTCTGTGTCCGTGTTTCCCGGGGACTGAGGGAGAACAGTGCTGACAGCGGCTGCCATCCCATAATACTACGCCACCGCCGCCAGACCTGCAGCCTCAGCGCCCGGCGGACCCCCTCCAGGCGGCCGGCGGTCCGGCACGCGGCCGGGTTCAACGAGGGCGTTGTGGAGGGGGAGCTGGGAGCTAATGCACACCGTGGCGCGGCTGTATGCAGAGCATGCTGGGTAATTGCTCTTAGCATCAATCAATAGAGTGCTGGCTCTGGAGATGAGAGGGACGGTCGCGGCTGCCGCTGGCTGTTGGTCACCCGCCGAGCGCTAATGAGCCACGGGCCGCGCTGACGGACGGACGGCTGGACGCACGCCAGCCCCCCCCCCCCCCCCCCCCCCCCCCCGCAAATGGGAGGGGCTGTGTGTCTGGAGTGGAGCCTGTGGAGGAATGTCTGAGTGATAAGAGTGGTTCTGTATCACGATGGGTTCTGTGTTCTGCATCACGATGGGTTCTGTGTTCTGCATCACGATGGGTTCTGTGTTCTGCATCACGATGGGTTCTGTCGATGGGTAGTGTATCACAGTGGGTTCTGCATCGGACCGGGTTCTGCATCACCATGGGTTCTGCAGCTCATGGGAGCTGAGCGGTGTTGCTTAGGTGTCCATCCATGGAGCTTCCTTCCTGCTGCGACCTCCTGCAGGCGTGTTGCTGTGTGTCTGAGCTGCTCTCTCTCTCTCTCTCTCTCTCTCTCTCTCTCTCTCGCTCGCTCTCTCTCGCTCTCTCTCTCTCTCGCTCTCTCTCTCTCTCTCGCTCTCTCTCTCTCTCTCTCTCTCTCTCTCTCTCTCGCTCTCTCTCGCTCTCTCTCTCTCTCGCTCTCTCTCTCTCTCTCTCTCTCTCTCGCTCTCTCTCTCTCGGCCATAGAGCATCCAGTGAAGGAACCCTGTGTGTGTGTGTGTGTGTGTGTGTGTGTGTGTGTGTATGTGTGTGTGTGCGTGTGTGAGGTGTGTACAGTATGTATGGTGTGTCTGTTGTGTGTGTGTGTGTGTGTGTGTGTGTGTGTGTGTTTGTGTGTGTGTAGAGGTGTGTTTAACCAGGTCTTATGGCATAGTCAGGGCTCAGTAAGCCAAGTCTCCCTTAGAAAGTGCAGACGACATCGTGATCAGAGTTCACACTCACGCACAAACCGGGGGGGAAGGGGGTCTCATTCGTCACGTTTCATCGGCGAGGAAGTGTTTCAGTAAGGTCAGGGGTCAGAGACCAGCTGTAGTCCGCCGATCCATCCATCACTCCTCTCCGGGCGGGGGGATCCTCCCACCTGTGATGTCACCAGAAGGGAGCCGCTGAAGTGGCTTCTAATTGGCTCATCAGCCTCACAACTGGTGGTGAATCGGGGGTCCGCCCACATGAACACAGGAATAAAGTTTGTCGCTGCTCCGGCATTTCCATGGTGACAGAGTTCCTGGTTCCGCCGCCCAGCAGGAGGCTATGAGCCTCCGTGCCGCCGTTAAACCCGGGCGCAATAACCCCCCATAAAAGCAATATGGCGGGGTCCCGATGAGCTCATATTAAAGATGAGTTTTAATCACAGATCAGATCGTTATCGGCCTCCCGGGCCGCGCTCCAGCTAGCCTAGCCGCGATAGCAGCGCGACCGCCGAGGAACCTTCTGGAAGAGGAGGAGGTAGGGGGGGGGGATCCCCGACTCATTAAGAAAATAATGGATCCCCCTCCGTTTGTTTTCACAGTAAGATGATCCTGAGCTGAATACTAATTCCATCGTCGGGGCGAAATTAAATCATAACCGCAGATTTAAATTAATCTGTTGGTTGTTCTGCAGTCTCGGTCGCTCTCACTCACTCACTCACTCACCCCCTCACTCTCTCATTCACTCACTCACTCACTCACTCACCCCCTCACTCACTCACTCACTCACTCACCCCCTCGCTCTCTCACCCCCTCACTCATCCACTCACTCACTCACTCACTGACTGACTGACTGACTGACTGACTGACTGACTGACTGACTGACTGACTGACTGACTGACTGACTGACTGACTCACTCACTCACTCACTCACTCACCCACCCCCTCACTTACCCACCCACTCACCAACTCAACCAGATGCGGCAGATTTAGCAGACGTTGTTAACGTGACGGTTCATGACGTTAGTAAGCCAAGGTCTGGTAGGACCTCCGCTACTGAACGCATACCACGACACAGACAGCCCGGCAGTCGAAATAATCGAGTGACTCAGAGCAGGAGGGTGGAGTAGGGTGATGGAGAGGTTTGTCAGATTGTCAGATGTCCGCGGCCCCGTCTGCAGATCTCCTCAAGGTCCTTGTGGGTTTCCAGAAGTAGAGTGAGATTTATTTTAAGGAGAGGTTTAGGCTGGAAAATAAACATGGTTTCATACTTGAGGTTAGGGAACTATATTTAAGGAAGCTTGAGCTGCAGATTTGTATAAATAGCGGACGGTTGATATATCTGTGGCCTTACGGCATGGAAACACACAAATCAGTATTTTGTAGTGTCAGTAGGCTGTCATACCTCCGTCTGAACGTCTTTCTGTGGTGTAACAGCACCACCTGGTGGCCGGATGGGGAGCACATTCCAGACAGACTCCATTAAACAGTCGTTCTAGTCGGCCCAAGGGTGATACGGTTTAGATTGACTCGTTGCCCTGAACGAATAATCACCCCCAAAGTATCCTCAATAAAATGGGAATGTGACCTCACACACACACAGAAACACACAGACACACAGACACACACACACACACACACACACACACACACACACACACACACTCACACACACACACACACAAACACACATACACACACAATAAACCAAAAATCAGCACGCACACATTTTAAGTCAACATACGTCATTCCAGTTAGTTCCGTTTGAATCTGCCTCACTCACATCCTCTTATGAGCTGTCAGGGTAAGGAGTTCTATTCCCTGTGTCGGGGAGTTGAGCAAGGCACCAACAGTGCTCGTACTCTTGGGAGTTTCCATGTAGGGTTCAGTCATGGCTCCCTTGGGTGCTGTCAGGGTAAACCCCCGGGAGGGGCGAGTGAGAGGGTGAACACATAGTAGG
>NC_136947.1:10244431-10251931 GCF_949987615.1 Pollachius pollachius | reverse complement strand
AGAATATGATGATGGATGAGGAAGATGATGATGAATGTGTGATGATGAACGACGAGGAACTCTTGACATCGCAGAGCAGTGTTTGTCTAGCAGTGCTTTAACAGGGGTCAGTCAAGCTGGATTTATAAAGACCTTATCAGGCAAAACTACAGCCAAAAGTCGTTGATGACAGACACAACACAACAACACCAAAGTGATTGTTACTTAACTAAGATTGCCGGCATGTGGCTCAGGAGGCAGAGCAGCTTGGCTTTTCAACGAAAGGTTGTTAGTTCGATCCCCGGCTCCTCCTAGCGGAGTGTCGAGGTGTTCCTGAGTGAGACGTCTCACCCTGACTGCTCCTGATGAGCTGGCTGTCGCCTTACGCTGCTGACTCCGCAGTCGTGTGTGGATCTGTGTATTAATGGGTGAATGTTAGGCAATATTAAATAGTGCTTTGAACGGCCACTGGATAGAAAATATCTTGGATAACGTGCGATACTTTTAATCTGCATGCTAAGTACAGAACAGTCCGAAAAACCAAACCAAAAAAAAAATAGGAAAAGGCAAAATCTTCAGTCCTATACTGATCACTACTATACATGCTGAGAGTACTCAGTGCTGAGGAGGTGAGGAGGAGGAGGAGGAGGAGGAGGAGGAGGAGCAGGAGGTGAGGAGGAGGGGGAGGAGGAGGAGGAGGTGAGGAGGAGGGGGAGGAGGAGGTGAGGAGGAGGAGGTGAGGAGGAGGAGGAGGTGAGGAGGAGGTGAGGAGGAGGCGGAGGAGGAGGAGGTGAGGAGGAGGGGGAGGGGAGGGAGGGAGGGAGGGAGGGCCGGTCGCAGAGAGGGTGCAGGTCTGTGGCGCCCCAGGACCCACTCCCAGGGGGTCCTGGGCCGGGTCTGAGTCCTGCTGAGATGAGATGGGGTCAGGGGTCATCTGGCTCTAGAGGCCTACAGGTATACTGTGGACGTTGGGGATCGAACCCAGAACCTTTTAGCTGGGAGTCCATCACCCTGACGACCAGACAGGGAGGAGGGGTTACCATGGACGTATCCGCAGTAACGGAGATACGGTAACGGATATGGCACTGATGTTTACGTCCTTAATCAAATCACTCCATATGCCCAGCAGAGGAGAGGGGGAGGGAGGTCAAAGGTCAACTCATGCTCAGGACCACTTGCCCACACAAGATGATACTTACATGATGCACACACACACACACACGCACGCACGCACGCACACACACACACACACACACACACACACACACACACATATCTGGAGACAGGAAGTTTCATGCACACACAAAAACACACACATACATGCATAAGTTCTCGGACTCACATTGTACACACACACACACACATATACTGTAACACACAGCATCTTACATTACGAACACACAAAGTTCCTGTTACACCATGACACACACACACACACATACTAAAACACACACACAAACTAAAACACACACACACACATACACACAACATATCTCTTCGGGAATGACAGCGACAGCTGGCACCCCCTCACACCCTCACCCCCTCACCCCCTCACCCCCTCACCTCCCCCGTTTCCCCCCTAGCCCAGTGCCCGCTCCCAGTGTCTCGGTCGCGGGCTCTACCCGGGCCCCAGAACCCTGGCCCCCATCTGCTGGTGACCCCCTCCCTGGACACCCAACACCCAGGAAATGTGACCAGCTGCTGGGTGTCAAAGCTGCCTTTCAGCAGCAGCTAAACGCCTGGCTCCCCCGTCCCCTCTCTCTCACTCCCCCTCTCACTCTTTCTCTCACTCTCTCTCTCACTCCCCATCTCACTCTCTCTCACTCACTCTCTCTCTCTCTCTCTCTCTCTCTCTCTCTCTCTCTCTCTCTCTCTCGCTCTCTCTTTCTCTCTCTCTCTCTCTCTCCCTCTCTCTCTCTATCGCTATCACTCTGGGGTGCTCTCTCTCTCTATCACTCTCTCTCACTCCCTCTCTATCATTCTGACCAACCTAGTGGTGAAAGCTCAGTTGCTACAAGGCTAATTAGCTGGCAGGCTACCAGCTAACAGTTATCTGAGGTGAACCTCAGAAGGTAGTCATCGGATTCAAACATGTTGATACAACACACTTCATCAGAGCTGTGTGTGTGTGTGTGTGTGTGTGTGCGTGCGTGCGTGCGTGCGTGCGTGTGCGTGCGTGTGTGTGTGTGTGCGTGTGTGTGTGTCTAGCTGTTTGAGTTAGGGCTTCCTGCATATGTGAATGCTTCTTTTGAGAACGAGTATTTCCTCGACATGTTTATGTACGTGTGTATCTATTTATCTTTATGTGTGTGTAGGTGTGTGTGTTTCCGTGCCTGTGTGTATTTATCTTTGTATGTAAGCCGGTATGTATGTGTATGTGTCTGTGTGCTTGCCTGTGTGTGTGTGTGTGTGTGTGTGTGTGTGTGTGTGTGTGTGTGTGTGTGTGTGTGTATGTGTGTGTCTGTGTTTGTGTGCATGACTGTGCGTGTGTTATTCCCCTGCTGAGTCTGTAGCTTCCTGGATCCTACTGCCTCTGGATTCCTCAACATGAATCATCCACACCCCCGGACCTCCCCGCACACTGTGCTGCTCCTTGTACCTTCTCCTCCTCCTCCTCCTCCTCCTCCTCCACCTTCTCCTCCTCCTCCTCCTCCACCTCCTCCTCCTCCTCCTCCTCCTCCTCATCCACCTCTGCCTCATCCACCTCTTCGTCGAACATCTCTCATTCTACTCCTCAAATTTGTACTCTTCCTCCTTCTCCTCCTCCCCCTCCTCCCCCTTCTCCCCCTCCCATGAGGTGTGAGACGGTCACCCACAGGAAGGGGAAGTGAGAGCAGGAAGTAGAGTACATATAGACGCTCATTCACAAGGTTTTTACACATGGAATTCCTGGGGTGCTGTGGAATGTGCACTTGTCTCTGGCACACTTCTCGTGCACACTTCTTGTGTATGTCACCATTGTCCAAATCGTGTGTGTGTGTGTGTGTGTGTGTGTGTGTGTGTGAGTAGGTGCATGCGTGTGTATGTGTATGTGGGTGAGTGTGTGTGTGTTTGTGTGTGCGTACGTGCGTGCTTGTGTTTGTGTGTGTGTGTGAGTGTTTTTGCGTGTGTCTCTATGTTTGTGTGTGTCTGTGAGTGCATGCATGTGTGTCTGCGTGCACTCTTTCTCTTATTTTAACCCATGTAACCGAAAGTCCTGCCCTCTCTTCCGCCTCTAAACCCATGTAACTGAAAGTCCCGCCCACTCCTCTTCACCCATGTAACTGAAAGTCCCGCCTCTAAACCCATGTATCCAAAAGTCCCGCCCTCCCTGTCATTGGGAGCATCCTGTTCCTGGCGTTTCGTGGTTCAGAGAAGAGAGTGCGCGTGGGAGCCAGCTTCCTGCCGCCGGGGTCGTATGGATAATACGAATGTCTCCTCCACGCTATACAGCGTGATGTCAGTGATGGATAGGGCCGGGGTCCCCCAAGGAGGGCCCCCACCGAGGGCCCCCCCGCGGCCCCAGATGGTGTGTGACCTGACAAATGGGGGTCACCGGAGGTCACCGGGGGTCAGGGGGGGTCAGGAGGGCGAGTGTGGGTGAGCTGGTTAGGGCGGCAGTCAGCTCCTTTTGTTGGTTACTGACAAGAGAGGGGAGATGGGGGGGGGGGCGAGACGGGTAAGGGGGTTGGAGCTGATGATGGAGGTCTGATGGACCCTCCCCCAGCAACAGAGCCTGTACTGGTCTCTGTACTGGTCTCTGTACTGGTCCCTGTACTGGTCTCTGTACTGGTCTCTGTACTGGTCTCTGTACTGGTCCCTGTACTGGTCTCTGTACTGGTCCCTGTACTGGTCCCTGTGCTGGTATCTGTACTGGTCCCTGTACTGGTCCCTGTGCTGGTATCTGTACTGGTCTCTGTACTGGTCTCTGTACTGGTCCCTGTACTGGTCCCTGTACTGGTCTCTGTACTGGTCCCTGTACTGGTCTCTGTACTGGTCTCTGTACTGGTCCCTGTGCTGGTATCTGTACTGGTCCCTGTACTGGTCCCTGTACTGGTCCCTGTACTGGTCCCTGTACTGGTCCCTGTACTGGTCTCTGTACTGGTCCCTGTACTGGTCCCTGTACTGGTCCCTGTACTGGTCTCTGTACTGGTCCCTGTACTGGTCCCTGTACTGGTTCCTGTACTGGTCTCTGTACTGGTCTCTGTACTGGTCCCTGTACTGGTCTCTGTACTGGTATCTGTACTGGTCCCTGTACTGGTCTCTGTACTGGTCTCTGTGCTGGTCTCCTCCATGGCCAGAGTGTGGATTGCGCTCAGTGACTGAATGTCACAAACACTTTTATCCATTAACATTTATATTTAGGGCGTTTATCAGAGGCTTTTATCCAAAGCGACTTATAATAAGTACATTTGTCAGAGGAGAAACAACAATATTTCGCTGTCGGTACAGTAAGGATGTTCATAGAACCAAGTGCCAAGCCCTTACAATCATTAGGTTAACCCATTCCCCGCATTCAACAGCGATAGCTAGGATAAGAAGCTACACCATGCTAAATAATATTTCTAAGCGACAGGATGTCCAACATACAATGAGTGCAGAAGAAGAGTGAGGGGGGGCGGGGGGTAAGGGGGGAGGCTATACAGAGTCTAGCTGAACTCTGAACAAGTGAGTTCTGAAAGTGAAGGGCTGCAGGTAGAAGGGGGGCTCGGACCCAGAACCTCCCAGCTGAGAGAAGGCCAGCCGACCCCCGATTCAGTCCCGCCCCCTTTGAACAGGAACAGGAAGGAGCTCTAATCAGGAAGTAGAAGTCGGCTCCCTGGAGGCTCTGAGAACTGTGTGTGGGTCACAGAGGTCTGGAGACGCCCTCCCTCAGACTTCCCCCTCACCCCGGGCTCACCCCCCCCACAACCTCTTACCATCACTCAGGCTAATCCAGATGATCCGTGTTTGTGTTGGCGGGCGTCCCCGCAGCATCCGGCTTCGCATTAGCGCCCGGCGCTGGCTAAACGATCGTAGCCGCGGAGCGCGAGTCCTTTCATCTTCCACTCGACGGCGTTTGGTTAAGACGCTTTCAGCGCCTCGAGAGAGAGAGCGCCCTGCGGCCCGGACACCTGTACCCGCTCCTCTCTCCTCCTTCACACGCCAGACGGGAGTATGGCGTGGTTCCACACAGCATCCATTTAGCGAGCGGCGCTGAGCACACGGGCGTTGCGCGCGGCGGCGGCGGCGGCGTGTTTTGTTTGGGTTCCATTAGCGAGGCGGACATCTTGAGATGCTGCACTTCACGGACGGACCGAAACGCCCCGCCATCCAGAGAGTGCTCTCGGGCGTTCATCTCGGAGGGGCATGCACGTTGGAGGGGTGTGCACGTTGGAGGGGTGTGCACGTCGGAGGGGCGTGCACGTTGGAGGGCCGTGCACAGCGGAGGGGCCATGCACGCAGAAGGTGCGTATGAGTTGAGCTCTTATAGACCAGAGACTGGTGTAGTTTAGTTTGTGTCGGGTTGTGTTGGGTGGTGCCGGTTGTGTTGGGTTGTGTTGGGTTGTGTCGGTTGTGTCGGTTGTGTTGGGTTGTGTTGGGTTGTGCTGGGTTGTGTCGGGTCGTGTCGGGTTGTGTTGGGTGGTGCCGGTTGTGTTGGGTTGTGTTGGGTTGTGTCGGTTGTGCCGGTTGTGTTGGGTTGTGTTGGGTTGTGTCGGTTGTGCCGGTTGTGTTGGGTTGTGTTGGGTTGTGTCGGTTGTGCCGGTTGTGTTGGGTTGTGTTGGGTTGTGTTGGGTCGTGTCGGGTTGTGTTGGGTGGTGCCGGTTGTGTTGGGTTGTGTTGGGTTGTGTTGGGTTGTGTTGGGTGGTGCCGGTTGTGTTGGGTTGTGTTGGGTTGTGTTGGGTGGTGCCGGTTGTGTTGGGTTGTGTTGGGTTGTGTCGGTTGTGCCGGTTGTGTTGGGTTGTGTTGGGTTGTGTTGGGTTTTGTTGGGTTGTGTCGGGTTGTGTTGGGTGGTGCCGGTTGTGTTGGGTTGTGTTGGGTTGTGTTGGGTTGTGGTGCCGGTTGTGTTGGGTTGTGTTGGGTGGTGCCGGTTGTGTTGGGTTGTGTTGGGTTGTGTTGGGTTGTGGTGCCGGTTGTGTTGGGTTGTTTTGGGTGGTGCCGGTTGTGTTGGGTTGTGTTGGGTTGTGTTGGGTTGTGTTGGGTGGTGCCGGTTGTGTTGGGTTGTGTTGGGTTGTGTTGGGTTGTGTTGGGTTGTGTTGGGTTGTGTTGGGTTGTGTTGGGTGGTGCCGGTTGTGTTGGGTTGTGTTGGGTTGTGTTGGGTTGTGTTGGGTTGTGTTGGGTGGTGCCGGTTGTGTTGGGTTGTGTTGGGTTGTGTTGGGTTGTGTTGGGTTGTGTTGGGTGGTGCCGGTTGTGTTGGGTTGTGTTGGGTTGTGTTGGGTTGTGTTGGGTGGTGCCAGTTGTGTTGGGTTGTGTTGGGTTGTGTTGGGTTGTGTTGGGTTGTGTTGGGTGGTGCCAGTTGTGTTGGGTTGTGTTGGGTTGTGTTGGGTTGTGTTGGGTTGTGTTGGGTGGTGCCGGTTGTGTTGGGTTGTGTTGGGTTGTGTTGGGTTGTGTTGGGTTGTGTTGGGTTGTGTTGGGTTGTGTTGGGTGGTGCCGGTTGTGTTGGGTTGTGTTGGGTTCTGTTGGGTTGTGTTGGGTTGTGTTGGGTGGTGCCGGTTGTGTTGGGTTGTGTTGGGTTGTGTTGGGTTGTGTTGGGTTGTGTTGGCTTGTGTCCAACCTGCTCATCCACACCCTGGGGGGCCACCACAGGGTGGGGCGCGCTGGTCCCAGACCAGCACCCCCTGTCTGTCTTCATTAGGGGGGTCTCTGCCCCCCACACCCTCCAGAATGTGTTCCCAGCTGTCGACGCCCCTTGAGGTTTTAACTTCCTCATCACCGAGTGTTGGACTGGGATCAAACCGCTCCAGAAACAATTAACAATCTGACCTCTGTTGGGGGGGCTGACAGCTGGGGCAGGTGCTGGGGACAGAGGGACGGATGGATGGACGGACAGAGCCTGGGCGCTGGGGACGGAGGTTGAGGGAGGGTCGTGGTCGTCGTGGGGGTCGGTGATTGGACGCTGGTCGTGTTCGGTCAAATCTCGACTCTCCTCAGTGCTGTGATCGGGAGGTGAGTTTGACACCATTAGAGCGAAGGTCAGGTGGAACCGACCGCTCGGACAGGACCACCGGTGCGTGTCCCTGTTAGCAGACGCTAGCTGCATGCTCACACTCACACACCCACAGTCACACACGCTTATTTCCCAGCCACTTCCTCAGAGTTGCAGCCTTACAGTAAAGCATCATGGGACGACAGGACGACATCATCAACCCTCCCCCCTCCACGTGTCCAGAGGGTACGATTCAGAAAACGTTATTGTCTCTGAACAGTGCGACAGAATGTGGTCTGAGGCGTGGCTCGCATCAAGAACTCAAAACACACGACGTGCACTCACACAGGAACCCCTCCCCCGGCCTCACCTGGAGCAACGGTCAGGGAGTTGAACCGCAGACCGGCGTAACGATT
>NC_136947.1:10231931-10239431 GCF_949987615.1 Pollachius pollachius | reverse complement strand
TTTCCTGGCGCTCCACGCTGAATGCGAGCACTCAGTGGAGCCTTTAGTCGCCGGAGTTCACGGGTTTCGACGCGGTTTTCCCCGGTCAGGATTTATTAAGTGGCTGGTCTCTCTGAGGCGCTCGGGACGGGTTCGTGTTGACGTGTCCGGGGGGGTTGGCAGCGTCACGGCGATGACCGGGGAGAAGCTCGCTGTGGGAGGGGGGCAGTGGAGTTCCCCCTGTTGTTCAGGAGTGTTGGTGTGTGTGTCTGTAAAGAGAGTGTGGGGTTAGCAGCTGTCTAATGAAGACAGGCTCACTCTACCACTCACGCTGCTGGTTTAGAACACCTCCCACTCTGCCCAGTGGACCGTCCCATCTGGTCGCTGGTCTAGTCATCCTACATCTGGGTGGAACCGAAGGGTTCATTGTAGAATGGCATGTCATTGGCTCATGAACAATCTCACCTTCTGGTGAAATAGGGCTCCTTTAATGTCAGATGTTATGATTTATTGCTTCCAAAAATCCTAAGAATTTATTTATTTTCGTGCTTTTGGATCCCTGAATCCTATTGGACAAAATATATCTGGTTCATTCGGATTGGCTGTCTGATTGGCTGTCTGATTGGCACTGTTTTTAATCCTTTTACATATTTATATTCCAAACATCCAAGTCTGTCACTCTCTCTCACTCGCTCTCTCTCTCTCTCTCTCTCTCTCTCTCACTCTCTCTCTCTCTCTCTCTCTCTCTCTCTCTCTCTCTCTCTCTCTCTCTCTCTCTCACTCGCCCTCTAGCATCATGTCTCTCTCTGGCTCTCCCTCTCTCTCTCTCTCTCTCTGTCTCTCTCCCTCTCCCCCCCCCTCCCCTCTCTCTCCCCCCTCCAGGGTGGGTGATCCATCAGCGATGTGTTTGTCTCTCTCTGCGCTGGAAGCCGTTCTGCTACAACCCGGCCAGCAGGTCAGGATTTACCGCTCGCCGCTCTGAGAGAGCGTGATGTCTTTCACACATTGGAGCTCCGGCACCAAGATCAGTTTCCAGGTTCCAGCGGAGACCAGACAGCTTTATGGCAGCCCAGCTTCTCCCTGGACCCCCCTACTCCACGTACACACACACACATACACAAACACACACACACACATACACAAACACACACACACACAAACACACACACACACACACACACACACATACACACACACACACACACACATACACACACACAAACACACACATACACACACACACACAAACACACACACACATACACACACACACACACATATCTACACACACAGCAACACACAAGTCCACACACACATACACACACCCACACACACACACACATTTTCCGCGAGCTGTAAAACGTGTCAAGAGTTTGTTTCTCCTCCGTTCAGTTTTTTTAAGCTTGCGTCGTATTTTGTTTGGATATCTTGATTGAGTAAAGCGTTTAAAAACACATGTGTTCTGCGTTTAGCTACGGCTCAATCTCTCTGTCTTTCTCTTCCTAAATACGTCCCTTTTTATATTGATGTAACTCATAATACGAGCCGGCTCTTTACGGTGAATTAAATTTTCCTCTGCATCCTGTAAGGGCTCCAAGTCGGTTCAGAGCTGTAAATCAACAGAGGAGAGTGTCTGAACACCCTGACGATGTGAACCCTGACCCCAGCTCGACCTTGACCTCAAACCTATAACCCATAGATTGACACAAACAGCTCTTCTTTCATTTTCATTGGTTGATTAGATGTTGTATAGATTACAGAAACCATGCACTGACAGCATTATATATTCAGTCCTTCAGTTTAGTAAATTCACTCAATCACTCCTTTCACGATTCTTTCTTCAGACGTCTTCACCTGCAGCAGGATCTCATTACTCTGTTTGTTTTAGAGGAACCCAAACATGGATGTATGCAATAGGGAGAGGAAGCAGCCAATCAGGGTCGGAGGATGGTGATGACTCATTGATTGACAGGCAGGCAGACTCCCGCTCCCAGGGGGGAGTGAATGGATTGGTCCCCTCCTCGTTCAGTTAACACCCATCAATGGCCCCCGAATTTACACTGGCCCCATGGGGCCAAACATGCTGACAGAACCTACTACTCAGAGACCAGTGGTTCTTTACCGCCTGGGTTTGGCTTCTATTCCTATGTGCCGGCCCTCCACAAAGACATGTTAGGGTACCTAGCATGTTAGGGTTCCAGGTATGTTGAATATTAGGGTACCTAGCATGATATGTCTCCTAGTATGTTAAGGTACCTAGCATGTTACGATACCCAGCATGTTAGGTACCTAGCATGTTAGGGTACCTAGCATGTTAGGTACCTAGCATGTTAGGGTGCCTAGCATGTTAGGGTTCCAGGTATGTTGAATATTAGGGTAGCTAGCATGTTAAGGGTACTTATCATGTGATGGTTCCTAGCATGTTAGGTTCCTAGCATGTTAGGGTACCTCATATGTTAGGGTACCTAGCATGTTAGGCTACCTAGCATGTTAAGGTTACTAGTATGTTAGGTATCTAGCATGTTGGGGTTCTTAGTATGTGAGGGTTCCTAGTTTGTAAGGTTTCCTTGTTTGTTAGGGTACCTAGCATGTTAGGTACCTAGCATGTTGGGTACCTAGCATATTAGGGTACCTAGCATGTTAGGGTTCCAGGTATGTTGAATATTAGGGTAGCTAGCATGTTAAGGGTACTTATCATGTGATGGTTCCTAGCATGTTAGGTTCCTAGCATGTTAGGGTACCTAATATGTTAGGGTACCTAGCATGTTAGGCTACCTAGCATGTTAAGGTTACTAGTATGTTAGGTATCTAGCATGTTGGGGTTCTTAGTATGTGAGGGTTCCTAGTCTGTAAGGTTTCCTTGTTTGTTAGGGTACCAAGCATATTATGATACCTAGCATGTTAGGATACCTAGCATGTTGGAGTACCTAGCATGTTAGGGTACATAGCATGTTGGGGTCCCGAGCATGTTAGTGTTCCTAGTATGTTAGGGTCAGTGGTGGGTAGAGTACTGAAAAACTATACTCAAGTAAAAGTACAATTACTTCCTTCAAAATCTACTTGAGTAAAAGTAAATGCTCCAAATGGAAAACCTACTTGAGTAAGAGTAAAAAAGTACTTTGTTACAAAGTTACTCAAATTACAAGTTACTTCACATTTTTGTATTGCAGTGCTTGGATCAGTAAAAAAAAACATGACGTGTGTGTGTGTGTGTGTGTGTGTGTGTGTGTGTGTGTGTGTGTGTGTGTGTGTGTGTGTGTGTGTGTGTGTGTGTGTGTGTGTGTTTGTGAGTGAATGAGAGAGAGAAAAATGTACTCTTAAAACATTTCTTCATTGTGTGTATTGTTTATTAAACATATATACAACAATACATACAACAAAATTAATTTCATGTAATTTCCAAAAAATTGACACACTAAAAATTTTAATTGATTTCAGCTCTTCTACATATGACAAAAGGCAGGAGCTTTGTAGGAACACTACCCAGCATGGATTGGTTAGCTGATTGGCCAATCAGATTTGTCTTGACGCGATTGCGATTCAGCCTAGCATGCACGCACACTCACAGCCAGACACAACAACGATGAACAAGTACTACAGCGGTCTGCAGAATGCAGAGCCTGGGTAACATTGTATCTTTAGAATTCTAAAAACTCTACGTCGACCGTACTCTCCCCGCTCCTGCGCGTCTGCATCCACGGCGTTTCTAGTCCTCAGTCCCAACGTAACGGTGGACTCGTCTCCTCAGCTATGGAATCGCAACAATGTTGCAACCTAGGGAGGGCGCGTTGCTTACGTGTGCGCTTGTGTTACAGTCAACGAAGATAATGTGTTTATCAAAATACTAATTTTAATGTATAATACTAATTTGCGTTACTTGTTACGCGTTACTACCCACCACTCGTTAGGGTTCCTAGTATGTTAAGGATACCTAGCATGTTAGGGTAGCTACTATGTTAGAGTATGTGGCAAGTTAAGGGTACCTAGCATGCTAGAGCACCCAGCATGTAAGGGGACACAACATACGACTAAACTTGTAACATTTTGATTCTCTCTCTTCGATCCACCTTCCAGGCCGTCGTACAAACCAGCGAGGCGTAGGGCCCTGGGGTCCCGGAGAGGGGGGGTGTTATTTATCCCCGTCCAGAGAGGAGGGGCACATGCTGGGTCCTGGTCCGCCACACCAAGGCTTATCTTTATTTAGTTATGCTCTCTCTCTCTCTCTCTCTCTCTCTCTCTCTCGTCGGTGTTGACATGATGATATGTGAGGTAGGAAGGCTAGCCGGACGGTGCTACTGTCAGCACCCCCCCAAACCCTCCCCCCCGACTGTGGGCCTGATGGAGATAGCAGAGACGGCTCCCCTTGAATCCCTTCACTGGTTGTCTGGGGTTTTATGACCTCACCGTTTGATACTTTTCCTCTTCTTTCGGTTTTTCTCTTTATGTCTGAGACAGCTCTATTTCTCTAGCTCTATGTTCTGAAACAGCTCTACTTTCTGAGACAGCTCTATTTCTCTTGCTCTTTTCCCCTAGCTCTAGCTTCTGAAACAGATCAATTTCTCTAGCTCTACATTCTAAAATATATATATTTCTCTCAATCTATTTCTCTGGCTCTATGTTATGAAACAGCTCTATTTCTCTAACTCTAAATTTGTAAACAGATCTATGTCTCTAGCTCCACGTTCTGAAACAGATCTATGGCTCTGGCTCTACGTTCTGAAACAGATCTATGGCTCTGGCTCTACGTTCTGAAACAGATCTATGTCTCTGGCTCTACGTTCTGAAACAGATCTATGGCTCTGGCTCTACGTTCTGAAACAGATCTATGGCTCTGGCTCTACGTTCTGAAACAGATGTATGTCTCTGGCTCTACGTTCTGAAACAGATCTATGTCTCTGGCTCTACGTTCTGAAACAGATCTATGTCTCTGGCTCTACGTTCTGAATCAGATCTATGGCTCTAGCTCTACGTTCTGAAACAGATATGTCTCTGGCTCTCCATCCTGATTGTTCCACTGTCATCTTCACTGTGACTCATTTGTGGCCGGTTCTTGTAAAAATAACAACAAACTTGAGTTATTTCCGACCGATCCGTTCATTTCTTCCTGTTCTGAGCCTATAAATATAAGTCTGGATATTCCAAATATTAGTGGGCTCTGACAGTCATTTACTCCCTGGATTAAAACCTGGGCCTAGACTCCTGGTGTCCCACAATGACAGGAGATAAACTCCTTTATATTAAACCCAGGCTGGGAGCCGGTCGTCGCAGCAGAAAGAACCGATCAGGAACAAACGCTGAAAGAGAAGAACAAAACGACCAGAAACTAACAGCATCGTGGTAGCCGTTAGCGAACACAATAAGATTAACAGAACTAGACGTTAAATTAGTTCATCTGTGGTTCCTTCTGACAAATGTACTTATTGTAAGTCGCTTTTGATAAAAGCGTCTGTAAATGCCCTGAAGGTAAACGTAAAAACATATACATCGTAACGTGAGGTAGTCGTCATTACAGACTTTACGACCAGCGGTATCTTGAGCCTCCGTCAGGGCTGGTGCCCCATCCCCCCGGCCCTCGGAGTCCCCGCCCCCCCCCCCCCCCCCCCCCCCCCCCCCTCCTGGTCCCCTAAACCCCTGACCACCACCTTGGAAAAGTGGAGCGTGCGCCCAGAAGGTTCTCTCACCCTGCGGACCGCTAGCCGCCAGCTAACTGTCAGCTAGCCGCCAGATAGCTGTCAGCGGCTCGCAGACCACAGATACATGGACATAACGAATAGACGTATGCTAGCGCTGTTAGCCACTACCCTTGTGGCTTCGCACCAGCAGTCATGCTAAACAGAGCAGAACCCGCGCTAAGTAGCTCACAGGCTAAGTAAACAGCAGGTTAGCATATATGCTCAACAGAATAGCCTGAAGGCTAAACACGTTAGCATATAGGCTAAACAAACTAGTTTAATGCAGGAGAAACAGACAGGAAATACCAGGAAAGTATCGACGTCCAAATAATGTAGAGAATCAGGAAGGGAAAGGGAGAGAGAGGAAGGGGAGAGGGATGTAGAGGAGAAAGAAGAGGGTAAGGGTGAGAAAGCTGGGGGGGGGGGGGGGGGGGTAGAGGGAGAGCAAAAAGGTTCAGACATAAGCAAACACAATGATTTAACCTCTCTCCTGTTCAGAAAGTCTTACTCATTACCCAAGTGACAAAAACCACCTCTCTCTCTCTCTCTCTCTCTCTCTCTCTCTCTCTCTCTCTCTCTCTCTCTCTCTCTATCCTCTCTCTCTCTCTCTCTCTCTCTCTCTCTCTCCCCCCCCCATACACTCTAACATGCGGCTCCACTCACTGCCGCGGTTCCCTTGTGCAACCTGTTGCCAACGATTCACGACTCGGCCAAACAGCCTTGAGCGAGTCGGTCGCCGAGGGGCGAGCAGGAGAATTGAACGTAGCCTCCAACGTTTTCTTTTGGGAGGTAATTTCCTGCCGGGCGTACTGAGCACGCTCAGTACGGCGCGGGGCCAGTAATTGAATCTCGGCGCTCTTGTTAGGGCGAGCAGCTGTCGGTGGCGCCGCGCAAACCTGGTGTGAATTCTTCTGTCGTTGTGCAAGTGTTTCAATGTGTGTGTGTGTGTGTGTGTGTGTTTTTGTGCATGTGTGTGTGCTTGTGTATCAGTGTGTGGGTGTGTTTGTGTGTATCTGTATCTGTATGTTTGTATATGGTGTATGTGTGTGTGTGTGTATGTGTGGGTGTGTGTGTGTCTTTGCGTCTGTGGTGTCTGTGTGTGTGTGTGTGTCTGTGTGTGTGTGTGTGTGTGTGTGCGTTACATACGACCAGGCCTGGGGGGGGGGGGGCTCAACACCCACTCACACACACATGTGTGAACAATAGCATTCCGACCTCAGCCGAGATATTTACTGCTATTAATATAGAAATATATCTGTCACATTCACTCTGTCTATATCTGCCTTTCTGTCACGGCTGTCTGTCCCTCTATCTCAATCTTTCTTTCTGCATGTCTGTCTGCATGTCTATCACTGTCTGTCTTTCTTTCCCTACATCTACCCATTCAGCCTTCTGTCTCTCTAATTCTCCATGATCTCTCTCTCTCTCTCTCTCTCTCTCTCTCTCTCTCTCTCTCCAGTGATGTCCTCCAGGTCGGGCTGCAGGGAGAACCCTGTCCAGGAGGGGTTCCTGGTGGGACGAGGACTGCCCCGTGGTCCGTGGTTCCTCTCTGAGGTCACCAGGATGCAGCCTGCCCGGGTCGAAGGTCACGGAATGAGCCCGACAGGAAGTGCCCAATACGCTGAAGGTCATTACCTTGTTATGGTCAATTACTAACGTGTTTATCCGGACTACTTAGCCAATCAATCAGCGGGCTCCGGGCTGATTGATTAGGGGCTGTTCACTCACTTTACCTTTGTGAGAATACTACTTTATACTGGTTATAGTTTGTATTTGGAAAGAAACAGAAGATATATTCCTTAGAATAAACCAAAATAATATTTAAACCATTGCACGATACCAGACCAAT
>NC_136947.1:10227845-10230345 GCF_949987615.1 Pollachius pollachius | reverse complement strand
CTTAGCATGTCAACTCCAGACACGCGCTCATAAGTCACAGACGACTCGTGAATGATCACCGTGGCGACAGCAGCGTGAAATCTATTTCCTGGCGCCGGCGCTGGCCCTGTGTTTACAAAGCAGAGATAGAGCCGTCTCTCCGATTGGTCACGGAGAGGCTGTGCTCTCTCTGATTGGTCACAGAGAGGCTGTGCTCTTTCTGAATGGTCCCCAGGTCTTTAAACGAAGCTCCCTGCTCTTAAAGGAAGGATTTGACCTCTGACCCCAGGTTCTCTGGGCACACTTATTAAAACATGAACAACAACACAAACACACAGCACACTTCGCTGATCGGTCCAACACAACGACAAACAAAGACAAGATAAGACAGACGTCAGGGTTTGAGCAGAAATCAAGGCCTACAGCAGGACAGACAGACAGGACAGATACACAGACAGACAGACAGACAGACAGGAAAGAAAAAAGGACAGACAGGCAGGACAGATAGACAGACAGACAGACAGGACAGAAAGCAGGACAGACAGGCAGGACAGACAGGACACACAGCAGGACAGACAGACAGGACAGAAAGCAGACAGACAGTAGGACAGACAGACCGGACAGAAAGCAGGACAGACAGGACAGACAGTAGGACAGACAGTAGGACAGACATGACAGACAGTAGGACGGACATGACAGACAGTAGCTCATACATTAGGACATACAGCATGTCTCTGGGCACTAAGGACACGAGGCAGAGGCCGCCCGGGCTATAAGACTTGTTTATGAGGCTCAGACCTCGACACCAGCTCCTTCTCCATCTTTGTGATGTGGTTTATGATTAATCCGTTTGCGACACATGGATTTATGACATCGTTGATGATAAATCAGTTTGTGATAACGCAGTTTATGACGCAGCAACTGTTTATGTGGGCTTCACCGTGCGTTGGAATTTGGAAGGTGGGGTGGTGGAGGAGGAGGAGGTGGAGGAGGATGAGGAGGTGGAGGTGGAGGAGGAGGTGGAGGAGGAGGAGGAAGTGGAGGAGGAGGTGGAGGAGGAGGAGGTGGATGAGGAGGCGGAGGAGGATGAGGAGGTGGAGGAGGAGGTGGAGGAGGAGGTGGATGAGGAGGTGGTGGAGGAGGATGAGGAGGTGGAGGAGGAGGAGGTGGTGGAATAAAGTGTGTGTGTGCGTGAGTCTAGAACATCAGTGTGTGTGTGTATGTGTGTGTGTGTGCGTCTGTGTTGACTTAGTTGAAATATATTCTGCCTTAATAAGTTCAAAACACTGAGGAACATTTGTTAAATAACTTTAAATGAGTAACTTGTTACTCCTCAGAAGTACGTTTGCATATTCAGATGCATTTCCTCGCTAGGAAACAGGGCAGGCTTCATAAAACTTAATAGACTGCAGCTCAAACGACAGACTTAACAACACAGACGTAAACACTTGCATTCCTTCAGTCGTCTGTATTAACGTAATTATCTGTTTTACGATACTGTATTAATAAATAATACAGTATCATTATATAATATATTACTACAATATTGTAGTACAATATAACAACCTATTTTTACACTTAACATTTTTTAACTAAAAGACTAGAAATCAATGAAAACAAGACAAAACATCACCAACACAACAACAACTAGAACCCCTAGGGAGGACACAACAACACACTATACAACACAATGAACTGCACATACACAACTACAACAATAACGCAACACCACCTTTTAACGGCCCGGGTTCAAACTCTGTCCTGGTCCAATCAGGTTGTGGTGTGTTGTGATTCGGCCCATAAAGATGGCGGCCGGGCGATAAGGCAGGTATGTTCTGGGTTTTATTGACTCAAAGGTCGCGGGTTCCTGCCTCAGACTGACGGGGCCGCGGCCGCCTTGAGATCACCGCGGTGAAGACGCTCATAAAGCCAGCGGAGCGTCCCAGCTGGGTGTCCCACCGGGGATCGAAACCAGAACCTTTCGGTTGGGTTTGCCCAATCAGAGATCAGGATTAAGGATTAAGGTTGAAGGTTGTCAGGTTGAACTTGTTCTCTTGAAGGAGGAGGTTAGCAATCGTCACGTGACGAATGGTTTATTGGTTGCACCTTGCTCGTCCTATGTGACTAGGAAGCCCTGATTGCTAAGCCGTTCAAACATGACCCAATGGTTGCTGTGTCTCAGGGTCTGGGTGGCTCAGCCCCGCCCCCTGGCACTCTGAGGAGGATAAAGTAAACACTGGGGGGGGGGCAGGAAGTCCCTGGTCAGTTATAGACACGTCTCAGACACTCAGTAATCTGTCCTGTCAGCAGTCCTGAATACACATCACTATAAAACACCATCCTCTCTCCTATCTCTCTCTCACCCGCTCTCTTCTTTTCTCCTATCTTTCTCTTTCCTCTCTCTCTCTCTCTCTCTCTCTCTCTCTCTCTCTCCCTCTCTCTCTCTCTCTCTCTCCCCCACTCCGATGTTGTCTCTGATTTTCATTCATTTTAATTGTTTAGCTCGTCTCGCCCCTCCCCA
>NC_136947.1:10067845-10222845 GCF_949987615.1 Pollachius pollachius | reverse complement strand
CTCGGTCTAAGCCCTGGTCCAGCTGCTCCTCAGAGACCAGACAGTAGAGTAGGATCTGAGTCTATTGAGATGGGAGCACTAATGACTTTAATTAGCTGCTACGTTTGTTAGCTTGTTTAACAGTGTCGGAGCAGCGTGTGTGTGTGGGGAGGGGGCTGTATCCTGGCGGGGGGTCCCGGGGTATTCACCCCCCAGTGGGGGGGTTGAGCTGCACTAAGTGAAACACTGGCGCTGGCGCTAAGACAAACAGAGGCGGGCTTTAGCTAAGACAGCCCCCCGCGGTGCGCTAACAAGAGCACATTAACTCCCATTCACATACCCCCCCACACACACACACTGCTACACACTGCTACACACCCCCACACCACACATACCTACACACACACACACACACTGCTCCACACACACCTACACACAAACACACACACCGCTGCAGCACACACACACACTGCTACACACACTGCCACACAAACACACATACACACACACACACACACATTGCTGCACCACACACCGCTACACTACACGCACAGCTACAAGACACACACACATTGCTGCACCACACACTCACACACACACACACAAACACACTCACACACATTCACACACACACACACGCACGCATGCACGCACGCGCACACACACACACACACACACACACACACACACACACACACACATAGACACACATTGCTGCACCACACACACACACTAACACACACACACACACCTCCCACTGAATAAAATTGTAATTAAGAGATCTTCATTGACATGGGTAACAAGCTTAATTTAAATTAACGTTTCCTCAACATGTAAGAATAACAACTATAATATTAAAAATATTAATAACAATCTCCTTAATCAATATTCAAATACATAAACATCTCCTTCTCTCCTCCATTTAATTTATTTACATTTGTAATTGAACTGCATCGTTAAATTACCTTATTGGCATTTTGGATGTTTACAAACGACCGGAAGCAATAAAAAGAGGTGAGATGAGAGATGTAACTAGAAAGATTTATTGAACAAAAAAAATTGAACACATACATCCCCCCCCTCTCTCTCTCTCTCTCTGTCTCTCATAGAACAAACTGTTTCTGAGGTTAAATCTTCATTAGATTGGAATGTGGAATTTACCAGATTTAATTTGAATAGCATTGACCTATTACTATCTATTCAATCTTGACAGACAGACAGACAGACAGACAGACAGACAGACAGACAGACAGACAGACAGACAGACAGACAGACAGACAGACAGACAGACACATTTATTTGTGGAGGGCGGTAAACGGACCCAGGGAGTCCAGTCCTTTCTAAACAAACGTCTGGAGGACCGCCTCCTAATTGGCTGATTATCCCCGAGCTCCGCCCCGCTGGACCTCACGGGGGGGCTGACGTCACGCCTCCTCTATAAAAACCGGGGCAGGCAACGCGAGCCACAGCACTGTTCTCACACACAAAGAGCGAGAGAATCTAGACACCCGCACACACTCGCAAACTCTCTCGCGGAAACTCAGAATCTGACGTTTGACAAAAACAACACAACAACAACAAGTGTGAATTGACAGGCAGGGCTCGCAGGTTTTGGATTGTACTGGGCCCACTGGACCGAACCTCAAGCGTTGGCTGGACGGTGCACGGATCTCCCCCCGTAGAGAGCGCGCGGGGTCTGCCGTCTCCAGGATGAACCGGACGGCGCGTCTCCGGTAACCGGCGGATCGGACTCTGCGCCCCGGGCCCCCGGACGCGGGTTTGTAACTTACGGTCACTTCTCGGACCACCAAGAGCGGACATAAAACAACCCCACCACTTTGGGTTCACGAGGATGATGATGAAGCTGCGGCGCGCGCTTGGCTGCTGCTGCTGGTGGTGGTGGAGCGTGCTCTTAGCGGGGCTCGCGCTCCACGGCTCGGGCTCGCGCGGCGCGGCGGCGGGCTCCAAGGAGCCGCGGTGCCAGGAGATCACCGTGCCGCTATGCAAAGGGGTGGGCTACAACCACACGCACATGCCCAACGCCTTCAACCACGACACGCAGGACGAGGCGGGGCTCGAGGTGCACCAGTTCTGGCCGCTCGTGGAGATCCGCTGCTCCGCCGACCTGCGCTTCTTTCTGTGTAGCATGTACACGCCCATCTGCCTTGAGGACTACCGGAAGCCACTGCCGCCCTGCCGCGGCGTGTGCGAGCGCGCCAAGGCGGGCTGCGCGCCGCTGATGCGGCAGTACGGCTTCCCGTGGCCCGACCGGATGCGGTGCGAGCTGCTTCCGGTGCTGGGCGACCCGGACACGCTCTGCATGGACTACAACCGCTCGGAGACCACCACCCCCTCGGCGGCGCCCGACTTGCCACTGAAGCCCACCGCCCGGCCGCCGAAGCCATACCACCCCCGCAGGAAGACCGGGTACGGTGGCCGGGTCCCCGGGAAGACCAAGCCCGCCGTGTCCTCCTCCTCCTCCTCCTGCGAGGCGGGGTGTCGGTGCCGGGCGCCGCTGGTGCCGGTGAGCCGGGACTCCCTGCTGTGGAACCGGGTGCGCACGGGCGGCGTTCTGAACTGCGCCATGCCGTGCCACAGCCCGTACTTCAGCGGCGAGGAGCGCGCCTTCACCACCTTCTGGGTGGGGCTGTGGTCAGCGCTCTGCTTCCTGTCCTCGGCCGCCACCGTGGCCACCTTCCTCATCGACAGGGAGCGCTTCCGCTACCCCGAGCGGCCCATCATCTTCCTGTCGGCGTGCTACATGCTGGTCTCGGCCGGCTACCTGGTGCGGCTGGCGGCGGGCCACGAGCGCGTGGCGTGCACGGCGGCGGAGGGGCCGGGCGCGGCCGGGGGGCAGCACGTGCACTACGAGACCACGGGGCCGGCGCTGTGCACGGTGGTCTTCCTGCTGGTGTACTTCTTCGGCATGGCGTCGTCCATCTGGTGGGTGATCCTGTCGCTCAGCTGGTTCCTGGCGGCGGGGCTGAAGTGGGGCCACGAGGCCATCGCAGGCTACGCCCAGTACTTCCACCTGGCGGCCTGGGTGCTGCCCAGCGTCAAGGCCATCGCCGTGCTTGCGCTGGGCTCGGTGGACGGCGACGCGGTGGCGGGCATCTGCTACGTGGGCAACCAGAACCTGGAGCACCTGCGGGGCTTCGTGCTGGCGCCGCTGGTGGTCTACCTGCTGGTGGGCTCCATGTTCCTGCTGG
Source organism: Pollachius pollachius (assembly GCF_949987615.1). Lineage (NCBI taxonomy): Eukaryota > Metazoa > Chordata > Actinopteri > Gadiformes > Gadidae > Pollachius > Pollachius pollachius. The sequence goes on along the minus strand of NC_136947.1, from coordinate 10,219,657 downwards.
CCGGCTTCGTGTCGCTCTTCCGGATCCGGACCGTCATCAAGCAGGGCGGCACCAAGACGGACAAGCTGGAGCGGCTCATGGTCCGCATCGGGGGCTTCACGCTGCTCTACACCGTGCCCGCCTCCGTCATCGTGGCCTGCTACTTCTACGAGCAGCACCAGCGGCCGGCCTGGGAGGCGGGGCTCAGCTGCTCCTGCCCCCCCGCCGAGGGGGAGGTGCCGGAGGCGGGGGGCGCGGCGCGGCCGGACTACGCCGTCTTCATGCTCAAGTACTTCATGTGTCTGCTGGTGGGCATCACGTCGGGGGCGTGGATCTGGTCGGGGAAGACGCTGGAGTCCTGGAGGAGGTTCTGCACGCGCTGCTGCTGGGGCAGCAAGGCGGCGGCGGCGGCGGCGGCGGGCGGCGGCTCCCTCTACAGCGACGTCAGCACGGGGCTCACCTGGAGGACCGGCACCGCCAGCACGGGGTCCGGCCCCAAGACGGTGCCCCTGTCCCGGGTCTGAGGGGCGGGACGCTAGCGTGAGGGAAAGCTCGTCGATGGGCACCCGCTAATGGCTTGACCTGACCGGACTCTAGACCCGGGAGGACTCTGGCGTCCGGAGACCGGACCCTGTTGGACGCTGGAGGTCCTCAGACCTCTTCACCGCAGACTGGACGTCCGTCTGGGGTCCACTGAGGCTGATGTTTTATCAGAACTGAACCGTTGTGTCTTAAGGCGTCCACGGCCAGAGGAGTCAACTTTAAGTGAAAGGTTAATACACTTTAAAGTGAAAGATGGATCTACTTCAAGTGAAAGATGGATCTACTTAAAGTTAAAGATTAATAAACTTTAAATGAAACATGATTCAACTTCAAGTAAAAGATTAATCAACTTTAAGTGAGAGATGAATCTACTTAAAGTTAAGATAGATCTCCCCTAAGCCTTAACTTAGCGCGTGTATTTATATCATTATTTGCTGTACATTTATATGAACGTTTTTTATGAGGGTGTAAATATGTACAAAGAGAAATCCACTTTGATAGAAGATCTTTATTTTCTAAATAAAACAACTTTTATGGAAATGTTAAAGTTTGTGACCTGGTACTTCCTGCGCTTCTAGATTATATTGTGTGTCATATACTGTATAATGTGGGTACTCCGAAAAGCCATGGTTTAATATTTATTATTAACTTTATAGTTGAATGTTTATTTTCCTAAAACATAATATATAATATGTAATTCATATTCAGCAGCTACTGGTTAAGTTCTGGTTCACCACTTGACTGATCTCACAATCGCTCCGTTTAATCTGCGCTCCATTAAATAATTCTCGGCGTCCACACCGGAGGTTTCCAGCCGCTAGACCGGTTTAAACAGTAAACCGGTTTAAATAGTAACAGAATAAAGGGTTGCGTTCATGCACTGCGCGAGACCCCCCGGGTGCGCGACGGGGGGTCCAGGGGGGGTCTTTCTGTCTAATCACTCATCCGCGGGATGACATCACTTGGTCCACCTCCAGTCTCTCCCCCCCCCCCCCCCCCCAGGTGGAGGAGCCCGGGTCCAGGTCTAGACCAGGACAAGGTCTCTGTGTCATTTTAGGAGGTGAGTGACTGACCCGCGAGGAGGTCGCGATTTTTCCGTCCCGACCGGAACTCACTGACAAGTTTAGGTCATGGTCTACCCCACAAGACCACCTCGTGGATCATCTGAACGTCTACCAGACCCGGGCTTTCAGACCAGGGCGGTCGGTCTAGTGTCGGTCCAGAACGAATCGAGTGTTTTCCACGAGGATTCATATACCCCTTTAACCCTGAGCTCCATGTCAGATACCTGAGGAGACGGCGCCACCTGGTGGCCAACACGGAGACAGCTCCTCACCAAACGCATAACATTCAGGGCCTTTCTCAGACGCGTTTATCCAAAGCGACTTACAATAAGTACATTTGTCAGAAGAAAAGGAGTGGGGGGAAGAGAAAGAGAGACAGAGAGAGAGACGCATAGAGAGAGGGGTCAGAGGTCTAGTTCCCTCCAGCCCCAAAGCTTCAATAATAATAATCAGAGGAAACAGGAAATGGTTTGTGGGTCGTTGTTAACGATGGGTTCTCCTCCATAAGGTAAACAGGAAGTCAGCGCGCAGACACAGGAAGGACCTCATCGTCCGTCGGCCGGGACACCACTGACCAATAAAATGTCTGTTTATTGGTGATGTCATGCCTCTCTGTGATTGGTTGAAACAGAAGCGAGGGCCGTGATTGGTGTCACTAGGGGCTGTGGGTTCGACGACCTCCAGCTGTGAGGCGGAGCGTCACTGAACAGAGCAGTTCAAACCCTGCCCGTTGATGAGTGCCATCACAGCTGGGAGGGTCCGCCCTGATGCATGATGGGTAGATCCTCCTGCCAACGCTGACTACCCATCATGCATCTGGGCGGACACTTCTAGAACCCAGCAGGGTCGACTCTGGAATGATCTGCGCTTCCAGAACCATCCGGCGGAATCCACCTGATCACTCTCTGATCTCTCTGATCTCTCTCTTTCTCTCTCTCTCTCTCTCTCTCTCTCTCTCTCTCCACATCAAAGCCTCCAGTCTGAGGGCTCCCAGGTGAAAGGGATGCTGGGTAATCATACTCTTGAAGCATCGTGCCGTCTCTGACTGCTGCTGGACTGAACGACCACTTTCACATCCCTACCCTCTGATTCTGTCTCTCTCAGTACCTCTCTCTCTCCCCCCACTCTCTCCTTCTCCATCTCTCTCTCTCTCGCTCCCTCCCTCTCTCTCTCCCTCCCTCCCTCTCCCTCTCCATCTACTCTATCTGTCTCCGTGTTCAATTCAAATTGACTCAAAGTAACTTAAGTAGGCGTATAAAATAAACATTCACTTTGTCAAATCAGTTACGAAATGAAACAAAGGAAGGTTTGATAGGTACACCGATCTCCATCGCTCTAACTTTATGATCTGTCCCTGTATCTCATATATCTCTGATTTGTGCGTGGTTGTGATTGACCGCAGTACTCCTCCTTGACCACCAGAGGGCGGAGTCGACATTACTTCCAGCGACTCTCCGCGGACCAACAGCTGTACAATCAGTTCGCCTTCATGAGATAGGATCGCTTCCCTCGTTTCCGCCACCCGTGGAGAGCTTGGTGCCTCGAGGTCAGGGGTGAGGGCTCGTGTGCAGAGAGTAGGCTTAAGAGAGCTCCTCACCTCCCAGGGTTCACCGGTCAGGTCAGTGTTGTGTCTGGAAGGAGCCGGACAGCTGTTGCTCTGATTCACCCGGCAGCCATCTTGATGCCGTCCCGGTTCTAAGGGGTGGAAACCACGTGGGACTCCTTCGTGTTCATTATAATATCTTCACCGGCGTCGACCCAAGAGCTCACCTGGACGTCGTACAGGTACAAATAGACGCTAAAAGTACCACAGTAAAAGTACGAAACAAATCTCAATTATTATAAAGTCATTCATATCAATCTCAATTTATATCTATTATTTTTGTTTAAAAAATATTTAATTATACTTTTTATTTATTTATATATATATATATATATATATATATATATATATATATTAAAGTCAAATTATTTTTATAGAAAAGAATAAACAATATATATATATTGATATAAATTATTAATTGTTTGCGTATATATATATGTACTTGTGAGATGACGAACCCATTCATTTGAAAACACAACTTTTGTAAAAACAGGTGTATGTTTTTGTTATTTCTTAGCTTTAAACATCTCAGCACCGCAGTGCTGTGGTCTTTAACTAATATCTTGGATTAACATTTCAAATCAAAAGCTTCTTGGGAGTCTGAGGTATTTTATTACAAACACATTTCAACACTTGATATAAATGTTCCACCTGCATCACTGATTCAATCACAAAGATTATTTGTGAATTCAACTTTTGTCATGTTCAGAAAACTCTCAGATAAGAGTGATAATAAGGAATAGTAATAATAGCTTTATAGTTATATAACTTGATACTTTTTACTGACAATTTCGTTTATTTAGAAAAAACAGAATAGGAACCGAATGAGTTGAGCGTTTGACGTAATAATAACGATTCAATTATAATTATTAAGTTAAATTTGGTCCACTTGTAACAGTCCAAAATCGTACACAAACAATCACTGACCAGAATTTGAAAAATAGAAAATAAATGCTAATAAATACTTTGGTACTTTGAGTTTCCATAAATAACATTTACAGTTGATTTCACAGTGAAGAACACACAACACGGGGCAATGCATTGTGGGTTATTTCCCCATAAAGGAGCGTTTCTCTTTATGGGGAATGTCTTGTGAGCCCACTGGGAATGACAACACAATCCGGTCCGTCCGTCACACAACAGTCAACCGTTTCGACGGGTTGCTAAATAGTTAAACGAGGAAGAGATACCGGGTCATGTGCATCTCCTCTTCCTATTGCCTCCCCTGTTTGACCACCCACTGATTTATCGGCAGTCGGTCAAAACTAACGATCTAATGATTCACTTCCCAACTTTATAGTCTGATCGGCATTTGATCGATTTAACATGTTTTTTTTCTTTCCTAAAATATAATATGCAGCAGATCTACAATTGGCTTTGAAATAACTTGATGGAAACCATGGAAACGGATCGGTGTGGTGGGGGCCTCTGCTGGTCGAAATAAGACATTACGTTCTGAATATGAGGCATTTAAACAAATACCAGCAAACTGCTTTAATGTGCTTTTAACGTAGAGACACCGTCGTCTCTTTACATCTCGAGTGTGCGTTTCGACCGGTGCAGTGCAACACAAGGAAAAACTAATTATTGTTTGACTGCATTTCAGTGAAGATATCAGTTATAATATTAATATCAAATGTTTTCCGTACGTCGAGCCAAACTCTAGAGAACGAGAGCAGAAGCACACAGAGCATCTAACACGCTACCTGAGAGACCCCAGGAGGGAGGCCAAGGGTCAAGGGTCAGACGAGGCAGCCTGGTTACACCACCCCCCCCAGGGTGGTGTGGGGGGCGCTGGAGGGACTGCAATACTGTAGTGGAAATGTTGTGAGACGTTGTTCCCGTGGTAACACACAGCGCCGAGATGAACAAATAAAGATATTTTGAAAGTGGCCGAAAAGAAAGTTTGTGTGGGAAGCAGTTTGTTTTGTAAGTGAGTGGCACCCGCCCTCCTCCCCCCCCCCCCCCCCCCCCCCCCCCCCTCCCCCTTCCCACTCGGACCACGAGAGTTGAGGCACTGTGGAGGTCAAAGTTCAGATAAGGATCCGGTCCGGGACCCAGGAGTGGCGCCGGGCCTTGGGGTCAGAGGTCAGAAGGTTGGTTCTGACCCCGTCCTGGGGTCATGTCCATGGCCTCCTGCCGTCGCTCTACCATCTACGGAATGTTGCCGTTGGTTACCGGTGGCCGTCGCAGGTTGCCAGTGGTTACCGTGTCCTTGGTGACCAGTATCTAGGGCCTGTTGCTAGGATGTGCCAGTATCTATGGAATGTTGCCATCGGTGACAAGTATTCATTGGAGGTTGCCATTGGTTACCATTATCCATAGAAGGGTGCTAGTGGTGACCAGTGTGTAGGGGATACAGGTTACCATTGTTGATTGCTAGGGGATACCAGTCTCTGTGGCAGATCGTGAGTTGCTAGGGATGACCAGTGTCCATGGCTGGTTGCTAGGGGGGACCAGTGGTCAGGGCTGGTTGCTAGGCGTTACCAGTGGTCAGGGCTGGTTGCTAGGCGTTACCAGTGTCCATGGCTGGTTGCTAGGCGTCCCCAGTGTCCGTGGCTGGTTGCTAGGCATTGCCAGTGTCCATGGCTGGTTGCTAGGCGTCCCCAGTGTCCATGGCTGGTCGCCAGGCGTCCCCAGTGTCCAGGCGGTTGCTAGGCGCTAGGACAGGATGGCGGGGACCCAGGGGACGCCACACAGGTTGTCCACGCTGGACCAGCGCTTCCTGGACGCACGCCGCACGTCCTTATAGTGGTCATCACACAGACGGGAGATCGCCTGCAGGGGGGGGGGACAGACAGCATGAGGAGAGAGAGCCAGACAGACAGCATGAGGGCAGAGACAGACAGCCTGAGGAGAGACAGATAGGCAGCATGAGGAAAGGAGGAAAGGCAGACAGACAGCATGAGTACAGAGAGACAGACAGATGGTCTGCAGGGGGGGGGGAGGGACAGCATGAGGAGAGACAAGCAAACAGACAGGATGAGGACAGACAGATGGGCGGACAGACAGGAGAGAGGAGGAGACAAATGAGGAGAGACAGGACGACAGACAGACAGATGACCTGAGGACAGAGAGACAGCATGAGGATCGACAGCATGAGGATCGACAGACGGGCAGACAGACAGCATGAGGACAGACAGACAGATCAATAGACAGACAGATAGACAGACCTCTAGCTTCTGGGCCTTGTCCCTGCTGAGCGGCTCGAGGGGGAAGCTGAGGTTATTGGCCTCAGCCATGGAGCGCAGGTCGAAGTAGTACTTGGCGTAGACACTGGACGGCACGTTGATGTTGAACTGCAGCAGCTCCAGGAAGTCACGCTCCAGCTCGTTCCTGTTCAGGGAGGCGGGACTTCCTGTTAGGCTACCTGCTAGTGTGCTAACCACGTAGGTGATATGTCTTCTCTTTCCCTCCTCTCTCAACCCACTTTCCCCAAAGTCTTCACTGCTCTGTCCATGAATGCACAATGGGCCCAGCCTAGCTTGGTTCAGGGTCTTTGTTAGCCTAACTTGGTTATGGTCTGCGTCAGCCTAGCTTGCGTTTTGATCTGTTATCTTAGCTTGCGGTCTGGATCCCTTAACCTAGCCTGCGGCCTGGGTCTGTTAGCCTAGCTTGCGGTCTGGATCCATTAGCCTAGCCTACTTTCGGAGGTCACCCACATGTCTTCGACGGTGATATCCTTGAGGATCTGGCAGTAGTCCACGTTCCAGACCGCCTGGTCGTCCCACACCTTGGACGCCAGCAAGATGGCGCCCAGAACGATGCGCTTCCAGTTGCCGGGGCCGATGGTCATCTCTGCGTACGTCAGGAGTCGCTCCAGGTACACCTGGACCGGAACCAGACAGAACCAGATTATATAACGATAATATTGTCATTATTATCATTTTTATTATTTATTGGTCAGAGGTAGTGTGGTTACAGACACAAGCCACCTCAAACATATAGTCAACCACCATCACAAACATATAGTCAACTACCATCCAAAGCAAATAGTTAACTACCATCCCAAACATATAGTCAACTACCTCCACAAACAGTCAACTACCATCACAAACATAGAGTCAACTACCTCCACAAACATATAGTCAACTACCTCCACAAACATATAGTCAACTACCTCCACAAACATAGTCAACTACCTCCACAAACATATGGTCAACTACCTCCACAAACATAGTCAACTACCTCCACAAACATAGTCAACTACCTCCACAAACATATAGTCAACTACCGCCACAAACATAGTCAACTACCTCCACAAACATAGTCAACTACCATCAAAAACATGTAGTCATCTGATTGGTTGATCAATAGGATGTGGGTGCAGTAGTGAGGACCAGAGCACCAGTACCATGCATGTAGTTCATCTTCATAATGAATGTATCAGAAGGGCCCAGTTCATTGACCCACTGACCAGGGTGACGATGGCGCACTCTGCGGTGAGCTGGGCCGAGCAGAACAGCGTCCGCACGAACCGGTAGATCTGCTTCTGCTCAGGGTCCTGATCATTGTAGTCCGCAGGGACCGCCGAGTTCTGGAAGGGAGGGATGGAGGAAGAGGGGGAGGAGGAGGAGGTGGAGGAAGAGGAGGAGGGGGAGGAGGAGGAGCACCAGCAGGAGGAAGAAGAAAAAGAGGAGGAGGAGAAGTAGAAGAAGTAGAAGGAGGAGTTTCAGCTGGGGGAAGGGGAGGAAAGAAGCATCTAGTATCTAAATGGTCTAATTGACATATTCTCACTGAGGACCAATAGGAAAGCAGTGTGTACCGTGAGGGGGTGGAGCTTCTCGTCAAAGATGTCCTGCACCGTGCCACCATGAGAGTCTCTGGAAGCACACATACACAGGTCAGACAGACACACAGACATGTCAGACAGACAGATAGACACACAGACAGATCAGACAGACAGACACACAAACAGTTCAGACAGACAGACACACAAACAGGTCAGAAAGACAGACTGACACACAGAAATGTATACCTTTTTATTATGAATTTATGTTATATTTGGGATATATCTGGGACCACAGCATCACATGACAGATATACCATCCCTTCTCAGAATCCAATGCAGTAGAAGTGTTTTAACTTTGAACGTTTCCTCACCGGTTTTTGATGTGGTAGAAGATGGCCAGGGCCACACTGTAGACACACACACACACACACACACACACACACACACACACACACACACACACACACACACACACACACACACACACAGAGTTAAGATTCAAGTACATATAGTTAGTTTACTATATGTTTGTTATGGTTTGTGATGGTAGTTGACTATATGTTTGCTATGGTAGTTGACTATATGTTTGTGGAGGTAGTTGACTATATGTTTGTGAAGGTAGTTGACTATATGTTTGTGGAGGTAGTTGACTATATGTTTGTGGAGGTAGTTGACTATATGTTTGTGGAGGTAGTTCACTATGTTTGTGAGGGTAGTTGACCTTCTGTTTGCTATGGTAGTTGAACTTCTGTTTGTGATGGTAGTTGACTATAGGTTTGTGGAGGTAGTTGACTACATGGTTGTGGAGGTAGTTGACTACATGGTTGTGATGGTAGTTGACTATATGCTTATGGAGGTAGTTGACTCTATGTTTTTGATGGTAGTTGACTATAGGTTTGTGGAGGTAGTTGACTACATGGTTGTGATGGTAGTTGACCATATGTTTGAGATGGTAGTTGACTACATGGTTGTGATGGTAGTTGACCATATGTTTGAGATGGTAGTTGACTGTGTTTATGATGGTAGTTGACCATATGTTTGAGATGGTAGTTGACTATATGTTTGTGATAGCGGTTGACTAGATAGTGCTGTTCTACAGGAGAGTGGAGTTTGGTAATTAGATTCCCATGGCAGTGACTTTACCATTTTATGGTGTACTTGAGGTTAGGCTGGCTCACTGTGCTGTCATCCAGGAAGATAGTGGAACATGAGCTGTGTTTACACCTGGTGGTGGACTGCTACACAGACAGACAGACAGACAGGCAGACAGGTTAAAGGTTGTTGTTATTATTGTAAGGTTATGTGTTGTTATTATTGTGAGGTTAAGGGTAATTATTAAGGTCTTGATGGTCTTACCCTGGGTTCCATCAGGTGTGTTAACTAAAAGGAAAGACAGAAAGTTAGGGTCAGAAATATGTTCGGAATCTACGGTAAAACATTCAACATCAAGGCTGACATGATGGTTTTATTAAGCTCTATTTATATAATAATAATAATAATAATAATGCATTTTATTTATGGGCGCCTTTCTTGACACTCAAGGTCACCTTACAAAATGAAATATCCATAATAGCAAACAAAAAAAACAACAACATAATAAAACAGTGTACAAGAGAAAAACAGTGTGTTCATTCTAGTCCCAAGAATGCAACTGACTTAAAGAGAGTAGGCTTGTCTGAATAAATAAGTTTTCAAGTGAGATTTGAAAGTGATAATGGAACTGGAGTGCTGGATGTCATGAGGCAGAGTTCCAGAGGTGGGGGGCTGAGCGACTGAATGCTCTTGACCCCATGGTAACCAGGTGAGCAGGTTGGAGGGTGAGCTGGATGGAGGAATACGATCTGAGAGAACGGGTGGGTGTCTTGATATGGAGGAGCTCGGTAAAATACTGAGGGGCAAGATTGTTGATGGCCTTGAAAGAGAGAAGCAGGATCTTGTAAATGATGCGATATTTGATGGGGAGCCAATGGAGTTGATGCAGGACAGGTGTTATGTGACTGATGGAGGGGGTTTTAGTAATGATACGGGCTGCAGAGTTTTGTACCAGTTGTAATTTATGTATGGACTTAGCAGGTAAACCAAAGAGGAGAGAGTTGCAGTTATACTCTTTATTAAGATCATCTAATGTACTGTTAACGTGACTTTGATAACAATCGTTCTCGGTACTATTGTAATTAAGAAACACTTACATTGTTGATGAAGATACTCTTTCGCTTCTCTCGCACTAAGAGAGAACAAAACAACAAATATCAGACTGTTGTTCCAGACCGGAAAACAGGTTTTACTGTGGTTGCTAGGCAACCAGGAGCCGGTTTCATTACAAGCACCGAGGAAGAACTCCTCACCAAGATCACAGGAGTGGTTATTAACAACAGATAACATGGGTTTGTCATAGAGTTAGTTATTTAGTTTGACAGCCAGATGGTTAGTTAGTCAGATTGTCTGGAAGTTGCAGTTATTTCTTTTCTAAATGCTGAAGAATCACAGTTAAAACACTCGGGAAGCTTGAGAGTGCGAGAAGAGAATTAAACGCTGGTTTAGACCAGCAGAGGGCGCCAGAGACACACAGTGGCTCACACTGACCGTTCAAAGGACACAGACAAACCAAAGCTAATTATTGTGGAGAACGATACCGGTCTACTAAATGTCATCTTCTGCTTCGAGGTGAAAAGTTCATAGTTCCCTCCGATAAAAATAGTAACAGATAAGGCTTGTGCTTGACAGAGATTAATGCCTGTATTGATCCCAGAGAATGGAATGTGGGGGACACAGCAGGAGAGCAGCTGGCCAGTCTCACCACCAGGGGGGAGATCTCCCCTCTAGTGACATCACAAGTGGGAATGTCCCCCCAGACGGACCAGGACAGGTCAGCCTCACGGCTGGGGGTGCGAGGAGGAGGAGGAGGAGGAGGAGGAGCAGCTCACCATCAGTCTGGGACTTGCTGAGGAACATGGTCCCGGCCCGTGGATGGTCGGCAGGGTTGGACTCCATGTTGAGCTCTGGAAAAACACATTAGACCATCACTCTCAGGGTCACCACGACATGGACATCAGAGCAGAAACAGCACCACAACCAGCTGACTGGGAGCTGACTTGGAAAAGCCTGTTAATGGATCCCACAACCAGCTGACTGGGACCAGTCGACTAATGGCTGGGAGCTGACTGGGACCAGTCGAGTAATGGTTTCCAGAGTCAAACCAAAACACAGAAGAGCAGCGTTCAGCTTCTATGCAACACACTAGGGGTGGGAAAAATAATAAATTCTTCGATGCATCGCGATTCTGTCTAGAACGATTCCGTCTTGATTCAGATAAGTTAATAATCTGAATTAAAAAAATATATTAAAAAAAAAGTTGTTTTTTTTTAAATTAAATTTGTTATCCTCCTGCAACATTCTGCTCGACAGAGAGGGATAATTTGAGTAGTTTTAAAATTATTTAATTTATCTTCAATGTGTATTGGCCAATCTGATTTGTCTGGACGCGATTGTGATTCAGCCTACGCTTAGCATGCGCGCAAACTCACAGCCAGACACAAGAACGACAAACAAGTTCTTATTCTTATAATTGAATAAGAGCAGCTTTTCTTCAATGACATGGAAAAGAAAGATTAGAAAGAAAAGAAAACTAAATCTGTTTATTTTTTACATAGTTCCATATTGTGTTGTAATGCAAGCTGCATTGATTATTGCATTGTTCATAGAAAGTCATATTTGTGACAAAAGCTTTTTCTCTAATAAAATATTATATAAGGTTAGTCATCTGTTGATTTCTTTAATGATCATCACAAAAGTAGGAAGTGATAAGCAAACTCTGAGCAGCAAATTCAGATGTGTATATATATACATTTTTGAAAATCCTGCATGGAAATGTACATAAAAAAATTGCTTCGAGATGCATCAATAATCGTTTTAGAATCTAATCGTTGACCTATGAATCGGAATCGAATCGTGAGGTGCCAAGAGATTCCCACCCCTACAACACACCGCTGGAATCAACTTCTTGAGGATCTGAGACTTGGCTCCAACCCGGACCGCGTTTAAATAAAGACGACTGACCTGACATCAGTACAACAGAACCAGTAGAGTTAGTCTGATTCTAGTGAGCCGTCCGAGTAAACTGGAGTCCATTCTGAATGATGGGTTGGTTGATAAGGGGGTTTATGGTTAATTACCTGATAATATACAGTGACATTATCAGGTTACGTGTGTGTGTGTGTGTGTGTGTGTGTGTGTGTGTGTGTGTGTGTGTGTGTGTGTGTGTGTGTGTGTGTGTGTGTGTGTGTGTGTGTGAGTAAATTTTTAAAGACCAGCGCATTACATTACGCGTCATTACTGCTGACCCTTGGTAAGTAACACTTAATATTAACTCGGTGACATAACCACTCCCATCAGCCAGCTCCCAGAATGCTTAGCGGTGCCGATACCTGATCTGGAGCAGCTCAGCTAAACAACACCCAGTCCTCGGTAGAGCACACCTGCACAGGTAACCTGAGGCCGGGGGCTCACCTGTCAGCTCAGCCCGTTCCACAGAGCAGAGACGCTTGTTTTGATAGTAGTTTCTCCCAGTGGGGACTTTTGTTTTGGTAGTAGTTTGTCCCAGTGGGGACTCTTATTTTGGTAGTAGTTTGTTCCGGTGGGGACGCTTGTTTTGGTAGTAGTTTGTTCCGGTGGGGACGCTTGTTTTGGTAGTAGTTTGTCCCGGTGGGGACGCTTGTTTTGGTAGTAGTTTGTCCCAGTGGGGAAGCTTGATTTGGCAGTAGTTTGTTCCACTAGGGACTCTTGTTTTGGGTGTTGTTTGTCCCGGTGGGAACTCTTATTTTGTTAGTAGTTTATCCCAGTGTTTACTTTTATATTTCTAGAAATTTGTTTTTATTGGGAACTCTTATTTTGGTAGTGTTTTTTCAAGTTATTAACCCTTATTTTGGTAGGGTTTATTCAGTGCAATGAACCAATTAATAACTCCTTCAGCAGGATCAATAGACTTATTCAGACCCAACCAATCAATTGCATGGACTTTTTTAAGGCCATCTCATCCTAGGTTAATTAACCAAGCTTCACAATAAAAGTGTGTAAACCTCCTCATCAGAGGCCATATTGACCCAGTCCCATGGAGTACAATGCATCTGCTGCCGGCCTAGATCACATGGTAACCACATCGACCATGTGACCAACTCCTACTGTCATTGCGTCATCATTGACACCACTGCGCAACAAATTATTCAGGAATCCAAACTATGAAGTACGCTCCTAACTGTGAACAGCATGAGAAGGCCAGCAGGACTGCGATTCCCACAATGCCATTCCCTCTTGTCTGAGTACTGCTTCACTCTGATCATAATTCATTCACACTGGGATGGATTGTTGACGTATTCTATTATAATAAATAAGAGCAAGGCAGTAACACTGCAGGGTTAGGGGTTCTAATCCCTGTGTAGTTAAATGTAGATTAAGGCACCAACACTGCAGGGTTAGGGGTTCTAATCCCTGTGTATCTCAGTATGTAGAGCAAGGCACTAGCACTTCAGGGTTAGGGGTTCTAACCCCTGTGCAGCTCAGTAAATACTGAGCTGAGCTGTGAGTTACTTGCTCTACATAGGGCAAGTAACTCACACAGCAGGGTAAGTGGTTCGATTCCCTGTGTAGCTCAGTATGTAGAGCAAGGCAGTTACACTGCAGGGTTAGGGGTTTGAATCCCTCCCTGCGTACATTTCTGGGGCTGTAGGTTCTGTCTCTGGCCTGCTCATAAAACATTCATAGCTCACGGTTCGACTTTCCACCGGGAGCCTCGAGCCGCTGACGGGGCCGACGGTCCCTCAGACCCGGGCCGTAAACAAAGAATTCACACAAAGGAGCGTCAGAGGCGTCATCCGCGGCCTGCGTGCCACAAATGACCCCGAGTGAATGAATGAATGAATGGATGAATTAACGAACGCATCCAGTCACAGCGGGGGGACGACAATGGCCGAACGTGAAGTGGAGGATCCAGGCCCGGCTGGGTGCCCCTCACAGCCTCTGCGGGACCGTTATCTGAGGCCAAAGCTCTTCAGACGTTAGAGGCCGACCTGAGACGCCCCCCCATCCCCATCCTCATCCCCATCCCGAACCCGCGGCCCGGGCACTAACGGGAGAGTCCCGGTGTAACGGGAGACCTTACCGTCGACGTTCTCCCGGTCGCTGATGTGCTGCAGGTTGCAGCCGCTGTCCTCACGGCTGAGCTCCGGTTCCGTGAAGGACTCGAGCCTCGCGTGGGCGTTCCGCCGCCGCTTGGGGCTCGCGGGCACGCAGCAGGAGGTCGTGCCCCCCATCGCTGCCGCGCGACGCTTTGTACCGCTGAGCGTCGGAGGAGGAGGAAGAAGAAGCCCGTTAACCGGAGGGTCGGTTCACCCTTTCCAGTCTCACGGTGAACCCATGACAGCCTGCGGGTGTCCTGATATTCACGCCGTCATAAACCGTCCCAGCTCCGCGCACGATTCAAACCCGATGCCGCTGATGGTAATCCGCCGTGGGAGTGAATGGGCGATGGGCGATACTGCGCACGCGCGAAGGGTCGGGCCATCCGTGGACGATGGAAGACATTCTTGGATGTCTGTCGGATCACATCCACCAGTACAGAGCGGGGAGGCGAGAGTTGCTGTCCTCGCGAGAAAACGAGTTGTGTGTGTGCGTGTGTGTGTGTGTGTGTGTGTGTGTGTGTGTGTGTGAGATAAGTTCCATGATAGAAACTGCATCTGAATCTATAAGTATTATTAAACCTCTTCTATGGACCGCAGAAATAAAGGGCCGTTAGGAGACAGAAGCCCATCATAAAGACATTACCCTCAACGCAGTTCACCAAGATGGCCGCTAGAGGTCACCAGAGACTAAGTCCTGATCTTTAACGTCAACCACTACATGTATAATACAGCAGTATAATAGCGTACTACAAACAAAGACACGAGAAAGTTAATATAACATTAAAAACAAATTCATAAAAAGGGCTAGTACTCAATCTTACCACCTCTTCTCCTCATCACCCTTTCCAACGGAATCATAACATTTATTATAGTTCAGTTTCATATCTAAAAATGTTAGTTGGATGAACTATGAGGCACATTTAACCTGTAGATCCACTTACATTGTAGGAGTCTTTGAAATGAATAAAAAGACAACTTGCATAACAAAAATATTTTATTCAACATGAGGGAAAGTTGTGAAAGTCGTCCCAGCGGATATCCTGCTGGGACATGAAGATATGAATGATGACACACAGGAACTTTGATTATTACAAGTTCTGAGGGCTGCAGTGTGGAGAGGACCTCCAACCACCTCAGGGATTCACTCATTTCACTCTGTCATCTCAAACACATGTTAGTAAAAAAGTGAAGTTATAAACAAATGGAGGGGATAGAGATGCAAGTCGCTTTGGGAAGGTGAAGATAAAGGATGAGGTGAAGATGACATTTCTAATGAAGCATTTCATTGGACTACAAAAATACAAATCTGGACTACAATCAAGATGGAGGGAGCAGCGCGACGATGGACACAGAAACTAGGTTCTCACTAGAAGAACACAATAAAAACACATTTGTGGAGGAATGCCTGGAGCTTGAGGGGCGGGCGGTGATTGGCTGACTATCTGTCCGTCTGGTTGTCTGTCTGTCTGGTTGCGTTGGCAAGCAAGCTGTGTGTCTGTCTGTCGGCCGATGACTTACTGAGCTCTGAGCTCTGACCTGCGCGGGGGGGGGGGCAGCCCGGTAAAGGTCCCGCCCCCCCCCCGACCAGGACAGGAATCACGGTTGGCCTCTCAAGGAAGTACCCCGACTTCCTGCGCTGCTTCCTGTTCCCCTGGGCTCCGGCCGGGTCATGTGACTGGTCACATGTCCGCTCAGCGTCTAGAAAGTGGTTTCCAAGTTTCAGTTCCAACGTAGAAAATCTCAGTCTCAGTCTCGTTCCACCCCCCCCCCCCCCCCCTCCCTGTGTCAGCTGTCCCGTCGCAGTGACGACGCGGTCCGGAGGTGGTTGCCGTGACAACCGGGAGGGCCTACTTGTGGCAGTAGATGTCCTTGAGGGTCTTGAGCTCCTGGATGAGGGTCTTGTTCTGGTTTTCCAGCACGGCCACACGGTTCTCCAGACACTTGACGTACTCCTTCTTCTTCCTGCGGCACTCTCGGGCCGCCTCCCTACAGACCGGGAGAGAAACGGGTACTGAGTACACACTACTACACAATACTACACACTACTCCTCCCTAAAGAGAGAGACACAGGTACGGAGTACACACTACTACACAGTACAGACCAGCAGAGACACAGGTACTGAGTACACACTACTACACACTATTACACTACTACACACTGCTCCTCCCTAAAGACCAGGAGAGACAGACCGCAGAGACACAGGTACTGAGTAAACACTACTACACACTAATGCACATTACTACACACCTCAACAGACCGGGAGAGGCACAGAGACACAGGTACTAAGTATACACTACTACACACACACTACTACACACCAGCAGAGACACAAGTACTGAGTATATACTACTACACACTACTACAGACCCAACTACACACTACTACACACTGCAGTCATTAAGGACCAGGTAGGGGTTAGAGGGCAGCTTGCTCAAGGAGGCCTGCAGGTAGAGACATTAGGGATCGAACCCACAACCTTTCAGCTGAAGTTGCATGGCCTTCACACACACACACACACACAACACACAGACCCCATCCTCCTCCTTCTCACCTGTTCTTCATCAGTCTGACCTCCCGTTTGCGTGTCACCTCCTCACCACGAGGGGCGTGGCCGCCAGACGATGACATCACAGCCCCCTGGGCCAGGTCGGAGTCTGGCGACCGCAGCTGATACGCTGGGACGTCTCCAGTGGCATCTGAGCATGGGGGGGGGGGGGACAGCGGTCAGCGCTATGACCTCATCTGGTTGTCATCATCATCATCGTCATATTAATATTACACCTTCTGAAAACATTGTGCAAATGACCAAAGAAAGGAAAGGACAAGAAAAAAAATATTTCCTGAGGAAGTCGTTCCTCCGGTGTTTCAGGCTGTTGTCATAGCAACGGTCGGAGCCGCCGCTCCAAACCGATTGTTGTAACGATTTGTAATTATGTATTATTAAGTATAATCATTGTACTTCATTTAAGAATGCTTGATTCTGATTGGCTGGGAGGAGGGCATTAACCCGGCAGGTTGCCCATTGACTTGTCGGTTCTACTTGCTGCTGACTGAGCACAGCGTCATCAAATAGTAGATCAATACGCCGCTTGTATTTCAGCCTTCAAAACTAGAGCTGGTCAATTGTGAAAAATGCATTAAACTGTAATCGGAAAACGCGGTTATATGCTATAGACCATGTAATATCTGTGGTATAAAGGCTGGGACGAATTTCAAATTATAAGTACACTTTATGTTGAAAGTATAGACCATCGCGATTCCCATTGAAACGAATGGCGCAGTAATTAGTCTTCAAAACGAGAGCTGGTAAATTGCGAAAAATGAATTAAACTGTAATCAGACAACGCGGTTATATGCTATAGACCCTAGAGTATCTGTTGTATAAAGGCTGGGACGAATTTGAAATTATAAATATGTACACTCTATGTTGAAAGCACAGACCGTCGCGATGCTCATTGAAACGACCCTAGAGTATCTGTGGTATAAAGGCTGGGGCGAATTTCGAATTATAAATATGTACAATCCGTAACGTTAGCTCTCTGGCTTATAGCTCAGCGGACTAGAATACCTAACCCGTTGCCAAGTCGTAGCTAAGGTCCGTCCTATTTACTGGAGGAGTGAACAACGTTTCCGTTGCATAAGAGCCTTACGGGAGGGTATTGATTGTTCCAGGTTTTAGTCAAACCCTCAGGCGTTACCAGGGAAACTTAATAATTGCATGTGAAAAACGTTATATTTGGATTATAAAATGCGTGAAAATATAAATGAATGATCTACATTTATTTTCCTTGGCAAGTGACCATAAGCGGGATAATGCCCTTCGAGGTGTCCAAAACATGTTTGATCGATCGTAATTAAAGGGGACTACTTTTTGAGGGAGATGAACTCAAACAGAGTATACATTTAATAAGCATGCAATACGAATAATAAAAAGCATAATTCTTAAAGTATTTGAATTGGTTTTTTTTATGTTGGCAAGCAAGATGTAGAATAAACGGGATAACCATCTCAAGGCAGGGCAATAAACAGTTTGATATGCCCGCCTCGTGGAAGGTAAGCCGTCCACGAGCCGGGCATATCAAACTGTTTATTTCCCTGCCTTGAGATGATTATCCCTTACGTCACCTATCCATTTATGTCAAGTTATACATTGCAGTATGTTCGTAAAGGAGAAGTATTGATAAGGCAGGTCTTTCTGTGTTATGACGCTATAGCTGCGGCTACTGGCTTCCCTTAGTGACGCCCGCGGTGACGGTTGGATATAACCGCTATACCGACATTAATACGACTAGTTGTCTGTGTTTACCTGTCAAACACACACCCACACACACACATTATTCCCCAACATGACGATTTTATTATTATAATCCAGCCATTAACTGCCTGCGGTTTGATTGTGGTGACGTGTTGTACGCGTGCGTGTGTGCGCGCGCGCGCAGGGCAATGTGATAACACAGCACTGACGTCAGTTTGTGCGTCTTGCTTCGTGCATTTTTTTTGCATTCTGTTTTTCCTGCGCGTGTTCCAGGAAAGACGGTGACGTCAAACTGACCAGACTCCTCCTCCGGGAACACGCAGACGCAAACACTCACACATGCACACACTCACACATACACACACGCGCACGCACACACGCAAAGACCAAACTGTTGCTAGCTAGGTTAGCCGTTCACTAACGGAAATGTATAACCAGCTCATCGCAGAGATGAAACTAGCAAGCTTACTGTTGAGAAACAGTGTATCACAAGCTAACCGGACACAGACGAAGCTAACCGTTCAGTTGTGTAGCACAAGCTAACGGCACACAGACGAAGCTAACGGAGAGCTAGGAAGCTACACAGAACCGAGGCTAACACAGGAGCTAACGACCGGCTAACCACCCATAGGAGTCCTCACTTCTCCACATCTATACTCTGCATACTTCCTGTTACTAGGAGTCGTGTCTCATGAGTGTATAAGTCATTTATTAAAGAGCAAAACAATAGGGCAACTCTGGAAAAAGTTTTGTCAAATGAACAACATGACTATTCTGACTTATCTTGTCATAATATAAATTGGAGGCAGAAGTGAAGCAGCTCCTAGGCTCATAAAACAAACATTAAGTACACCGCCTTTGCCTCCTGTGATTTAGAGACTATCATATTTAATACGAGGTAATTGTGATAAAGGCACCAGACTTATCCTTACTTATCTTAGCCCAACAGTTCTAGAAACTACTACAACTAAAATAGCCTACACCAAATGGAGGTTGCCCTCCAGGTCAGAACACACTGACACAGAGAGGACACGGACAGCAGTGAAATCTTCACAGGAAACTGTACAAATGTTAGAGGAAGACAAAGCCTACCTGACTCAGTGTCGTCGCCGGTGACAGCCATGTTCCACGCCTCCAGACCCACAACTCCCCTCAGTCGCTCTCAAACACAAATTTCCTCAGCCCTGTCCCACTGAGTGTTCTTCACTCTGTCTCTCACTTCTACGGTTCTCTCTGATCCAGTGTCGGTCTCTCTCACTCTCTGATTCTCTCTTGCTCTTTCTCACTGTTTCTCTCTCACTCTCTGGCTCTCTCTCCAATTCTCTGTTTCTCTATCACACTCTCTGTCTCCGTCTGGGTTCCTGTACACTAGAGTGGTGACCCAACAACGTTTGACACCAGATTACCATTAGGGGTGGTGACATCACGGTGACGTCACCCCGGGTCGCTGCATGCTAAGCCCCGTGGGGGGGAGGGGAGGAAGAGAGGGGTGTGGGTGTGTGTATTAATAGACCTTGTGACGCAACCGGGTAACAAACAAGAGGATATTGTGTCCCAGGCGAACTGTGAGCACTAACAACTCTACTGTGTGTGTGTGCGTGTGTGGGTGTTTGTGTCTTTATACCTATGTGTGTGTGCTTTAATGCCTGTGTGTGTGTGTTTGTGACTTTATACCTATGTGTGTGTGTGTGTGTGTGTGTGTGTGTGTGTGTGTGTGTGTGTGTGTGTGTGCGTGTGTGTTTGTGTGTGTATGTCTTTATACCTATATGTGTGTGTGTGTGTGTGTGTGTGTGTGTGTGTGTGTGTCTTTTTACCTGTGTGTCGGTGTGTGCCTTTTATAAGTGTGCGTGTATGTGTCTTCATACCATTGTGTGTGTGCGCCATTATACCCGCGTGTGTTACTGTACCGATTGAATGTTTCTCTTCTTCTGACAAATGTACTTATGTAAGTCGCTTTAGATAAGAGTGTCTGCTAATGCCCTAAATTTAAATGTGTGTGTGCCTTTATACCTATGCATGTGTGTGTGTCGTGGAAATATCAGTCCTAACTATAATATCACATACACATTATATAAACCCTGTTTATATAATAACTAATCAATTGAAAAATAATTTCTATACATTCTCCCTGGATAGTTTGCGTTTGCATTGCCACTGGAGCCACGAAGTCTGACACTAGGTAATCGACAGACCTCTTTGTTGTGTAGATTACTTTAACAGTCTTGCAGCCTTGCAGACAAGTCCATTTCCCCCATCGTGTATTGCACTTTAATTTGGCCTCTCGCACCAATCCTAAACTCTCCACGATGGTCACTTCCACTAACCTTTGTTACCTTTGGTTTAACTAAACATGATGGAAAAGTTTCCCTATAGGAATCATGTTAACAAATTGTCTCATTGGATGTATGCTTGGTACTTTGCTGCCTGCCCCTGTTCTTCACCTGATCAAGCTCAAATACTTTGCTGGCCAACGTGTCCTAAAAATATATTGTTCAATTTTAACTTGTTATTTTATTCAACTGTCTTTCATGCATTCTTTTAAATCCTGTTTTAATTTATTTAATTTCAGCTGCTAAAAATATTTTAGGCATTCTTTTTAATCCTGTTTTTTTTTGTATGAGATGTTTTCATGTGAAGCACATTGAGTCTGACTTGTGTGTGAAATGTGCTGTATAAATAAAGTTGCACTGAAGTATTTTAAAGACTACAGACTACAGTGCGTTGATTCACGAAAGTGAACCAGACTGAACCGCAGCCCCTCCAGACGGCTGTAGCGCAGACACAAGTGATTGATGGACGGTACCTGGCAACCCAAAGCTGACAGGAACAGGTAAGTCATGTGGAGTCTTGGTTAACCACTAGAGAGCAACTTGTGCTCATATTGACATGTTATCATACATTCATACAACACTTGGTGCTGCTTTGTAACCCACTATAGCACTTTTCATCTAACATAAATGGTTGTAGTGTTTTTTTTTTCTTGAATGAATTTGCATTTGTGATTCTTTCAACCACGCTTACATTGTCCTAAACATGGCCTGAGATGTCATTCATGGGTTAAAGCTGGGCACATCCTAACTTCAGATCCAATACTTCTTAAACAATCAATCAATTATGGGATGGCATTTTTACTGTTGGTTTGCATTGCCTAAAAGCTGTGCTGCCATGTAAGATATATGTAATCCAACCAGTAGACTGAGGCAAAGGAACCAATAAAATCCTCCTTCAAAACAAATAGCATCATTAGAACCATTCCTCTTTATAGTGTAGGCCCTTTCTCTTCCTTGGTCTTGAATACAGGTTGTGGTTCTCCTTCTATGGTCTTAACTGCTGAGAGCTGGGTGTGTACAGCATGGAAATCAGAATAATACATTTACATTTATAGAAATGTCAACCAAAGTACTTACAAAGAAGCACAAAGGAATACAGTCAGACTTTAGCTGCTGTTGGAGGCCGAATGGCGCTGCAAAGCTCTCCGCTGGACCGGGACAGATACTGCTGTTCCATCTGTCTGGATCTGCTGTGTGATCCGGGGACTCTCACTTGTGGCCCCAGCTACTGTTTAGACTGTATTACATATCACTGGGACAATGAGGAGGACATCTACAGCTGTCCCCAGTGCAGACAAACCTTCAAACCAAGACCAGCTCTGGTAAAGAACACTGTTCTTGCTGATGTCATGGAGGATCTCAAGAGGACACGACTGCGAGACGCTCCCCCTGACGACTGCTATGCTGGACCTGAAGACGTGGGCTGTGATGTCTGTGCTGGGAGGAAGATGAAGGCCATCAAGTCCTGCCTGGGTTGTCAGGCTTCCTTCTGTGAGAAGCACCTCCAGAGTCACTATCAAGTTCCTGGGTTAAAGAGACACAATCTGGTGGAACCAACAGCAGACCTTCAGGACAACATCTGCCCCCGTCACAATGAGGTAATCAGGATGTTCTGCTGTCAGGATCAAAAAAGTATCTGCTGTGTTTGTGCTGTGTATGAACACCGAAGCCATGACATGATATCAGTTGAAGCAGAGAGGAATATAAGGCAGCAAGACCTCAGTTGCCACCAGAAAAACACAAGGACAATAATCGAGAAGGTAGAGGAAGACCTTAATTTGCTTCAACAAAATATGGGTGATATCAATCCGACTTTTTATGAAGCATTAAGAGATGTTGATGATCTCTTTAATGGGATGATTTGTCACCTTGAGGTTCAGAGGTCGGACATTAGGGAGAAGATCAGAACCAATCAGGAGGCTACAGTGAGCCGGCTCCAAGACCTGCAGAAGAAGCTAGAGCAGGAGATCGTTGCTATGAAGAGGAGTGAAGCTGACCTGCAGCATCTCTTCCACATCCAGAGCCACGTCACTTTTCTAAAGAAATACCCCAAGAACTTGCATCTCAAGCTATACAAAAGTTTGTCAATCAGAGATATCCTTCTACAAAATGTGACTGGAGCACTCACAAAGAAAAAAGAAAGAGGAACTAGAGGTATTTCTATCAGCCACAGTCCGGTACATTTTACAAGCAGGGGCGCAGTAGGATGTTAAACATTCACCAAAGCCTGAGCCTGACCCTCAGACCAGACCAGGTTTCTTATCAAATTCATGGATAATGGACAACAACCAAAGAAAGAGCAAACCCCAACACCTTGACAGAAAACGGAATGTTTTTTTTTGCAGAAACCGGGAACTGTCTGAGTAAATAGACTTTGACTGAACTCCAATACTGGAGGTGGAGAGGACGGGAAAATTTGTCTCAATCGCTGTTAGCACACAATGCCACGCCAGAGCACTATAACCAATGTGAAGGACACTGTTTTAATAACCCTCTGTGGGGAATCAAGTCTGTGGAGACTATTGAATCATTCATATATGGGCTTTATTAGTCATACAGCCAGAATTCTAATCATCATACATGGGACTGTATATGAAAATTGTGTCTTTTAGTCAGTGAGATAATAGTGTGTAGTGCAGGTTTAAGTCACTTTGAGTTACTCACTGAATGAGTCTAAGCTACTCAGAGTTTTGTACCTAGCCCCTGGTCTCACAATAGAGGACCAGAAGAGCGATGGATTCATTCTGTGTCTTCTCTCGTAATGTCTGCTCATGCCAACACTGACCGCTCTACTGCACCATCAAACCAGTAAGGAGGGGAACAGCGGCAGTGATTCAGGGTGAATGGTGTCCCGATGAGCGTCTTGACTTTAATATCAAAGTGTAAGTTTTGTTATGATGTGAGTTCTATCAGTTATGTTCTCAGGTTAGTTTTTGTTCCATGTCTTACTGCGATAGAATGCAGCATTAGCCTGGATCTTGGAGGAAACCAAATCCTAAAATATGTTATTTGTCGATGAAAAGTGATGTTGTAGTGCTATGGATTGAG
The DNA here is from genome assembly GCF_949987615.1 of Pollachius pollachius. Classification (NCBI taxonomy): domain Eukaryota; kingdom Metazoa; phylum Chordata; class Actinopteri; order Gadiformes; family Gadidae; genus Pollachius; species Pollachius pollachius. The sequence goes on along the minus strand of NC_136947.1, from coordinate 10,195,929 downwards.
CTTGGTCCAAATCTGAACTTAAATGGACAAAGTTTTAAAATAGATACAATGTTTACATGGAGTCAAATTGCCCTCCTTGGGTTAAATGCATGCTTTTATTGTGATTAGATGTTTTTAGTTAACTGGTATCGTAATTAAACGTTCTGGTTGTAGCGAGGGGACCTTGTGGAAAGTAGGGATGTGAATAACTCTGATTTTTCATGGTCGAATAATCGGTGGGTGGTATGAATGAATAATCGATTATTCGATGTGTGCCGACATTCACAAAGGCAGCCATGGATCGTCGGCAAGAAATCACAGTATCTTCAACGCAAAAAAACAACTACCTGCTAAGTAGTTCCAGTCAAATTTTCTGTTCAGCTATCAAAACGAGAGCTGGTAAATTGTGAAAAATGCATTAAACTGTAATTCGAAAACGAGGTTATATGCTATACCCTATAGTATCTATCTGAATCGCGGCGGTCTATACTTTCAACATAAAGTGTACATATTTATAATTCGAAATTCGTCCCAGCCTTTATACCACAGATACTCTAGGGTCTATAGCATATAACCGCGTTGTCTGATTACAGTTTAATTCATTTTTCACAATTTACCAGCTCTTGTTTTGAAGAATAATCACCGCGCCATCCGTTTCAATGGGAATCAGGACGGTCTATACTTTCAACATAAAGTGTACATATTTATAATTTGAAATTCGTCCCAGCCTTTATACCACAGATGCTATAGGGTCCATAGCATATAACAGCATTTTCTGATTACAGTTTAATGTAACAGTAAACTTAAAACATCGCTAATTAAAACCGCAACTGCAAATTAACCACACAGAGATAACCATGGCAACCGGCCAAACAAATTTTCTTTTTGCGATCATTCTGCGCATGTATCCGCCGTGTTGATAAACAAATAATCCCCCTATAAAGGAATGGTCTTCATTTATTTTCTATGGCAAGTGACCTTGGTATAAGCGAGATAATGCCCCTGGACACCTGTCCAACATTAATTCCGTCCGTTAATTCTTGATTATTTGAATGGGAAAAAATGGTAACGGTCCAAATGTTAAAAATCGACTATGACCCTCGGGAACGAATAATCGAATATTCTGACCCATCCCTAGTGGAAAGGACATAAGGCATTAATAAAATGTGAGTAGTTGGTGGGGAATAGCTCAAACACAGGTGGTGGCTGCTCCTTTACAGCATGATGACGTTAGGAATGTTAACAAATGTTAAACATTAGCAAATGTTAATTTAATGTTTGTTTTAAAGTTATTTATACTACGAATCAAAGTTGATTAGAAACTCGTTGTCTTTTAGAATTTGATTATAGATTCTTATATTTTTGCTTTCGAGAATCAAATTACTTAAGATATCTCTAATAAAGTAAGGATCATAACATTTCCGCCAAAAAGTTTTAAATAAATGTTTTGCTTTTAAAATACACCACTATACATTTGGTGAAAGTTATTTATATATATATATTTACTGTAATACTACGGCTCTTATTTCTCAATAAAATCTTTTAATCATCAGCACAGTGAGTTCATGTACTTTTTCATGTGAACTAAAGGTTAAGATGGAAGCGTCGGGTGATGTCTGTACGTTGGTTCGGCTCTCTCCTGGTGGTTGGTAGGGTCACCCCTTTAGATTCACCTAGTCCACTGCTAAAGGCTCCTCAAGTTCACCCATTTACCAGTGTCAAATTAATGTAGTGCCTTTACATAGAAGACTTGTGTTCATTTTGATGCAGGGATACCGAAGATATCAAAACCTCCTACCCAATCAGATTCAAACTCAAAATCTGTTAAAGTTTGGCGCCTCCTGGTGGATCAAACACCTAATGCTCCAATGACAACGCCTGGAAGCATCACCCAGCCTGGTTCAAGTCAGGCATCTCATGGAGGTTGACCTACCCCAAATTGTAGATGACAGAGGAAGCTGGCATGGCCCTAATGACTGATTAGTGACCGAAACGTGCCTTAGCTGTTATTATAAAGCAGATGCCAGCTTCCAGTGTTGCTGAAGAACTTACCCAACCGGATTCTGCGCTGAATGGAATTCAACTAAACATCATGGAGATCAAGAACTGCATGCCTCCTCAAGCAGGGTTCAGTAAAAGTTATTACCTTTAGTATTACACAATCTACACATGGATTAGGTTTAGATTTCTTTGGATACTTCAAATATATGGAGTAAGATAATCAATAGGGATGTCCTGATCTGATCCACGGCATCGTTATCGGTCAGATAATGGCCAAGTACGCTGAATATGATATCGGAGGGGAGAAACAAATAGGATCCGATCTGCGCAGCGTGTCGCGTGAAAACAACAGTAGTAGCCAATTAGGCATGAGAGCTAGCCCATGACAGCTACCTGTTTGTCATGACAGTGGTGTGGCATTAGCTATTTGTTTAACTCTTCACTTTATTTGTTTGCAACCATTTTATATTTAAATGTTGTGCATCTTTATATTGTTTACTCCATTTAGACTTTTGAACTCTGTTCAAATCTTTTCACTTGATTTAAATCATTCAATCCATCTTTAGTGAGATGTTTTTAGGTGGCTTATTGGCAAATCTGCAAAAAGTGCTTCCATATCTTAATATTATTATTTGTTCAAGAGTAAAACAAAGTATTGGACTGATATCGGTATCGGCAGATAGCCAAAGCTGCTCTAGCAGTATTGAAAGTTAAAAAATTGTTATCAGGACCTCCCTAATAATCAACATTCCAATGTGAAAACAATTACCACCTAGAGATTAAGAACCACTTTTCACATAGTTATCTTCATTGTTGTACAACATGCCTCTCTATCCCGGCCTCCGCTGTGCACTGGGTGTGTACACTAAGGGAAGGATTTACAGTAAGTGATGAGCAGAACACTCACAGGGAAGCCAAAAGGAAACAGTCAGACTTTAGCTTCTGTTGGAGACCGAATGGCGCAGCAAAGCTCTCTGCTGGACCGGGACAGATACTGCTGTTCCATCTGTCTGGATCTGCTGTGTGATCCGGGGACTCTCGCTTGTGGCCACAGCTACTGTTTGGACTGTATTACATATCACTGGGACAATGAAAATGACGTCTACAGCTGTCCCCAGTGCAGACAAACCTTCAAACCAAGACCAGCTCTGGTAAAGAACACTGTTCTAGCTGATGTCATGGAGGATCTCAAGAGGACACGACTGCGAGACGCTCCCCCTGACCACTGCTATGCTGGACCTGAAGATTTGGGCTGTGATCTCTGTGCTGGGAGGAAGATGAAGGCCATCAAGTCCTGCCTGGGTTGTCAAGCTTCCTTCTGTGAGGATCACCTCCAGAGTCACTATCAAGTTCCTGGGTTAAAGAGACACAATCTGGTGGAACCAACAGCAGACCTTCAGGACAACATCTGCCCCCTTCACGATGAGGTAATCAGGATGTTCTGCTGTCAGGATCAACAAAGTATCTGCTGTGTTTGTGCTGTGAATGAACACAGAGGCCATGACATGATCTCAGTCGAGGCAGAGAGAAATAAAAGGCAGGAAGACCTCAGCAGCCACCAGAAAACCACAAGGATAAGAATCCAGAAGGGATGGGAAGACCTCAAAGTGCTTCATCACAAGATAGATGCTATCAATCAGTCTGCTGATGAAACATTGAGAAATGTCGATGAGGCCTTTGCTGAGATGATTCATCCCCTTGAGAGTCAGAGGTTGGACATTAAAGAGAAGATCAGGACCAATCAGCAGGCTGCATTGAGCCGGCTCAAAGACCTGCATACGGATCTGGAGTGGGAGATCGATAACATGAAGAGGAGTGAAGCTGACCTGAACCATCTCTCCCACATCCAGAGCCACGTCACGTTTCTACAGAAATACCCTCAGAACGTGCATCTCAAGGAACACACTGGCTTAACAACCAGAGATATCCCTCCAATGCTGGACTTAGAGAACGTGACTGGAGCTTTTGCAGAGATGATAGATAAACTAAAGAAATTCATAAGAGACAATATCTCCCCGATTTCACTGGCAGTGGCTCAGGTTGATGATTTACGTTCACCGCACCCTGAGCCTCAGACCAGAGCAGATTTCTTAAAATATGCATGTGAAATAACATTTGACCCGAGCACAAAAACCAAATCCCTGTCTCTGTGTGAGGGTAACCGAAGAATGACGTTGTCCGGACAAAAACAGCAAGAGAGGACAGTGGGGAACTGTCTGAGCCAGGAGAGACTGACCGGGAGAAAATACTGGGAGGTGAAGTGGACAGGACACTACGTCTCCATCGCTATGGGTTACAAGGACAGTTCGTGGAATCAAACAGGGTTTGGAAATGATGACAAGTCTTGGTCTTTGACTATTTGCCAAATCAGTATTGAATTTGAACACAACAGAATCATCACTAAAATACCAGGCCGCCGTCCCTCTAGGCTGGGGGTGTACCTGGACTACAGGGCCGGTACTCTCTGCTTCTACAGCATCTCTGACACCATGACTCTACTCCACAAGGTCCAGACCCGATTCACACAGCCCCTCCATACTGGCATTTGGCTGTTTGAACGACCAGGGGTCTTTGCAGAGTTCTGCTATCCTCTACAGGTATAGGTTAACACATGATGCAGTGTTATAAACACAGTGTTACCATCTACAGGTATAGGTTAACACACGATGCAGTGTCAGAGCATATGTTGGGGAATAGGGTCTGTCAACAATTGTGACAATTTAATCATTCATATATGGGCTTTCTCAGTCATATAGACACTATTTTTATTATTATACATGGGACTGTATATGAATAATTGTGTTGTGTATTTTAGCCAGCGAGATGATAAAGACACCTAAACCTGCACTATAAACTTTAAGTAAATCACTGAATGAGTCTCTGCTATGAGTTTTGTACCTAGACTCTGTTGTCAGGCTCACCACTTTCTCCTCATCCAGTCTCGGTTAAAGGCTCCAGAATTAGTTCACCAGTTCACCAATGTGAGGTCAATGCAATGCAAAGGTTCTAAATACCTCCCATCAAGTCAGATTCAAGCCTTAATTGTTTAGTTCGTAAAGTTTGTTGTAATTGTAAAGTTCGGCAACACCTTGTTGATCAACCACCATACTCTTTCTCATACTCATCAAAAGTACATCAAAGCAGTGGTTGATAAACTTGCCTGACCAGATCTGCCTTTCCTGCCAAGCAGGGTGTTAATTTTTTTTTAATTTAACGTCATGAAGCTTTTGAACTTCATGGCTCACTGTCACTGTAAATGTGACCAACAGGACAAGCAAGCAGGGTTCAGTCAAAGTTTAGAAATATCATATAATTGGATGCTCAGGGCCTGATTAAGTGTATTTAAATTAGAGAGTGATATGATAAAATACAAAGTGCAGGTTAAAGGTCTTTAGTGCACGAGTTGTGTACTGAACCCCTGGCCTCATAATGGTACCAATAAAACACAATCTCTCTTTCCACTTTCCACTTTATCATGATGTGTTTTGTTATTGTTGGAGCTATGTAGTTGTAAGATGTAATTGTAAAACATTTAGCAAACAGTTTGTTTGCTCAAAATAAAATAATATGATTATTTTATGTTTATTTTCTCGTTTGTATTATAAATTAAAGTTAATTTGAGTTTGTTTATGCTTTTGTTTTGAAGTTATTACTAGCCTATATATAGAGGTAGGCGGGCATAGGTAAGACAGGCACTGGGAAGGGTCATAGTTTTTTACCAGCTGTACGAGAGAGACAAAGGAGATGAGGCGGCCAGTTCCCACTGTTGCACATTTGTTTTGTTTGCTTGTAAGATCGGAAAATAAACCTTCAGAAACCTTCAAATTCCCGACTGGACAGTTGACTCTTTTCCCTGCACTGCGTAAGATTCGTCCCCCTGGTGCCTCGGTGGCTAATTTTATTACTTTGCTTTGTTTGATTTCTTAATTTTCAAGTTATTGTTTTATTGATGACAAATCGCCACTACAGTTATGTTGTCTCATGTCTTCGTTGAATACTGGATTCTGATTACGGCATCAGTGTAATCAGATTATTTGGACTTTGATCAAAGAATGATTTCTGTTATGATATCCGAAGAGGTTAATGATGAATACTAATTACATGTAAAAAAAAAGGCACAAAAAGGCCAAAAATATATCGATACTTCTTTCTTATTCGTCAATCTTACTCTTACCCAGTGTCTGGTTGAGAAAGAAGCAGTACAACACACTGCTGGCTTGGAGAGGGCCGTGCTCCTGTCTGAAGTTCATGTAAGCTATCTGCAGCACAAAAGGATTCAGACAGGAGGCTTCAAACCCTGGATGGAGTGTGAGGCAGGCAATATCTTCTGGGGGATCTAGGTTTTGGACAAGGGACCAATAGGCGTCGACCTCCGTACAGCACACACTCTCCACTGCTGACGGCATAGCCTCACATCTACCAAACAAGCACCTGTTAAACAAAATGTGTTAAGATAAACTCACTCTCCTCCCCTTCTTGTAGCTCTAATAGTTGGTGTAAGACCTTGTAAGAAACGACATGTAGACTACTTATTTCCTAAAGCTTAGGTAAGTGAGATACACCCCATCCTCCATTTATGCACAGTATAGGCTGTCAATTAGATGCAATTTTTCTGCATGCCTTACACCCAGTATCTGCATGTGACAATAAAATATCCTTGTAACCATGACGATATCTACATGAACAGCATATTCCCGTCCTAATCGGAACACTAACTGCTTTCAGACACGTCAGAACAGTTCCCCCCACCCATTTTCTGGTTTTAGCGGTTAATTGCAATAGCGGTTAATATAAACCGCTATTGTATTCATTTTCATACCACTAGATGGCACTGTGCACTGTTGCCGTAGTGGGTTGCCATGGAGACGTAGCTCGAGTTAATAAACTGTTGATTGCTTGAGCAAGATTGAAAACTGTTGTTCTCCACTTCGTATACCCACAGGCAAGGGCGTAGGAACCGGGGGGGACGGAGGGGACGTGTCCCCTCCAATATTGGAGACAGGCGCATTTGTCCCACCTAAAAATTATACCCGGGGGAGAAAAATATTTTATTTTATTTTGAAAGCGCAACACAGCGTCTTGTTACTGCTTCTTATTCTAAAAAACTGGATGATTGAGCGTGCAATTAAAGAATTGAGTTCATTACTGCCATTCAAAATGTGTTTTCCTTTACATTTACAAATGTATCTTTTTAGTAGAATAAAATATATTTGTGAATTTTTTCAGTGTAGTTAATTTATGACATATTTCTGTTCAAACCATTAACGGATCTGTCAGGTTTCCGATATGTGTTCCCCCCAATGTTAAACTCATTCCTACGCCCCTGCCCACAGGTATGTCTTATTATATTCCATTGAACTGTGGTTAATCTATCACACAGTCCTATGGGCGGTGCGTTTGTTCATGTTGTGTTGGGGGAGCTGTGTTGTGTTTTAAAGTGTGATTTGCGGAGTTTTGAATGTAGTTGCTAGCGGTTGTCGCTGGTGAGCTGGCAGAAGCCGTTGGTGTCGTCGGTTGGTGTGCGGTTGGGTGGAGGAGGCTGAGATGTGATATTTATACTGCCATCTATTTGTATATATGCTGCTATTTATTTATGATATGGACAGTTATTTATGTATTGGTTTATTTATTATTTTATTATATTCTAAAGTCATGGAGATATGTGATATTTATGCTGCCATCTATTTGTATATATATGCTGCTATTTATTTATGATATGGACAATTATTGATGTATTGGTTTTTTAATTGTTTTTATTATTATATTATATTTATTTATATTATATTCAGAAGTATTTGACTCAGAAAGGAGTATGAATTCAAAAAAAATTAATTCATATTTTTCATATTTATCTCATAGGTCCCATGGGCTCTACCGGAAGGGGCTTGACTTCGCCACTTTATTGCAACGACCTTTGGAGGCAAATACTATAAAATAATTTATATAAAATAATATAGGCCTACTAATCTCTTGTATCGACATCCATTCAAAAGGTTCAAAAATATATTCCTCCCATTAGATTTTGCCTAGTCATACAAATACCCGGGCTGACAGATAGACTGGGAGGCTGAGGCTTTTTTATGGTCCCACGTTCCCGCAACGCAATGACCACGCAGAAGGACTGTCATGTTGTGTTGAGTCCCAGTCATGAAGTCATGAATGTTGTGGGGATTCTTGGTGAATAAAGCTCTATAAAGAACTGTATTTTGCGTTGCACAGCGTCAGTCTCGACCTGGTAGTAAAGTCAATACTCCATACCGTTTTACTTTCGCAGAAGGAGCTGTTCGTCTATACCAGCTGGGTATAATCAAACCGCATTTCCGTTTTAAAGAGTTTAATTGGTTGCATTGGTTTGTGTTGGTAGCCGGTCTCCACTGAACACGGCTCAACAGTACCCCCTTCAGTCCAGAGAGAGACACGCATGCAATTACTTTTTGGGGGGAACTCCTGGCAACGAAACGTAAAACATCAAGTAAAGTAGGCTAGTTTATTTGAGTAGCCTTAGTGTCTAAATTAAATGTTGGACCCTGGAGGCCATGGGTGAAATGCAGCCCTTTGATTCGGCGGCTGAGCCTATCTGATAGGCTAAGCCTATCTGATAGGCTAAGCAGAAGCGATGCTTTGAGGATCAGACTAGACGTCCCCATTTAAACACTTCGTTAATCAGCCAGCAGCCTACAACAAGCCTACAACCGGGGCTTACACCCGACCCGGGGCCTACGCACCCAGGGCCCAAACCTAGGGCCTACACCAGGGCCCACTCTCAGGGCCTACACCGGGTAAATAACGGTTTAATAAAAATATACAAATAATATAAATGACATGCAGGGAGAGCCTTCCTGTTCTTCAGTGACGGGACAGTAAATGTGATTTTGTCGATTTTTATCCGCTATCAACACGGAGGCCCAATTAATTAGAATTAAACTTGGTCCCCGAATAGTCGTGGATCAGGAGCACGCTGAGGCCCTGACCAGATGGTCCCCCACTCGGCCTCACCCACAGCAGAAGGGGAACCCCAGGGGGCCCGCGGTCCTGCCGGGGGGGGGGGCTCTTTATCAAGGGCGGCTAGATATTAACTGCTAAATTAGACTGGACCGACCGGCGTACTCGGCCCCAAGCTGTCATTACAACCCATGAAACAGCTTGTACGGGTCTATTTAATTGTTTTAATTGGCTTTTGCCCCAACCGTTTTCGGCCCTTACTGTGTGTCTCCACCAGGGGTCGCGGTTGGTCCAGAATGGGACGTTAATCATGCATATGACTGAGTGACGTTCTGAAGATGAACATTGGTCAAAATAAGAGTCAAAGTCAAAGTGTTTAATTTGTGCACAGTATCACACAGGCTAATGCTGAACAGGGAACGTCCTTGTTGCTTGGACTTGGCAAGCAACAAATATGTCGCAGGCATGAGTAATAATTTATATATATATATATATATATATATATATATATATATATATATATACTGTATATATAAAAGAGTCACAACGGGGTCAGCAATAGCTAACATATGGCCAGACTAGCAAACTACTAAGTAGATAAAGCACTCGCTGTGTCCCAGAGAATTTGAAAAAGGGAATAAAGTCCTGGACCAGGTGAGATCATCTTTGATGAGCACACCCAGGACTTGAGAGGAGACTCTCTCCCCTTCTCCCTCCCTCCCCCCCTCCCCCCCCCCCCCCCTCAGCTCTGTATCTTCTGCAGGAGGAAACAGCTTCCACCCTTCGTTCATCAACCTCCTCTGCCTGGTCCAGACCTCAGTGGTCCCTAGATGGTCCAGACCTCAGTGGTCCCTAGATGGTCCAGACCTCAGTGGTCCTTAGATGGCCCAGACCTCAGTGGTCCCTAGATGGTCCAGACCTCAGTGGTCCCTAGATGGTCCAGACCTCAGTGGTCCCTAGATGGTCCAGACCTCCAGTGATATCGGCTCATAAAGAATCAAACTCTTGGCTGATAAAGTGAAATTTTACTTTTAATGTTGTTATTAAGAGGTGCTTAATGTAATAATTATACTATATATATATATATATATATATATATATATATATATATATATATATATATATATATATATATATATATATATATATATATATATATATATATATTCATATACATATATATACAATTACAATTAGGGCATTTAGCAGACGCTTTTATCCAAAGCGACTTACATCGGTTAATATACACATTGACACACCGACGGCAGAGTCAAACATGCAAGGCGACAGCCAGCTCGTCAGGAGCAGTTAGGGTTAAGTGTCTTGCTCAGGGACACATCAACAATCATATATATGTATGTATAGGTTAACTACGTTATTACACCACTACAAGCAAAAAATAGCCCATTAATAATATAAAATATAATAATATTATATATATATTTAATTTATTTTATTATTTTCTGTCAGACCTCTCCTAATCTCATTATTAGAAGAGTCGTCATCATCTTGTCATCATCCCTACTCCTTATATTATTATATCCTTATTACGTTGTTCAGGTTATCTACACTTAAAACAAAAAAATAAAACAAATTTAAAGTGATATCCTGCGAGTTTGTTTGCAACTTAAGCAGGCCTACCAAATGTTCCCTCAAATGCTGTCAACACACACACACACACACACACACACACACACACACACACACACACACACACAGCTAGTGTGCCGTGCATCCGACACCACAATCAATTTTACATCACTTGATTTCATTCGGCGTTTAGCTTCATCGACCCACGCATGGAGGATCTGATCCCTGCGCGCCAAACATTACCAAACTCGGCCACAGCGGGGAGTCCCAGTCGAGCTCCCAGCCTCCTCCCCCTGACCCCCCGCAGGCTTTAGCTGAGCCAAGAGGCAGGCCGGGCTACGGAGCCACAGAGCGGCTAAACAGGTGGTCTTAAAACCGAAGGCTCTCCAAACAACACACAACAATGTCGTCCGGGGGGGAAGACCACCACTCCGGACTCTAGCGGCGGGTCTTCTCGAGGGCTGTACAGGAATACGAACCCGGAGGATTAGATTAATGTCCCTGTTGTTCTTTCCGTCGGAGCCCTCCTCCTCCTCGGTGCCACTCCGATCCCGGGCCACAGAACTCGGATCCTGAAGCATGAAAGTGACGGTGTGTTTCGGCCGGACCCGGGTGGTCGTGCCGTGCGGGGATGGGAACATTAAGGTCCACACGCTGATCCAGCAGGCGGTCATGAGGTACAAGAAGGCGATCGCCAAGGTAAGACCCGACCCGGAGACCCTCCGGGGCTTCTGCGGCTTTTGTTTCGGCTGCTGGAGCGACGCTGGAAACATGGAAACACTGTTGCGACATCCGAGGGCAACATGGCGCAAACTTAAGAGGGGGAGAGACAGAGAGAGGGGGAGATGTGTGTGGTTGTTTCGTCGCACACAGACCGCTCCGTGGGGAGCACTGTGTTGCTCTGGCCCGGAGGAGGAGGGCATGGACCCGGCGGTAGTTCACCCGGTCTCATTCTGTCTGGGATCATCCGATACGGGGGGAAAGTGTGTTTGTTTACCGCTCAGAGCTACAGGCACCACCCGGCTGGGACAATGGTGGTCCTTTTTACTTCTAATAAAGTCCCAAAGCCCCCCTGCTACAGTAAACCCCCCAGTTACAGTAGACCTGGTCTGAGACCCGGCGGAGGTCCCTGAAGTCGGGGACCCCCGTTAGCCTGTTAGCGCCTAGAGGTAGCCCCGGGTCCCGGGACGGTTTGGGTCCCAGGACGAGGAATGGGGGGTGGGTGTGTGTGCTGACGGATCCCAGAGCTCATAACCAGTAGGTCTCTGGTCTGTTGGGCTCTCTGAGACTACAAGCGTCTGGAGAACCAGTAACACAAAGGGTATTCCTGGTCCACCAGTAAGGAGCTCATGAGTCGAGGAGTTGTTCGCCATTTCCAAGAAGGTGTAGTGCGGTGGAAGTAGAAAAAGACCCCGGGTTGTGTTATCGGTGATGGTTTAAAACAAAAGCCTGACCATCGAAGGCTCTCCACAATAGTCAAATGGAAGTTCAAACTTTAATGGCGGTTGTTGTTTTAAACTACTGGCTGTGTTGTGCTCCTTGGCCGGACAATAGGCCCTGGAGGCGGGATTGGATACTGCAGTGGGCCGGTCCGGCTCTGATCCCCGAGGCAGCTGAGAAGAAAATCTTCTAACCTTCTCTGGAGTCTGTGCAGAAAAGACGTGCTAGGGACGTCCACACCTCAGGGGTCTTATATTGTAAGATCCTCATCTTGCAGATCATGTGTACAGGCGTGAATGATCTGAAATCCTCCTAACACATATTTATATGATGACCAGCGGGAGCTGAACCGTTCCTCTAACTCACAAATCAGGTGGAAATAATTTTGGACAGGTGATGGTCAGATCATAAGTTGTAGGTGTCTTTTAAAGACCTAGCTGTTGATCTGACACAGGGAAGGTACTTCAAACTGACAGGGGTGAGATGACCCTAGGAAAACACCCCTCTCCCAGGCCTCAGTAAGCAGTGTGAACCAACCATACAAGAACTCTGGGGTTTTCTCTTTCTAAAAGGGTTCTCTCTCAGTCTGAATAATGTGGCCGTCCCAGTAGGGCAGCATCCAGTCCTACAGGAGCAACTAGTGACTTGTAATCAGCATAATCCCAGGAATAGTACATGTTTGCCTGGCAACATAGTATGCTAACCCAGTTCTTTGTTATCGCCTACTACTTAGCCCATGGGGAGCTGTACTCCCACAACATGGGAGCGTACTCCCATGTTATGCGGGTTAGCCAACGAGTATGTGTGGCTGGCTCGTAGGCTCGGAAAATTGGCCCATGGTGAGTGATGTTATCTCATCTTACATCATAGATGCTAGGTGAGCTTAGCTTAATGTGTTGGGATGCTATAGCAGCATAGCTGGTTGTTTGGAGATGCAAGGTTATCTCAGCTGATTAGTTGGAGATTCTAGGCTAGCATTGCTGGGTGTTTTGGATGTGCTGGGTTAGCTGGTTGGGAATGCTAATCAGGCTTAGCCAGGCGTTTGGGGATGCTAGGTGAGCTCAGTTGGGTGATGAGGGAGGGATGCTAGCTTAGGCGGACAGTTAGGTGGTTGCTAGGATAGCTTAGCATTGATGGTTGGGACTGACAGGTTAGCCTAGCAGGGTGGTTAGGGATGGCAGGTTAGCCTAGCAGAGCGTTAATGTCCCTGCTCCACCTTCTTGGAGCAGGCAGTAAGGCGACACCGCTGGTCGTGACTCAGCTCGGTGTTAGCCGCCGTGTGTACAACAGGAGGGCGTCTCTTGTCCGTCCGGACTTCCACAGGAAGCGGAGGAGCTGGGAGATCAGCTGGCGTCTGACAGGAAGACGTAAGCGGTGTTCCCGCTGGGGATGGTGATGAGGAGCTCCGATACCGCGCTGGTATCGGTGTGGTCACCCCCCAGGAATGCAAAACAAATACCGAGCTGAGGCAGAACTCAGGAATGACCAGGCGAGAAGTGGGAAAGACCTTAGCTATACCACACACACACACACACACACACACACACACACACACACACACACACACACACACACACACACACACACACACACACACACACACACACACACACACACACACACACACACACAATACACAGTGGAAGCATGCACAGCACTCTGGCTCTCTGACATTCTCAGCTATGTTCATTGTTGTTCATCAGCGGACGTTGTTTTTTTTTTTCCTGTGATGGGTTGTGTGTTTTGGTGGTGCAGGACGAGTGTACTGCCACGTCTCTTCCTGCGATAAAGTATGCATCAGCATTTTATTACATTATATTACAACATATTATTACTAAGGTGTATCCATTGTTATACTGAATGAATGGACACAAACATCTGGACTTATGACTCTCAGCCAAAAGGTTCTGGGTTTGAACCCCAGTCTACCTGTCTGCATCATTGAGCAGGAGGCCTTACCTCTTCCAGAGTGGCATGTATGTTGAAGAGACTCCTTCACTGTGGGTCGCACATCAATGACTAGAGAGCAGTGATTATATGTTAGAACTCAGAGCGCAGACACATCAGTTGTGGCGGGATGGGCCTCATCAGGGTGTCCCATGTGTTGCGTGGCCCGGCAGACCCAGGGTCCGCCCAGACAAAGTGTATTGAGCTGGGAGGGGTTTTGCATCGCCACTAATAGGATCTCCATGCAAAAGAGTTAGCTGGATAGGTAGCTGTCGGAGAGAGGTATGTTGGCTAGCATGCTGCCCCGGTCCAGGTCCAGGTGACACACATCTGAAGATACCAAAAAACAATATATCGCTGTCGGTACAGTAAGGATGTTCATAGAGCCAAGCACTAACAACCGCTAGGTTAACCCATTCCACGTATACAACAAAGATAGCTAGGATAATATAATACACGATGCAGGTACTATTTTTAAGTGCAAGGACGTACAACATACAATAAGTGCATAAGAGGGGGTGAAGGGAGGCTATGCAGATTCTAGGTGAACTATATCGTTAGTTCATGTGTCCAAAATGGACATGAATTGGGGGCTGGACGGGCTCAGCATCTTGCTCTAGGATGTCCGAGGTGGGGGGGGGGTAGACTTGAATTTCTTCTCTCTGGGAGTCAAACCCCATTACTGCTATACTGTTTGACCCCCGTACTTGACCCCTGAGGGGGGCATCCAAGACAATGCAGAGGACAAAGACGCTTTTATTGTGCTATGTGACACTGTGGAGCAAAGGAGTCGTTATTGTGAAAGGTGACGTGTTGTGGCTGTAGCCACGGCGATGACAGATGTCAGATGACTGGGAGAAACCGGAATCGCTCTCTTTTTAATCTCTCTTTTTAATAATGGTGTACGGGTGTTGTCCTAGCGATGATTGTCCTGTCTGGACAACAATGCGGCCCACGGTCAAACACAACTAACTCAATTCCTCTTTGAAGGCATCTCTGTAGCCAGCGCCTGCAGAACAGATCCAGGTCGAATGCCTTGCCCAAGGGCAGGGGCAGGAGTCTTAATCTAACAAGAGTACTTGAGGAGCATTGGGACCGACAGCACTGGTCACAGACTGGGTCAACGGTAAGAGCCGTTTTGGGTCCGTGCTTTACTGGGATCAGTGGCCCTGAGCAAGAACTTAAACCCTGCTACGGCTGATAAGACCTCCGCAGACGTCTTCGATTTGTCAGTGACAAATACCATTTACACATAAACTATCAGACAGCAGCACCCAGCTTTGTAAAGTGATGCAGAGAATGTTTACAGAGGGAACTCCTATTATTTGAATGGCACATTTAAAAGATGTGCACTCAGGGTTGTCAATCCAGTTATTTTTTGGCGGGGAGGGGGCCAACTCAGGCCTCCCCGTGGACTCGGCCCTGCTCCAGTTGAGCTGGATCTCATTCAGAGAGCCTGTCTGTCAATGCTCGCAAACCAGTCTGTGTAGATGTTATTTTTAAAAGCTAGCTAGTATGGTCTTAAAAATCAGTGTAGTACTACCATTCCCTATTGATATTCAAAACGCTGTTAGCCTAACCTATTGACAACACATTGATTAGCATATTAAATTAGCGCTACCTTAGACGCTGCATACTGGGTTTGATAAACACGTCTCATTAGCATAAGCCATTGATGCCTCACGTTTGATTAACATATGCAGTGTCGAACCGTTGGGGCCATGTTGTCACAAACTGGGCAGACGGCCGCGGATGTTGTAATTATAGAACAGAAACACTGAAGGAAGGTTTGGACATCTCGCCATGCCAACAGCGGTCCAGCAGGGTGCCCTGCCTGGCCGCTGAGAGCTTGGCCGGCTTCTTCTGGTCTTAATTGTAGCTCTTCCGGACAGCTGGTCTCAGTGGTTGAGGTGCTAAACTGATGACCAGGACCCTGGCACAGAGAGTGGGCAACCCTGACGATGTGCATGGAGCTGGGACACATGTTGCATGGCAAGAAGGGCGTCATGAATGGGCCTGCGTAAGCTAGCCAACTAGCTGTGATCCAGCTAGCTAGTTGGCTGTTAAAGCTCAAAGAAACAGTTGAATGACATTCCAACCGTGTTGTTTGTTCTTTGCTAGATGCCAGTATTATAAGGCCTGACGGATCCGATTTTGTGGACTGTGCAACTTAACTATCCCCCGCACATCTGGGCGGACCCTCCCACTTGTGATGTCGCTTTGGGGGTGGGGTTAATGGCTGACAATGAGGACCACTTGTCGCCGTTCCTTGGGACTCCGGAGGTCCCCAACAGCCAGTGCTGAGCAGCGCGGTGTAGAGAGGAGGTGTTTACATGTTCTTGAGGTGGGAGGGGCCAGGTCTGTTTAGCTGTAGGCCCAGCTCCAGTAAACAGTGCTGGGCTCAATGTAAACTGAGCAGCAAGGAGGAGATGGAGGGAAGGGAAGCTGTCCAACAGTTTCTGTGTCTCTGCCGTCTCCATGTTTCACTATAGTTCTCTCGCTGTTTCTCTGTGTGTATACAGTTTATCTATCTATACGATGTAAAGCCGTCTCTCTGTATATTTAGGTTTTCTTTACGTCCTGTACCATTCCTTTGAAACATCAAGAGGATGAAGTGGGTTATATACTCCACATGTCCCCTGAGGGTGGTGTTGTGTAACTCTACTGATGGGCCGTCCTGCATGCTGGGAAAGCATACAGTTGTAGTTGTTGTTAAATTCTGTCCATTTATTTAACTCCTGAACCACCCAAAAACATATTTTTATGTAAAAAATAGTACTTAGGAATGAATTGTGTAGCATCTTATCCTAACTATCTTTAGTACTTAGCACTGTGTAGCATCTTATCCTAGCTATCTTTGTTGTATACGGGGAATGGGTTAACCTGGAGATTGTTGGTGCTTGGCACTTGGTTCTATCTACATCCTTACTGTACCGACAGATATATTGTTATTTCTCTTTCTTCTGACAAATTTAGTTATTGAAAGTCGCTTTGGTTAAACGTGTCTGCTCAATGCCCTGAAAGTAAATGGGAATGTTTGTCTGTTGGATGCCAGCTGGTGGTCATCCTGCACCTTCAATAGGGCCGTGAATTACGTTCCATCTTCTTACAAAGGGTGGAATATTGATCTTGCTGATGTCAGTCTGTGGCTGCATGCTGTGGTGCTAAGGTGTGGGACAGCAAACCGCTGTTCCACTGCTGGTGAAGAGATAGTCACATCAGGCCTCCACTTAATCAACAACAACATGAACACGAATCGTTGGTTTTGAGTCCTGAATAATACACTAGTCTTGTTTTCAAGTAGTTTTCCTCTGAGCCAGAATGTATACAGCTATTGTGGAGCTCCGGCGTGGCCGGCGAACAGACCAGAGACTGTTCTCCTCGTTGGTATTCCTCCTACAGCTCCTTCCTCTGGCCTGGCTGGGGATCCCCCACTCAGGGGCAAAGGGGCTAAGCTAGTGCTAGGCTAGCTAGAGAGGCTGGGGTTAGGGCTGGCTTGGTAGGATGGGGTTGGGGCTAGATAGATGGGCTAGGGTTAGGGGTAGATAGATAGGCTAGGGCTAGCTAGGTGGGCTAGGGCTAGCTAGATGGGTAGGGTTACATGGGTTTTGGTGCAAGAGAGGGTGAGAGAGTGATCTAGCGATATGCCCGGTTGTGCTCTATATCATCCAGATCTATACTATTTGTCTCTATACCATCTTCAACTCCCAAATGTCCTGTCTGGTATTAATGAAGTACTTATCTATCTATGCTATCTAGACCTATACAGTGTACATCTACACCTTCTAGTCTCAATTTCTATGACACTATACCACAACTTTACCTTGTAGTTCTATGCTATCTGGATCTATACTTGTGTCATCAGGTGGGCCTTAGCCCCAGGACTGATGATTTGAAGTAAAGTTCGATCAGACCAGCATGTCCCTTTGGCATGACCTTCTATAGACAACAACAACACAATAACAACACAATAACAAGCTTGTGATGGTTCCCCCGTCACCGGTGAGAGGTGCAGACACCACAGGGTCCTTGGAGGCCTGCTCAGCAGTATCACCTCGGCTGATATCGACCACAGCCCTGGAGCAGGGATCAATACATTATCCCAAAGCGTAGCCTGGAGTATCAAGGATCAATACATTATCCCAGTCCGTACCCTGGAGCATCAAAGATTAATACAATATCCCCGTCGGTATCCTGGAGCAGGGATGTTGTTCCTGGATCTCCATTCAGAAGAACGATGTCAGAAATGCAAGGACCGTCCAGCGGGAGGTTAAGAAGCCTTTTTAGAAGGCGTTTAAGAAGCCTTTTAGAATGCTTTTAACCAGCCATATCACTGGATGTTCAGACTGTGTCTCTGAAGAAGGGTGGGATAGGAGAGTTCTTGTGGCTGAGCGGAGCGACCCAGTATAATAATATCGTGCATCATATCAGATGTCATAACATCTCAAATAGATTGGCATTGCTGATATGAGCGTCAACCCAGCAGCACAGAGGGCTTTTAATAAGGGAATACAAACTGGTTCTCAAGATGTCGAGATATTTCATACGTGATTCGATATTAATATTTTAAGAAAAGACGCCAAACAATGTGTGAGCAATGTTTGAAGAAAACATGGGCCGAGTTTCATTAATATTGTGTTCAGTTTAATATGTGTATTCTCTGATTCCTGTCTCTATCGTGTGTCATGTGACAGCAGACCTTCTCTGGGGACTTGATGAGCTCTTATCTACTGATCTTCTCTAATGAGTGAGCAGGCACTCTCTCTCTGGCCGGGTTTTTCTTGTTGGGGAGAGGGGAGAGAGAAGAGGATAAAGGAGAGAGGGAAGGAGAGAGGGCAGTGGAGAGAGGGGAGAGGGGAGAGTGGAGAGTGGAGGAGAGGAGAGGAGAGGAGAGGGAAGGGGAGAGAGGAGCGCAGAGTGACTTGTGACATGGTTTAATCACGTCGGATGTCCCTTTAAAAATGGATGCACTACTTTGGCTGATGAGGCTTTGTGTTCTAAAGATAGCGCGGCCCGCCGGGCTGTGACTGATGAATACCGACTCCTGTAGAGGCTGGTGGGGGGGGGGCGATCTCTGGGTCCACACTGTGTCCCTGGCTTTGGCCCCTCGCTCACCCCACGTCTGACCCACATTTACATACCTCCTCTCATCTCCGGCTGAGAGGACTCTCCTGGGTCCATGCTTTCAGTTGTGTGCCTCTAAGGTTGTTAGTGTCAGATCCCAGACAGGTCCTGTCTGAGATTACTAGAGTACGTCTTGAGGTATGATATGTCCTCACTGATCAGCACATTGCTCTGTTAGTTTACCTTTTGATATTCTTACCTGCTTCTCCTGAGCTGGTGGTAGAATACACCCATTTAGTATTCCTTATAACTCGGTTTATTCCCCAACAAAAGTATGATTAATCATGTTGTGTATGGGTCCGCTGGTCTGGTGGTGTTGTGGTGAGTGTGAGGAGAGATATTATCAGTGGAGGGATTAGTGGTCGATTCTGGGTTAGTGTCCTGTTGTGTCACGGCCGGACAGATGTGGCAGAACCGTGTGTGTGTGTGTGTGTGTGTGTGTGTGTGTGTGTGTGTGTGTGTGTGTGTGTGTGTGTGTGTGTGTGTGTGTGTGTGTGTGTGTGTGTGTGTGTGTGTGTGTGTGTGTGTGTGTGTGTTCTCCGTGCAGTCTTTAATTGGACCCTGTCTGTCTGTGTGTGTGTGTGGTGACACCACTGGGTTTAGACTGGTTCCCCCGTTGGTCGGTACGGTGTTATAGCAACCAGCAGTCCGAGGTCTCTATTGTCGCGTGTGACACGTTAGCGAGCTAATGCTAATGCATGACCTGGAGCTCTCGGCATGCTGCCGGCGTTTATCATCTACACGGACAGACCCCTTCAAGAACAGCCTTCTGGTGCTCACGCTCTCTAGAGGAACACAGAGCTCACCAGAAGACAACCCTCCAAGGCTTAGCTCCTCCACCCCAGCTATAGATCAGAGCTAACAGCCCCTAGCATGTAGTCTTCTGTAGCCGCTGGAGTCGGGGCCCTGTTTCTCTGCCTGTCTCTCCATGGCTCCCTGTCTGTCTCACTGTCCGCTTGGATGTCTGTCTGTATTTTTCTGTCTGCCTGCTTGCCTGTCTGTTTCTTTGTCTGTCTGTTTCAGTTTACGTCTGTGTATGCTTCTGTCTGTCTGTCGGTCTTCATGCGTTAGCTTCCCAGGTGTTTGTCCATCTGTCTGGTTGTGATTCTGTGTATCTGTTTTTGTCTGTCTGACTGTTAGCCTGCCTGTTGGTCTCTGTTTCTGTCTGTCTGCCTGCAGTAGCATGAGTTGACAAAGCTCCATCCCACTTATAACATGCTAATGACGCACAACATTGTGTGTGTGTGTGTGTGTGTGTGTGGGGCTTCCTGCTGCTTGAACACTGGGATGAGTGACTCACTGGTGTGTGTGCGCCTGACATGTTGGTTCTTGATGTGAAGGGAGACACAGTATCCAGAATCTGGTAAAATCTCCTTTTTGCACCGGCGGTTCTGGGATAGCTATACTCTCTATATCATCCAGATCTATACTATTTGCCTTTATACCATCTTCAACTCCCAAATGTCCTGTCTGGTATTAATGAAGTGCTTATCCATCTATGCTAGACCTATACGGTGTACATCTACACCTTCTAGTCTCAATTTCTATGACACTATACCACAACTTTACCTTATAGTTCTATGCTGTCTGGATCTATACTTGTGTCATCAGGTGGGCCTTAGCCCCAGGGCTGAGGCCTTGGTGGATCCAGTTCACACCGGTCCTTGAGCGTGTTCAGACTTGTTCCCGCCTCCCGGGTCCTCTGCTGACAGACAGGACGTCCTGCCGTCTCGAGGTGGCAGTGACAGCTCTCTGGGAAGGGGTGAGGTGCACCTTGGGATCTGGTGTCTTTTATTGTGGCAGCTTGTCACTGAACAAATGGGAAGCCTCCGCTTTCTACAGAGCGAGGGCAAAGCCAGCTGAAGGGAGGAGGAGGAGACCTAGGGAGGAGGCAGAACCAGTCGTCCTCTGCCTTCCAGATGCTGACTTCGTCTAGGATGTTTACTGGAAATCGGATTGATTCAAATCAGTATGCGGAGGACGACGTCGATAGACTTTCTAATCCGAAGTTCTGCAGCATCGGCTTCTACTGATTCAGAGTTGGAACAGTCAGATTACATTTACATTAACAATCAGGGCATTTAGCAAACGCTTTTATCCAAAGCAACTTACAGTAATAACATTTTTGAGGAAAAGGAGAAACAATATATCGCTGTCGGTAAAGTAAAGAAGTTCATAGAACCAAGTGCCAAGCACTAAAATTCACTAGGTTAACCCATTCCCCGTACACAACAAAGACAGCTAGGATACGATTCTACATGATGATAAGTACTATATTTAAGTGCCAGGATGTACAACACACAAAAAGTGCGTAAGGGGGGGAAGGCGAAGCAGAGTCTAGGTGAACTCTGAACAAGTGTGTCTTGGGTCAGTGATACTGAATGGGCTAGTGAGACATTGTGTTGGTTCCAGCTCTGTCGCCAGGCGGGGGTTAAGCAGGGTCTAAGCGACGGGGATCTCTGTAAAAACATCCGGGTGTAGCGTCCAGCGGCTGTGGGTGTCGGGTGTTGTCTTTGGAAAATGAAACATGAAAAGCTTGAACAAGCGTGATCTTATTCCAGCCTGTGTCTGTCCTGGCGCACATCGTCCGTCCTGCGACTGCTTGTTCAGTCAGACGAAGTTGTGTAGCACGGTGTGTTAGCCGACACACAAACACTCAGAGAACACATTCTCAGTCTCACAAACACACACAGATCTGCTGAGAGGGGAGATAAGAAACTGTCTTTCTCTGTTGTGTATTCTGTTAACTTCAAAGGAACTTCTCAAACGGGTTGTTCATCCATTCTGAACTGCCTCCCACCATAAACCCAACAGGAAGCAGATGAACCCGGGTGTTGACGTGGTTCGCAGTGTTGAAATCTTCAGGATGTTTTCCATCACTGACGATCGACCCATCTTTCATTCAAGCCATTTGTCAGACCTTAAGAACACACCTGCACACCTGACCCCCCCCCCCCCCCCCCTCCTTCCTCTCACACCTGGGAACCTGAACACCTGAACGCTCCTCCCTCTCCCCCTCACACAGCTGAGCTCTCCTCTCATCTTCTCCTCTCACACACCTGGGCACCTGAACATTGCTCTGTCAACACTTTATCCCAGGTGTGTTGAAGAGACGTACAGTGATTTGTTTTTTATTATCATGCATCTAGGAGCAGGTAGGGGATAGACAGTACAGAGACAGGTCATTAAGGAGCAGGTAGGGGTTAGACAGTACAGAGACAGGTCATTAAGGAGCAGGTAGGGGATAGACAGTACAGAGACAGGTCATTAAGGAGCAGGTAGGGGTTAGACAGTACAGAGACGAGTCATTAAGGAGCAGGTAGGGGTTAGACAGTATAGACACAGGTCATTAAGGAGCAGGTAGGGGTTAGACAGTACAGAGATGGGTCATTAAGGAGCAGGTAGGGGTTAGACAGTACAGAGACAGGTCTTTAAGGAGCAAGTAGGGGTTAGACAGTATAGACACAGGTCATTAAGGAGCAGGTAGGGGTTAGACAGTACAGAGACAGGTCATTAAGGAGCAGGTAGGGGTTAGACAGTATAGAGATGGGTCATTAAGGAGCAGGTAGGGGTTAGACAGTACAGAGACAGGTCATTAAGGAGCAGGTAGTGGTAAGACAGTACAGAGACGAGTCATTAAGGAGCAGGTAGGGGTTAGACAGTACAGAGACAGGTCATTAAGGAGCAGGTAGAGGTTAGACAGTACAGAGACGAGTCATTAAGGAGCAGGTAGAGGTTAAGGGCTGATTATGTTTCCACGTCGACGCAACGCAATGACCCCACATAAGCTTCGACGCAGTCGTGAACCAGTTTTGGTTCTGTGTCGGGTTTTAGTAAGCAGACCAATCACAGCCGTTGCTGCTGCGTGGCCTCGATGGAAGGTTACAATTTTTGGGAGGCGCACGTCAGGCCCTTGTGGTGGACGCAAGGAGGCTCCGCAAGGACGTAATGGGTCTGTAACCCCCTTGCGTTGCGTGAATATGGGACAATAACCAGCCCTTTAGACAGTAAAGAGACATTCATCTGTTGTTGGGGCGGGCTGAACCGACCTTTCCCCCCCACCGCCGTGCCTATAATGGATGAGGCCGTCGGTGACGGGAGACGCAGGGATCGTGTTTCCGTGTTCATAACACCAGGGAAGCACACACACCACACGGCCGTGCGCCCTGTGGTGACATGTGTTGTGTGAGGGACCTGCACATGCAGAAGCTCTGCAAGTAAACAATGGCTGACTGACTGACATAGCCTTCAGCAGTTAAACTTGCAGGTTTAGTCGTGTCAGAGAAGTGCCACTAGGTTGTAATGCTACATGGTGATGCTAGGTGGTCATGCTGCGTGGTGATGCTAGGCTGTAATGCTACGTGCTGATGCTTGCTTCGGGGGCCATGCTAAGTGGTCATGTGACTTGGGCCACTTGTATAAACGCTTGAAGTTCATAAAGTAATGGGTGGTGTAAAGTGGGGACTCTTTTAACACATCATTATCTGTGATTAGGCCTCCTCTCTTTCTCAAGACCAATGGTCTGTCTGTCTGTCTGTCTGTCTGTCTGTCTGTCTGTCTGTCTGTCTGTCTGTCTGTCTGTCTGTCTGTCTGTCTGTCTGTCTGTCTGTCTGTCTATTAAATAAAAGGACCTTTAATATGCCAGTCTGTGCCGCCCTCATCCACGCCCCTAGGGGGGGCTGCAGGCCAGAGCACCGGAGATGGTAGACTATTTGGACCAGTACAGCACAGTGTTCTTTGTTCCTGCGGAAATGTTATGCCTTTTTCTTCCTCACACTCCTGCCATCATGTGCTCATCTGGGAAGGTCAGGTCTCAGCTGGAGGTTCAGACCAGGCCTGAGTAGTTTCTGTTGACTTTTCTCCTGACCATTTCAAAGTGAAACATAGTTTTAACCCCATAAACTGGTTAATGTTTTAAATAACAGCGTTTGTTGTATTTTGTGCTGACGTAACCAAACCTGGAGCATATTGTATGACTCAAGCAGTCTTCTGAGGTCTTCCCTCATGAATGTTCTGCTCTCCTTAACCTAAACATCAACCAATTAGCTACAGAAGAACTTGAGGACTGTAGTGTTTAATTCAACCTTGGTTCAGCGCTAGGTGGGAGGAGTTTATAACTGAACCCTGTACCGACCCCCAGAAAGGTTACGACCGTTGACAAAGCACTCGTAGATCGAGATAAACGCACTCTACTGAGCTGCTGTTGATGACTTGGCTGGATTAGATTAGATTGGTCCTTTCTAATGCAGGTTACTCTAATATAACTGTAAACTAAGCAACCCACAGGCCGGTCTGGGTAGAGCCGCGCTGCACTGCCCCCGATGCTAAGGGGCGGAATGACGCTGTCTAATGCTATTTATCAGTGCAGGATTAGAGGGCTGGGGGCCATTAAGGCTGATAAGGTGTTATCAGTGTGTGTTGATGAGATTCAGAGCTGCTGGGCTGGAAGTGTTCTAGGTTGTTCTAGAAGTTCTCGGCTCTCACCATTTTGTGTCACCGTTTATCGAAGTTTGTTTACAAATCCGGTTCTGTGGATTTCCACCCTGATCCCGAATGCTTCGAAGGGTCATCCTGATGTAGAGTCTGCGGTCTCCTGAGTTTCTGGGCTGTGGTTCTTTTAATGACCGCCTTTTGAATCAAACAGAGGAACAAATGCTGGTCATCTGCGACGGCCAGGCAGATGAAGGTTAAAGACTGCTAGCATTAACCAGCTAACCGCATTAGCACCTGACTCTTATAGTTCTGGTGACAGGCCTCTCCCACACCGGAATTATTCTAAAATTAAAATGGTTTGGTCAAATATTCTCTTGTACAAAAACAAAACAAAAAAATAACAGTTTTACCCATGCATTGTTCTCTGAACTGTTTTAACGTCAGTCAGGGTAACAGCAGTGGTATGAGCTCTAGAACCCAGGAATGTAGCCCTGGTGGTCTCATGTTCCAGAAGGACGGGCCGGTCCCCACTACAGGCCCTGTTCTCTGTGTGTTTACCCTGTATCGACGCGGCCTTCAGCCCGGGTTAAAGAGTAGCCAGCCTGGGAAGATCACAGCTTCAGACTGGACATCAGATCTGTGTGTGTGTGTGTGTGTGTGTGTGTGTGTGTGTGTGTGATGAAGATGTTTCGGTTGGTATTCGGTTGGAAATGGTCATTTTCAAGGAAAAAACGTACGTGAAGGAATTCAACCCGCTGTAGATGCCAGCATTCAATCAAGATAAAAATACAAATGGGGAAGGAAAAGGCTAAATATACCTAGATACGCCTTGTGCAGTTCAGCATGCATCATTAAAGTTTAATGTAGTCAACATGCAGACTCAGCAGTTCTTTAGGACCTAACTTCTGCTGTACCTACTCCTCTTCCATTCCTCCTCCATCAACTCCTTCTCTTCCTCTCCCTTCTCCTCCTCCATCAACTGCTCCCCTCCGTCCGGCCTGCACAGGCACGGCTGACTCACACCACGGGGCACACTTCACACCGGGAACACACATCACACCGGGGAACACACGGCACGGGCCGCACATCACACCTAGCATCCACTTCTGTACCGTGAACACACACAGAGGCCGTGGACTTCAGGAGCCGGGGGGAGAGGTTTGGTCTGGTGGTCCTCCGTCTGTTCCCTGAACCCAGAGACCACTGGAGACCAGGACCTGGGGGAGAGGTCTGGTCTGGTGGGTCTCCTCCTATACGCTGGGCCTCTGGTGGAGCTGCATAGGTCTGGTGGTTCACCAGGACCAGACCCACCCAGGTCTGGTGAGCTGGTTGCCAGCAGGGTTTCTTGTGGTTATTTAAACGGCGTTCCACCCTCGCCCTGGAACCTACGGTAGATCTGATAGGCCGGTTCCCCGTGAGAAGGAGCATTGTTCTGGGCGGGGGCGGGTCGCTCTGTCCTGGGTCAGCCGCCCGTTCTCGCTCAGTTCTCCCTCATTTCTCCCCCCAAGGCCACCGGTTTCCTGGGATTCTGGCCGGGGTTCTGGCCCTGTAGAGAGAGGGGTTGCTGGACCAGACCGTGGGGGGAAACAGCGAGGTGGAGGTGGTAAAGGAGGTGAAGGAGGAGATGTTTTGATGGGTTGGTGAGAGTTTGGTGTAATATCGGGTCACGCTGGAGATAGAGAGGGACTGATTCACTCTGAAGCCTGTGAGAGGATAGAAAGCAATTTTAAAAAGACACACACGCACACGCACACACAGAGCGGGTTGGCTGGTTAACCGGGAGGTTGCTATTTCGAGTGTCGAGGTGTCCCTGAGCAGGACGCCTCACCCTGACTGCTCCCGATGAGCTGGCTGTCGCCTTGCGTGGTTGACACCGCTGTCGGTGTGTGAATGTTTGTGTGAATGAGTGAATGTGGGGCAGTATTGTAAAGCGCTTTGAGTGGCCACTGGTTAGAAAAGTGCGATAAGAATGCAGTCCATTCACACGCACGCACGCACGCACACACGCAAGTGTAAGAACAAACATGGGGCACATCAGAGGCTCACACACACAGAGGGCCGCCGGGCTCTGTTGGTTCATGCTACGACCCCGTGACTAGAGGTCACGGGGTCGCGCTACCGTGGCAACGGGGGTCCAAGGCCACGGCTGATTAGACGGGAGGCTGGCGTGTCCTGAGTCTGATTGGACGAGCAGCGGCGGGTAAACAGAGTCTCAGGTGAATAATTGAACGGCGTCTCCTCAGGTGGACGGAAGAGCAGAACCAACCTCACCGATCAGATCAACAGGGGAGGGGTTAGGGGTTAATTATTGTTCGATTGGTGCACATGATAATTGATAGTGCAGAACTTTCAATCATTACTTTTTTATTATTATTATTTTATTATTATTATTGTTTTGTTTCATCATGTTATTTAGCAAGCGTTTTTATGCTGAGCCAGTGAAATAGTTATTGATGCTTGATATCATTCAGGTAGAGGTTAGAGTTAATCTGGCTCCAGGAGGCCTACAGGTAGGAGTCAGGGGTCATCTGGCTCTAGGAGGCATACAGGTAGGGGTCAGGGGTCATCTGGCTCTAGGAGGCCTACAGGTAGGGGTCAGGGGTCACCTGGTTCTAGGAGGCCTACAGGTACGGGTCAGGGGTCACCTGGCTCTAGGTGGTCTACAGGTACGGGCCAGGGGTCACCTGGCTCTAGGAGGCTTACAGGACTACTGCACATTGAGGGATCGAACCCAGAACCTTCAGCCAGGAGTCTATCACCCCACCGCTACACTGGCCTGCCTTTAAACATGAATCTAAAACGTGAAACACGTGAGCAGTAGAAGGGAGAGGAGGAGGGGAGGTCTGGGGAGGATAGTCTACAACACGTGGTCTCTGCCTTTAATTATTCATGTCTTCTCCTCTAAAGATAGAACATGTTTTACAGTTAGTCTGTCAGCCTCAGTAGAACCCGGAGGCCCAGGGATCTCACGACATCACTTCCTGTTCCTTTGTCCCCCGGTCCTCTAAACAATCGATGTGTTACCAAATTTGTTTGTTTCGAAATATGGGAGGAACACGCACATAGACACACGTGCACGCACACTCATTTTCAAATCACGCTCTGCTGTCGGGAGCTAATCCGCTACGTAGCGTGCCGCATGGGGGGATGTGATCCAACAGGCAGCCGGTTTCCCCTGAGGGGCCGTCTTAAAGAGACTGTCATGTTATCCTCCATGTTTTAGTCTGCTGTTTACTTGCCTGTCATTGATCTGTGAGCGGACTCTTCAGCAAATCATGGGGACACGTATCATAATCGGCCAATCAAATTACGTGGGATGAGCCGTCTCTCTGTCACTCACACCCTGAACACCACCCGACCACCCCACCACCTCCTCTCCTCTCCTCTCCTCCATCTCTCCTCTCTTCTTCTCTCCTCCTTCTCACTCATCTCCTCTCTCTCCTCTCCTCTCCTCCTCTCTCCTCTCCTCTCTTCCTCTCTCTCGATTCTCTGTAGGTCCGCTGGGCGTGATGTGGGTCTAATATGTGAAATCGCAGAATCAGTGCAGGCACACAGTAAAACATCACTGTTCTGCTGGACTGTCCCTTCGTAGTGCGTGTGTGTGTGTGTGTGTGTATGTGTGCGTGCGTGTGTGTGTGTCGGGGATATCAGCTGTGGTCCACAGGGGGTATGTTGTTGTCCGGGTGACAGTCTGCCGGACAGGAAGTGACAGTGGCTGACAGGAAGCACATGACCCCTGTCAGACCGTTCTGGAGGTTCATCAGGGTAGACATAGAATCCCCTGACTGATCGGCTGACTGTCTGTCTATTTGACTGTCTGTGTCTATTTGGCTGACTGACTGTCTGTCTGTTTTCGCCGACTGTCTGGCTGACTGGCTGCATTCAGAGAGTTTCTCGTTGTAATGTGTTGAGTCTCCTTCAATAGCTTCTGCACGTTAAACTCTCTGCTGGAGGTTCCTCTTAACTCCACTCTGAGTTCTCCATCTGAACCCAGCGGAGTTGTTCTGCTCCTGGTTCCTCTGAACTCCACTCTGAGTTCCTCATCTGAACCCAGCGGAGGTTTTCTGCTCCTGGCTCCTCCGGGCAAAGAGGACAGCGTGAGGAGGTCCTCTCGTTCCTTCATGAACCCACACCTCCTCTGACCGACGTAGGGCAGAACAGGCTTGGGCCTGGGGTGGTCTGGTTGTGGGGAGAAGATACTCAGTTCATGTTTAAATTGCTGAATCAATATGAGCGTCGCTTGCGTAAAGTACATCACACATGTAATTCACGTTACACAGAATCAATCAATCGCACAACGCCACGGGCAGACTGAAACCCAACTCTCTGTCCGTCTGTTTCTGACTGGTTTGAACCATGTAGCATACAATCTGCATCGGCTGATGGGAGGGCTGCAGACACGCCCATTTTAATTTAGGTCTCTTGATTCATTCTGTTGTCCGGTTCTCTGCTGCTGTCCTCGTGTCAGGGAGAACAACGTGGTCCTAAATGATGTGCGATATGTTGTATATATTTACGTGTGTCTGTTGGTTCAGTACATTTGTGTGTGTGTGTTGGTTCTGTACGTTAGTGTGTGTTGGTTCTATATGTTCTACATGTACTATATGTTAACGTGTGTGTTCTCCGTCAGGACGCGGGCTACTGGATGCAGGTCCACCGGTTGGAGCACGGGGGTGACGGAGGAATCCTCGACCTGGACGATGTGCTGTGTGACGTAGCGGACGACAAGGACCGGGTGAGAGACAGAGAGACACGCACACAAACACACACGGTGATGTCACATCACACTGCGTGACATCACATGGCGACCTCACACAATGACATCACATTATGTCTCCTTCCGATGTCTAACTGGGATCTGGCTGTTTCGGTTGTTGATGTAAAGTGTGTGTGTGTGTGTGTGTGTGTGTGTGTGTGTGTGTGTGTGTGTGTGTGTGTGTGTGTGTGTGTGTGTGTGTGTGTGTGTGTGTGTGTGTGTGTGTGTGTGTGTGTCAATCACTCAGCTAACACTCTGACATCTGTCCGCCCTGAGAGGAACCAGAAAATACATTTGAACATGAATGCCTGCAGAGACACACACTCCTATACACACACAAACACTCCTACACACACACAAACTCATACACAAACACCCTGCAGGCTCCCTCAAGGGACTTGACTGAGAGCTCAGAATTACACGCACGCACACACACACACACACACACACACACACACACACACACACACACACACACACACACACACACACACACACACACACACACACACACACACACACACACACACACACACACACACACAAAGAATGCAAGGTGTCCGTTTACATCCTGGTACTGTGTGTGTTTCTGTCAGAGAAGAATGTGTGTGTGTGGGTTGGAGATGTCAGTGTGTGTATAAAAATAGGGATGCCTGATACAGCTGTGCCAAGTATTTAATACAGCCGTGTGTCTGACACACACACACACACACACACACACACACACACACACACACACACACACACACACACACACACACACACACACACTCTCAGCTGCTGCAGGGTGGGTCTGGAGGAATGGGGCGACGTAATGGTTCTCCGTTACAGAACCCACGCTCCGGACATAGTGCTGTCTGGAGGTGTGGTCCCTGGGGTCAGGGTTGGGGGCGGGGCTCTGGTCTGTTGAGGGGCTTCATTGCTCAGAGGGCCTCCAACAATGTGATTGATTGACACCTGTCCGACCCATTGTAAGTGTGTCAGACGACCTTGACAGGATTAGACGACAACGTCCCGAAAGGCCGACGCCAGGAAGTCAGTCGGCCACACGGCTCGAGCGTCTCCGTGTCCGAGCAAGGTACCGGTCACCGTGGCAACGGACGCCGGTTGCCATGGAGGTTCCGGCCTCGCCCCCTGTAGAGCGGTGTACTCCTTGTGAGTCAGGGTTGCTCTGGCTACCAAGGCACAGAGGAGACCTGTAGCCTTATCTGTACACACAAGCAGATACACACACTCAGACACCCACACCAAGGTGTTTTTGTGTCCGTCACCGTGTCTGTGCCCGCCAACCAGCCAGCAACCATGTCCTTCTGTGGGACTGTGAGACGCTGGACTGTCTGCCTGTGTGTTGTCACCCTCTGGTGGCGGGCCTGTGTCAGAGCAGGTAGTTTACCGTCAGGTGGTAAACATTCAGTCAGGGTGCCTTAAGGTAGCGCATGCATCCGGTTAGCTGGGGGCGGAGCGAAGGAACAGGGGGTATGTAGTCAAGATCCATGTACTGTAGTTACTCTTCATTCATGTCTCCAGAGGGAGAGAGAGATAAAGATAAGGGAGGGATGGAGGGAAGGGAGGAATGGATTTGTACAGAGAGGATGAATGAAGGGATGGAGGTTGGTTGAAGGAGAAAGTGAATTATGGAGCGAGAGGTGGAGGAATGGAGAGAGAGAGGGGGAGGTATGAGAGAGAGAGAGGGGGAGGTATGAGAGAGAGAGGGGGAGATATGAGAGAGAGAGGTGGAGGGGAGAGAGAGGTGGAGGTATGAGAGAGAGAGAGAGGTGGAGGTGAGAGAGAGGTGGAGGTAGGAGAGAGAGTTGGAGTGGAAGGATGGAGGGGGTGGAGGAGAGAGAGTTGAATTTGAAGGGATGGAGAGAGGTGGAAGTGAGAGAGGTGAATGTAAGGGAGGTGTCTCACCTGTCAGATCGAACATGGAGATGAGGGAGGGAATTTGAGCTCAGGCGAGGGGCTTCCTCTTGTGAGGGGGAGAGGGTTACCCTGCTCAAGGGCACTTCAGTAGATTAATATCTGTCAGCTTGTGTGTGTGTGTGTGTGTGTGTGTGTGTGTGTGTGTGTTCGTGTCCCCTGTATAAGTTAGCTTGACATGCGTGGTAACTCCACTTTGACCCTTTTGAAATGTATAAGTATACATTTCCCCTTTGAAATGTATATTTGAGTGTTGAGCTCTGTCCTGTTCAGACCTGTGGATCTCATCTATTCAACAGGTTCTCTAACCTCAACGACTTCCACCTTAGCTATAAATCAATGATTAATTCATATCTATTCAATGACCTGATGTCACCCTGTCGACATTTCATGCAACCTGGCTAACAAAGAACCTGATTTGAATGTTTCAGTTTCTGAACATGGCCTTCAACAACACTAAACAGAAAAGGCTGTTGTTTACTCTGATGCAGTACTGCCTGGTTCCCACTAGGAGGCAGTGTTGTTCCAGAGGTCGGGGTGTGTGTGTGTGTGTGTGTGTGTGTGTGTGTGTGTGTGTGTGTGTGTGTGTGTGTGTGTGTGTGTGTGTGTGTGTGTGTGTGTGTGTGTGTGTGTGTGTGTGTGTGTGTGTGTCTGAGACCGTGGGGTCCTTGTCAGTCGTGGGTGTGTTTTTAAAACAGGAAGTGGAGTGGGGGCCGTCAGGAAGTCAGGTCACCCCCACTAAAAGGGAACGCGGTCCCTTCCTCTCATGTGTTTGTCGTCAAGTAAAGAAAAAAGCCCGCCCAATAATAGACTAACGACTTAATTTGCGAACTTCCTGTTTGTAATTAATAACGAACATCTTATCTGTTCTCGCATATCTACCCCCTGCTGGAGATCTTTATCCACAGCGACTCAGAACAGCAGTGGGGATCTATCCCCTTACCCGGCCAGTGTTAGTGCCTTGCTCTACCAGTTGAGGTAGATGGGGAATAGATCCCCTAACCCTGGCAGTGTTGGTGCCTTGCTCTACCAGTTGAGGTAGATGGGGAATAGATCCCCTAACCCTGGCAGTGTTGGTGCCTTGCTCTACCAGTTGAGGTAGATGGGGAATAGATCCCCTAACCCTGGCAGTGTTGGTGCCTTGCTCTACCAGTTGAGGTAGAGGGGACTTTGTCCGTGACCACTGCATACACACTTGCCTCCCTAAAGACTCAGTGTGTTGTAAGTTATCTACAAGTGACCCCTGTGTGTGTGTGTGTGTGTGTGTGTGTGTGTGTGTGTGTGTGTGTTAAAGTCATTAGGGCTAATCAGTGAATGCCAGCCCCCCTGACCCAGGTGTGTTCCTATGACATGAGGAACTGCAGAACATCTGGGCTCTGCCAGGCATTCTGCTCCCTATTGTTCTCAGGGGTCTTCCCCTCTGGCATCGCTTCCTGTCTTCCGGGACAGGAAGTGATGTCAGACCACTGGGAGGAGAAGGTGAGCCATCGTGTCCCAGTCCCACTGGTCAGGTTGGAGGCGGTCCCGGAGGGATCAACAGGCCTGACTCAGTTGGTTCCTCGTGCTTTCAGAGAACGTTCTGGTATCTCCTGGTTCAGATGGTTTGGATCGTAGTGGAGACCCGCTCACCATCTGGGCCCTGGTGCCTCAGCTCTTTGGTTCTGTCTCCTTACCTTTCCTTTTGTTATAGCAGCCGTTTATCGACTTGTGTTTGTGTGTGTGTGTGTGTGTGTGTGTTTGTGTGTGTGATTGTTGTCCCCGTTCTTAGCCCCGGCTGTGCGCTGGTGTTCCGCTGCAGTCCAGACCCCTCTCTAGCGTCCTCCCGGGCAGCGTTAGTGCGTAGCGGTCACATCAAGTTAGCACCCCCCGCCCAAAACGGCCTCGGACCCCCCCCCCCGGTCGTTTCCCAGCAGCCAGCGGGAGGCTCTCTGAAACAAAGAGCTCCTGTTCTTCAGACACACGGACGCTCGTTAGCCAATCACAAGCCGGTTCTAAACCCCCCCTGCCCCCTGTAGAGCTGTTTCCCCCCCCCCCAACCCCCCAGATGTTTGATGGACAGGTCCATGGCTTGTTGCCAGGGAGGTTCTGACCCCACTTGTTCATCTCCAGGAGGTTGTGGAACGTTCTCCACCTCTCTGTGGACCCCGCCCCAGGCCCCGCTCTGTGTTCCCCACCTCTCTGTGGACCCCGCCCCAGGCCCCGCTCTGTGTTCCCCACCTCTCTATGGACCCCGCCCCAGGCCCCGCTCTGTGTTCCCCACCTCTCTGTGGACCCCGCCCCAGGCCCCGCTCTGTGTTCCCCACCTCTCTGTGGACCCCGCCCCAGGCCCACGTCCGTGGCCTCCAGCGGCCCCACGGGGAGCCAGCAGCTCTGAGACCTGTCAGGACGGAGCGGCAGTGTGTCGTGTCTCTGAACACGCTGGATAGAGGACCGGGTGTAGTCTGGGAGGGCTCAGAGTGAAACACACACACACACACACACACTGCAGTTTGTGTGTCGTGTCTCTAAGTCGCCTGAAGAGCACAAGGAAAGTGGTTTGTTTCACACCAGGCAGGAGACTCTTGTCAGTCCCAGCTCAAAGGATATGGGTTCGATCCCCAATGTCTACAGTCTACCTGTAGACATCCTAGAGCAAGATGACCCCTAACCCCTACCTGCTCCTTAATGACCTGTCTCTGTACTGTCTAACCCCTACCTGCTCCTTAATGACCTGTCTCTGTACTGTCTAACCCCTACCTGCTCCTTAATGACCTGTCTCTGTACTGTCTAACCCCTACCTGCTCCTTAATGACCTGTCTCTGTACTTTATTTGGACATCGGGGTCAGCTCATAAATAAACAGCCGACAAAATCAGTGTTTACCCATCAATCAAGTGTACCCTCTGTGTTATGAAGGCCACGGGGTGTGGCCTTCATTCATCCATCCACGGGGGGGAGGGGGGGGGGGGGGGGGGGGAGAGGGAGAGAGGAGAGGAGAGGGGGGGGGGAGGGAGGGAGAGAGGGGGGGAGAGAGGGAGAGAGAGGGAGAGAGAGAGAGGGAGAGGGAGAGAGAGGGAGAGAGAGGGAGAGAGAGGGAGAAAGGGAGAGAGAGAGAGAGGGAGGGAGAGAGAGGGAGGGAGAGAGAGGGAGGGAGAGGGAGGGAGGGAGAGGGAGGGAGGGAGGGAGAGGGAGGGAGAGGGAGAGAGAGAGAGACTTGGGGTGTAAACGTGGAGCGAGCGAGAGCGTTGTTCATCTCAGCTTGAGCTGCTCTCTTTAATTGGAAAATACCAATTAACCAAAGCAGGGGTGAGGGGGGGGTGGTGCTAATGCTGTGTGATAGGAGAACCACGACGACACAAAGAGAAAATTGAACTGCAGGATTTAATCATCGCAGCGCCACTGACGCACAGAATCCAATTTATTCCGAGAGTTCATTAAACACACACAGGCTGCGCTGAAAAGACACTTCTGAATAAAGGATTCTCCAGTCGGGATCCACATGTGGTGGTGGACTGCGGACTGCAGGGCAGTCTGTAATTACAGCGAGAGACAGACGGACACCAGACCCACAGAACGGGGAGGAAACCGAGAATCAGAGAGAGGGGCTTAGAGAGAGCTTGAGTCAGAGAGACAGACGGACGGGAGAGACAGACGGACGGGGAGAGAGAGAGACAGTCAGGGAGAGACTGCCAGTGACCGACCAATAGGTGGGCTGAGAATGAGCTGAATGCAGACACAGACAGACAGACAGGGAGAGAGACAGTCAGGGAGAGAGAGAGACAGACAGAGCCATGTGTGTGTTTCTTTCTCCTCTGCGTCATGATTCCTTGTCTGTTACCCGTCTGGTCTGATGGAGTGATTCTGATTCATATAGTGTTTGCCCATCAGCCATCACCTGATCCTATCTCTGTATCCTCCATATCCCTTCTGATCACTCTGATCAGTGGCTGCATGTCAGCCCTTCCAGATCAATATCTGGTCCACGTGAACGGCCAGCAGGACGGGCTCAGGGGCCGTTTGAGAGGGCTACGTTAGCCATGTAGCTGTAGGGCTAACCACTCCCTACTCTCTGGAAACACACACACACACACACACACACACACACACACACACACACACACACACACACACACACACACACACACACACACACACACACACACACACACACTGACTTGTCCCCCCAGCAATGTCATAAGTGTTGATTAGGCCCAAGAAAAATGGAAGTTAATTGAAGCTAAGTGGCTAAATATAGCGCTCAGTATGATTAGCACAGATAGCGACATGATGTATGGCGCTCATTAGCATGCTAGTCCAGCCCCCTGAAGGCTACGCTTCGCTAGGTGTTGATTTATCCACAGATGATGCTACGCGCTAACGCCCCCGCTAGGCTAACTCGAGGAAGGGGAACTTGAGGAAACACTAACTCGAAACAATCACCTTGGAGATTTCAGACTACCGTCCAATCAAAGAGTGTCTGGCGTGCACTACCCAGTGTAAATGTAGATGAAGCTTTGAAACACACACACAGGTGTGTGCGCCTGTGTGCATGCATTATTTAGTGGCTGTGTTGTAGTGTGTGTTACTGTGCTTGTGTGTATCTGGATGAGTGTCATTGTGTGTGGTTGTGTATTTGGAAGCATGTGTCATCGTGTTGTTTTATATTTGGATGTGTGTGTCATTGTGTGTTTGGTTGGGTATTTGGATGTGTGTGTCATTGTGTGTGTGGTTGGGTATTTCGATGTGTGTGTCATTGTGTGTGTGGTTGGGTATTTGGATGTGTGTGTCATTGTGTGTGTGTGTGGTGTGTGTGTTTGGTTGTGTGTGTCATGGTGTGTGGTTGTGTATCTTGATGTGTGTTTCATTGCATGTGGTCATGTATTTGGGTGTGTTTCATTGTGTGTGTCTTGTTAAACACACACACCTCTCCAACGCGCTCCATTGTATCTGCTGCTGCTGTGCAGATCACCTTACGTAACTCAGTGAGTGGGCCGGCATGAGGCTGCCTCCCACCTCTGCAGCCGTCAGAGGAGATCGCCCCCAATGAGACGCACCGCTCAGCTCGCCGCCCGGCAATTAACCGGCCAATCACGCCACGCCGTTGCCACTGCAGACTAATTAGGCATTCATGGCCGCTCTCTGCAGTATCAGCATCTCCCTGGGGATCTGTCTTTAAAGAACAGTTCTCCAAAGTCTCCAAAGTGTGTGTGATGCAAACATCCGCCCTGGGCTGAGCCCACACCTCTGCTGGGGGTAGAGGTGTGGGTCTCTCTATCTCCTCTCTCTCTCGCTCTCTTGCTCACTCTCTACCTCTCTCAAAACGTGCAGTGAAATTATTCTTGTAGCCTCGCAAGAAAAGCGTTATTATTTCATCAGCTCATCGCCGTGGTCTGTCATCAGTGAGACGGTGAATCATCCAGACAGGACGTCTCCGTGGTCGGACGCTGACACCCGCCCTCTTGTTCGCCCTCTCGCTCGCCCTGTTCCTTCAGATCCTCTGAAACCGGCTCTCGTCCCGTGTCCCCAGACCTTGGTACCTCTGAGTGAACCTCAGACAGGAGGCTGAACCCAGCGGGCCGATGTTCTCCTCATCAGAGGGATGAGGGACTGAATGAATGAATGAATGTATGAGGTCTCTGCAGGTCCTGTCTCAGGAGAACCGACGCCGTGAACTTCCATATGATTGCTTCTGCAAACGCTGGTCGTCTTGGTAGTATTCAGCCCGTGGCTCTGAGTCAGTCTTTGGTCTGTTTTTAGATAGACCTCCACCAGACCTTTCAATCTGGGGGGCGGCATGTGGCTCAGGAGGTAGAGCGGGTTGGCTGGTTACTGAAAGTTGGCTGGTTATCGTCGATGTGTCAGGGTGTCCCTGAGCAAGACGCCTCCCCCTGACTGCTCCTGGCAAGCTGGCTGTCGCCCTGCATCGTGGACTCCGCCGTCGGTGTGTGAATGTGGGCATGAATGGATGAATGCGAGGCAATATTGTAAAGTGCTTTGAGTGGCCACTGGTTAGAAAAGCGCTTCATAAATGATAAAGATGTGCATCCCAGTCTTCCAACCTGTCAGTGGGGTGGGGAGGCCCGGGGTGACGGAGGAGTCCTGGAGGTTCTCGCCGTCGCGTGGACTAGCGCTCAGCCATGCGAGGGAGACGTCCATCTTGGGTTCTGGTGCTCATATCTCCTGGGTCGGGGAGTTGGAGCGCGGAGCCGACAGCCGGGCCCAATCAGAGCTTCATAAGAGCTAGATGGGGCGGGGGGGGCTAGCATCAGGGACAGCTAACCCTGCGGTGGAAGTGTTTTCCATGAGCTCAGCTGGTTGGTTGCAACACTGCAGAACATTCTGGCGCTCGCTCCCCAAGACGCATCAGCGACACAAGCTAGCCAGCTGTGTTAGCTCGTTGGGGGCTAGCGGTGTGGGGGGGGGGCACCGACGTGTTGATACTGTTGATATGAAACGAGAAGAATGCTAACATCTTTCTGTCTCTTTCTCTCTCTCTCTTCCCGTCTCTCTCTCTCTCTACCTATCACTCCCTCTCCTCCCGTCTCTCCTCTTCTCTCTCCGTTTCTCTCATCATCTCTCTCTCTCTCTCTCTCTCTCTCTCTCTCTCTCTCTCTCTCTCTCTCTCTCTCTCTCTCTCTCTCTCTCTCTCTCTCTCTCTCTCTCTCTCTCTCTCTCTCTCTCTCTCTCTCTCTCTCTCTCTCTCTCCAGTTGGTGGCGGTCTACGAGGAGCAGGACCCCCACTCCGGGGGGGACGGGACCAGTGCCAGCTCCACGGGGACCCAGAGCCCGGACCTCTTCGCCCCCGCGGCCCCCGAGCTGAACGGCACGTCCTCCTCCACTGCCTCCTCCTCCGCCTTCACACCCTACCAGGCCGCCAGCGAGATCGAGGTCACGCCCTCCGCCCTCAGGACCAGTAGGTTACCACGGCGACGGGGATGGGAACGGGGGGAAGGGGGCGGCGCTTGTTTGAGGGATGATGGGGATGGAAACTAGTCGTATTTTAACATTGTATTTAGTAATAATTATTATTTTAAGATAATAATTAGGCTGAATACGTGGTTGAATGTGGAGGGAAATGGCCTGAGGAGACGGCTGGACTTTACAGCCTAGAACATACACTAACTATGTATTCATTAGGTTATTATGAATATTAATTTCTTAATATTTAAATCATTATCAATCAATATCAATGACTCACACACACTCTCTCACTCACTCAATCACTCACTCACTCACTCACTCACTCACTGACTCACTCATTCACTAACTCTCTTTGTCATTCTCAGTCTGTACCTTGAAGTATCGTTTCATATAACGTCAACACGATGTCCTCTGAGATACCGCTCAGGCATCGCTAGCAGAGCTGGAAGTGATGAGGTTGCTCTGAGACGGAGGTGTGGGCGGATGTCTGGATGGATGTGTGATGACTGGAAGGATGTAATGCAGGCAGATGAATGGAGAGACAAACCACAGATGGATGAGTGGGTGTGCAGCAGGGTCTGTAATGAGAACAACCGATTGATTAATGATGTCTGGGTGGACACAGCGACATGGACGGAGAGGAGAGGACTAGGAGGAGAGAGACAGTCGGTGGAGCTGGTTGCCCTGGTGACGGCTTGACTGATCAACCGCCCCTGGAAGGTTGCGGGTTCGATGCCCAGTGTCCCCTGCCATATCTTAGGCCTCAGAGACTGTATTACGCTCCCTGTGACATACAGAGTCACAGAGCAAACAAATAACACGGCTAGGTAGCGAGCTACACTCTGCTAGCAAGCTACGCTAGCGCGGCGCTGCGTGGAGCTAATTGGGCACACAGGGTGTGTTCCGGGCTAAAGGCAGCGTTAGGATCCTGTCGCCGCTCTCTAATTGGATCGTTTTGCTTCCTGCCGAACCGAACACCTCGGCTGTGGCTGGGTGCCTTTTGATGTTGTTACCACGGGAACAACAAGAAACAACAAACGCTCAACACACGACCCCCCTGTGATTGGTCGGTTCAGAACAGAGCAGCACCTTGCAGGTTTGAACCGCGACGGAGAATATGAAAAGAGACACGCGCACACACAGTTAAAAACACACACACACGATAACACAAAAAGAGAAAAACACAGTTAAAAACACACACACACAAATAACACACAAAGAGAAAAACACCCAGTTAAAAAAACACACATAATAACAGGATAACTCACAAAGAGAAACACTCACATTCAGAGAAACGCATACATACAGAATCAGACACACAAACACACACACACACTTAGAGAAACATAAACACACGTGCAAATACACACACACTTAAAGAAACACACCCACATGCACACAGACGAACACACATGCATGCACATACAAGCACACACCCACGCACACACCCCGTGTGTGGTTGGAGGTCAGCCCAGCCTTAATTGGCGGTGTACATGTTCTGTTTAGTTGTGATCCACAGCTCACACACTCACACGCCGCGGTATTAAATTATAACCTCGCTTAATTCAACGCGCTGAATATCATCAGCTGCATTCTAACGAGGCCGACTGAGGAGAGAAAGAGACGACATCCCGACAAAGTAAACCTAATTATGCACTTATTTTCATCACAGCGACATAACAAGGGCGCATTTCTCACTCACTGGTGCATGCTGGGAAAGATCCCGGGAGCGAGGCAGCCATGCTAGCTGGTCGGGGTTTAGCAGTGTGTGCGTCACAAAGGGAGTGATTAGGGGCTGATTACAGCGGTCTGAATGGAGCACACATTGTAGCGACGCTAGCACTGAGCAGCTTTGTCAGCGCTAACCTCCGCGCTAGCGCTAACGGCTGGGAACCGTGCAATGCTCGTTAACGGCCTTCGTTAGCGAGAACGCGGCGTATCCATTCAAGGCTGAAAGCAAGCCGCTAATTACCTTGTCCCGTCGGCGTGATCACGAGACGTCTGGGCCGCTCCTGTCAGCCCCGGATTCAGACGCAGTATTGGTCTGAAATAAATGCTAATTTATTTAAATTCCCCTTTTTTAATCACATGGCGAGGACTCGTGTCTTAATGGCGGTAGACTGCTCGTCGTTTGGAGATGAGTGTCTGAGTTTTATTTTCTGTTGGTGCTTCTGACCTTCAGAGAGGTCTTTTGACACGGCATCGAGTAACACATTGTTTTAGTTGTCTTTGGTTCAGAAGGAGATTCCCTCCCACTGTTCCTCAGTTTTAGACGGAACCCAAGCCCAGGAATCTTAACTTTAAGACGCAGACGCAGTCTGGTTTAGAGAGTGTGTGTTTTCACAACCATGACGGAGCATATTTCAACGGAGACGATACAGATGGCTCTGAGTGGGGCCGCCGCCAGCTCGGCCTGCTGGGAGTTGTAGTCCTGGAGCCGGTGTCTGGACCTGTCAGGACTCCTGGCCTGAACTCCAACTCCCAGGAGGCTCTGGGGCTGATTCTCACCCCTATGGATAACTAAGATCCCACGGTCCACCAGAACTGTCTCACACACACACACCACACACCGCACACACACACACCGCACACACACACACACCGCACACACACACACCGCACGCACACACACACTCTTTCAAACATGAGATGGTCAACAGATATTTATTGACTCAGATTCAAAGCGTGTTTGGGTCTGATCCTCGGCCCATCGTACCTCCCACGCGGCGGGGGTGCGGTCGGCCTGAACACCGAGGCTCTAATGACGGCTCCACGGCGGAGCAGAGGTCTGTGTGGGGCGTGGGAAACCAGAGTGATCTTCCTCATCGTCACGCTCTTCATCCTTTTCATCATCAACATGCTCATTGTTGCACCACTTTTGTTTGTGTGTGTGTGTGTACTGTTGTTGGACTGATTAGGACGCTTTCTGGATCACATCTTCGACCGTGATTCTTTAATACTGCCTGAATATGAGTCAAAAGGTTCTGGGTTCGATCCCCAATGTCCCCAGACTACCTGTAGACATCCTAACCCCTACCTTAATGACCTGTCTCTGTACTGTCTAACCCCTACCTGCTCCTTAATGACTTGTCTCTGTACTGTCTAACTCCTACCTGCTTCTTAATGACCTGTCTCTAGTCTGTACTGTCTAACACCTACCTGTTCCTTAACGACATGGATTGGAGTTACTTCATATTGGAAACTTGGTGTATGTTGCAATCCCTTTAATCCCCTGTGTCTCAGGGTCTCTCTCTCTGTCTCTGTCTCTCTGTCTCTCTGTCTCTCTGTCTCTCTGTCTCTCTCTCTCTCTCTCTCTCTCTCTCCCAGACCTGTCGCTCCACAGCCACCAATTATCCACCAGATAATTGGTTAGGTGTTGCGAAGTTGCCTTCACACGTTTTTCAACCTTGTCCCTATGTCTCTCATCCATTCTCGCTCTCATTTCCTCCCTAGACATGCCCCATGTTGGCCCAGCTAATTGCTAAGCTAATTAGCTTAGCTGTTGCTAACTTTACATCATCCCCTTCCCCTCTGTCTCTAGTTATCTCATCCATTCTCGCTCTTATTCCCTCCCTAGACATGCCCCATGTCGGACCAGCTAATTGCTAAGCTAATTAGCCTAGCCGTTGCTAAGTCTACATCACGTCACTCAACCCGGTTCGTTATGTCTCACCTCCCCAGACATGCCACTCCACGTGCGCCGCAGCAGCGACCCGGCCCTGATGACGCTGAACGGGCCTCTGAACGGCGTGGAGCCTCGCCCCCCGGCGGAGCAGCAGACCCCGCCCTCCCGACGTAACCCCTCCCGCTGGTCGACCACCGCCGGCTTCATGAAGCCCCGCCACTCTACCGGCACCAGCAGCCTGGAGCGCAAGGTAGCACACGGACCAGCGCTAGGCTAATTCTAGGCTAGGTTAATGCTATGCTAGGTGAATTCTTTGTTAGGTGAATGTTATGCTAGAGGAATGCTATGATAGGCTAATGCTATGCTAGGCTAACGCTTTGCTAGTCGTCCATGTGCCTCATGCTATCTGGGTGGTTGTTATTGAAGTAAGGCTTACGTTTCCGGGTGTGGTTCTTTAGCTAAGGCTAGCAGGATCTGGAGGCATAGCTCATGGTAAAGGTGAAGCTAGGCGTAACGCAAGCAGAGTTATGGTTGTATTCATTGTATTCATTGTGTGAAGATATGGCCAGGTAGCTAATGTTAGGCTAACAGTATGGCTATGTTCCTACTGCTAATAACAGCAGCAGCTATGGACAGTTAGCCAGCTAAGGCTAGACTAGTATAGTTTGGCCATTACATGTTAAAGCTTTAGCTTTAGCTACATAGCTAAGGTTAGGCTACGACACTAGGCCTGGGAGCTATCGCTAACATTATGCGTGGTTGACTTTACAGGTTAAAGCATTGGCTAAAAAGCTAAGGTTAGGCTATGACGCTAGGCCGTAAGCTAACGCTAACCCTCTGGTCGACAGGGGAAGGCTACGGACACGTACCGCAGCCTGCCGCGCGACGCCGGGACCTATACCAATCAGAGGGACTTCCAGAGAGAGACGGCGAGGTCATCGCTCAGCGCCAACCACCCCATGGTGGACCGCTGGCTGGAGAGGCAGGACCAGGCACGTACACACACACTCATGTACAAAATCATGCACCTACAAGCATGTACACACACGCTAACACACACAAAAATGCGCGTGCACGCGCACACACACAAACACACACACACATGCGCACACACGAACGCAGGTGCCAGCACACTTAAAGATATAGACACACATGCAAAAACATGTACACAAGCACGCATAAACTGACACGCACACAGACACACAGACTCAAACACACACTGTGGCAGCCCGTTTCCCCAAGTGTCCGGTACGTGGTAAGAATAGCGAGGACAGCAAGGGTGAAAGCCGTTGCCGGCGTTTATTCAAAGCAGTGCAACACAGTAAGAACGGTAATAGCGAGCTAGGGTCTCCGCGAGCCTCGTAGTCTCTGGCGCCTCCGTGTCGTCCTTATCCCTGCTCTCCTCGAGTCAGTCCTCCGCTCCCCTTTTAGGAGTCTGCACCCACTCGTCCTCCCTCCGGCCAGGTGTCCCTCATCCGGCTGATGGGGGTGAGGGTTGTGTTGCTCTCTGCCGCCGGCTGGTGGATGGCGGTGGTACACGCCCTCCACCACAAGCCCCCGTACCCTCCCGGTGGGGGCCGGGATGCCAAACTCCTTCACCGCTTGATGAAGCCCCCGGTTGGCTGGGTCCCAACCCAGGCAGGCATCCCGGCGTGATAGGGCATCAGCGTTGGTGTGCTCCTTGCCCGGTCGGTGGTCCACCTTGAAGTGGAAGTCCTGGAGGGCCAAGAACCAC
Source organism: Pollachius pollachius (assembly GCF_949987615.1). Taxonomy (NCBI): domain Eukaryota; kingdom Metazoa; phylum Chordata; class Actinopteri; order Gadiformes; family Gadidae; genus Pollachius; species Pollachius pollachius. The sequence goes on along the minus strand of NC_136947.1, from coordinate 10,152,538 downwards.
CTCGTCACCAGGGCATTGGTGTCCCTGGCGCTGGCCATCCATTTCAGGGGGGCATGGTCGGTGACCAGGGTAAACTCCCGACCTACCAGGTAGTACCGGAGCTTACCCACGGTCCACTTGATGGCCAGGGCCTCTTTCTCCACCGTGGAGTAATTCCTCTCATTGGGCAGGAGTTTCCGGCTGATGTAGGTGATTGGGTGCTCCTCTCCGGCCCGGACCTGGGACAGCACTCCCCCCAGCCCTACTTCCGAAGCATCTGTGTGCACAATGAGGGGGAGAGAAAAGTCAGGGGTTATGAGCACCGGCTCCGAGCATAGGGCTTCCCGGAGGGTCCCGAAGGCCTTCTCGGCCGCCTCGGACCACCGGACTCGGTCGGGCAAGGCCTTCCGGGTCAGGTCATTGAGGGGGCTGGCCAGCGTGGCGAATCCGGGTATGAACCGCTGGTAGTACCCTACCAGCCCTATAAACGACTTCACCTGCGTTTTCGAGGTGGGGCGGGGCCAGTCCCGGATGGCGGCCACCTTGCTCTCCTGCGGCCGGACGTTTCCCCGCCCTACCCGGTACCCCAGGTAGGCTCCTCTCCTCCAGCCCGAGGCGGCACTTGGCCGGGTTGGCGGTTAGACCGGCCCTCCGTAGCTCCCCCAACACGGCCCGCAGCTGCCGGAGGTGGACATCCCAGCTGTCGCTGTGGATGATTATATCATCGATGTAGGCCCGGTGAGGCTGTAGGAGCTGGTCCATCATCCTCTGGAACGTGGCCGGGGCCCCGTGGACGCCGAAGGGGAGGACGGTGTACTGATATAGGCCCCCCGGGGTCGCGAACGCCGTCTTCTCCCAGGCGGTCCGGGTCAGCGGCACCTGCCAGTACCCCTTGGTTAGGTCCAGGGTAGTGAGGTACCTGGCTGGCCCGAGTCGTTCGATCAGCTCGTCCACCCTGGGCATGGGATAGGCGTCGAACTCTGAGGCCTCGTTCAGCCTCCGGAAGTCATTGCAGAACCTGACCGTCCCGTCAGGTTTGGGCACGAGGACGACTGGGCTGGACCAGGCGCTGCGTGATTCCTCGATGACCCGGAGCTTGAGCATTCGTCCCACCTCCTCCTGGATGGCCTCCCGCCGAGCTTCTGGGACCCTGTACGGGGGGACTCTCACCGTTACCCCTGGCGCCGTCCGGATATCGTGGTGGGCGACCGTTGTTCTCCCCGGGATCTCCGAGAACACGTCCTGGTGTTGCAACACCATCTCATCGAGGCCCTGCTTCTGGGCCGGGCTAAGGTCCTCCCCTACCGGGACCACCGGGAATTGGCATCAGGCCGCCAGCGCCGGGGGTGTCGGGTCTGGCGGGTCCACTCCCCCCCTCCACTGCTTCAGAATATTAATGTGGTACAGCTGGGTGGGCTTGCGTCTCCCGGGCTGTCGCACCCGGTAGTTCACCTCCCCCACTCGTTTGACCACCTCGTATGGCCCCTGCCATTTGGCTAGGAATTTGCATTCCGCCGTGGGGACCAGGACCAGTACCAGGTCTCCTGGGTGGAAGGTGCGCAGCTGGGCCCCCCTGTTGTAGACCCTCGCCTGGGCCTGCTGTGCTCGCCGTAGGTGGTCCCGCACGATGGGCCACACTCTGGCCATGCGGTCCCTCACCTGCTCTACGTGGTCCAGCGTGGTGCGGTGGGGGGACAGCTGGCTCTCCCATGCCTCCTTGGCGAGGTCCAGGATTCCCCGGGGTCTCCTCCCGTACAGCAGCTCGAACGGGGAGAAGCCGGTGGAGGCCTGGGGCACCTCCCGCACGGCGAACAGGACATGGGGCAGCAGCTGGTCCCAGTTCTTCCCGTCCGCATCCATGGCCTTCCTCAGCATCTGTTTCAGTGTCTTATTGAAACGCTCCACGAGGCCGTCCGTCTGGGGGTGGTACACTGACGTCCGGAGTTGCTTGACCTGGAGGAGGCTAAGCAGTTCCTTAATAACGCAGGACATAAAACACGATCCCTGGTCTGTCAGGACCTCCCTGGCTATCCCCACCCGGCTAAACAGAAGCATGAGCTCCTTGGCTACCGCCGCGCGTAGGGGTAGGGTTTCGGGGTACCTGGTGGCGTAGTCCACCAGCACTAGGATGTACCGGTGCCCCCGGCTGGTTTTGGGGAGGGGCCCCACGATGTCGAGGGCTATCCGGTCGAACGGGGTCTCTATGATGGGCATGGGAATAAGGGGGTTTCTGGCCGTGGCTCGAGGGGCTGCCCGCTGACACTCGGGACACGCCTGGCAGTGCCGTTCTACGTCCCTTTTTTACCCCTGGCCAGTAGAACCTCGCTAAAACCCGGTCCCAGGTTTTGTCCATGCCCAAATGGGCCCCCAGGAGGTGTGTGTGGGCCATAAAGAGCACCTTGCTGACGTACGGTCGCGGGACCACTAATTGTTCCCTCACCCCGCCCTCTCCTGCCACTACTCTGTATAGCAGCCCCCCCCTGGTGCTGAAGTGTGGGTGTGGTGGGTGACTCACCGAGTCCCGTGCCTGTCCGTCGTGGGCCAAGACGTGGCTCCACGCGTGTTTTAGCGCCTCGTCTCGGAGCTGGGCAGTGGCGAACTGGCCGGGTCGGGTCGAGCCTTCCCCCCTTTCCGGTAGGAAGTCCGAGAACTCGGTGAGGGGGGAACTCTCCGGCGCCTCCGGGGGGTCTGTTCGGGAGGGGGCCGGGAGGGTTTCCGGGGTGTCGGCGGGGTCCGGCGGCCCGGCGCCGGTGGGTCCTCCCGCCGCTCGGATGGGGGACCCCGGTGGAGAGGGCCCGTTCCCCGCCGAGTCCTGGTCTTCCTCCGTTCGCCCTCCTGGGGAGGACGGAAGCCTGGTAGCCCCGTAGGCCTGTCGCGCTCCCTTCAGCCCTCTGCGGGGTGGTTCTCTCCGGCTCCGGCGTTCGCTTGCGGGGTCCCATAGCCGGTGGAAAATCGGGCAGTCCCTCCCGATCAGCAGCGGTACCGGGAGGTGGGGTACGATCCCTGCCCGCGTCGTGAACGTCCCGTGCGGGGTCCGGATGACAACGTGGCAGGTCTCGTACGTCCGGGTGTCCCCGTGCACGCAGGCCACCTCTATGGGAACCCCTTCCTTCCCGCCCGCCAAGTCGGGGCGGAGGAGAGTGACCACGCTGCCGGTGTCCACGAGGGCTTGCGTGTCCCGGTTCATCACCCGCGCCGGTATGGTCGGGCTTCCTGACGTCCCCTGCGTCCAGCAGGTCGCCAGCATGCAGGGCCGGTTCGTCCCCGGGTCCGCGTCGGCCGACGGCATCGACGCGTCTCGGTTCCCCGGGCAGTCGCGAGCGAGGTGGCCGGGTTGGCCGCACCCATAGCAGCGCCTCCACTCGCTCCTCTCCTGCCTCCAGCTCGGCGGGTCGGGGAGGTGTCTTGTGGCCCCGGCCGCGGGTCCTCGTGGGTCCCGGCGGGTCTCGGCGCGTCGTGGGGTGGTCCCGGTTCGGGCGCTCTGTTGTGCCACCTGCCAGTTCTCCAGTCGCCGAACCAGGTCGTCGACTGTGTCGGGGTGGTGGTGGGCCATCATCTGCCGCGCGTCCGGCGGGAGCCGGCGGAGCGCGTGGTCGATGATCACCCGATCGATGGGGCTGGGCCCTTCCCCCCCCGTCAGCCACCGCTTCACCAGCCGAGTGAGCTGGGCGATCTGCGTTCGGACGGCGTCCCGGCCGTCGAGCCGCCAGTCGGCGACGCGTTGCGCGCGGGCCGCGAGGTTGTGGCCGTAGTAGGCCAGGATCGCCTGCTTGAGGGTCGGGTACTGCCGGGCGGCCTCCGCCGGTAGGTCCTGGCTCGCCTGCTGGGCGGGCCCGGTGAGGAACGGGGCCAAGATATGGGCCCACTGCTCCTCTGGCCAGCTTTCCCTCTGGGCGGTCCGCTCGAACATCTCGAGGTAGGCCTCCACGTCGTCGTCGGGGCCCAGCCTGGAGAGCCGGCTGGTCGGGGCGGCGGTCGCGGCGGACTGCTGGGTGAGCCGTAGTACGGCCTCGCGGAGCAGGGCTAGACTCTCCGCGGTCTCCCGCTGCTGCTGCTGGGCGGACGTCGCCGCACTCTCCTCCGGGTTCCCCAAGTGTCCGGTACGTGGTAAGAATAGCGCGGACAGCAAGGGTGAAAGCCGTTGCCGGCGTTTATTCAAAGCAGTGCAACACAGTAAGAACGGTAATAGCGAGCTAGGGTCTCCGCGAGCCTCGTAGTCTCTGGCGCCTCCGTGTCGTCCTTATCCCTGCTCTCCTCGAGTCAGTCCTCCGCTCCCCTTTTAGAGGTCTGCACCCACGTGTCCTCCCTCCGGCCAGGTGTCCCTCATCCGGCTGATGGGGGTGGGGTTGTGTTGCTCTCTGCCTCCGGCTGGTGGATGGCGGTGGTACACGCCCTCCACCACAAGCCCCATATATACACACTCAGACAAATAGGTACGCACACTCACTCACACGCAAATACAACACACAAACTGAATAACTTGTGATTAATGTGTGTGTGTGTGTGTGTGTGTGTGTGTGTGTGTGTGTTCCCTGTGTGTACAACATATATTACAGTACGCATTGCCTCCTATAAAGCTCTGTTCTGTAGACGCGCTTAAAGGTCGAGGCGTTGAGATATTCAAGCTGAAGAAACTAATATTACTATAATAAATTCTCATATTATATGATAATATAAAACTAGAATATATTATTATATAAAAGTATTAAGATAATTTAATGGCAGGGGTTTGAAGGAGCAGATAAATATCACAATCTACATTCCACACGTCCCTTATCTCTCTTGCTCTCGCTCTCTTTCACTGTTGCTCTCTCGCTCGCTCGCTCTCTCGCTCTCGCTCTCGCTCTGTCTCTCTCTCTTTTAAATATATTTATTTACATCCTGTTTATAATAGATCTTCTGTGAGAGGTTCTCTGTGGGATTCCTGTCCTGGTTTCCTGCTGATGTAGTGCGGTGGTGTTGCTGGAGGCTCCGTCCCTGTAGTCTCTCTCCTCTCTCACCCCAGCACTACAGCTTTAGCCCACACCTCCTCCTGCTCCTGCCTCCTCCCCTCCTTCCTGTCGTCCTGCCTTCTTCTTTCTCCTCCATCCCCTCCTTTTCCTCCTAACCCTCTTCCCCTCCTCCCCTGCTTGTCATCCTGCTTTTTTTCTTCCTCCTTACCTCCCTAACCTCCTCGGTCTCCTCCTTTCCCCCTGCCCCTCCTCCTCCTTCACCCCTTCTCCTCCTACTCCTTATCTTCTCCTCCTCCTCCTGCTCATGCTTTTTTTTCCTCCTCCTGCTCCTCTGGGTTCATTAGGGTGTTTGAGATGCAGAGTCCTCTAATCAGTGCTCCAAACTCTCTATTCTGGTCACTCTCCTCTCAGGTCAGCACAGTGGATTAGAGCTGATCACTTGGTGTCTGACAAAGGCCGGTGTAAAGGTGTTGGACTTGTCTGAAGCTCCTCAGAGGAGCCAACCGTCTGACTGTGAGGAAGTCAGGACAGCACTCTCCAGTCACACTAAAGATTTGACCTCAACTCTTGTGTTGTTCTCATCGTTCATTCGGACCAATACGCTATCAATCTTTGACCACTCTCTTCTGAATAGGTTTCCTCACTTATGACAATAACATGGTCACCATGGCAACAGAACAATCAACACCCAGCCCCCGGCTCACCTACCTTCTGGTCGTGATCAACGTGTTACATCCTGCCATAAGTTGGTGTAGTTTGGTATAGCTTGTTGTAATTGAGCGTAATATAGCGTAGTTTAGCATAGTATAGTGTAGGGTGGCATATTTTTGAATAATACAGTGTAGATTAAAAGTAGTATAGTGTAGTATGGAGTAGTTTAGCATGCTAAGCTGAAGCATGTCGTAGTTTACCATGGTATGGTGGTATGGTATGAAGGACTTCAGCATAGCGTGTTGTAGCATGGTGAAGTCTGGCCTAAATCTGTGTAGTTCGTTGTGGTCCGGCCTGGCTCTGTGTAGTTGAACAGGATGTGTTGTTATTTTGTCTCTGCGTGTTGAAGCGGATTCATTGAGGAGAATTAAAAGTTTGATCACGGCCGCAGCGTCCCCAGAGTTTATAAACTCCTCTGTCTTCAATGGAGGACTCCAGCGCCATCCATCCCTGATTGCAGAAGCGAGGCGGGGGAATTGGACTGAGTAGGTTATTGAAATGAGAGAATGCAGACTGAATGGCTGTGAATACGACCGAAATGAAGCAAAGTCTTTATTACTGAGTGGGTGGGCTGGGGGGAGGGGCTCCCCCCGCTGAGCCCCCAGCTAATGGCTGGTTGTTGAGGTGTGTGTGTGTCTGTTCGCGTGTGTGTGCGACGTGTGTGGTTGGTTGCGTGTGGCTATGAATTTGTGTGTTCTGTATGTATGTGTTGGTGTTATGCACTATTTGTGTGTGTGTGTCTGTATATGTCTGTGTGTGTTGGTATGAATTTGTGTGATCTTTATGTTGGTGTTGGTGTCTCATGCACTATTGGTGTCTTTGTGTGTGTGTGTGTGTCTCACCAGTCTCTAAACTCCATCACCCCTTGGCAACAGGTACACGTTGCTAGGGCAACGCTGGGCTGTCAAGTTGTACGCATATTTATGAGGGTCTGCCCACTGCATGTGTACGTGCACACTGCATGAGTACGTGCACACTGCATGTGTACGTGTACGTGCACACTGCATGTCGTATGTGCGTATGTGAACCGGTTTGCTAGATTTGTGTGTCGATAAGGTTCATGAATTTGTTTACCAACGTGTGTCTGTGTTTGTGTCTGCGTCTTAACAGTTAAACATTTACATAAACTGCCCACAGCAACATCACATGCATCAAATAAACACACACACACACACAGATGCGCACACACACACAGAAAAGTAGTATGTCTGGCTCAAGGAGGACACTTGAGGTGTGTGTGTGTGTGTGTGTTTGAGAGGGTGACTAGGTCATAGCCTCGTCTCTCTTCACTCTGAGGGGGAGAGTGGTGGTATTTTTTTGTGCTTTGACAATGTAAATAACATCCATAACAATGCAGCACTAATGGTGTGCGTGTGTGTGTGTGTGTGTGTGTGTGTGTGTGTGTGTGAGTGTGTGTGTCAGATGCATATGCCAGCACTACCAGTGAACCTAACGATGTCCCTGTGGCCCCCCCCCCCCCCCCCCCCCCCCCTTGCTCATCTAGTGCTGCAGAACATGCTAGGATATACTAGAACACGCTAGGATATACTAGAACACGCTAGGATAGACTAGAACATGCTAGGATATACTAGAACACGCTAGGATAGACTAGAACACGCTAGGATATACTAGAACACGCTAGGATAGACTAGAACAAGCTAGGATATACTAGAACACGCTAGGATAGACTAGAACACGCTAGGATATACTAGAACACACTAGGATATACTACAACATGCTAGGATATACTAGAACACGCTAGGATAGACTAGAACACGCTAGGATATACTAGAACACGCTAGGATAGACTAGAACAAGCTAGGATAGACTAGAACACGCTAGGATAGACTAGAACAATCTAGGATAGACTAGAACACGCTAGGATATACTAGAACACGCTAGGATATACTAGAACGCGCTAAGATAGACTAGAACATGCTAGAATATACGAGAACACACCTGAATTTACTAGAACAAGCTAGGATATACTAGAGCATGCTAGGATATACTACAACAGGAAGCCCTTTTGTGGTCGAGTCCACATTACCTCGACATATATTAAAACTGTTCTGTTGTTCCCCTGTGGTACCACCTTTAAACAGACACGCATGCACGCACACACACACACACGCACGCACACACAGAGCCTAGTTAAGTTCTATCTCTGTCTCTGGAGACGGACACAGGCCATAAATCACAACACGATATCCTTCTAACACACGCAACCTTAATGTTGTGCTGTCATACATGTTCTGATTCATCCATTTCTCTCTCTCCCCTCTATTAGGCATCTATATTATTTATATTCCTTTCATCTCTCTCTCTGTTCCTTTCTCTCTGTATCTGTTCCGCTCTCTCTCTATTATTCTTTCTATCTTTGGTCTCCTGCCATAGCCTAGACACGCACATAACACAACCACCCACCTCTACACACACCTTTCCCAGCACAAACACACAGACAAGCACACGTACCCACACACACACACACACACACACACACACACACACACACACACACACACACACACACACACACACACACACACACACACACACACACACACACACACACATAGACACACACACACACATAGATACACACACACAACCACAGATACACACATGTACACGCACACCACAGATACAATCAGAGCTGAACATGACCTCGTTGTTTGTTTGGACAGATGGTCCCAAAAAATCTTTTTAGAAAGACAATATGCTCGCGTTACACCTGTTGCAAAACACTTTGAAGCACACACACTCACACACTCACACACACACACACACACTCTCACACTCACACGTAGACACAGAAAACAATGTTGTCTTTGCGCGCGGCCGTTCCCGCCATCTGTTGGGCGATCAGAGAGAGGCGAGATGTGAGGCAGCAGCAGGGGACCGAGCTAACAGCTAGCCTCCGCTAATGCTCCCGTCGCTATGGCTCCCGTCGCTACGTCAACGCGCTCGCTAAGCTAGCATTGTTAACACTCTGAGCGGCTAGTTTATATATCCAAAACAATAACTATAACAGAGTATAAATATTCATTATTATTATTTGTGTTTAGTATCCATAAGCTATAATATGAATCTAATAACTGACTCAAGCGAGCAGAGTCCAGGCTGATCAGGGGTACGGTCTCTCCAGGGCTGGTCTCTTCAGGAGCCCCGTGAGGACTGTAGGGGGTCCCCCTAGGTGTGTCCCCTCTGCGGGGGTCCAGACTCTCACACACTCTGTAGACCCTTAACACAGGCTAGTTACAGGAATAGGGAAGGAGGGAGAGTTACACAGGGGAGAGAGGGAGGGAGGGAAGGAGAGGGAGGGAGGGAGAGTTACACAGGGGAGAGAGGGAGGGAGGGAAGGAGAGGGAGGGAGGGAGGGAGGGAGAGTTACACGGGCGAGAGGGAGGAAGGGAATGGGAGAGCAAGGGAGATGGAGATGGTTTAACAGTGAAGACGAGAAGAAAGGAGAATATAATAGACCTGAGAGGAATACAGAGAGAGAGAGAGAGAGACCATTTTGCATGTTGAAGAGAATGGCTCTGTGCGTGTGTGTGTGTGTGTGTATCTGATTCATTATAGCATACGATACAGTGAGTGTGATGTTAGTCATATCGTGTGCGTGTGTCAGAGCGTCTAGGTGAATGTTTATGTAATAGTTGTTTTGACAGATTGTCCTAAAAAAGCCTGTGTGTGTGAGTGAGGCCATGTTAGACTACTGTTAGCTAGAGTGTACGTGCTGTTAGTCACAGCATTGTTTATCTTTCACCAACACAAGGTGTTCAATTTGTGTGTTTCTGTGCAGTCTGTTGGTGACAAAGCATTTAGCTCTGATGTGACACACACACACACACACACGTCCATGCAGTGTTATCCTTGTGCCTCTGGCAGGTTCTCTCTCTCTCTCCCTCTCCCTCTCCCTCTCTCTCTCTCTCTCTCTCTCTCTCGTTGTGAGGGAGTCTCTGCTGTAGATCTCATTGAGTTGCTCTTCAGTCGTGTCTCCTCACTCAGAGGTTAGGCTCCTCCCAGAGTGAGTGATGGGCGTGTTCCGTCCTCACGCCCCACCTCGTCGTTACCCCAGTGTCGGGTAACCATGGCAACTAATTAAACGAGTGTGCGTTATTTGAGGGAACCTGCACCGCCGGTGATGTGTTTGGGTTCTACAGGGGAAAAGCAACCTGTCCATCAAATCCCTCTCGTAAATGTCCTAAAATGTACTTTTGGTCCCAATCCCTTTAATTATATTTCACTGTTTGATATATGAACCAATTGTTAATATTTTCAATATTGAATCCATGTTTCTTTGTATAATAATAACCAGCCTCAGCAGTAATGTTCTGTGCATATAAAACTGTTTTCATCTGTTTGTGTCCAGACTGAACAATTGTAACCTCATATAGAAGTAACTCCTCTAAACAAACACTTTTATAAACCCTGGAGGCTCAAATAAGATGAATGACTTCACTCTGCCAGAGCTAAATTACTTTCATAGTTTTGCAAGCTAAATTAAGACCGACCCAAGCTAATAAAGGAGCGTTGTCTTGGTACCTAGCAGCAAGTGGTAATGCAATGGTGCTAACTGTCGGGCTAACTGTTGGGCTAGCCAGCATCGTGCTAGCGCTCCTGCTAGCGGTTGTGCTAGCGGTCATGCTAGCTAGCCTCTGTCGGGCCACTGGTCTGCTTAGCTGTTACGCCTGGGTTGTGCTAGGTTGTCACTGGACGTGGTCGGTGTAGCAGCCTCGCTAACGGTCATGCTAGCAGTTGCGCTAGCCAACAGTCATGCTGCTGGTTGTCCTAGCTGAAGTTTGTGGTTGCAAGTCACACTAGCATAGTTGCTACCTGTCATTTGAGCGGTCGTGCTAGCTGTCGTGCTAGCGTAATGCTACTCCCCCCCCCCCCCCCCCCCCCCCCAGCGTGGTGCCTTCCTCAGGCTGCGACTGCAAGGGTCTGAGCAGGAAGAGCAAACTTAATTAGGCTCCACTCCAGCTCCTCTGCCGCGCTGGGCGGTGATCGATTGGTTCTGCCTGACACAATAAGAGCGTCTGACACAATAAGAGCGTGCACAGTGACAGGAGGGCAGCCAACGAGCACTGAGTGCTTCCAGGAGATTCATTCAGCTGGACACTGTGTGTGCCCAAACACATACACACACAGGCACACATACAAACACAAAGACACAGGCACACACACCCACAGTCACACACACACACATACATATAGATACAGATACTCACACACATAAACTTACAGATACACACACTCAGACTACTAGATTGAGTTAGAGAGGAGGACAGGTCTCAATGGACCCTCAGATTGAATCTTTAATGAGACTGAATCTAAACTTTCACATACACACACTCTAAGAGGTCAAAGTGGTCTGCCAGTCTGGCCATTACCCCCCCAGAACAACATTTAATTATTCATAATATGCACACATAATCATACACAAACACACTCACACACAGACATGCTATTATCCATAATGCACTGCACCTACAACACACACACACACACACACACACACACACACACACACACACCCCTTGGCCCCAGTGCTCTCTGCTGCCATGGTAACGGTACCGCAGACACGGTCACTGCAGGCTCATCTTCACACTGATGAGGCGGTGGGTTGCCATGGTGCGTTGCCGGGGCTGGTTGCCGGGGAAGCATAATCCTCATCCCGTCTGTCGCCATGAAAATGTAATGATTCACCACTCCCCAACTCTCCCCCCGCAGTGTGTGTGAGAGGATTCTTCTATGGTCTTATGTGCGTGTGTGCGTATCAGAGTGTGTGTGAGAGAATTCTTCTATGGTCTTTTGTGTGTGTGTGCGTATCAGAGTGTGTGTGTGAGAGGATTCTTCTATGGTCTTTTGTGTGTGTGTGCGCGTATCTGAGTGTGTGATTCATATATATTGTCTCTTTTATTTTCCACCAAACTTATATGAAACTTTACTGATACACTCATCTTATACTGATATATTCAGCTAAAGCTCTTGATTGTGTGTTTCTGATGTAATTCAGTCTTTAGTATACTGCTTAATCTCTCCCTGTTCTAAATTGATGTCATGATGTCACCTGTTGATGTGTGTTTGACCCTGACTTTCTGACCTCTGACCTCCTTCCCTCTTGCATTCCAGGACGAGGAACCCACGGAGGAGAACGGCCGGATCGAGCCGGTCGGGAGCGCAGACTCCTTCCTGGACCACGCCCCCGTACGGAACATAGAGTAAGTCCACCAATCACAAAGCAGAATGGCTGCTGAGGGGGGAGGGACTAACGTTTGGCTCACTAACTCGTTCACATTTCGTGCATGTCTAGCATGAATTTATTAACTGAACTACTGACCAGACTTTCATAGAGCAATTTATTACATCAATAAATAATACAGTTCATCGGATCAGTTGGTGATGTCACAACCTCCATGTTTTCCAAAGATCACGATATTCCGAAACTGGATGATCCCAGAATTGGGTCATTGGGTCTTTTGGTGTTATGGTCATAACACGCATGTTAGCAGTACATGTTAGCGGCACATGCTACCACTGAGTGCTAGCTTGTACCGTTAACGTGCGTGATATGGTCAGGTTGTTGTGATCCCGTTAGCGGTGCGTGCTAGCGCTCCGCGGCGTGGTCACCCGTTGCCCGCGGGCATTAACCGGAGTGGTTTGTTTGTTCCGCTCGGCTGCGCGATGCTCGGCAGTTTAATATTCAGGTACTGTGTTTGTTTATTCCGCTGGTGGCTCTGACCCTTCCTCCTCCACTTCCTCGTGGTTTAATGGTGCTGTAGGAACCCACTGACCCATGGCTCTGCTACATGCGGTACACCGCGCTCTGACTGTGAAGGCTGATATCTCCGCTCTGTTTGTATTATTTGTGTTGTTTGTGTTGTTGTTGTTGTGGTTGGCCCGGGACGTGTTGACAAACCATTCAATTAGATCAGGGATTTAATTGCAACGCAGAATGTTGTGTTCTAAATCAGTTAACGGCGCGGTCCCCATGGTAACGTGCAGATATTTGGAACCATATTTCGGTTAATTCTGTTTTTCATCAAGTTAATGAAAACTTGTTTTTATCAAAGCAGTTTAAACAACACGGGGAAATGACGAGGTTTAGCTTCTCTCACCGGTTCTGATTCACTTGAGTTTAACTGAAGGAGTCTGAAGTTATCGGTTGATGCAAGTCACAGAGAAATTCTAATTATACCAACATCTGCTGTCGTTTACACAAGTCTTCCTTTTTAATAGAATATAATATTATATTCAATAACATCAACGAGAGTTTCCTGAAGAGTCTGAAGTCATAACAGGACTCCTGATGAGAAATCTGAAAGTTTGATTTGAAGTTTCCAGGTATGCTGTTGGTTTTAGCAAACTCTCAAAACAAAACCAACGACCACCATTTTGTAGCCACCAGTAACCCCAGAGCCGAGCACCACCTGGGTTAAGACGACGAGGCTAAAGCTAACTTCACCAAGTATGCCAACGGCAGACTTCTAGCTTAGTAAGCTAATTAATGAACTGCTACGTAGCGCTACTAAGAAAGCTTACGTTGCTTACTTTTAGCTTAGCAAGCTAATTAGCAAACTGCTAGGTGATACTAGCTGTGATGACGGCTGAAGCCTCTCCCCGGGTTGGGGGTGAGCTCACCGGGGGTCCTCTGCATGTGTTTGGCTGATCTGGATCCTTCTCTTTACTTCACTTTCCGCCTCTTTTTAATTCTCTCACCGCTGGGCTGTTTCGGCACCACCTGATTCATGTGTTCTCTTGTTTTCCCCTTCATCACTCCCTCCCTCCCTCTATTCCTCCCTCCCCCCTCTGCTCCTTCCCCCAACCTCCCTCCTTCCTCACTCCCCCCCCCCCCCCCCCCCCCCCAGAGGCATGGTGCGGCTGGTGGAGGTGACCAACGACGGGGGCCCCCTGGGGATCCACGTGGTGCCCTTCAGCTCCAGGGACCGCAGGTAACCAGAGGGGGAGGGAGAAGGCTGGGGGGGGGAGGTGGTGGAAAGTATGGGGGGGAGGGAGGTAGAGAGAGATATTGAGGGGAGATACGGGGGGAGAGGAGGGAGGAGAGATATGTTTTTGCTGAGGTTCTGTTTTAGTGCACAGCCACACACACACTGTACTGTTAATTATATTTTCTGCCCATGTGTATTTCTGTAACACACACACACACACACACACACACACACACACACACACACACACACACACACACACAGGGGCCCTCCGCAGCAGAGGCCCTCCCCAGCAGAGGGTCTGCTATGTGAGGAATGCGGTGTACATTTCCCCGTGTGATATTAGTTCAGGATGTAGCGATCACAGCCCCCCCCCAGAGCCCCGGGTACAGCTGGGTTGAGGTCCCTGGGACTAACCCCTCTGGACTCTGGACCTATCCATCACCAGCCTGAGGGTGACCTCTGACCTCTGACCCGGGTCAGGCCCGTCTGTGAGGGTCTTCGGTTCTAAACCATTCCGCTGTGGAAGAGGAGCAGGATGGTCTAGAGGCCGCTCTGTTGACTAGCCCCAGGTTCTGGGTTCGATCCCCAATGTCCACGGTCTGACCTGTAGGCCTCCTAGAGCCAGGTGACCTCTGACCCCTCCCTGCTCCCTGATGAGGGTCTGGATTCCCTGGAAGTCCCTGAAGACGACAGTGGCTGCTGGATGACTCCATAGGAATAGAGATGGAGGAAAGGATGTGGATCAGATCCCGCTGTTCAGAACACCTGCAGGATCAGTTCATCGTAGCACCTACCCGAGTGAGAGGGGCCCCTCCCCAACTGAGAGGGGCCCCTCCCCGACTGAGAGGGGCCCCTCCCCGACTCAGAGGGGCCCCTCCCCAATCAGAGGTGCTGCCTCACGTTGGACCAACACACACCCTATCACTCGCCCATGCGTGTCCTTGTGTCCGTGTGTGTGTGTATATATTATATATTGATACTTATCTCTGTAAGCGCCGCCGAACATGGCTCTCGTAGAAAGCGTTCCCGGCTCTCTGCGTCGGCGGAGATAATCCCCCCCTGATAAGAGGCGCTCCGTATCAGTCCCCCTGCCGCCGCCACACCCGGGCCGCGCAGCGCAGCGTTACCGTGACAACCAGATTAGGTCGCCGGGGGCGACCGAGAGGAGGAGGAGGAGGCGGCGACTCCGTTGTGGAACTCATCGCCGGTCGGTGATAACATCACGTTGCCGTGGTCACGCTCGGCGCGGTGATCGCATCACTTCCTGCCCCCCCCCTCCATCAGGCTGAGAGTGCAGGGTTCATAATCACGTTGGGGTCGGTTCTGTGTTCATTGGTGGAGCCGCGCTGCGCACTAAGAGAGCTAGCTAAGTTAAGTTAAGTTACCCTTTATTTGTCCCTTTAGGGGGAAATTCTTTCTCTGCTTTTGACCCATCCGGGTAGCCGGTGAACATACACTCACAGAGGTCCACACACACGGGGGCACACAGGCAGTCCCGGAGCAGTGGGCTGCCGCAGTGCAGCGCCCGGGGAGCAGGTCGGTGTTTCAGGTGCCTTGCTCAAGGGCACCTCATCCGTGGAAGAGGACGTAGGAGAGTGCTGTACAACTACTCCCCCCCCCTCCACATATTTTGCCTACCGGTCGGGATTCGAACTGGCCACCCTCCGGTCACCAGTCCAACTCCTCAACCAGTATGCCACGGATGCCCCAATCAGCGCAGCACTAAGAGAGTTAGCGCGGCGCAGCTCTAAGAGAGTAAGCGCGGCGCAGCGCTAGGAGAGTTAGCACGGTAGAGCGCTAGGAGAGCTAGCGTGGATTTTCATCCCGGGAATAAGAAGAGCCCCCGCATAATGTCTGATTGTGTTAGCGGGCGGGGCCGTCTGGGGTAATCTGTTTGAACCTGTGAACTCAAAACACACACACACACACACACCGACACACACCTCCATAATCAGATCTAGTGGATTATGAGCGGTGGAGGGGGCTTCACTGAGGACGTGAGCCTTTCCTCAAAGTCACGGGCAAAGTCGATGAATAAATAAACACAGAACTAAATGTAATGTTTATCAGAGGATAACAGGTGTTTGTTTTAATTCACTAAGGAGAGCCATCAGTCTAGTTTAGCTCCAGATAGCTGTCTCTAAACAACCTGACACGCCAACACTTACACCACCATCAGCTTCTGAAGTCTGTTCCCATCATGTGCTGCTCCTCTTCCCAGTCTGAGTGCTGGTTTTACAGACTGTTCCATTAACTGCCACTGAGGAACTAGCTTCCATGAGTGGAGGCATTAGCCGTCGGTTACACTGCAGTCCTTAAATAAATAATAATAAATATATTATTTAACTAACCTGCATAGGACAGCACCCAAATTAGCACCCATAGGGAGACCTCATAGTTCATAAGTGTGCGTTAGAGGGAGGCATGACACGCCAATGTAGTTTGGTTTCAATGGTCATTTTAACTAAATTGTATTTGTGAGATGAAAACATAAATTTATTTTATACTGTATTCATATATATGTATATAGATATCTTGTCATACAACTGTTTAGTCTTTAACCGCCGCATCCTTGCTGTTATAAATAACTGACGCGATCGGCCATTTTGAGTAGGGTTTTCCCGCCCTTTTTAACCGTTCTGTCCTGGTCTCCTTCAGGACCCTGGGCCTGCTGGTGAAGCGCCTGGAGCGGGGGGGCAAGGCGGACCAGCAGGAGCTGTTCGAGGAGAACGACTGCATCGTGTGCATCAACAACACAGACTTGCGCAACACGCGCTTCGAACAGTAAGACCCACAGACTCTCCTCCCGCAAGACTCACTTATTCAGAGTCCACCTAGACTCTGCATAGCCTCCTCCCTTACCCCCCCCCCCCACGGCCTGGCACTTAAAAATAGTACTTAGCATTGTGTAGCATCTTATCCTAGATAGAGATGGGCGATATGGCCTAAAATCCATATTGCGATATAAATTGCAGCCTCTTGCGATAACGATATATATCACGATATAAAATCATAAAATAACCGTTTCAGAACAGGTTACATAGACCCTAAGGAAAGCCAAACTGCTAAATGCATTTAAAAAAAAGAGAAATATAGTATGTCATTTCGAGAACATTTATTATGAAACACTGTAATCATACAACATAATGTTGCAGATAAATAAAATTAGTATTGGGTTTCTTTCCTTTAGTGCAAACCATTCTAAAAGGCACTACACTTAGTTTAAGTCCTTGGTTCTTAAATGCCACCCAAGATTCAGAGAACAGACGGGTGTATTTCTAGATAAGGAACAGACACTGTACTGACAATTAGGGATGGGCATGATTAATTGATGATCGATCATTGATTTTTAAGATTTTTGTCGATTACGTGATATTTTTAACCATCAAAAGGAGGTTGACCCAGCCGGAGAGGTGGTCTCAGAGACGTTGCTCAACATGGAGCAAAGAGGAGACGGAACGTCTTTTGGATATTTGGGTCCGATATCCAAAAGACGTTCCGTCTCCTCTTTGCTCCATGTTGAGCCACCACCCGACGGTCCGACAAAAGCAAGTAAAAAGTATGCTGGAAAACATAACTTAAAAATGCCGATGCATTTAACACATTCCGAGTCAGGATGAGGGAGAAGGAGTTGGACCAGTCCGCAGATCAATGTATATCACGCTGGATATCCATGATTGTTTACTTTCACCGGTGCTTCCCCCCCCCTTTTTCTTTAACGCTTTACAACGCCCCAGACCTTTTTGTCCGATGATTTAACCCATTCAGACCGGATCACGCATCTGTGCGTGTTTACCTTTAAGACAGGATTGCGCATCAATGCGTGTTTACCATTAACCCATTTGTACGGCTGCACGGAGCAACATTGTATCTACTAGATACAATGTTGCCCCGCACAGCAGCCGGTACAAATGGATTAACGTTCTTTGCACACATGCAGGTTTGTTGACGAATTCTGGCACTGTTGCGAAAATTGCAATGTGAAAAGGAATTGCACCAAACCAAAAATTAAACATTGTATTTTGCGTCATCAACATGCATTATCGCGATAGAATTAAAATCTCTATCGTAGGCCATTTTTTTTAATCGTTTATATCGTATATCGTTTATATCACGCATTACTAATCCTAGATATCTTTGGTACTTAGCATTGTGTAGCATCTTATCCTAACTATCTTGGTTGTATACGGGGAATGGGTTAACCTAGCGGTTGTTAGTGCTTGGTTCTGCTAACATCCTTACTGTACCAACTGCGATATATTGTTGCTTCTCTTTCTTCTGACAGATGTAATTATATAAGTCGCTTTAGATTAAAGCCTCTGCTAAACACCCTCAATGTAAATGTAAATGTCCTACCTTGCTCGGCTACAGACTGTCCTCCACGCTATGCTAGGCTAACCCGTCCTGTGCCTGTTTAGGCTAGCGTCCCTCTGAGAGGAGTGCATTATTCACAGCTCTGCTGGCCTCACTGGTCGCTTAGCTTCCGGGGCTCGGCCCCTATGGGTCCTGCTGACGTAGCCGTAGCTCGGCATTAGCATCCTCCGCCCTGCTCTTTGTAGCACCAGTTAAGCAGGTAGCACGACGTGGTGATAGTATGTAGCATGCTGTGCTACATACGGTGGGCTTACTCTGACCAGTTGAGTTCAATGTAAAACGATATTGAGAGCAAAGTAACGACACAGATCGACTTCATCAGCTGTACACGTTGTTTTAGTTTCATTGATTCATTGTTTCACGGACGGGACCACGAGGAGAGATGAAGGAGCAGGCTGAAGCAGAGGAGGAATTGAATGTGGCCTAGGGCCGAAGCTGGGAATCAAACCTGCGGCCACTGCAGGGTGTACCACCTGTGGGGTTAGCTTGCCCCACCTCCCCTTTCCCTTCTGCCGCATATCCCTGAAGTGAGCGCTGTTGTTTCACACTGAGTCACATGTCCGCTATCTAGCTGTTAGCTACCTAGCTTTCTCCTAGTGTAGCGCCGCTCGACCTCTGGTGCGTGTTGTCAGGATAAACGCGCTGCCTCCAGTCTTCTGCAGGATGCATAATTCATAGCTTCTGTTGTTCAGGGAGACATGCTGTGTGATAGAGCACTCTTAACACACGCACGCATGCACACACACACACACACACACACACACACACACACACACACACACACACACACACACACACACACACACACACACACACACACACACACACACACACACACACACATAAAACTCACACGCATGTATTTGAAAGCTGAGGGATTAGGGTCCACATTCCTGGCGTTCCTGGTCTTGGGAACGTTGCCTCCCAACGACTAGGAAATGGGAATCGAACTCGCAAACAACGTGAGTGGCCTCTTGGCCGGTCACTACGGGGCCGGGGGATTCAGAGGAGGGCCCCGAGCTCATGTTTTTATCATCGTCCCCCTGGCCCAGCTGTCTGAGGGTGGGGGTGGAGGTGGATCAGTGTGTCTGGGGGGGGTCTGAGTGAGGGGTGGAGGTGGATCAGTGTGTCTGGGGGGGGTCTGAGTGAGGGGTGGAGGTGGATCAGTGTGTCTGGGGGGGGTCTGAGTGAGGGGTGGAGGTGGATCAGTGTGTCTGGGGGGGGTCTGAGTGAGGGGTGGAGGGGGTGATGTTGATGGAGGTGGGTCAGGGTGTTTGGTGGTGGTTGTAGTGGGTGGTGTAGAGTAGGGGTCTGCTTTAGGGTGGAGTTTCATGGTCATGCTAAGGCTCATAGTGGTGACGAAGTGGTGAGGGCTCATCCCAGAGTGTGGTGGGTGGTGTAACAGGTGTGGCTAACAAGGAGCTACTGCCCCCCCCCACCATCACCACACACACAATCCTCTGCTGGAGCCCCCTTCATCTGCCGCCAAATGAGAGGATTATGGGTATTATTATGGGATAGTGCTGGCTCTGTGTGTTTATAGGCCTGAAGCCAGCAACAAGTGTTCGCTTACCGCCCGCAGATGGAGGGAGATGGTGTGTGTGTGTGTGTGTGTGTGTGTGTGTGTGTGTGTGTGTGTGTGTGTGTGTGTGTGTGTGTGTGTTTCAGAGATTGAGAATATGTGTGAGAGGGAGAGAGCTGGGGTGTGTGTTTGAGAATGTTGGCTGGAGTGTGCATGTGTGTGTAGACATGGTTGGGGATTTCCAGGCTCAACATGACAGTGGGCCTCATGTCTTCTGTAAACTCAGACGCTCCCGACCGGAGTGGAAACACTAACAAGGCAGGAAGGACAAGCATGCATGAGACTTAGGAGGAACTCCCTAAGACCCTACCCTACAGTGGAGGCTTATGAGGACCTATAAGACTCTACTGTAGAGGAGAGTCTGTGTTCCCCTCGGTTTCAATAAAGTTGTCTGAATTTGTCACCCTTCTAACCCAGCTTTATGCATGTAGGGTGACCCCAATTGGCGCTTGTTTTTGTCCTGCCTCACGTCGCTAAACCATGTTCCTCTCTGACCCCGCCCCCTTTCTGACCCCTCCCCCCTCTGTGCCCCCGCCCCCTCTCTGACCCCTCCCCCCTCTGTGCCCCCGCCCCCTCTCTGACCCCGCCCCCCTCTCTCCCCCGCCCCCCTCTCTGACCCCTCCCCCCTCTGTGCCCCCGCCCCCCTCTCTGACCCCTCCCCCCTCTGTGCCCCCTCCCCCCTCTCTGACCCCGCCCCCCTCTGTGCCCCGCCCCCAGGGCCCAGAACATGTTCCGTCAGGCCATGCGGTCGCCCCTCATCGTGTTCCACGTGGTTCCGTCGGCGCTGAAGTCGCGGTACGAGGCGATGTCCCTGGGGGACGGCCGCACGCCGTCGGGCTCCTCGTACGGCTCGGACCGCTTCAGCCCCGACTCGCTGGGCGGGAGCTCCGCCTCCGACCACGCCCCGCCCCCGCGCGTGGGCGTCACCCGCCACGCCTCGCAGACGCACGCCCACTCGCCGCTCCTGGACCACCCCGGGGCAGAGCGGCCGGGGCCCTACCCCGCCGCCAAGCCCCCCACAGGCCACGCCCCCTCGCCACAGCGCGGGCTAGGCTCCGCCCCTGCCCTCGGCGGCTTCACCAAGAAGGTGGGGAGGAGGCTGAACATCCTGCTGAAGAAAGGTGAGCCCCAACCACACCTATGACGTAGGTCTGACCTCATTGGGCTGCCAGGCGTCACCTGACCGCCGTGCTCGTTCTGATTGGACGGTGGCACGCCGTTTGATGTGGAGCTGTTTCCTGGTGTGGGGAAGTTCAGTCGACTCAGAGGAATCCAGCCTCAGTTTGAGGTCAAATGGAGGTCAGGGTGTCGGGAGGGTCAGGCTAGTGGCTCAGCGGTTACAATCCCTGTCGGAAGGTTCTGGGTTCGAATCCCAGTGTCCACTGTCCACCTGTAGACCTCAGTAGAGCCACAACTGCTCTTTAATGACCCGATGGTAAGCTGAGGGTCATTAAAGAGCAGCAAACTGAGGTCAGACTGAGGTCAAACGCCATTGGTCAGCAGGATTTATCTCCCTTGCAGAAACGTAAACATCGGCCAATCCCGCGGGTGCAGCCTTTTGACAGGCAGCTGGCCTGGCCCGCTCCACCTGTGCCAGCTGTCAGGTGCTCTGCTGCCGTCGCCAGGGCCGCGGAGGCGGTTGCTAAGCACCCAAGGGTCCCGGTGTCTGTCAAACCCCGGGCAGGGAGCAGGACCGGGACGTACCATATGGCCGCTGGAGTTTAAAACAGAACCGGTTTCCCTCGCTGGGGGGAGAGAGGAGAGGGGGAGGAGGGCATTGGACCCCAGCCCGGGAAATTAAAAAATAAACCAACCCGGTGGCGCCATCTGTCCACACCGGGAGACGAGCGGGAGGAAGGAGACGCCTTTGATTCCATTAGTTCCTCGCCTGATGAGTAGGTGGATGAGGGATGAGCTGGGTGAAGGGGAGGGGAGGGGGGAGGTGAGGGAGGGGGAGGAGTAAGAGAGAGTGGGGGTGAAGCGGGGAGGGAGCGAGGCTGTAGCGGACCACGGGTCTGTTCAGTCTGGGCGGTGCTCGCCCTCAGCCTGTTCTGTTCTTCTGGTCTGCGGCAGCCACAGACGTTGGGAGGGTTCGGGCGTTTCCCCAGAGCCGCTCGTCTTCTGACTCACCGCATCACTTCCTGCCGCTGGCTAAACTCCTCGCTCGGCGCTCCGATCCAAACGCGGCAGGGATGTCTGTAGCGACCAATCAGAGACCTTCGTTCTGCTGCATGACAATGTGACTAGTGGCCGGTTCTGAAGGGGAACTATTTAACCACAAGGTGTGGATTTTTGCATTGGAAAAAAAACATTGACATTTAAAATTTGAATTTGTACAAATTTGAATTTTTCAAATTTTAAAAATTTCAAATAAAACATTTCACAATTTTCAAGGATTACAATTCCGGGTTCCAACCGTGCCACTTCCTGTCCGGCTTCCCTGTTGAAAGCGTTTCATTACCTGTCCCGCCTCGCCGTTCTGACCGTGTCACTTCCTGTGTGTGCTGCGCCGTCGCCTTAGGTCCGGAGGGTCTGGGCTTCAGCATCACGTCGCGGGACGTCCCGATCGGGGGCTCGGCGCCCATCTACGTCAAGAACATCCTGGCCCGGGGGGCCGCCATCCAAGATGGCCGCCTGAAGGCGGGGGACCGGCTGATGGAGGTGAGGTCACCGCACGGTGGGGGGGAGGGGGGTCAGTTTCAGAACCCACCCTCTAGTGACATCACAAGGGGTGGGAGGGGGGGATGCACCCAGATGCATGGTGGGTAAATGACCCTGCCAGTCAGTAAACTGGACTGTCCCTTTAATCAGCAGCAGGACAAACAGCTTGGTTTAACTGTGGTTCGTTTTGTGTTGAATTGTCGCATAAGCTCCACATTAACTACTGAACCAAGGCTTTTAAACATCTAAGTGACTCTTGAACATTGATGCGTATCATTTAGAAAGACGTATATAGTCTTAAGTAGTTGTGATTTGTACTCTTTAATACGGTCATCAGCGCTTGTTTCCTGGTGGACTGACAGCTGCTGTTCCAAGTGTTTTAGCAGCGAGCTAACTCTAACACTAACGTACCTGCGCAGGTGAGCGGCGTGGACTTGCATGGGCGGAGCCAGGAGGAGGTGGTGTCGCTGCTCCGGAACACGCCCATGGGCGGAGCTGTGAAGCTGCTGGTGCTGAGACAGGAGGACAGCTTCCTGCCCCGAGACGCGGTACGAGGGGGGGAGTGTGTGTGTGTGGGATTGGGGAGTGTGTGTATATTAAGGGGGGGGGGCGTGTGTGTGTATTGGGATGGGGGAGAGTGATTGAGGTAATAAACTGGTATTACCCACATATTATCCCCCATCTCTCAAACGTTCTCCATTTTAGATCAAGTCCATAACGTCTGCTCGCTCTCAGTGTAGCAGCCACGCGCAACATTAGCTTCAGATGGCGTCGGAACAACATTCACCTTTTCCTGCTTCTCTTTCTACTCAATCTCACGCCTTCCTTCACATTCACCTGATTCCCCTCAGCTCTCTCTCTGCAACTCTGTGTGTCTCTCGCTCTGTTTATTTCTCTCCCCCCTCTCGCTCTCTGTCTCTCTCTGTCCCCCCCTTCTCGAGCTGATTGGCTACATTTCCGTAAAGCAGTTGAATCCTTTCAAACGACACGGTAGAGAGAGACAGATCAATGGTTGCACCTGATTTGTATGCCTTTCTCTAGTCTCCACACACCCATCAGAGACTACACACACACATACACATGCACACACTCTCCCCCACACCAACACACATGTGTGCGTGGACACACACTTTAACAAACACACCTTTACTGAAACAAACACGCACGCCTTAACAAACGCACACACTTGTAGGTGCCTTAAAGAGGCATGTGCGTCTAAGTGTGCGTCTAAGCATTCCTCTGAGCGTCTGTCGCTCCACCCAGCAGATGTCGGCCCAGCTTGACGTCTTCATAAGTCACGCGAGCGTTCGCTAATTCAGCCGCCGTCCCTGAAGGAGGTGTTCTACACAGCGGCGACAGATGCTACCCAGCATTCATCTGGAGAAGCGACGCAGCTTTAAGTTAAAACACGACGCCGGAGTCGGACTCCTCACAAGATGGCCATTTCTTGTTCCGATTAGGCGGGAAAACCTAAACGCAGAGACCTGTTTAAACCGCCTTCAACCACCTGTTTGATGTGTAAGAGAAAGCAGTTCAAACTTAACAACACAACTAGAAATGAGTTCCCACTTTGGTACGTTCAAACCCAGAACACAACTTCTTGAGAAGATTGCTAAACATAAAAGCCTTAGTTCTAGATCCTCTACAGCCCTCACCGCCCAGCGTTATCACAAACCCTCTCCACACGGCCTCAGCCCCCCAGGACCCAATAGCCCCCCATCACGGGCCGACCGGGGGCCGTAATCAGTGTCGCGGCGAACCAGTCAGCCACTCTGGTGCTCGGCCCGATCACAGGCTGTCAGAACGAGCGCTATGCCGGGGGGGGGGGCGATGGCTATCAGGGGATGAGAGGCGGCTGATGGCTCTCTGCGAGTGAGGGGTTTATCTGATGGGGGGGGGCCGGGCGGAAAGAGGGGAGGGTGGGCCGAGGGGGTCTGCGTCGGCGTGGAGACGCAGAGTCTCCATCAAAGCGTATCTCCCGGGGACAGATGGACCGAGGGAGCCCGTCTGTTTTATTAAAGCAGTGTCGGCGCCGTGTGGAACCGAACGCAGACAGTCAAACGCTTTTATCAGCGGAGGGGGGTTCGCTGGGGTGTGGTGTTGTTTGAGACGATGTCATGTGATCTGTAGCGTGCAGTGCTACATTTGTGCGGCGCGCTAGGTACTTAGGAATGTAACTTTTTGTGTTGTGTTGTGCGTTTAGCGAGCGCAACAAGCAAGGTGTCCAGAACTATTCACCGTCATAGAGCCGGGAGTAGGGCGGGAACCAGGGATTTGGGATCTGTTCAGAGCGCTCTCTGGCAGCGTTCAGATCCGACTGACCCCGCTCTCCTCTCCCCTTGCTGCCTTTTTTTAGTCGAGGCCATCGATGTAGTAACCTTGACGTGTTGACCTCGGTCATCTCTCTCCTCGTTCATACACATCCTCTTGTCTCCTTGACAACACATTCGTCCTCTCGTCTCCTTGACTCCATGGCTGCCTTGCTCATGGGCCCTCTGCCTCAATGCATCATGATGAGCCTTCATAGACAGAAATCCTTGAGGAAGTGTTGACCCATGCGGCTCTCTACTCTGTGTTTACAGAGAGGGTTTTAAACAGCTCGGTATTGATCTGAGCTGGATTCGCCTTTTGAATCGTCTGATAGGTGTTGGTGATGTCACAGCTTCCTGACTGTGGTGACCCAGCGGTGCTCTGGTTACCGTGGTGACCCAGTGGTGCTCTGGTTACCGTGGTGACCCAGTGTGCTCTGGTTACCGTGGTGACCCAGTGGTGCTCTGGTTACCGTGGTGACCCAGTGGTGCTCTGGTTACGGTGGTGACCCAGTGTGCTCTGGTTTCCGTGGTGACCCAGTGGTGCTCTGGTTAGCGTGGTGACCCAGTGTGCTCTGGTTACTGTGGTGACCCAGCGTGCTCTGGTAACCGTGGTGACCCAGCGTGCTCTGGTAACCGTGGTAACCCAGACTGCTCTGGTTACCGTGGTGACCCAGTGTTGCTCTGGTTACCGTGGTGACCCAGATGTGCTCTGGTTACCGTGGCAATGTGTTATAACACCTGTCCGTCTCTTTGTCCCCCAGAACGCCAGCCCCCTGACGCAGAGCACCCGAGACTTGGTGAGAACACAACCTAAATAATCTATTTGATGTATATAATCTATATAATCTATAATGTATACAAAATCAATGACTCAAGCATGCAGGCCTCATGTTAATGGGGGGGGGGGAACCATCACCACAACTAAAAGTGACACACATCATCGGCGGCCATCTGGTTTGTTGATGAAAAGGCCTCACCTGCACTCCCATTGTGTGCCCTAGTTAGCCTCTCTGTTAGCCTCTCTCTCTGTTAGCCTCTCTCTATTAGCCTCTCTCTGTTAGCCTCTCTCTGTTAGCCTCTCTCTGTTAACCTCTCTATTAGCCACTCTCTGTTAGCCTCTATCTGTTAGCCCCAATACCTGCGGTGTTTGATCACCTGACCCCCCTCAGACTAACAACCTTCTCCTCACCCGCTCTCAGTCGCAATCACCTCCGCTAACGCCGCCGCCCACAGCTGCCGCTGTCTTAAACGGACTCCGTCTCTTTAAGAGATGCTTGTCTTTTATTGGACATTAAAATGCCGTTAGGATTTCCATAAGGCCGTTTTAAATACATAACTCCCGCCGTAATGGCGGCGTGGCACTGCTCGCGCACACAGAACAATATTTTAACTCCACATCACATCTGGCCCAGGGCCTCTGATTGGCTGCTGTGTGTGGGGTGCGTTAAGGGCTTAATTGGCCGGTTAATTTGATTGGCTGTGAAGCTGGCGGCCGTCATCACAGGAGCTGATGTTGATTATCTACACAGCTGGTGATAACACACACACACAGATGAACACAGACACAGATGCACATACACAAACATGCAGACACACACACACACACACACACACACACACACACACACACCAAACAGATGTGAGCGCACGCATACACACAAAGATTGACGCATGCATGGGTGCACACAAACAAACAAAAACACCCAGATGCACACAGACACCCAGGTGTACACACATTCACAAAGACTCACACCCTTAAATATAACACACACACACACACACGCACAGCGTAGGGTGGTGCTGGCGTCCCAGTATCACCAGTAGGACTACAGACTCTTGGATGTGAGCCCACTTGAATGGAGATATCCGGAGCATTCAGTGGGGCCAACACAATGGGTCTCTCTCCCTCTCTAGCTCTCTCTCTTTCCCTCTGTCTGTACCTCGCTCACTCTCTCTGTCTCTCTCTCTCCCTCTCTCGCCCTCTGTCTCTATTTGCTCTCTCTGTCTCTCGCTCTCTCTCTCTCCATCTCTTTCCATCCATCCCTCTCTCCCTCTCACCCTTTCTCTCATTCTCGCTCACTGTCTTTGTCTCTGTCTCTCCTAAATGTGTGTCAATCTTTCTTCGTTCTTTTGTTTCTCTCCCTTTTTCTGTATCACTCTCGGAACCACACGCACGCATGCACACACTCACATTAAGCACACACAGATTATACTCACTCACAGTAAACGCACATACATAACGCAGACACACACACAAACACGTGTATCAAACGTATATACATTACACAGACGCTCACATTGAGGGCAAATACATTGCACGCAAATACACTGCACACACACAAACTAACATAAAGTAAAAAAAATTAAAACACACACTAACATTAAGCAAAAAATCATTACAAACAAACACTTATATTAAGCAAAAAGACATCACTCCATCACACACACATTAACATTAAGCGATAACATTACCCACACAGACAAACCGACAGACAGACACACACACACACACACACACACCCTCTGAGTACGTCGTGCCACAGCTCCCATCATTAAAGGCATCCATCTTGTCATGCACGCCCCCTCGTGCACTCCCCCGCCGTGCACACCTAATGGACCCGTAACGCCACCTCGCCCGCCCGCTGGTTCTGCTCATCAGTCAGCGGATGCAGGCCCCCCCCCCGCCTTCTAGCACAAAGACCCTAGAAGCTAGAAGATAGCACGGCGGCGCCAGCGCTATGTAAATGCTGCGCTCACACATCCAGTCACCCAACCAATAACACAGCGCTCTGTCCTACGCTATGCAAGGCTATGATAGGCTAGGTTAGGCTAGGCTATGATACGCTTTGTAGCATCGCTGCTGTAAGCACAGTGAGGGCTAGCGTTGGGCTATGTGTGCGCTGGGGAACGTTGGTCGGTCGGTTCGGACATCTCTTCGACTGCTCTCTGGTTTGAAACGGTCCGAACCGGTTCTGGATCTGGTTCAGTTCAGTTGTTGTTTGGTTTTCTATGGTGGCGACACAGGGTCCCTTTAGCCCCAGCCTCACCTTGATGATGTCACCACAACACAGGGTTAGCACGTCACAGCTAGTGTGTCATCAGCGTTAGGCTATCATAGCGTAGCGTGTATTACCATATCGTGCTAAAGCCTTATCTCCAAAAGTACATCCAGCAGCTTCCAAAACCCAGTCCGTTGGGATTCGCCTCCGCCTCTAGATGCGTAGTAGTTCACAGCACAAGGAAACATCGTCACATCGCTAGGGTAGCAACACCGCCTAGCATCATAAGCTTAGCTGAGCAGGACAGCGGAGGTGTTGATTAATGGGCGCTAGCGGAGCTAGCACGCTAGCTCTAGTTTACACATAGCCATTCAGATAGGATCAGTGGGGTAGACACAAAAACACACTGGTTTAATCACGTACACTCACTCAATCAATCACTCACTCACTTACTCACACAGTGACAGGAAAACAGACACACACACACACACACACACACACACACACAAAGTGACAGACAGGTAAGACTGTATTTTATGTCTGTCTTTATCAACATAAGAGTTCAGTACTTCAGATGTAAGGCAGAGAGAGAGAGGACGGATGAGAGGATGAACTGGGACCTGGTTAGACACAGTGGGAGGAGACCTGTATGCATAGACAGAGCTACAAACACACACGTTCCCATGAGCAATTACACACTCTGCTGAACCTCCTGCTCCTCTGCTAATGTCCACTCTTCTTCTTTCTCTCTCTCTCTCTCTCTCTCTCTCTCTCTCTCTCTCTCTCTCTCTCTCTCTCTCTCTCTCTCTCTCTCTCTCTCTCTCTCTCTCTCTCTCTCTCTCTCTCTCTCTCTCTCTCTCTCTCTCTCTCTCTCTCTCTCTCTCTCTCTGTGTGTGTGTGAGAGAATAGGTTGGTTTGGACGCTGAGTTAGCGACCAAACAGCTAGCTGCCGCATCGATAATAGCAGGGTGTGTGTATTTGTGTGTGTGTTTCTGTGTGAGACAGAGAGTTTGAGCAAGGGACACAGATGAAGAGAGAGAGATGAATGGAATACATGAATAGAATTGTATGAAGGAGAGATAAGGTGAGAGATGGAATAAAAGAGAGAGGTGACAGGTTTGAATTCCTTTGTGTGATCTATCCATTCATTCTCTGTCCCTTACTCTCTCTCTCAATCCAACTCCCCCCTCTCTCTCTCTCCATCTCCCTCTATCTCTCTCTCAATCCCCCTCTCTATATCCCCCTCTCTCCATCTAAGTAAGTCATTATTTAATCTCCCCCCTCTCTTTCTCCATTTCCTTCTCTCTCACTATCTCCCCCCTCTCTCTCGATCTCCCTCCATCTCTCTCCCTCTCCCTCTCTATCGCCCCCTCTCTCCATCTCCCTCTTTATCCTGTCCTCTTCCTCTCATTCTCTCTTCATTTAGTTAAACTGCCTCCCTCCTGCCACACTTCCTCTCTGTGCCCACTCTCCCTCCCTCTTTCACCCCTCTCCCTCCCTACTTCTCATCCCCTCTTTCTCGTTCTTACCCTTTACTAAAACTCCTCTTCTCTCCACCCTCCCTCTCACCCCTCTGTCTCCTCTCACCCCTCCCTCTCTCTCCCCTCTTCTCCCTCTCCCTCCCTCTCTCACCCCACTCTCTCCCTTCCTCACCCCCCTCCAGAGTAATTCCATAATAATGCTCAAATGACACTGAGCCTAATGATTGAATTCATTAGACGTGCACCACCACACACACACACACACACACACACACACACACACATACACACACACACGTCATAAACACACACAGGAAACATGCGTGTTCCTTCTATTCAGAAGACAGCTGTCAAATGCAATTGTTGTTATAATAGAGGGAGGGAGGGAGGCATGGGAGGAGAGAGGAAGGGAGAGAGATAAAGGTTGGAAGTGAGATAGCTGGAGAGGGAGCAAGCCATAGGAAACAGACAGAGAGGGGGGGAGAGAGAGAGAGAGAGAGAGAGAGAGAGAGAGAGAGAGAGAGAGAGAGGGGGAGAGTTTTCATGTAAAGTACGTTGTCGCCTGCAGGGCTACAACACAGATTAATACGGCTTCAATCAACTCTCTTTGTGTGTGTGTGTGTGTGTGTGTGTGTGTGTGTGTGTGTGTGTTGTCAGTGTAGTTCAATTGAAAGTGCCTTCTCGTCATGGAAATTGGATAAAACTTTTCTTTAAATGCTATTGCTTGTATCTCTCTCTGTCTCTCTCTGCTGTTTTTCCGTTGATTGTATTGTAGAAATTAACTAGATTTAGGTGCATTTGTTTTGTTGCAAGGTTTGAAGGTTATTCGTTTCTATCTAACCCATTAGGTTGCGGGTTTGAATTGGGCCTTTGGTGTGTTTGTTTTGCGTTAGTTTACTCTTAATCGCTGATCGGTGAATGATGATGGTTTAAAATATGGAAGTCACTTCACTCTGGTGTTGTATCAAGTTTTTTATTTTCTTAAAGGACAATTCCGGTATCTTGAATATTGAGCCTCCTTTCTGGTTCGTCTAGGATGAAATAGAGTGGTTGACACCAAAATTTTGACTACTTTCAAGTATCGTAACGAATACAGTTTTTGTCGTGTTTTATTTGGCATTTTGTGAATCCATTGATTTCCGTTGGAAAACTCATTGCTCGTTGACCGGAAAGGGGGGCTGGTTGTAGTCTTTTCGCTCGGTTCTCCGTCTCAACAGTAGGGCTAGAACGGAGAGAAAAGACTACAACCAGCCCCCCTTTCCGTTTCCGGTCAACGAGCAATGAGTCTTCAAACCGAAATCACACGATCACACGAATCAACAATACTTGATTTGGAACATCAACGAACACCACTAATCACTCGGTGAGTTGCACATTTCGGAAAAATAACATTTAGCATTGTTTTAAGGACAGGTTTGTGAATGCCCATAGCAAGCCATTGTGAAGGAGGCAGGGGCGATTCAAAATGAGCCAAATACCCAAGACAGGACCATTAGTCAAAATTTTGGTGTCAGCAACTCTATTTCATCCTAGACAAATCAGAAAGGGGCTCAATGTTCAAAATAACGAAATTGTTCTTTAAGTACAATGTTGGTTTCAAGACTGAAGCGTTGGAAATTGTCGAATTTAAATAAATAACACAATATTTCTCTCCTCCCTCCCAACTCTCTCCCCCTATCTCCTTCTCCTCTCCCTCCCCCCCTCTCCCCCTTCCTCCCTATCCCTCTCTCTCTTCTCTCCCCCCACTCTCCCCCTTCCTCCCTATCCCCCTCTCTCTCCCCCCAGAAGCTGGAGGAGGAGGAGCTGGTCCTGACCCCGGACGGGACCCGTGAGTTCCTGACCTTCGAGATCCCGCTGAGCGACTCGGGTTCTGCCGGGCTGGGGGTCAGCGTGAAGGGGAACCGCTCCAAGGACAACCACGCCGACCTCGGCATCTTCGTCAAGTCCATCATCAACGGGGGCGCCGCTTGCAAGGTAGGACACCTCCTAGAACTCACTGCGTCTTTTTGTCGCACGCGATGCCTGCGAAGTAGGGTCTCATGCCTGGATCTTCCGGTGCCACCGCCTTTGACCCGTCCTGGGTCACTTCCTGCCTCACTTCCTGTGTCACGTCCTGTAACACTTCCTGTGTGATTTCCCGTGTCACTTCCTGTCTCACTTCCTGCGCCGCTTCCTGCGCCCCCAGGACGGCCGGCTGCGGGTCAACGACCAGCTGATCGCAGTGAACGCAGAGTCTTTGCTGGGCAAGACCAACCAGGACGCCATGGAGACGCTACGCAAGTCCATGTCCACCGAGGGCAACAAGAGGGGCATGATCCAGCTCATCATCGCCCGGCGCGTCCCCAAGCACGGAGAGGTAGGGCTCCAACCCCAGCCCTGACCACTCACTGTGTGTGCGTGTTAGTCTGTGTGTCTGTGGGAATGAGGTTCAGTTGTGTGTGTGTGTGTGTGTGTGTGTGTATGTGTGTGTGAGTGAGGTTCAGATGTGTGTGTGTGTGTGTGTGTGTGTGTGTGTGTGCCTTTGGTGTATGCACTCTATGATCACAATAGATTCCATGCTTTTGGGCGTTTGAATCTCCGGCGATGGATGTTGGCGTTAGCGTCATGTTGTGGTCCGTGGCGATGCGCTTTTTAGAGGAGAGCGGTCAAGAGATGAAACCGCAAGGCATCATAGCCCCACGCCAGGCCCCGCCCACGCCAGGCCCCGCCCACGCCAGGCCTCGCCCACGCCAGGCCTCGCCCACGCCAGGCCCCGCCCACGCGAACCCTTGCTATGCTCCGAGCGCCGCGGGTTCTCCGTTCAGACCAGGGAACCCAGGTGTAGTGGTTCAGTTTGTGGTTCCTCGGATGTCTCTGCTGTTCTGTCCTCAGCCCCCAGCAAGGGCTTCTGGGAAATAAAACGCTGGAACCAGATTAAATAATAACAGCAGCGACCACCAGGCACACGCCCCCTCCACACCGCTCCCTGTGTGTGTGTGTGTCTGGTAGGGTGGGTGTGTGTGTGTGTGTGTGTGTGTGTGTGTGTGTTTGGAGTGTATTTGGGTGTAAGTGTATTTGGATGTGTGTGGGCACTTTGTGTTGTGTATATAAACGGTGTCTGCGTTTACTTTATAGATCAGTGTGTGGTGCTGCTGGGTTTCTTCCTCTGTCTGAACGCTTTATTGATCCAATCTGGAGGCACGCAGGGCTGGAGCAGCCGGGTGTGTGTGTGTGTGTGTGTGTGTGTGTGTGTGTGTGTGTGTGTGTGTGTGTGTGTGTGTGTGTCAGACCGCATACCTTCCCAGCATGACGGCTATCACACCTGTACCACTATGTTTCTCTCTCTCTCTCTCTCTCTCTCTCTCTCTCTCTCTCTCTCTCTCTCTCTCTCTCTCTCTCTCTCTCTCTCTCTCTCTCTCTCTCTCTCTCTCTCTCTCCCCTCCCCCCCTCATCAGTATTCGTGTCCAGTCAGCCTGTCTTCCTGTACAGTAGTTATAGAGCTGAATATTCAGCCGCCAGCAAACAGCTATTCCCCCGGGGTTATTACCCACCTGCACCTCCCTTCTCAGCCTGCCCACTTCATTACCTAGGAGCCACGACCCCTCGGCGTCGCCATGGGAACCCACGTTCCTCTGAGCAGGGCTGTTGGTTCCGTAGGGTTCTGAGTCGGGTGGTGTCGATGGTTTGATGCGTAAACGGTTCACGCTTCACGACTTCCTAACTTTTCGTACTATTGGCTGTTGGACTATATAATATTCATATATCAAAAGGTGGTTTTATTTATATCTTCAATACAACCAAATGCGAAAAGGGTGAAAGGAAAATGAATGCTAACATCGAAAAACAACAACTATTTAACAATAAACAACAATTAAATCGACAAGTAACAATCACTAACAATTATTAAGAAAATCGCCAAATTATTATTTGTCTTCAGCAAAAAGACAAATTTCTTCAGTTGGAAACGTTTCAACAGATCTGTAAGAAACTCAGTTCTCTTCCTCTTTAAATATTCTCTAACTATACTCTCACTTTTCTCTAACTATACTTTAACTATACTCTCACTATTCTCTAACTATACTCTCACTATTCTCTAACTATACTCTCACTATACTCTACCTATATTCTAACTACACTCTTACTACACTCTAACTATTCGCTCACTACTCTAACTAAAATCCCATTATGCTCTCACTATACTCTATATATATTCTCATTATACCCTCACTATACTCTCACTATACTCTAACTGTGCACTCACTCTACTCTCACTATATTCTCACGAAACTCTAAGTATACTCTCATAATAATCCTGTAAGTACTGAACCCCTGGTCCTTGGTAGATGACCAGACCCTGATGGTCTGTGTCGGGCCTTGTACCCCGATCAGGCAGGTCTGTAGCTATGCTAACGCTACACACCAGAACACCCTCAACAGGAAGCCCGCACTCTGCTTTTCGAAGTAAAAGTCCTGTCTCTTCTGGAACGTAGCATCAGCATTCTGCTCAGGACCGGAGGATGTTTCCAGAGTGAGACTGGCTGTTGACTCAGAGGTTACCACGGCAACCAGGCACCATGGCGACAGAGCTCTCTCTCTCTCTCTCTCTCTCTCTCTCTCTCTCTCTCTCTCTCTCTCTCTCTCTCTCTCTCTCTCTCTCTCTCTCTCTCTCTCTCTCTCTCGTTTACCTTTAAGAGTGATCCTATTAGCTCAGGAGTGGATAGCCCCGCTGCGGCGTGGCTATTGATTAGGCTAATTTGGTCGCGGTATCGATTGCGTTATCGCTGTCCGTCTAGGGCCAGTCGTCATGGTAATTGTTGGTAATTGTTGTGGCTGGGGCTGTCAGCACACAGCAGGGGGTCAATACCCATCCCAGGGACACACACACACACACACACACACACACACTTTATTTCGAAGTGACGGGTCACTTCCTGTCGGCCTAATTGAGCTGAGTGTCATCTCCTTCCCGAGGGACACGAGGATGCTAGCTGGCTATCATGTGCCTTAGCTGACACTATAGCCAGCAGCGCTCTATTGGAAATCAATGCTCAGTTGGCCTAGCTGCTATGCTAGTAGATTTAGTGACTTCCTGTTATCAAATTTCCGTTCTTCTTAGAGGGAAATAATTCTAAAATTGCCAATTCATGAAACGTTGTGATTAAATTTAAACAATCCGGTCGCTCTGTCCGCTGTTTGGAACAGCTTGAGGGTTCGGTTGCATTTGAACTCCCGACGGTTCTGACGCGAAAATAAGCGAACCTTATTACATGTCTGTTCTTTCATAGCTTTTTCATTCATACGTTTCTTTATGATTATAACAAACGTTAGTTTAAGGTTGTTATTGTCTACACACTCTGCAGTGCTCTAAATGAAGGAGCTCCAGCAGAGTGCAGTTCACTTATCGGCCAGAGGGGGCAATGATGAGGCGCAATGTCTCATTTTTACACCTTTATGTACCGTTGACTGTTGAATTTTATGTGTTATCATTTATTGTTGTTTTTTTTTTTTACAATATTCTAATCATTTGTTATTTTGCATTTTTGTGAGATACTGTATATGATCAAGATGACCAGAAGATTCACGTTTTAAACATGCTGTTCCTCTGTTCGTCTCCCCCCGCACCCCCAGCTGGACCCCCCCGGCAGTCCGCACGCCTCCCAGCAGGCCTTCAGCTCCTCGCTGGACGACCACGAGCGCCGCATCTCCCACTCGCTGTACGGGGGCCTGGAGGGTCTGGATGACAACCTGCTGCCCCGCCCCGGAGGGGCCCTGCCCCGCACCGCCGGTGAGCCCTGCACCCCCAACACACTTCCTGCTTCCTTTCCGGGAGCCAATCACGTCTCACTACCTAGCTCACCATGAACCGTGTCCAACAGGATGGTCGTGTGTGTGTGTGTGTGTGTGTGTGTGTCGGAGGTTTCAAAAGCCTCCTGGGCTTTAGTGGGTATTGATGATGTCATCGGCCCGTGACCAGGCCGTCATCAGTTGAGGCGGTAGAATAAGTTATTCTCAATCAGAATAACTCTGAATTACTCAGAATAACAGGTTGTGGGTTTGAATCCCGGGGGCGGGCGCAGGTACTAGCCCCGCCCCCTCGCCCATTGATCCTCCGCCGCCATCTTTTATTTCATGGCTGTTTTATTTAATCCCCGGGCCGGGCAGCGATCTAATGAATAGAGAGCGTGTGTTTCCCCAGCCACCTGTATAATTCATATTCCTTCATTATCTCCTCGTTCATCTCCTCTCCTTCCCGCTCTCCGCTCTCCTCGCCGCTGCCGCCGCCGTTAATTCATCAGATTTACGTCCGGACCCCGGTCCGCTTGTCCTCAGGGCCGTTATTCTTGTGTGTGCTTTTAAAATAAAGTGCAATTTTATAAATCATGAGCGAAAACACTACTTAGACCAAGTATCATCTTTGTGTGTGTGTGTGTGCTAGTGTGTGTGTGTGTGTGTGTGTGTGTGTGTGTGTGTGTGTGTGTGTGTCCGCGTGTGGAGGTGATGTAAGGACACTGATTCGGGCTTGATTTAACAGTGAGTGTCATTGGGGGAGAAAGAGAGAGATTTATCCACAGAGAGATTAATGGAATGCGGCCTTCCCTCTAAAGCCATTACCCGATGACATCGGCGATCACAAGATTTGGAACTCGCCGGAATGTTGTTGAATTGCTTCAAAACTCTAAATAAGAGCAGCAGCTCTTTATTTCAGACTGTCAATCACTGTGAAGAATCCTGTTCACTATGTAGTCATGTTAAGGAGCAGGTAGGGGTTAGACAGTACAGAGAAGGGTAATTTAGGAGTGATTAGGGGTTATCTTGTTCTAGGATGACTACATGTTTGCCTTTGGAAACTGGGTATCAAACCCAGAACCCTGACACTTAGCACTAGACTGTTGAGCCCCAGAAGGTAAAGACAGTGTGAACCTTCCCCGTTTCAGACGGTAGGTCCTCCCTGTGTTCTGCTCGTTAGTGCTACCTCTGGGGTCGTGCTAATTAGTAAGTGCTTCTGATTGGTTTACAAACAGCAGGGGTGGGGCTTTTTCACCTGGGTTCCAGCGACTAGAAGGGGGGGGAGGAGCCTCATGTAATTACCCTCTAGCTTCACGCTAATGAAAATTACAACCAGGCAGCCGAACCTCATCACCGAGCTCGGAGCCACGGGTGTGAGGGGGGAGGGGCTGAGGTAGCGGTGAGTCTGTCCTCCGCTGGAAGGGTAGGGGGGGCCCCTCATCAACAATCGCCTAGGTGACACGAAGCCGGAACGCTGAGCGAGTGAGTGCGTGCAAGAATGCTTGCGTGAGTGAGAGAGAGGGCGTGTGAGTGAGCCACTGAGTAAGCGAGTGTGTGTGTGCGTGCGCGTGCATGCGTGAGCGAGTGAGTGCTCTCTGCCGGATGGCGTTCATTAATAACTCAGGCGTTGGCCGGGGTTCCGCTTCCTGCTAATCAGCGTCTGATTGGTTCCCCCGTTTTGCTGTGAATGTCAACAACAACAACAACAACAGAATGAGACGTCCTCTGTTCAGGGGGGTCACCTGCCGAGGTGAGATGGAGGTCGTGATGCGAGGCCGAGAGCCTCTGTGGTTGTCACAGGTAGGCTGGACTGGCAGACAGACAGGCAGGCAGACAGACAGGTAGAAAAGTGGTGAGACAGGGACAGCATGAGCTTAGCTTTAACACCAGACCATAATAACCACAGCCTACTGAACCGCCAGACCATAATAACCACCCCACGCCCTGCAGCGATCCTCTCATATCGGCTGACCGGGTTCATAAACAGGGCATGGCCCTTGGCCTCAAGGTCAAACCACAGTGTAATCTCCTGAATCGGCGTGGTTATGGTTGTCATGGCGGCTGGAGGATTTCATCTCTAATCTTCGGGATGAGAAGAACTTTATTTTAGAGTTAGCGTACTGATGGAATTATAATACTGAGCAGCACTCCTCCCTGATGGGTCGGCTGCCAACGTCTGTCCAGTAATGAGATTTACGTTGACGTCGTTTTATGGGAATGTTGGAGTATTTTGTGTTAGGGGATTTTATTTTTAAGAAACCTGACCTCCTGCTTTCCATCCCTTATTCATTTTTTCTCCCTGCTTTAACTATCTCTCTCCTACTCCGTCTGGATTACTGTCTCTCTTTGTCTCTCGCTCTCTTTTTACCTCTTCCTCCCTCCCCCCCCTCCCCCTCCGTCCCTCCCTCCCTCCCTCCCCCTATCCCCGGCAGCGCCCACTGCTCTCTGCTGCCATGGCGATAGGAGGGATGAGAGCTCATGTCCAGTGGCGTTAGGACCGCGTTATGCTAATGAGCGGCGATGCAGACGTAGAAGCAGTCCTCCTCCCCCTCCTCCTCCTCCTCCTCCTCCGCCTCCTCATGGTCTGGTTCAGAAGGTCTCTCATCCTCCTGCTCTCCTCCTCCTCGTGGTCTGGTTCAGCAGGCCTTCTCCTCCTCCTCCTGGTCTGGTCAGCAGGCCTCTGATTGGTCAGTGTGTTGTGCCACTGGGTCCACTCCGTCTGTCCGCCTCAGAGTGTTTTTGACTCCAGTGTTTGGAGTGTGAGTCTGAACAGCTAGCTCGTCGCGCTCCAGCTGGGCTAGCTGACGGCCCATTGGTCGGCTGCCCGGTGGCTCATTCAGGTCCTCATATGCAGTGTCTCTCATGAGATAGGTGTGTGTGTGTGTGTGTGTGTGTGTGTGTGTGTGTGTGTGTGTGTGTGTGTGTGTGTGTGTGTGTGTGTGTGTGTGTGTGTGTGTGTTGAGTGACAGGTCCAGGGTTCCCTGAGCTCCCTGATGATCCCAAAACAAATCAGAAAACTGAATTGAAAACTCCTCCACCCCTCCTCCTCCTCCACCTTCTCTCCCCTTCTCATTCCCCCACCTCCTCCTCCTCCTCCTCCTCCTCCTCTATGTCCTCAGCTCCAGAATAAACATCAGAGTCTCCTCCTGAATATCAATAGTGGCTCCTTAAGCCTCTCCTTTCAGAGCGGCTCCTTTCAGAGGCTGCTCCTGCCTCCTCCCCTCCTCTCCTCTGTTCTGTTCTGCTCTGTTCTCCCTCCTCTCTGTGTGGAGCGTGTCCATCTTGAATGAACCACCGTGTTTTGAGTCCAACGGCAGACTCTGCAAGCTGATTGGCCACCGGGGCTTTCAAAACAACAACACAGTGTTTTAGAGATGAGATGATGGTCTTAGGGTGAGGAGGAGGAGGAAGAGAGGGTCTGAGTAGGAGGAGGAGAGAGAGGAGGGGTCATAACGTGGTACCGCTGAATAGAACAGGCAGCAGCTAATGTCTTGTTTGTTTGTTTTGATATGATTCTGCCTCAAAAAGCGGTTGGACGAGCATCAGGTGTTTTCCTCAGGGCTGACTGGGAGTGGTCTAATATGGTAATGAGATCGTTTGGTGGGCGTGGCCTGGTCCGCAGCTGATGTCAGGAGTGGAGGAAGTAAGGTAACGGGTTCAGGTCCCCCTCAACAGGAAGTGAGGTCACATCATGGGGTCAGATCCCTCTCTCAACCGGAAGTAAGGTCACATCACGGGTTTGGATCCCTAGCTAAACAGGAAGTCAGGTCACATCACGGGTTTGGATCCCTCGCTCAACAGGAAGTGAGGTCACATCATTGGTTCGGATCCCTAGCTAAACAGGAAGTGAGGTCACATCATGGGTTCGGATCCCTGTCTCAACAGGAAGTGAGAGGTCAGACCAGTGAGATTATCCATCCATGTTGTGGGAAGGAAGACATGTTGAAGTCCCTCTCCTGCAATGTAAAGATTGAACCATACATGAGCAAGCGTTCTGTACCAGACCTTAGTTAACCCCATCAGACGCGCCCCACAGACCCCCGATCGGGGAACACGGGTTCCGTCACACGCTCTGTTCTCCTCCCTGGCGGTGGCAGGTCTCGGCGCAGGCCTGACTAATCCATCACAGATGTTAAGTTAAACCGTGAGTCATTAACGACATATGATGTCGGGGCGTCAGACGTGTTGGCACTCTGTCATCGCGCGGGGGAGGAGTTTACCACTCAGCTCAAGTCTGTGAATACAATCGGGTTAGATTAAAATGGCTCATGGAAGAGGCGATGTAGTGGTTGGGGTTCTGGGTTAAATTCCCAGTGACCTCACTCTACCTCCAGGCATCCTAGAGCAAGATGACCCCTAACCCCTAATGACCTGTCTCTGTACTGTCTAACCCCTGCCTCTCTCTGTACTGTCTAACCCCTGCCTCTCTCTGTACTGTTTAACCCCTATTGACCTCTCTCTGTACTGTCTAACCCCTGCCTCTCTCTGTACTGTCTAACCCCTGCCTCTCTCTGTACTGTCTAACCCCTGCCTCTCTCTGTACTGTCTAACCCCTGCCTCTCTCTGTACTGTCTAACCCCTGCCTCTCTCTGTACTGTCTAACCCCTGCCTCTCTCTGTACTGTCTAACCTCAGGTAACTACCAGTTGTCCCCAACCGTCAACATGCCCCAGGACGACACGGTCATCATCGAGGACGATCGGCCCCCCTTGTTCCCCCCCCACCTCTCTGACCAATCCTCCTCCAGCTCCCACGACGACATGTGCTTCCCCGCCGAGATGACCCCGCCCTGGGCCAAGGATCCGGCCAATCAGAGCGAGAGGTGGGCGGGCTCTCCTGTTTAGTGTTCGAGAACATTCCTGGTCCTGGTTCAACATTTACACTTTGGAAAGTAATTATTGTAGTTTCTGGCCATTGGAATTTTGCTTATTGTGATAATGTTATTATATTATACTGGCTTATTAGTATATTTGACTAGGAGAAGGATGTAGTATTAGGGAAGTTATCTGAACCTATTGCTCTCTACACCCCCTTCAAAGTAAGAGTTGGTTTACTTCTTACAGCCCTTTTCAAAATAAATGTCTTGGAGCCAAGTTCAAACCCCTTTCAGAAAATATATTTCACCAACCCGACAAAAAGTTACTATAAAGTTAAACCAATAGTGTGTCGTTAATAAAAGAGGGCCGCTGCCCTGTTGAATCTCTTCCGCACTTATTGTATGTTGTACGTCCTTACACTTAACAATAGCACTTATTAATGTGTAACGTCTTACCCAATCTATCTTTAGTACTTAGCATTGTGTAGCATTGTAACTTAGCTATCTTTGTTGTGTACGGGGAATGGGTTAACCTAGCGATTGTTAGTGCTTGGCACTTGGTTCTATGAACATCCTGTCTGTACCGACATTGATATATTGTTGTTTCTCTTTCTTCTGACAAATGTACTTATAGTAAGTCGCTCTGGATAAAAGCGTCTGCTCAATGCCCTGAATGTTAATGAATCACGGCTAACTAGCTATCTAGCCAGCTAACTAGCTAGCCTTTTAGCCTGATAGCTAGCTAACCCGCGTCCGTCTTTCCAGCCCGATGAGCCCGGGGGAAGAGGATGGAAGCTTCCAGAGGGAGGGCTTCGGTCGGCAGAGCATGTCGGAGAAACGCACGAAGCAGTTCGGAGACGCAGCCCAGCTGGACATCATCAAGACCAGGAAGTCCAAGAGCATGGACCTCGGTAGGCCACACCCCCTCGCACTCGTACACGCTCAGACCCCGCCCCTGGGTGGAGCATAGCTGGTAGTGGCTGAGCCGATGGTGGGCAGCCCTGTTTTATTGTATTACTTGTATATTAATGATTAATGCTTAATATATTTAAATGTTTGTATATTTTATATAGTTTCATAATATTTAATGTCATATACAGTGAAATTAAGTTATTATAGGATGTTATCTCGCACATTGGAATCTCTTTAAAGCCTTAAGCGTTATGCTGGTTCATCCACTCTTAATTTATAAAGCCACTGCCACTAGTTAACCAGTAAATTGGAGTTAACTCAATCTAAGACTACGATTAACGATTAACAATGACAGATTCACCTTGGGAAGAGCAAGCACATTCTCCATTAACAGGTTCAGTTTAATCACGGTTTAATGCGCTTGCTGCGAACAGTCGCTTGATCATCTCACTCATTATTACGTTAGCTTGCGTGCTAACACGACTTTAGAACCGACAGTCGACTCCATCTTTAATCATTAGAGTCTGTGTTCTCTCTACTTATTAATTAAGCCCTCCAATATTAAATAGTGTCGCTCTGCCGTACTTTGATCCATTACTGACTCTTCACATGTCTTATTTTCCTCTTTTAGTGTTGATAATCTAGAGATGGTTTCATCCTCACATTCACCCTACACAAACAGAAGATGCATGAAACACCGTAGATATAAAGTACACACATAGTGATACAATAGCTACACAGTCCGTCCTTATGACCCCTACCTGCTCCTCATGACCTCTGACCCCTACCTGCTCCTAAATGCCTTGAGGCTGGATTCACTAGCTTCTAATAAAACCCTTTAATAAATGCAAAACGCAGTGAAATTCATATTTAATTTAGCTTGCTTTCAGAAACGTATAATAATATCAAATATTAAGGAACCTCAATGAAAATCGACCCAGAACTATGATAATAGAAAACATGAATGATACATGAATATTCAATACCACATTCATAATTACAGTTATGCATTATATTGTGATTGATCGCATGATATATTACAGCAGTCAAATCGGGCTGAATAAACCAGCCTTCAGCACTCCTCCTCCTAATGACCTGCGAGCCGTCATCGCAGTGTGTGTTTAACATATACCAACACTTATAACGGTTTCATTACATCCCTCCTGGTCGCTTACTGTTTCCATAGCGATGTCTCAGGCTAACAAAGTTCCCTCTCTGTTTTAATGACTCCAAGGCCTGGTGTTTGGTCTACCCAACACTATTTGAAACATCGCCGTGTTTGCGATCAGCGTCGGGGCATTGTCTGGTCGAAGACCACTGTGTGAAGTAAACGCATCCAAAGTGGCGTCCTGGTGATTCGCGTTGTATTGCTTAAATGCGTCTCTATTGTGCTCCACAAAGCCAGGAGGTAGAATCACCTCGGCACAATGAGAAGCTGGAGAGCTTAACCATGTTCATTCATCTCCCGGAGATCTGAAATGCACACACACGCACACACACACACGCACACACACACACACACACAAACACACACACACACACACACACACACACACACACACCCTGCATTCAGACACACTCCCTCCCCCCCTGCCTGATGCCTATCTCCCTCCCCCCTCCCTCCATCCCTCCCTCCCCTGTCCCCCAGTGTAAATGGCTTCGAACTGCGAGTGATCGCGGGTTGAGGAGTTCTGAGGGCAGATCTGTAATCTGTGCTCTGTGTTGATACCGCTCTACGCCTGATCGCTTATCTCTACACAAAACAACCCTCTTCAATTCCCCTGGCTCTCTCTCTCGCTCTCCCTCTGTTTCTCTCTCAGTCTCTCTCTCTGTATCTCGCTCTGTCTCTCGCTCTCTCTGTCTCTTGCTCTTGCTCTCTCTGACTCTCTCTCTCTGACTCTCTCTCTCTCTCTCTCTCTCTCTCTCTCTCTCTCTCCCCCCCCCCCTATATATTCTCTCTCGCTCGCCCTCTCCTGCATG
Organism: Pollachius pollachius; assembly: GCF_949987615.1. Classification (NCBI taxonomy): domain Eukaryota; kingdom Metazoa; phylum Chordata; class Actinopteri; order Gadiformes; family Gadidae; genus Pollachius; species Pollachius pollachius. Next base: position 10,110,059 of record NC_136947.1, on the reverse strand, counting down.
GCTCGTCTCTCGCTAATGTCTCCTTGCCATGACGGAATGTAGCATGTGGAATGTTCCTGCACTAACCTTTGACCCTTGACCCCCGTCTGTTCCCTTAACAGTAGCCGACGAGATTAACCTCACACCACGACCTGACCCCAACGCAGGTAAGAGCGTGCTCAGGTGTATTAATAAACCAATCAACCAATCACGGCCCGTCTACCCCTCTAACCCTACACGCCCAGATGTTTTAACGAGCAAGTCGATCTACCAATCACGTTGCCTCTAGCCAAAGTAGCCTCATGACCAGAAAACTACAGATGAACAGTCCTACAATAGGACGGTGTGCTTGTGTGTATGTGTGTCTGTCTGTCAGTGGTGGTGTGTGTGTCTGTGTGCATTCATTTTAATTCTTGAGGTTCTATGTGGGTTGCGTGTGTGTGTGCGCGTGGGTGGTGTGTGTGCGCCTGCATCATGTAGGTGTGTGGTTGCCTTTATGAATGTGTGTGTGTGTGATGTGTAGGAGAGAGCGAGGGCGGTAGAGAGAGCTCTGTGTCCTTGGTTAAGGAACCTTGCTGACAAAGGGCCATCCATCATTGTCAGATCTGCTGCGCTCTCCCTGCTGCCTCCGCTAACCAGAAGATCTGCTTCTGAAGCGGCCCTGAGGGGCGAGAGACACTGAGACACACAGGAACACGGGGAGAGAGAGAGAGAGCAAATGAGCGTATTCAGTTGTGGAGCATTCTAAGCTAGCCGAGTGCGGTTCTGGGAGCTGGCGCCTGGTTAACATGACGCGCGGCACAGACGTGAGGACGGTCTACAGAGAAGGAGATTGAAGGGTTTAGTGACACAAAGCTACGATTTATTCCCTGCGAGGCGAGAGGGTTGGAAAAAGCCCCCTGCTCGTGTTTTCAAATTCCCGGCAAACCAAATAAACCAATAACTCCCCAAAGCCGCTACTCAAGCAGAAAGGACTTTTTTTCTCCCCTTTTGTCTTCGAGACGATTCCAAAGATTGTTTGACGGCTGAGCGCCTTTCTGAAAAGTTTTGAGTAATGGACACCGCTCTGTTTGGGTCTTCTGAGTCGCTCAGCTCTCAGGTTCCCCGGCCGCATTGGGCTAATAGATTTCAGCCTATTATCTTAGGCGCTCGCCGTTTATTTTCTCTTTCCACATGCTCCTTCGTACCCCGCATGTCACTCACGGCGATGAGGCATGAGCCGCGGCCCATTTAGCATTTAGCATGAAAACACCAGCCGCCCCTCGTAACCATAGGGGACGCCGCGCCGAGCTAGGTGGCGCTAAACAGGTGTGTTGTGATTGGCTGTTTAGAGTTCACCTACGCTCTGCATACCTTACCCCAAACCCCCTCTTACGCACTTATTGTATGTTTTACGTCCTTGCACTTAGAAATAGTCTTTAGCATTGTGTAGCATCTTATCCTAGCTATCTTTAGTACTTTGCATTGTGTAAAGTCTTATCTTAGCTATCTTTGTTGTGTACGGCGAAAGGGTAAACCTAGCGATTGTTAGTGCTTGGCACTTGGTTCTGTGAACATCCTTACTGTACCGACAGCGATATATTGTTGTTTCTCTTCTTCTGACAAATTTACTTATTGTAAGTCGCTCTGGATAAAAGCGTTTGCTAAATGCCCTTAATGTAGGCCTGTAGGCCTCCCAGAGCGAGACGTCATAATCCCTCCTGCTCCTCAAACCCCCTCCTCTGAATCCAATGTGAGTCTCCTTCAATAAGAGCTTCTGCTAAACAACTCAACAGTAAATAGAAGGACGCTGCCAGATGGCCAATGTTAGCCCGGGTTAGCCTTGTTAGCGGCAAGTTAGCATATGCTAACCCATGGTGTCGTCGAGCAAGTCCGCTCGCTCCGTTTGACACCAAGCCAACCTGATGTAGGAGTGATGGATGTACTAATGACTATCGCCCACTAGTCCTCACGTAAAGGAGCAAGACAGTGGATTCATCTCTCTCTCCATCTGCTCTCTCTCCTCATCTCTCCCTGCCTCTCTTCATCTCCGTCTCTCTCGCCATCTCTGTCTCTCACTCTGGCTGTCTGACTCTCCCTGTCTCTCTCTCCTAATCTCTCTCTATCTCTCTCCATCTCCCTGTCTCTCTCTCCTAATCTCTCTCTATCTCTCTCCATCTCCCTGTCTCTCTCTCCTAATCTCTCTCTATCTCTCTCCATCTCCCTGTCTCTCTCTCCTAATCTCTCTCTATCTCTCTCCATCTCCCTGTCTCTCTCTCCTAATCTCTCTCTATCTCTCTCCATCTCCCTGTCTCTCTCTCCTAATCTCTCTCTATCTCTCTCCATCTCCCTGTCTCTCTCTCCTAATCTCTCTCTATCTCTCTCCATCTCCCTGTCTCTCTCTCCTAATCTCTCTCTATCTCTCTCCATCTCCCTGTCTCTCTCTCCTAATCTCTCTCCATCTCCCTGTCTCTCTCTCCTAATCTCTCTCTATCTCTCTCCATCTCCCTGTCTCGGTCTCCTTTTCTCGCTCCCTGTCCCTCCCTCTCTTTGTCTCTTCCTTTCGCTCTCTCCCTTATAAGACAACCATGCGTTCCTCCTCTGAAGTCACCATTCGCCTCTTTATTCGTATTACCCAATATGCATCTACGCACCCTTTGTGGAGGTGAAGGAAGCCAAAGCCCTCAACAGATTACCCGTCCAGTGTGGTTTATCCTCCATAGTTTTCACGAGGACAGCGTTCAGTTATCAAACGACAGCGTGTTCTATTGTGGGGAGGGCAGCTTAGGCCCACAGATGGACGGCTTTCCACTTCACTCATAATGACTATAGAGACACAAGTGCTGTGGATTAAAGTTCCCTGTTGCTGCGGTGGCATTATTGTTGTGTTAGTGTTCCCTTATTGTTGTGTCACTGTTATTTCCGTGGTTGTCGTTGTTGGTGTAGAATCATCAAGCCGTTGGGTTCATCCTGGGACGTTGTGCTTTTACTTTGAAAGAACACAGCCAGGCCTCCCTCGGAAAGCGATGTGATTACGATGTGATTCCTTTAGATATGTATATCTGTCTCTTTGTAAAGAAACGTGGTTCTGGGTTGGATCCCCAGTGCAGTCGTTCATCCAGACGCCCGTCCTTACCTGCTACTTAACGACATCTAAAATAACTCACCATGAGTCTCTTTTAGATTGGAGTTCGATAGGAGTAACGAACGCGAATAACGAAAATCCTGAAAATGTTTCCGATAATGCTAGCTGGGCCGTTGTGATGATCTAATCTCCGACCTCTCCGTAACCGTCCAGGTTCGTCTCCCCGGGACGTGGGTCCATCTCTGGGCCTGAAGAAGTCCAGCTCCCTGGAGAGCCTGCAGACCGCCGTGGCCGAGGTGACCCTGAATGGAGGGGACCACCCCTTCCACAGACCACGCCCCCGCATCATCAGGGGGCGGGGCTGCAACGAGAGCTTCCGCGCCGCCATCGACAAATCGTACGACCGGCCAACCGCCGCCGCCAACGCTGCCGCCATGACCACCGAAGAAGAAGACGAGGGCATGGACACACGTGAGACCCCATGTTGGATCTTATCTTCCCCAGAGAAGGGTCAGGTGTTCGATTCCCACCACTGCCACTGAAGTGCCCTAAGAACAGAGAGCTGAGAGGGTTCCCACTGAAACAACAGACTGAAGTCAGAGATAAAACCAACAGCTAGCATCAAACACATAAAATTGTCCGCCCTCCTTGGTTAGCAGGAAGCTAAACCGCAGATGGTTTGCTTTACAGTAGTGATATTGTTTGTTAGTGAAGATGTCGATACGGTTATAACCAAACGGTGCGTGTTAGTGTAAGTCTGCACTGCATTGTGGGTAAGTGTGCATTGCATTGTGGGTAAGTGGTTAGAGCTCGGGGTTGATTGGCTGGTGAGTAGCAGTGAGCCGGCGGCTACACTTGTAATGGAGTAAGTGAGTGACAGTTGTGTGACTAACACACACACCATCACACACACATGATGAGTCAGGGTGTAGTGCTGTGAACACGGAGGCGGGGGTGTGGTTAATGCTGTGTGACAGTTAGGTTAGCGAATCGTTTTGGTTAACTATGGTTAAGTTAGCCAGCCTCTTATGTTAGCTTTGGTTAGGATTTTCCGATAGCTTCTTAAACCATTTGTGCCGGCTGCTGCGCGGCGCAACATTGTATCTACTAGATACAATGTTGCGCCGGCAGCAGCCGGCACAAATGGGTTCAACCTGTACAAAACATGATTTAAATGAAAATAATTTGATCTAGTCGATGTCCATCTATTCATGGCTCTGTTCATCTGCTCCCTCTCTCATCTCTTCTCCCCTCTCCTCTCTCCTCTACCTCTCCTCCCTCTCTCCTCTCCTCCTCCCCCATCCCCCCCCAGTGGAGGAGGACACGGAGGGGAGCTCCCGGTCTGGGCGGGACTCGGTCTCCACGGTAGCGGACCTCACCCCTCTGACCGGGTTGGCCAACGGCTCCTCCTCATCGGACCGGCCCAGGGAGGAGAAGAGGAAGGACAAGACTCCCACCAAGGAGAAGAAGAGGAGCGATGGAGGGAAGGAGAAGGAGAAGGGCAAGGCCAAGAAGGGCATGCTGAAGGGCCTGGGGGAGATGTTCAGGTAGGACTACGTTATGGCGGCCATTTTGGTTCCCCCACTGTCCACCGGTGCTGACAGATGTCTAGGAAGCATAGTTATTTTTTGAATACAATCATACATCAATAGCATCATTAGGGCTGTGTATTGCAAGGTACCTCACAATTCAATTCAACTCCGATTCTTTAGGTCTTGATTCGATTCGATATCGTTTTGATTCGATTTGATATTGATCCAATTGCTTAGATATTGATTCAATAATACGTGCAGATGACAAATATACCTAAATACTATTTAGAATTAACCATTTCAAAAGGAATTAACCATTTCATTGTGCTTTAATTAGCAAAAGGGGAATACAACATTGTATAGTATTGGAATACAACATTGTATAGTATCGTTCCTTAGCTAAACTTGCAGCATAAAAGTAATAATCATAACATGGACAAATGTAAAAGTGGATGTCAATTAAGGCATACTCGGTTCTAGATTACAATTACTGAGTATGCTTCTTTCTTTTTTTGGAAAATGGATTTCAAAAATTTCTGAATTGAGAACAAATAAATTGCACTGCATTGATGAATTGATATTTTTACCCAGCCCTAAGCATATTCGATTTATTTACTTCCTGGGAAATTTTACCCTAATATCATTGTTCTATTCTCATGGAGTAAAGTGTAGGATAGTTCGTGGTGAGTCTTTGAGAACGTGTGATTCTGAACGCCTGATTCTTGCCAAAGCACAGATCATATTTATAATAATAGTTATTATAATAATACCACCAATGATGACAATAATAATAATAGTAGCTCTGCTCGAATATGGCGTTTCAATGCAGGAAACGGGAGAAAACCACAATATAAACCTGTCAATCACTGTCACAAACAAACACTTAGCATAACCCAGACGATATGATAAGGATCTCCTACTCCCTGTCTGGGAGGAAGCTGTTGTTAATGGACTGGTCTGATTCAGCCCCACCATCCCCGCCCACACCTTACTGGAACCCAATCCAATTACATCAAACTTTATTCATATTGCTCTTTTCACACAGCAACACAGCAGACATAATCCACTTTTAGATTTAAGTAATGCAGAGGGAATTCTCTTTTATCTCCGTCACCATACCTCTCTCCCTCCCTCCCCATCTTACCTCTCCCCCTCGCTCCTCCTCTTACCGCTCCTCCTCCCCACCCCTCCCTCCACCTCTTATCTCTCCTCCTCCCACCTCCCTCTTTCCCTAAATAATAGTTTCATGGCCCAGAGGCTCTGTTGTATTGTGTAGTGTTGTATAGTGTTGTGTAGCGTCTGAAGTGGTTGTGTAGTATATAAACTAGTTGTGGCGCTGTGTCATGTAGTGTAGCTAGCTGTCCCTGCATTGGGCCGGCGCTTCAGACACTAGTTCCCCATCGATGCATTAACACGAAACGCACCGCGGCCCCTCAATCACCGCCCGTCTCCCTCCACCGCTGAAAGTAGTCCCCAGTAAGTCACAGAGGCGGCGGTGCTGAATGGAGAGGCTAATAAAACACGCAATACGGAGAGCATTAAACAACCCTCCTCCAAACTCTCTCTCCTCCCTTCACCAGTTCAGCTGTTGCCTCGTAAATCTTCACCGCTATCTGTCTGTTTATTCCGTGTGTGTGTGTGTGTGTGTGTGTGTGTGTGTGTGTGAGTGTGTGTCTCTCTCTCTGAGCGGGCGTGCGAGGCAGTATTAAACAGAGTGTTAATGAAAGCCAGTGGTGTGTGGAGCGAGAGTCTGAGTGATGGATAACTCTGCCATCAGGATCTAAGCGGAGACACAACACACACACACATACACACACACCAAGGCCCCAGCGGTTCTGCTGGGGCCTTCGTTACTTTCTACCGCTGGGTTACGTCAGTGAAAAGCTGCTGTGTAAATTAATCGATTTAAATACGAATCAGAAACATTTGAATATTACCATTATCACCTCAAGCATCTTCGTATCATCTTTATTACTGCTGTTGCTTTGTAGTGTTTTTACTGTTATGTTGTTGTTATGAGAATATTATAGCTTTATGGTAGCCGGTAGCCTAGCATATGCTAACCCATGGCGTCGTTAATGACGTTATTACCCTTTTATAATTAATATTATCGTATGCATTATGCTATTGTTGACGTTACAAAAACAGTTTTCATAATCGTAATCGTCACTAACGTCGTCACAACGCACTCCAACGTCGGGCAGGTTCGGGAAGAATCGGAAGGACGAACGCGTCGGCGACAAGCTGGAGCGGAAAGGGTCGGCCAAGTGGCGGACGGAGGAATCACAGGCGTCGGAAGAGGAGACGCAGCGCATGAAGCTGGAGCAGGAGAGGTGAGCGAGCACTCGCGTTCAGACGCTGGAGACCGGCAGACGTCTTCCTCACTGCCCTGGATGCTGTTGTTTTGTGTTTTGGGCGTTGTTTTCGCTGGGTGCAACCAGTAGAAATGATGGAATTTCCCATAATGCATTGCGTCATGTCAAGTCTGTATGCCCATTTTACCACAACAAACCTTTGATCTAAACATAACATTTATTTGAGCATTTGAACGTTATACCGAAACTTGACCATCTCTTCCCATCTGAACGTTGATATTGTCCGAGAAGAATGAAAAAATGTTGGTTCTGAAAATGGGGAGCCATATTTAGCTAGCCGAAGGTGAGCCTGCGCTCTGAGGGCCACAAGATGGCCGCCAGATCTGTCATATCCCCTGAACTGTGAACCAGGAGTCTAACCTCCTCTGGAGCTGTTTTGAAATTTTCATATAAGCGATCGTTGACCAATCAGAGGGCCTCATTTAATCCAGCTGAAGAAGTGAGTGTGAACAGTTAGGAGGAGGAGGAGGTGTCGTTCCATCGACACGAACTAGAAGGTCTTTTGTCGGAGACTCTTCAGGTCAGCACCTTCGCTACGCTGGAGGGGAGCCCTGAAGAGGACTGGGGTTCCACCCCCTGCTGCTCTAGGGTTCCACCCCCTGCTGGTCTTGGTTCCAAACCCCTGCTGGTTTAGTGTTCCCCCCCTGCTGCTCTAGGGTTCCACCCCCAGCTGGTTTAGGGTTCCACACCCTGCTGCTCTGGGTTCCACCCCCTACTGCTCTAGGGTTCCACCCCCAGCTGGTTTAGGGTTCAACCCCCTGCTGCTCTGGGTTCCACCCCCTGCTGGTTTAGGGTTCGTCCCCCTGCTGCTCTATGGTTCCACCCCCTGCTGGTTTAGGGTTCGTCCCCCTGCTGCTCTATGGTTCCACCCCCTGCTGGTTTAGGGTTTGTCCCCCTGCTGCTCTAGGGTTCCACCCCCTGCTGGTTTAGGGTTTGTCCCCCTGCTGCTCTAGTGTTCCACCCCCTGCTGGTTTAGGGTTCCACCCCCTGCTGGTTTAGGGTTCCACCCCCTGCTGCTCTAGGGTTCCACCCCCTGCTGGTTTAGGGTTCCACCCCCTGCTGCTCTAGGGTTCTACCCCCTGCTGCTCTGGGTTCCACCCCCTGGTTTGCAGTGCGTGGTCCTGAGTGGAGAGTCTGGCTGTGTCTCTCTTGGGGGTCTTTAGTGTGGGTTGATGAACCTCTCTCTCTCTCTCTCTCTCTCTCTCTCTCTCTCTCTCTCTCCCTCCCCCACCAGGCGATCTGCCAGTCATCCAGGCTTCTTCTTTATGAATGCCAAGGCTGTTAGCTTGTCGCCTAGCGTGCTAATTAATTAGCCTGTGTGTGTTTGTGTGTGTAGGGGCCGTGCTGATTATAGCCCATTACGCCCCGCTGTTGCTCGTTAGCGGGCCGCTAGCATAAGGCTCTCCTCTGGCTCCATCGGGGCGGGTCCTGATGACAACGACATTCACCTCCTCCCTGTTCCCCCCGAGCTACGGACGGCTAACCGCTGCCAACGCCGGCTCTGTGTCACTCTACTTGTTTTTGTTTTGTGTGTTGCTTTGTGTTGAAGACCTCCAGTTAAAAACAGGTTTTTAATTTCCAACTGTTTGATATTGTATTGAATGGGGGCTCCGAAGCGAATCAATAAATGATCAGTAAACATTCATCGTACCGACAACGTGACGCAAGACGAACAGGAAAAAAATGTGAGAAATCAAAATCGCTGGTTAGCAGCTTTGACTGTTCACAGGGCATTCTAGAGTATTACTCCCCCTCCAGCTCCTCCTCCTCCTCCTACAATACTGCCTGACATTCACCCATTCATACACACATTCACACACCGACGGCGGTGTCAACGATGCAGGGTGAGGCGTCTCGCTCAGGGACACCTCGACACTCGGCTAGGAGGAGCCGGGGATCGAACTAGCAACCTTCCGGTTACTAGTCAACCCGCTCTACCTCCTGAGCCACACGCCGCCCTAGGTAGGGAGGAGGAGGGAGGGGGTTCGACATGGGACTTTATAGGACTTTATGGTCTTTATAGCGGACTGTTGTTGGTCCGGTCACGGTGGATCAGGGAGTGCTCCTGGGGTCGGTCTGACTCTCTCTGGTCCTGGACAGATCCCACTTGATGCCCACCCCCCCATCCCCACACCCCCACACACCTCCACTTCACCTCCTTTTCTCCACCTCCGTCTTCCTCTTCCCTGTCCCTCACTCTTCTGATTTAGTTCCTTCTCAACTTTGGGACATTTTATTGGAGCGTGAGAAATGTGTCAATAAAATGACTGCTTAGGGCTAGCTGGTAGCTGCTTGCTGCTAGCCGCTTGCTGGTAGCTGCTATCTGTCCGCTGGTAGCAGCTTGCTGGTAGCCGCTAGCTGGTAGACGCTTACTGGTAGCTGGTTATTGGTAGCTGCTTACTGGTAGCTGCTTGCTGGTAGCCGCTTGCTGGTAGCCGCTAGCTGGTAGCCACTTACTGGTAGCCGCTTGCTGGTAGCCGCTTGCTGGTAGCTGTAGCTGCTTGGGTTGCAATGATTGTGGAGGTTCTCCCTGGTCTCTTTCGGTGCTCATCATCTTCATGCCCTTCTCCTCTTCTGCTTTTCCTTACCACCTCCTCCTCCTCCTCACCAACTTCTCCTCTTCCTTCTGGGCTCCTCTACCCCCTCACCTCCTCTTCTCCTCATCTCCTCTTCATTCTCCACCTCTTCATCCTCCTCCTCCTCCTCCTCTCTTCCTCTATGTCTTCATTCTCCTCCTCCTGCTCTTCATCCTCATTTCTTCCTGCTCCTACTGTTCCTCATGCTCCTCCTGCTCCTCTTCCTGCTCCTCCTCCCCCTGCACCTCCTCCTGCTCCTCTTCCTCCTTCCTTCTCCTCCTCCACCTGCTCCTCCTGCACCTCCTCCTCCTGCTCCTCCTCAGGATCCAGCAGAAGAAGCGGGAGCTGCGAGAGCGTCAGGCGCGGGAGCGGGACTACGCTGAGATCCTGGACGTGTGCCGGCCCCTGGGCGGTAACCACGGTGACCAGGAGGAGGCAGAGGAGCACCCGTACGCCGGCATCCCCTCCCCGCCCGCCTCCGACCCCCCGCTGGGCAGCCCCCGCCTCCCCTACCCCCGCCTCCTGCCCCCCCACCCCCAGCACCAGCACCACCACCAGCTCTCAGACTCCACTCTCTACACCCCCGTCAGCAAGGCCCCCAATGGGAGGCCCCCGTCGGCAGACAGGTAGGAGGACCAGAGAGAGGGGGAGAGGGGGAGGGAGGGGCCCCTGTCAGCAAGGCCCCCAATGGGAGGCCCCTGTCGGCAGACAGGTAGGAGGACCAGAGAGAGGGGGAGAGGGGGAGGGAGGGGCCCCTGTCAGCAAGGCCCCCAATGGGAGGCCCCCGTTGGGGGGGGGGGACTAGTCTGCCTCAGGACCCTGAACGTGTTGAGACCTGGACACCCAGCGCCTGACCCCTGACCTCTGACACCTGACCTTTGTTTCAAACGTTTCAACGATGTACTGGAACCCTCCCAGTATAGAGTGAGTCTGGTCACTGGAACACTCCCGGTATAGAGTGAGTCTGGTCACTGGAACACTCCCGGTATAGAGTGAGTCTGGTCACTGGAACACTCCCGGTATAGAGTGAGTCTGGTCACTGGAACACTCCCGGTATAGAGTGAGTCTGGTCACTGGAACACTCCCGGTATAGAGTGAGTCTGGTCACTGGTCTGATGGATGGATGCACTGGAACACTCCCGGTATTTGATTGAGCCTGATCACTGGAATACTCCCAGTATATGAATGAGTCTGGTCACTGGAATACTCCCTGTATATGATGAGTCCGGTCACTGGAACACCCCAGTATATGATGGTCCGGTGACTGGTTGGTGTGGGTGGTGGTGATGGTGCTGTCGCGGGCCCAGTGGAGCGAGGGTCTGGGCTCGGCCTCCGTGGGACAGGGAGGGAACGAGAGTAGAGAGGAATTCTGGGAGAGGTGCCAAAGCAGGCCCCGTCAGCACGGGGGTCTGGGAGACAAAGGCACACCTCGTGTGGCTCTGTGGAGCGGGGGTCCTGGGAGGAGACCCTAATGGAGGGGAGAGGTCCTGGTGACATTTAGATCACAGAGGTGGAGATCAGCTCGGTCCATCATGGTCAGGAGTTCCCCCTCCATCTCAGACTAAATCAGGACAGGCCATCGACTCAAAACACCTGACCGGTTCCAGCCGGCCTGACGCGATGCAGTCGGGACATCTGCGTCGGTTAGTCCCGGTCGCTACGTCCCGGTTCGGTCAGTGTGTTCTGAGAGCCCTTCCCCTGTCGCTCCGTCATGAAGCAGTACCTCCAGCCAGGGGTAATGACCTTTATCTGTGTGTTGTCTTTATATCCGCTGGTCCGTTGATCGGATCCATCTCTGTGTTTCATCCAGCCGTTGGGTTATAACCATCACTCAGTGGGGGGCCGCCTCCTCCGCCACAGCCTATCAGGGGCCAGCGCTGGATTTGTGACATCACAACCCACCTCACTCAGTCCTGCAGTGTTTTCTGCCCCTCGTTAACTACCCTACATCCTGTGAGCGGACGGGAAGGCACGGCCCTCCCTGTCACTCACGGTGGACCAACCTTTCAGGGCTAGCCAGAGCAAAACCCCCCACCCAGTGAGCCAACTGGTATTTCAGCTAAAGGTTGTCTGTCTGCCAGCCACGGTGAGCGTTGTCTCTCCTACGCATGCCGCTACAGTGCTCCGACTCTACAGTGTTACGCTGTGGTTCCCCTAGTAGCCCCACGCAGCTAGCATGCTATCTCACCTTAGCGGACCTGTTAATCAGAGCAACGGAAGGCATGCGGTAAATGTCATCCCAGCCCGTCTGCTGATGGGGCTGGGGGAGAAGGGGGAGGGAGGGGGGGGGGGGGGGGGGGGGGGGGATGAGCCCCGAGAGGGAAGTACATGGAATACTTTGTCTGTTCTCTCTCTGTCTCTAGCTCTCTATCTCTCGATCGCTCTCTAGCTCTCTCTCTCACTCTCGCTCACCCACTATCTCTTGCTCCCTCGTTCTCTCGCTCTATCTCTAGCTCTTTCTCTCTCTCTTGATCTGGCTCTTGTTCACTCGCTCTCTCTCTCCCTCTCTCCTCTGTTACTAAGTCACTCCCCTGTCTCTCTCCCGTGAATCTCTCCCCTGTCTCTCCGCCTGTCTCTCTGTCCTGTCCGTCTCTCTATCTGTCTGTCTCCACATGTTTAAGATGAGTTAAGAGGTTAAGTGTTCAGTGTATTTATGTCCAGGCTGAAGCTCTGGGGGCAAAGCAATGCATGGTGGGAAACCAGAGCTGCCAAAGTCTCTCTCGCTGCACCCGGGCGGGAGGAGATCCAGCAGATAATAGTGAACAGTTGTGTTTTCATCGCTTCAAGATGAGTCTGCGGTGGCTTTCGCATTCTTCCTCAAACACAGTTGAGATTCTCCCCAGCCTTAATTCATTCATAATTCATTCCCTCTCCTGCTGCTGTGTGTGTGTGTGTGTGTGTGTGTGTGTGTGTGTGTGTGTGTGTGTGTGTGTGACTTAATTTGTTGTTGTGTGTTTGCACGCTGGTGTGAATTCTTGACGATATGAAGAATTGTGTCTGTGTGTGACTTGATTTGTTGTTGTGTGTTTGCATGCTGGTATGAATACATGACGATATTAAGAACACTTGATTTCCCAGAGAAGCTGGTTTCATTTCTAAAATAAAGCTTCCTCAAGGTCTTTCATGCCTGACTCATATTCTTCAGTTGGGGCCGGTGTGTTGAACCAGGCGTTGGGGTGTGTTCCTGCTCTGTGTTCCACTGTCAGGTCGGCCTCCTTCTCTGGAACAACGTTTTGGTCGCCAGGGCTGTGTGGGCGGCTCCGAGTTCCTTTAGGAGACGCTTACAGCAGAATAACCCTTCGGAACATGGCTAACCGAACCCTTACCATAACTTAAGCTTCTCTGTAACCGCTAAATTAAACCTGAAACTAAAACATTAACAACTGGAGGCCGAATCAAAAAGGTAAACGTTTCTAATGCATCATGGAAAATAAGCTGCCTCACCTCATTTGTCTCTCTTGCACTCTCTCTTTCTCTTTCGCTTTCACGCTCTCTTTGTGTCTCTCTTTCTCTCTCACTCTCTCTATTTGTGTCTCTTTCTCTTTCTCTGTGTCTCTCACTCTCTCTTTTTCTGTGTGTCTCTCTCTCTGCGTGGGCGGTTCTGAGGCCTTGGTTACCCCCCCAAAGCCCAGCAAAACACAAGCTAACAAATAGCAGCAGCTTCCCCAACTTTATTAGTTTGGTGAGGAACACGGACACTGGGGGCTTTGCTTGGCTGTCCAATCGAAGAGACAAAGACTTCTGCCAGGAAATACTGGGAAGAAACAATCTTTCTCTTTTCAGTTCCTTTCTTTTAAAGGAGTTCTGTCCTCGGTGTGTTGACGTTTAACCTCCACAAACGCTGCGTCTTGTGTTCACAGTAACGGTCGGTTTTATTACCAAACTGTAGCGGCCGAAACATTAAAAAACAAATGAAATACGATCTTCTCCGACAGCAGTCGAGTTGAGCTCCTGAGTCCTCAGGAACATATACCTGCCACTCCAACAGAAAGGGAGCTTCCTGTCCTCAGCCTCCAACAACAGGAAGTCAATAACGCCCACGCAGACAGCCATCTTATAGGCTCTTATTGTTTGTTATTGTCGGATTTGAAAAACAGGTGTCGGCTGATATATCGGGGCTTAAGCGAGATTGGATCAGAGTAAAAGCATCTCCATAGAAACGGAGAGCAGAGGAGAATGTTATTTCATTACCCTGAGAACCGTTTTTAATCTTAATCTTATCGCAGCAGCAGCCGTTGAGTGGCAACCAGCAGAAGGTCCCAGAACTGGTTTGAGCCGGTCAGTGTCGACTTCGTTACTTCAATCAGTACTGACCCTTTCTCCCCCTATTCAGAACATTCTGGAAATACTTTCACTCCTTAATCCCCGCCTCTTATTGTTCATATCTTGGAGAGCCTGATTAAAACCCAGACACTGCGGGGAACCCAGGGTTCTGCTGCCCTGAACTCACTTTTAACACTGATTACTTCAGTGCCGCAGAGCTAGCACATTCTAGCCGAGATGCTAACGGTAGCATTAGCTAGGCGTGTCTCTCTTCCATTCCTACAAGATATGCCAACGATAGCAATAACTCGGCGTGGCTCTCTACCGTTCCTACAGGAAATGCTAAATGCAGTCTGGAGGTGAGGTACAGTCTGGAGGTGAGGTACAGTCTGGAGGTAAGGTAGAGTTGGAGGTGAGGTAGAGTTGGGAGGTGAGGTAGAGTTGGAGGTGGGGTAAAGTTGGAGGTGAGGTAGAGTTGGCGGTGAGGTACAGTTTGGTTGATGTGTATTTTGTCGGGTTGCCAGATTGGGGAAACCCCCCTTCGGATGCTGGTTGTCTTTTGGTTCTGCCAAGCACAATATTATCTGAGGGTTAATCTCGCTGCTCTCCAGAGTTTTCCCACAATTACAGCCGAGGAAACGACCAAAAGAACACGCTTAACTCGCGTAGCCATCTGGTTGCTTGTTGACGTTCTGGAGTTGGTCTCTGTAGAAACCTAATGTACTTACCCTAAGCCCTGCCCCTCCTGACAACATGTCTGCCTAACCTTGATGACCATTTACTAATGAACATGAAGTGCGTTATTTGGTAACATTACCATCATTAGAAGTCCGCTACATCCACATCGTTTCCTTCTATGTGGCCTTCTGTGATTGTGATTGGTCCAGTGGGGCAACAAATTAAATCATAGAGGAGGTGGTGCTTCAATTGACTGGGGTGGGGTTGATTATAATCACATTATTAAAATATTAGTATGCATTCCTTGCTTATATTGAGATTTTTGTTAGCCTTAGCTAACCCTATCAATGTAATAATGAACAAAACTATTAGCCGTCTCCAATAATGTTGAAGATAACTGACATTTCTGTTAGCATGTTTCTCTTTTCCAACCGAAACTCCACAAGCCCCGCCTCCTCTGTGATTCTATTGGTCAGTTCACTGGACTAATCGTGTGTCCAGTGAACACACGATTGGTCCTGATTTACTTTAGAGTGAGTAAGTCAGTGTTTGTGTCGGCCTATAGGAGCCAGCGACCCAAAATTGTGTCGGCTGTCCGTGTGTTCGGAGTGAGAGGCAGTGTTGAATGCTAGGTATTCTCTGAGGGCTGCACTGTGATGTGGGGGCTTCACGGGGAAGCAGAGCCAGCGTTATTAAATCTCCTCCATTACTGCTGATCTCCACCGAGGGAACGGCAGTCCTCAGAGAGGCTGCTCTCATAAACACACACACACACACACACACACAAAGTAGGCCAGACACACACACACACACAGTAGGCCAGACACACACACACACACACAGTAGGCCAGACACACACACACCCAGTTGGAGATAAATGATGATCTTCTCGTTGTCCGGCTCGTTCATCCGGTTGTAAATTCTGTAGCGGGGGAAAGTTACAATGTTGTTACTTTAGTTGAGTCTGTTACTGCTCCCAGGACCCCCCTCTTCTTCTTGTGTTACCTCCCTGCTCTGCTCACTCACACGAGCTACGGCAGACACGCTCGGCGCTAACACACTAGCCCAGCGCTAACACCCCTCACCACGACACACACACACCACCGTACGCCGGACTTGCTAGCCCTGCGCTAACATGCTAGACCTGCGCTAACACGCCTCACCACCTACACACACGCACCACTTTACAACACGCTAGCCCTTCCCTAATAGCGCCGCGCCAGACGCATTATCCGCAGCGCTAACAGAGCAGCTAGCGTGGATGGTCTCACCGCCTGCTGGGAGGACATCAGACCGTCCCACTGGGCGGTCTGTGTGTGTGTTTGAGAGAGAGAGGGGGAGTGTGTGTGTGTGTATGAGAGGGGAGTGTGTGTGTGTTAGTGGGTTTGTGTTGCTGTATATTTGTGTGTTTGTGTTTGAGAGAGACTGGGTCTTTGTGTGTGTGTGTGTGTGTGTTTTTGTGTGTGTGTGTGTGTAAATTAGTGTTCTGATGCATGTGTGTGGCAGAGGGTGTTTTTGTGAGTATATCAGTTTGTTGATGTGTGTGTGTGTGTGTCAGAGAGAGTGTTTTGATATTTGTGTGTGTGTTTGTGTATATCAGAAAAATTGTGTGTGTGCATCAGAGAGTGTGTTTTGATGTTTGCGTGCGTGTGTGTTTGTGTACATCAGAGTGTGTGTGTTTCTAATGGGTTGCGGGTGGCTGTGGGAACAGGAGGGTATCCTCTGTGTTCTACTGACCCTGAAAGCTGGCTGGCCTACATTCTGCGTCACGCCACTTTGCAGCCAGACCGGCCCCTCCGGACCTCCGTGTGGGTGTGGTTTGTGTGTGTCTGTGTGTCTATCTGTGTGTGTGCGTCTCCTTGTGTGTTTGTGTGCCTGCGTTTGTCTGCGTGTGTGTGTGTTGATTGTTTTGTGCTGTCCTGACCAGGGTTTAATTTGTGTCCACAATGGGGAATTAAAGTTCTGCAACTATGAAGTCCTTATAAGGACTTCCTGTCTATCCCTGTGGCCTGTGGCCGCGCCCACTTCAATCCCAGTCTATAAAGTGCTCCCTAAGCTTAGTGCCCACCCGGTTAATGAGGCGCTACCTCATTGGCCGGTTTAATGAGCTGTCTACTAGATAACTTCACATCTAATTTGAACTGTGATGTGAGGGAAACATCTGAGGTCTGAGCGCCAACATCCACGTCAAAGACTGAGTCAATGGATGGAGTCGATTGAATCATTGAGACTTGATACGGGCTTTGATGTGAAACACTTTGTGTGTGTGTGTGTGTGTGTGTGTGTGTCCAGACAGGAGAGGAAGTTGAGTAGAACAGGAGATTAAATATGTGAGAATCGGTTACTTCTTATTGCAACATCCCTCACCCAAAAAACATCCACGCCTCCTCTGCTCCTCTCTTCTCTCTTCTCCCTCCTCTCTCCTTCTCTCTGCCTCCTCCCTATCCTCTCGTATCTCTCTCCTATCTCCTCTCCTTCTCTTCCTTCCCTCTCCCCCTCTCCTCTCTCCTCCCTTTGTCTCTCATCTCTTCTGATGTAATGTTGATAGGAGTGGAGGTCTCCCCTCTCTCCCCCCCCCCCCCCACACACTGCTCTATCAGAGCTAAACTTGAAGCCTCTAAACTTGAAGCCTCTAAACGTGACGTTTAATGCTGGGTTGAAAGCGTGTTTTCCCAGCTCTTCCCAGGGCCCATTAAACCAATCAGATCGTCCGATGTGAAAGCCGGCCATCTTCAAAGCGCCGTCGAGACCTGACGTGCTAGCGGTGCGCAGGCTAATGATTAGCGATAGCGGTGGCGTATGAAAGACGTGTCTTTCTCCAGGGAGGGCGGCGATAAGGGCCCCCCCCGCTGGGGATCTGAACTGGGATCAGAGCATTGACAGGGTCCCTGTGAAGTCTGCAGGGTTTGAGGTTTGCCTTGTAAAGGGTGTGTGTGTGTGTGTGTGTGTGTGTGTGTGTGTGTGTGTGTGTGTGTGTGTGTGTGTGTGTGTGCCTTTTGTAGATCATGACATCGAAGATTCACAGCAAATATTTCTGGATAAAAAATACTCAATTACCGACTGAAAGAAGAAGAGCTGGAGGAGGGGGAGCAAGAGGGAGGGAAGAGAGGAGGAGGAGGGGAGGAGGGGGAGAGTGTTTGAGAACTGTGGGCACCCACTGGACATCAGGAGGCCTGGGCTGCATGTCAAGAGTTGAGGAGGGAGAGGGGGGAGAAAGAAAGAAGAGAGAAACACAAAACATTCTAGAAGGTTGGTTGACTTCCTGTCTCAAAAGTCGGGGGGGGGGGGGGGGGGGGGGGGTAAATCAGGGGCTTTGCGTCGTTGTCGTGGTTACGACCGCAGCCATATCTACTTCCTGCAGCGCCGCGAGGCTAACCAGAGAGAGCTGTGTGTGTGTTTGTGATATAATGAGTGTCTGGTTTTGTGTGTGCATGTGTTGAGGAGGTTGTGGATTGGGACACGTGTGCGTGTGAATAAGTGGTGTGTTTGTACATTGTGTGTTTGTGAATGTGTGTGTTGAAATGTAGAGCAGTTTAGTTGTCATGTGATCAATATTTTATTTAAGTCTAGTGGTTTTCCATCTTCAAAGACGAACAAAACCACACAAATGTCTCGCTCCCCGCTCTCTCTCTATCTGCCTCGCTCTCTGTTCCTCTCTCTGTGTTTGAATCACTCAGCAACAAGAGAAGAGATGAATGGAAGTCTGTTGGGGGATGTGGGGGTGGGGGTGTTGTGTACTTGTTTTGTGTGTGTGTGTGTGTGTGTGTGTGTGTATACATATACAGGTATGTATCCACCAAATGCACCCGTGTTTACGGACTAACCCGTTCCTTTATATCCATATGTAACTAATCAGCGTACGCGCCGGAACCTTCCAGATGAAAGGAATCTCAATTACCCTTCATCACCTGACAGTATCAAGATGGCTGCTTAAATGACTCCCACTCTTCCTCCTCTTCCTCCTGTCAGCCCTAGGGGGTCTGATGACAGGAGCCCCTGGTAGGCCTCCTCTAGCGGAGGAGGAGGAGGAGTGAGTCTTTGAGTGGTTAAGAGGATGGTTTATCAATCTCTTTTGAGAGTGAGGGAGTCTGAGAGTGAGAGAGATTAGTGTGTTATTTTGAGAGTGAGAATTTGAGAGCGTTGGTTTGTAAATTATTGTCAGTTGGAAAGGATTCTCTAAGTGTGAGGGAGGGTAGTCTACAAAGAAGCGTGTGTTTTTTAGGGGCGAGGTAGAAATTGTGGGGCGAGAGAGGGAGGGTTAGAGAAGGGAGAGAGAGAGAGATAATGTAGGGCGAGAGATGGATGGTTAGAGAGAGAGAGAGAGATAATGTAGGGCGAGAGAGGGATGTCCTGATATGGATCATGGATAGGGTGAATTGATTATGGATCAGCAGCAGCTCTCTGATCGGTCTGATCCGTCTGGCTGATCGATATCATTGATTGACTGGTCCCAGTTAGCGGTTTAGGGGTTTTCTACGTAGTATTCTACAAAAGCTGTAGATATTATATAATATTGTAAATCTTTAACGCATGTACAATATTATATAATTATAAGTTTAAATGTTATGTTTTTTGGAATATATTTGTATTTTATGTTTCAAAATATATTTTTCAAACAATTATGTACACTGTATGGCTCATAAAGACAATGGTTTGGTTGGTCATGGTAAAGTCTGTCTGTCAGTCTCTCTCTCTGTCTGTGCTTCTTTGTCTGTCTAAATTGCATTCCTGTTGACAGTGATGTTCAGCTTCAGAGAGAGAGAGAGAGAGAGAGAGAGAGAGAGAGAGAGAGAGAGAGAGAGAGAGAGAGAGAGAGAGAGAGAGAGAGAGAGAGAGAGGTGTGGGAAAGAGGGAGGGGGAGAGCGACAGTGAGCAAGTGTGAGAGTGGTGTGAGAGAGGGGGAGAGTGAGCGATAGAGAGTGACAGTGAGTATTTTGGTAGCGGACTCGCCAGAACTGTCTGTGACCTATTGATCGGTTCGCCAGCTTACTCTTCCCCTCTCTCTTCCTCTTTCCTCCCCCCCACATCCTCCTCCCTCTCCCCCATCCATCCCTCCCCCACGGGCCTGTTAGCACTAATCATCTCTAATCAATAACCCGTCTGAGATGCTCTTCACACACGCCCACGCCCGCTTAGCCGGCCAATCAATGTAATCCTCATTAGCCCCGCCCCTCTCCTCCCCGAGATCCATCCATTAAACACAAAGGTACTCCTCGGCCGCTCTCATTGGCCGAGGGAGACGGCGTGCTGACAGGCAATTGGGTGAGAAGGCGGCGGTGCCCTGGGAGTGCTTATTGACGAGGCGTTGGGGGATATGTTTATGCAGATGACTATTGATCCGGTAGGCTCGCCGCCCCCCCCCCCCCCACCCCCTGCCATCCCTCACTGTCAGCCCACCACACATCTGGTAGTAGATTAACATCTGTGTGTGTGTGTGTGTGTGTGTGTGTGTGTGTGTTTCTGATCATTGTAGATCGATCCACCTAGTAACTGCACATAATGCATTGTATATGTTATGCACACTTTATATACATCCACACACACTGGATGGCTGTGTGCTTGTGGATGCTACATAATGTAGCGTTAGCATCCACACACACACGCTAAGATGCTAAGGCTACTTAATGTAGCGTTAACATCCACACACTCTCTCACTCACTCTCTCTCTCTCTCTCTCTCTCTCTCTCTTACTCTCTCTAGCCTCTCTTACTCTCTAACATCCACACACACTGGATGGCTGTGTGTGTGTGTGTGTGTGTGTGTGTGTGTGTGTGTGTGTGTGTGTGTGTGTGTGTGTGTGGATGCTAATGCTACATTATGTAGCGCTGCACATTTTTGTGGAACCCTTTGTAAGGAACGGGTGTGTTTGACGCCAGGGGAGACTCTGGGTGTGTGCAGGCGCACGTGGGCGTGCACGTGGGCGTGCACGTCAGTGCTTCGCCCTGCCTGCGTGTTCCTGTTGCAGGAGTGGTGATGGGATCCCTGGCGGTGGAGGTGGAGGGGGTCAGCCAGTCCTGAAGTCTCAGAGCTCCGGGACTGAGTGACACCCCCCCCCCCTCCTCCCCCCCTCCTCCTCCTCCTCCCCCTCCCCCTCCTCCTCCTCCTCCTCCTCCTCCTCCTCCGTCGTGCTCAGGAAGCACCGACGACAGCCGGCTCCCCTTGAGACGAGCTGTCCTGCGTTCTGATTGGTTGTCGGCAGCTCCTCTCCAGGGAAGCCTTCTACCCAGGGGGGGGGGGTTCAATCTGGGGCACGTTCTCTCTCCTCTCCAGGAGGTTCCTCAGAGCGGGACGGAGAGGGGAGCTCTGGGCTCAGCCTCCCGCACGTCCCGGGTTTTAAACCCTGACGTCTGGTATTGATTAGAGCTGGGCGGGGCTTCCCCCTCGCTCGACAACCTGTCAATCAGGGGCCGGCCGTCCGTCACAGGGGCTCTGTGTTATTGGGGAGCAGCCTGACGTCTGGTGTCAGGTCAGACCGCTACGAGTCACAAGCCTGACTGCACCTCGGCCCGGAACCTGATCTCCGGTCAGCGCGGTGAACGTGTGTGTGAGGAATGTGTGTTTAACGTGTGTCTGTGTGTGTGTGTGTGTGTGTGTGTGGGGGGGGGGGGGAGAGGTAATGCCTGCTGTGTAAAGTGTGGGACACACGCTCAGCACAATAGGCATTTCATTGACACATATCTGGGGTGTGTGTGTGTGTGTGTGTGTGTGTGTGTGTGTGTGCTGGACCCCTGCTGTGTTACACGTGTGAGATTTGGTTTTAATGTTGGTGTTTCTGTGGGTTTTCACGCAACGCGGACGTCCAGCGAACGCACGCTCACTGCAGCAGGTACGGCCTCTCCTTCTCTCCTTCGTCTCTTTCTCTCTCTTTCTCTATTTCCTCTGTTTCAGTCTTTCTGTTTTCCTCCGTAGACCCACCCCCCGCCCCTCCTTCCACATACTTGTAGATCCCAAGGGAGCGTTTCTTTCCAGGTCCTTGGTGGGCCAGAGGAGTGGGGTTTAGAGTGTCAGAAGCCCCTCCCTCCTCTGACTCCGTCCCTCCAGACAAAGAGAGGGGCTGGAAACAAACGCCCCCTCTGCAGGTTCTTCTGCGGTAAATTGTGTTGATTTTAGAGATAGACATGCTAGATAGGTTCACTCTACTAGTTAGAATACATAGAACACTGTGTAGAACGTAGAATACTACAACATAGAACACTACAACATGGAACACTAGAACGTAGGATACTATAAAGGAGCACTAGAATGAAGGACAGTAAATCTTAGAACACAAGAACGTAGAGCACTAGAACATAGAACCCTACAAGACTACAGCATAGAGCACTGGAACATAGAACCCCTAGAAAATAGAACAAAGAAAATCGTGCACTAGCACATAGAACACTAGAAATTGGAACAAATGAACCTAGACCAATAGATTGTAAAACCCTAGACCACCAGAACATGGAGAATATAACAGAGAACATGGATCAGGGGAACCTGGAAGCCAGCCTCTGCCCCTGATAAAGTTCCATCGGGTTCAGTGTTTATGTTGGTGCTGACTAGAGAAGAACGTGAACTGAGAGGATCGGCTGGGTTCACTGCCTGGATGAGCTGACAAATGAATCCATTAACCCTTGACAAATGAATGGAAACCAAAGCACATGAATGTGAACTACTAAATAAATGTTTAAATGAAGAACTGAATGCTAGTCGCAGAAACAAAAAGGTGTGTGCGTCTATGTGTGTGTCTGTGTGTGTGCTCGAGGGTTCTTCTGATCCAGAGAGTGGTCAGACCTATAAGGGTTCTTGACTTTTGTTTAGGACCACCCATTTCAATCCTCCTGCAAAGAGGACACACATACACACACACACTCTGGTCTTCAAAAGGCCTTTATACAGGAGTAATGGCGACAGCGCCTTTTAAAACGAACACTTAATCCCCTCCTTCTCCCCCTACCCATAATGCCTTATTTACTGCCCCCCTGACACGCAGCGTTTAGCCCCCAGGGGACAGCAGCTGGCAGCCTCTCCAGCCGTTAATCAGACCCCTGCAGTTCATAGCCTGACCGCTCCTTCCCCTTCGAGTCACCCCCCTCCAGTTCATAGCCTGACCCCTCCTCCTCTTCCTCTTCTTCCTCCTCCCCCCCTCCGAGTCACCCCGTCCATTTCATAGCCTTTCATAACCCTCTTATCTTCCTCTTCCTCCCACCTCCCAGGATATAGCCTGACCCCACGTCTTATCCCTCTCTACCGTCCCTTCAGCTAGTCGCAAGGAGCTAGACTGCACCGCGGCCTTAACCCTGTCTATACTGTCAGTTGAGGTTGAATCCAGGTCATAGACCCTACCCAGACCATCTCACTGATGTCCTGTTCAGTATATCACCAGGTAATACTCTGACCCCAAACCTAACCCCAGCTCACTATCCAGGTTGTAGCCTGATCCTACAAATTAGACCCTTTCAATACTGTGATGGAGATCGCTCCAGGACATAATCTGCACCCAGTAACTCTGGGACGGTCCCATTGGCTCATCTCATATCTCTCTCCCGATTAAATAACAGCAAAGCTTTATTGGCATGAGTTATGGAAACAATAACGCTAAATCGATTTTTTTCTCGCAATAAACAATGTTGGTAAACATGGCAGTGCACACATAATCAATAATCACACTCTCTCGCTTTCGCTCTCTCTCCCCCAACTTCCTCGCTCTCTTCCTTCCTGGTTCTCATTCCATCCTCCCTTACCTCCTCCCTCCCTCCTACCCTCCCGCATCTTCCTCTACCTCTTCGCCCCTATCTTTGTCAACCACTGTGTGTGTGTGTGTGTGTGTGAACCGTGACTCCCCGTCTGACAGCAAGTCTCCCAGATCTCCTGTGAAGAGTCCTCTCCCTCGTTACCTTCTCTGTGTGTCTAGGTCTGTGTGTTTCTGTGTGTCTAGGCGTGTGTGTGTCTGCCTGTCACCTCTCCCAGAATAGTGTGTTTTTGTCAGCCTCCTCCAGACACACACACACACACCCTCTCACCCCTGCAGTGGAGCACAGCAGGTGGAAGTTGGCTACCTAGTTTGGAGATGTTTTGTCACCAAGGTTGGAGGTTGCGGGTGGAAGGGCGGCCTTCAGACAGACAGTGGGGGGGGGGACCAGCTGCCTGACCCTGACCACTGTTTACTGTTTTAACAAGTTCAAGTTCACTGGTCTGTCTGCCTCGCTGGCTGCCTCCTGCTGACTGTCTCTATGTCTGTGTCTCATGTCAAACAGAAGCCTTGTTGTTTTGGCTTACAGACACTTTGAGGAACTCAGGTTCCAACTGCCTTCTGAAGCAACTCTAGTACCTGGACCTGGTTCTCCTGAGGACCTGGTTCACAGTGTAGTCAATGAGTAGGCGGTCCTTCTCTGTGGACCCTCAGAAGAAGGTTCTCCTGAGGGAACCACGTCCACAGTGAAGGAGCAGAACGTGGTTCTGTCGCGTTCCTGAACTGTGCTGTGGATCCCGTTGTAGGAGGAGAGGTTCCTGCAGACCGCTGATTTCCTGCCCAGGATGTCCAGGTCTTCATCAGCATTACCCTGAGGTTCCCCCGAGTAGTCCTGGGTCAAAGCGGGCAGCAAATTTCAGGCTGAAAATAAGATTAAGTTTGAAACGAAGAAGACGTGATTGTGGAGACAACTATCCCAAAACGGACAGAAATTAGATTATTATGTGTGATAAGTCCAATGAGGTAGATTTGGATCTCCCGTCTCCCTGGAGATCAGAGAGTGACAACTCCATAGTGAAATAGTGGACCCAGTCGTGGTCTCCAGGCTTTGAGACTAGTTATGGTCTGATCATTTGGCTGCGGAATAAAGGCATAAGAAAGGTGGAATGTGGCCTGACTAATCCTCCTCCTCCTTCTCCTTCTCCTCCTCCTCCTCCTCCTCCTCCTCATCTATGTGTACAGCAACAAGCGACCCCAGCTCTGTGTCCAGAACCACCATCACAGAAATCAAAACCCTTTGATCATGGGCGGCCGTCACCATGGCGATCATCCTGCCCCCCCCCCCCCCACACACACACACACACACACACACCTAAACAGCTTTCCTCTCAAATATGTGGTTCTGGTCTGGGCTGGGAAACGGGGAGAGAGAGGGAGGGAGAGACGTAATGGATCCTAATTTGAGTTGGATTATGATTTATCAGGACCGTCTGGCGAAGGGACCGGGCTCTCTGGAAATAGAAACCATTACTTCACCCACACCCTAACCCACGCCTCACCCCTCTCCCCCCTCCCTACCCTACACTCTATCCTGCCATCATTCACCTCCGCTCTCCACCAGGGAGAGAGGGAGAGGGAGAGGATAGACTGAGGGAGGAAGAGGAGAGAGAGCAGAGAAATGGGAGTCCATCCCCTGATGACGAGGGGATAGGGAGTGTAGTGGTGATGAGGAGGAAGGGAGGGGGAGAGAGGAGGGGAGAGGAGGGCTGATGAGGGGGGAGGGAGAGAGAGGGGAGGAGTAGGATGAGGATAGAGAGTACAGCGCAAGACCTAGAAGAGAGAAATTGAGAGAAGAGGTGGGAGAGAAATATAAGACCAGAAAGAGACGAAGATGGGGGGAGAAAGGAAACCCATAAATTTTAGATGATGCCTCACTATTTGGACAGTTCCAATTGGATTTTCCATTTCTCTTTTCCACTCATCTCTGTCTGTCTCTCTGTCTGTCTCTGGCTGTGTCTCTCTCTCTCTCTCTCTCTCTCTCTCTCTCTCTCTCTCTCTCTCTCTCTCTCTCTCTTCCTCCCGTTTCTCTATGTCTCTCTCTCTCTCTCTCTCTTCCTCCCGTTTCTCTATGTCTCTCTCTCTCTCCTTCCGTTTCTCTCCCTCTGTCTCTTTGTCTATCTGTCTCTATGGAAAAATTGTAAGGTTGAATAATATTCATAACTTTTTGGAATGATAGACACAAACATTATTGCCAATTTTCTAAAACCAAATACAATGCTAAGTGTGTGTGTGATTATATGAATGATATGACTGGCCCTTGTGGTGTCAACACCTGGTCACTGTTGTGTTGGATCACCATGGTAACGTGGTGATGGAGGTTGCATCATCCAGTCCTCCCCCTGTGGTGGTGCTGCTGGGATGGTCGCCTGGGGATGGGTTATCAGGGGTCCTGATCACACCTCGTACATGCATGCGCACACACGCACGCAGATACACAAACACGTGCGCACACACATGCATGCAGACACCCCATCACATAAAGACACAAACACGTATGCACACATATACCACACACAAACATGTATGCACACACACAAACACATGCACACACAAACACGTATGAACACACACAAATGCAAACACACCACCACATAAAGACACACACCCCACCTGTCACTGTGAGTGGCGCTCTGAGTTCTGCGAGTGCTCTCTCGTTAAAAACATCAAACATCTCTCGTCCCACCACTTGTTGTCTCCTCAAACCGCTCGAGAGCTTCCCACCACCCCGCGGAAGCTCAGCGGCGCGCACACAAAGCTAACTGCTAGCTGGGAATAGGTAGCTGCTACGCCGCTAGCCGCTCAGGACCGCTAAACTGATGCTTGTTAGCGTCTGTTTTTGCTTCAAGTGAACGGGACTTTAACGGTTACCGTGACGCGAGTAAGCTTAGCAACACCAGGGTAATGAGCAGATGGGAGCTAGCGTATGCTACGCTACCACTTTGAACAGATCTGAGCTAGCTTCTATTTGGTGTCCTCATGTTAATACTTCAGATAGGGGCTAGCTCGTGCGCTAGGCTGCTACGAGCTAATGGCGCTGGAGTGCGTCTCGTTGACACCGAGGGCGGGGTCGTTACCGGCCGCTGAAACCAACTGCCGTGAGACCCCCCCCCCTCTCGTGGAATCTCTGTTGCCTGGCAACGGAGCCCGCAGGGGACATGTGCCGAGTCAACGCGGTCGCTGGCATTGGCGGCGGCTTCTGATTGGTCGGAGCGGGGCGGTGGTTGATGGGCGGCCGTGGGATGATGGATGTGACGGGCGGTGTGTGTGTGTGTGTGTCCCCTGGTTACCGGTGTTCTAACCCCCGCTGAAACACCTCCATCCATCAAACCATGCACCTTGTCAGTTGTCAAATCGCCATGACGACCGCCACGTCACCGGCAGTTACCGCGCGTTAGCGATGCGTGGGTAGCCGCCGCCGCCACGCTGACATGCAGATCAATTGTCTCGCTCTCCTCCCAGATTAGCCGCTCGCTCGCTTTGTTCAACACGTCAGCGTGCGACGCTTATGAAACACTGCTGCGCGCTAAACATCATATCTGATGCTACATCAGGGAGGCTACTTTAGCATGCTAACCAGAAAAGAAGGCTACTTTAGCATGCTAGCCAGGCAAGAAGGCTACTTTAGAATGCTACGTCAGGAAGCGCTGCTTTAGCATGCTACGTCAAGAAGCGCTACTTTAGCATGCTAGCCAGGTAAGAAGGCTACTTTAGCATGCTACGTCAGGAAGTGCTACTTTAGCATTCGTCCGTATGCAACAGTAGCCTTCCTGCTGAGCATCAGACATGATTTTCCTCCACCAAGTGTTTCTGGATGGAGGCATGAAGCCCTTAGAACACATGTGGATCCAGTCAGGACCGCCACAGCGCTACGTCAACCCCTGACGCCCCTCGTTAGAGCGGCTTGGCCTGGAACACCACCCGGTCCTGGTCCAGATTAATCAGACCCCCCCCCCCCCCCCCCCCCACACACTCACAGTTTAAACCTGGGGATCTCATATCTCCACACACAGCACACTGAATGTCTTAGGGCCGCGGGTCTGAAGCAATAAAGAGGCTTCCTGTCCCTCGGTCACCAGGGAGGTGGCCTTCAGAGCTCCGGCCTCCTGATCCCACAGCGTTTTATTCCACTGAAGAGAAGAAAACCCCTCATCATACTGCAGCGTGTGAGGAGAATATTCACGTTAATCCTCTGGACTGTGGCTTTAATATGGGAGGTCTTTGGGGAGACGACTGAGAATGTGGTCCTCCATGATGAGGTCGGTCCAGTCCTGGGTCTGTAGGGCCCCAAGAGGGGCCCAGACCACCTCCTGGGGCTGCAGGGGCCCAGACCACCTCCTGGGGCTGCGGGGGCCCAGACCAAGAGGGTCTGGGTTCAGAGACTCACAGGCAAGAGAACCTTCCAGTCTCTCACTGTCACGGATGCTGCTGTTGTTTTTGAATCATTCACGTATGAATGGATTCAATTTGTGTCTGTCTGTCTGTCTCTCTGTCTGTCTGTCTGTCTGTCTGTCTGTCTGTGTGTGTGTGTGTGTGTGTGTGTGTGTGCACTTGCGTGCGACATGATTTGTAGAGCAGTAAAGTGTTCTCAGCACGGTACCAACACACACGTATACACACAGTCACACACACACAAGGCTGCAGATATCATTGATTTATGCGTGTTTGAGTCCTGGGCCCTCTCAGCCCTGAGGACACACAGACCATCATATAGAGAGACTTACTGCACCCAGTCGAACACAAGTACACACACTCTTATACGCATACATACCCACAAGCACACACGCAGGCACACACGTACACATACATTCGCATGCAGACACACACGTACGCATGCACACACGTACACAAGATCGTGCCCGCGCACGCACACACACACACACACATACACACACGTGTGCATGCATAAGCACACACACACATAAGCGCACCCACACACATAGGCACACACACCAGCTCCCAAGACATACTTTTCCACAAATCATAACGCACATAAAGAGTCTCTCACACACATGAAGGCTCATAGAATCCTCACTCTCTCTTCCTCGCTCTCTCTTCCTCACTCTCTCTCTTGCTCACTCTATCGCTCACACTCACACACACACACACACCCAGGCCTGAGTTTGTGGCTCCGTGCCAGGGCGTTTGCCCTCCAAGTGTGACAGGATGGTTCTGACCCGACAGACGCTCGCTAGCGCGCCGCGCGCTACCCAAGCTGCTAGCTAAAACCGCTGTCCTCTAACCCTGTCAAACACACATCCATGTAAAGTGGATTCAACTTGGCTGCTAATAAGCTCGCTTGATGGCTAACAGGATTATCCGCCTGGTTTATAAACATCAGATCATCCTGGTGTTTTTCTTGTGTTGACATGAGCGTAGCTGCTGGATTAGCCACACCTAGCTCCGTGCGCTAGCGGCTAGGCATGCTCCGTGCTGGAGTTTCATTAAGGGCTGCTAATGAGCATGTTGTTAGCGCGCGGCATGAGCCCTCCCGGCCCACAAGGTTAAACCAGTAATCCCAGTAACGGCCCGTGTAATGGACTCCACCAGGCTCTGGGTCACACTTAACAAGCATCCCCCCCCCCCTTACCCACCACTCTCTCTCCCCCTGATATCGTCAGCATTAGCATGAACTCATGCTAGTCTGGAGCTAATCTGTTAGGCTGGGGGTTTAGCGTGCCGCTTCACTTCTGACGTTTGTGAATTTCATGTTTGACATTCAGATGAATGTGGAACATTAGATGAACCGCTAAATCTGGACACTTGTTATGGCTGGTTCCCTATAGAAGGGACACGGTCTAGTGGTCATAGTGTTGGACTCACGGCACGGGGGTCTGGATTTGATCCCCAATCAATCCCCAATACCGTTTATCCCCTACCTGCTCCTTAATGACCTGCCTCTGTACTGTCTACCCCCTACCTGCTCTTTAGTGACCTGTCTCTGTACTGTCTATCCCCTACCTGCTCTTTAGTGACCTGTCTCTGTACTGTCTAACCCCCACCTGCTCCTTAATGACCTGTTGGTACAGTCTATCCCCTGAAGCGTCCTCTAAGTGACTCTGCACTAAGTAGTCCCGTCAGTGTTTCAGTCCAGCGGCGGTAGTGGTCTTCCTAATAGGTCTGATGAGCAGATAAAACACCGCTCATGCAGAAAGGCCACTGAGTGCCGGCTCTCATATCTGCATTAGCCCTTAGCCACCGTGAGCAGAGCCCAGCCAAACCCCCCCCCCCCCCCCCACACACACACACACTACCCTCCTCCACCTCCTCCACCCCTCCGATCTATGGATCTGGATTATCAGCTCCCAGCATCGCACTGTGTTCCTCTCAGCAGAGAGAGACTACCAGTTTCGGCTCTCTCTCTCTCCCTTCATCCCCCTCTCTCTCTCTCTCTCTTCGCTCAGTAGATGTTCACGGACCCTCCCCCAGTGGGGCGTGGTCTCCGGCCCCGCCCCCAGCCTGATTGAATGCTTAATTAAAAGGCAGTGTTTTAATTAGCGTGTGTTTTATAATAACGAGGGCTGGTTGGCTCCAGCAGCACATAGCGTATCGCTGAGATCCGTGTTTATTAATCAGCAGAACTGGATTAATCCAGATCAGGAAGTGGTTCCGCCGCTCAGTCCCCAGTGTTCCCCGTTCACTAACATCTCCTGATAACATTGAGGCTTCACAGAGGGATTCAACCCCCCAGCCCATGGGCAGGGCAGTAGGGCAGTGAAGGAGAGTGGGACTCCCTGCTGAAAGGTCCAGGTCTGAACTAGTGAGGTTCTAATATCAATTCTTCCTTCCCGATTGTGATTCAGATTCCTGAACTTGGGTACGGGCCGATTCCGAGTATATACCGATACACCATCTAGCATTGTAAATATTAACAGCACTTGTTCTTACCGAAGGGTTCTCTTACGATAATACATTTGCATCCTTGTTTTCCCACTTGGCAGCTCAAACTCACATAGGTAGGAGATGAAACGTTTCCTATACCCATATCAGGTCTCTACTGTTAGTGGTTATAGTTAGTGGTTATAGTAGAGTCACTGGGTATAGTTAGTGGTTATAGTTAGTGGTTATAGTAGGGTTACTGGTTATAGTTAGTGGTTATAGTAGAGTCAGTGGTTATAGTTAGTGGTTATAGTAGAGTTACTGGTTATAGTTAGTGGTTATAGTAGAGTCAGTGGTTATAGTTAGTGGTTATAGTTAGTGGTTATAGTAGAGTTACTGGTTATAGTTAGTGGTTATAGTTAGTGGTTAAAGTAGAGTCAGTGGTTATAGTTAGTGGTTATAGTAGAGTTACTGGTTATAGTTAGTGGTTATAGTTAGTGGTTATAGTAGAGTCAGTGGTTATAGTAGAGTTACTGGTTATAGTTAGTGGTTATAGTAGAGTTACTGGGTATAGTTAGTGGTTAAAGTATAGTCAGTGGTTCTGGTCCGGGTACGTTTGGCGGTTTGGGGTCCGTTCTGAAGCCCCCGGCCTGTGCACGGGCCTGTGAACGGATGCCATTGACTGGTAATCCCGGGGATTAGCAGTGTGTCCGTCAGCTGCTGGTGTCTCTTACTGTACCGGCCGGGGCGTCCTGGGGGGCTACAGGCCGTGTTTATCCCCTCTGGTGCGGGGGGCCGGCTGAAGCCCCCCTTGTTAGTGTTGGGCCGTGAGTGGAAGCTCTGATCGTGCTCCTCTCTCCGCGGCGTGGCTGAGCCTGAATCACACGGCGGCTGTGGAGGAGATGAGCCCCGGAGATATTCACTCCATAAAGCCATCCTCCATCAGCCAGCGCCGTGAACCCGAAGCTGGGGCCGTTCGTCATGAGGCGCTGATCTCAGCCCGGCGTGAGGAACACCGTGATGCAGTGTGCTGCAGCAGGTCCCCCCTGCAGGTAGAACTTAGACGCTGCTCCCCTCCTCTTCCTCTCCCTCCTCCTCCACCTCCCCCTCCTCCTCCACCTCCTCCTCCTCCTCCACCTCCCCCTCCTCTTCCTCCCCCTCCTCCTCCTCCACCTCCCCCTCCTCCTCCACCTCCTCCTCCTCCTCCACCTCCCCCTCCTCTTCCTCCCCCTCCTCCTCCTCCACCTCCCCCTCCTC
This sequence comes from Pollachius pollachius, assembly GCF_949987615.1. Classification (NCBI taxonomy): domain Eukaryota; kingdom Metazoa; phylum Chordata; class Actinopteri; order Gadiformes; family Gadidae; genus Pollachius; species Pollachius pollachius. The sequence goes on along the minus strand of NC_136947.1, from coordinate 10,078,788 downwards.
CTCCACCACCCCCTCCTCATCCTCATCCTCCACCTGTCTAGGGATGCATCTCAGATCTTTTCTGATGTGTTGGCTTTTTTGTTCGCTTAGTCTCATAATCTTTTCATGTGATTCTCTCTCTCTCTCTCTCCTCTCTCTCTGTCTGTCTGTCTGTCTTTTTCTCTCTCTCTCTCTCTCTCTCTCTCTCTCTCTCTCTCTCTCTCTCTCTCTCTCTCTCTCCGGTCAAACGGTAGCGAGGTCTCAGTATGGTGTCTTTGTATTCCGTCAGTGTTTCTTGTGTTCAAGTTCTTAGGTGAACTCTGGTTCTGCTGTTGAGCAGAGCCATGTGGGTCCTCTGAGATGTCTCCTCCACCGTGATGAGAACCTCACTGTCCACGGGCCGGCATTCTGGGTTCAGGAGGTAGAGCGGGTTGGCTGGTAACGAGAAGCTTGCTAGATGGGTCCCTGGCTCCTCCTAACAGAGCATCGAGGTTTCCCTGAGCAAGGCACCTCAGCTGGCTGTCGCCCTGCATGGTTGACTCCGCCGTCGGTGTGTGAATGTGCATGAATGGGTGAATGTGAGGCAATATTGTAAAGCGCTTTGATTAGAAAAGCGCTGTATAAATGCAGTCTGTTTGCCATTCACATGTTACTGTAACCAGAAGGACAAGTCGTCCCAACGCACCCACCCACCCCCCATGTCACGCTGCGTCAGGCAGTGTTCGCAGCGGAAGCAGGCCTTCACCATTAAGTTCTCCAGACCCTGGTTTGGGGGGCAAACATCTGGTTTCAGGAGACCCCCCACCCGCCAGCCCCTCTCCTGGGACGGGGGTCCGGGCTGACCTGTGTTTCCTGGGTCAGCCGTGTTCAGAGGACTTGGGGCATCTGTCTTACCCATCACCGGATTATCTGTTCAGCCGTGACACCCCGTCCACTCAGAACCATCAGCCCATCGGCTCTGTGTTCTGCTGGCTCGGTCTGGGCTCCGTGATCTGGGGTTTGGCTCTTAGTGTTGGCGCAGAAGAACGGCCTTCTGGGAGTTGGCGTTCACTCTGGTTGATTCTGTCACAATTGTCAGTGATTTCTTAAGCTGCATGTCATTAAGGGTTAGACAGTACAGAGACGGGTCATTAAGGAGCAGGTAGGGGTTAGACAGTACAGAGACGGGTCATTAAGGAGCAGGTAGGGGTTGGACAGTACAGAGACAGGTCATTAAGGAGCAGGTAGGGGTTAGACAGTACAGAGACAGGTCATTAAGGAGCAGGTAGGGGTTAGATAGTATAGAGACGGGTCATTAAGGAGCAGGTAGGGGTTAGACAGTACAGAGACGGGTCATTAAGGAGCAGGTAGGGGTTGGACAGTACAGAGACAGGTCATTAAGGAGCAGGTAGGGGTTAGACAGTACAGAGACAGGTCATTAAGGAGCAGGTAGGGGTTAGACAGTACAGAGACGGGTCATTAAGGAGCAGGTAGGGGTTAGACAGTACAGAGAGGGGTCATTAAGGAGCAGGTAGGGGTTAGGGGTCATCTTGTTCTAGTGGGTCAGCTTAGCTCAGGAGGTAGAGCAGTTGTCTTGTAACCGAAAGGATGCTACTTCGATCCCCACTTCCTCCTGTTGATGTGTCCCTGAGCAAGACACTTAACCCTAACTGATCCTGACGAGCTGGATGTCGCCTAGCATGGTTGACTCTGCCATCGGTGTGTCAATGCGTGTATTAACCGATGTAAGTCGCTTTGGATAAAAGCGTCTGCTAAATGCCCTAATTGTAATTGTAATTCTACGATTCCTACAGGTAGACTTTGGACACACCTAACCTTTCAAACACACTGTCCTTATTCCTCTGAAACCTAATCAATGGTTTGTTGTTTTTCCTATTTATATACGATTGGCCAGAGTGGATGTGAATCAGTGCTGAAACTTTTTTGTTGAATGATCAACGAATGGCACTGAATCCCTCGTGTAATGTGTTCATGTATTCCAGTAACGAGCAGTTCTGCTGATAGATTCAGCTGCTGGTCGCCCTACTTCAGCGGTAAACGGAGTTCTGAAACCAGGGACGAAGTAATTAAATCAGTTCTGGTGCGACTGTGGTGTGGGCAAAGTCAAAGGACTGTACCAATCTAGGTCATGTGGTTCTGGGGGAGAGCAGTGCATCATGGGAGTACCCACTAGAGACGGTCCTCCGGGCGTAGCGCTACACACCGCGAGCTGTCGGTGGAGCGGAGTCCTGTGATTGGTGGTGTGTTTGTCCAGCGCTCCGGCAACAATTAGCTCTCTCCCGCCGCAGCGCGACGGAGCGGCAGAGTACCGGTAGCGGTCTCCGAGCGCTGATTTAAACGAGCCAAGGGCTCAGCGCGCTCTTTGTTGCTTGTTATGAATTATACATCAGAGACGCGTTACTTTGATTCATCTCGCCGCCGGCTCCGGCCCCAGGACCCAGACTCAGGCTCAGGCTCACTCATCACCTCTAATACCCGGGCTGGGGCTCCCCTCCCTGGGACGGCCTCGCCGGGAAGCCTCCCTTGGCCCCCACCCCCCTAGACCCCATCCCCTCTAGACCACCACCCCGCCCCCCGTCAGGTCTGGGGAGGGACTTCTCGTCTCTGTGGTTTCCATCAGCGCTGATGTATCCAGGTCATCCTCCTCTCGCAGCGGACCCCTTGAGCCCCCCCCCCTTCATCCATCCTCACTCTCTGTTTTCTTCTTTCCCCTCTTGCCATAGCAACCGACTAGCCCCTAGCAACCACGACCGGATACAGCGGCTGCGCCATGAGTTCCAGCAGGCCCAGACGGGACCCGAGGACCCCGACGACCGCCGGCGCACCTATAGCTTCGAGCAGCCCTGGGTGAGTGTCTGACGCCCCCGCTAACGGCGGCGTTAGCCTGGCGGCTAGCTGGACCGGGAGAACTCAAAGAACTCAAAAGACTGAACTATCTGGATCGGCCGTCACGCATCGTTGACCGTCGTAGCATGCTAACGCCCGAGCGCTAGCATGCTACCCGCCGGTTAGCACGAAGCTAACCCTTCACTAACCACACTACCAGCCACAAGCAAGACTGTGATGTTCGTTCACCTGTCCCCGGACTGCCGTTAGCCTCCCCTTAATGAGGCTAACAGGCTAACCTGCTTACGCTAACTCCCTCTCCGGTCCACACCCCCTCTTCATCTGCATGCAGGGCTGGACGTCCCCGTCACTAACCCCACAACCACCCCAAACTCCGCCTCAACATCATTTCATTAGTTTCAGCTGTCTGTCAATCACTCACACTGATCCCGCCCGCCATCTTTCATCGACCAACAGACTCTCTAGACTCTGACTCGTCTTACCACTGAATCATGGAACCCACTTGTAGACGTGTCATTTTTAAAAAGTGTTGTAACTTGGAGTGTGAGGTTGGGATCGTGTGCGTTTTAGCGGTTGTTTTAATTGTGTTTCCTGGCGGGTCGTCTGTGACGGTTCTTAATTAGAACGTTCCTCCCGCCCTCCGTGGGCTGATGAAACCAGACGACATCTCTAACGGGTTATTTTAAGGCCGGCTCCTCCTCCACAAGTGTACTTTGTCTCCTTTTTTTACATGAATTTCCATAACTGCTGATGATGACACGTCTTCCCCTCCTTTGAGTGCGTCTTGTCGCTAGGGGTTTGAATCCCCTTCAGCATCTCATTGAGCACTGCTGCCCGCGTGCCTCTGAGCAAACTCCCCGGATCTGCCTCTGCGATCGCCCCCTCCCTCCCCGACCACGACGTCCACACTTTAGTCTAGGGGAGCTCTTGGAACTCAAAGCATTCCTGTCCTCTGCACACATCTGTATCAAAGGTTCTGTGGTCGGGATGCAGAGTTCTGTTTTCATATTTTCTTACGCTCCTGTGATCCCCTGTGTTGTGCAAACAGCTTTTTAATATTCCAGGTGATATGGAATGTTAGCGAGAGGCTCTGTTCTTTTATAGCTCATAAACCCAAATAAAAAAAACACTTTCCAAACCTGCAGCGTCGACCCAAGTCATGAGGTTCTAATCTCAGCATCTAATCTAATCTCCTCCAGAAACGCCTGACAATGAGGTCCAGGTCCTAGACCACCAGACCTGGATCTATGTCCGAGACCTCCATTCCTGGGTGTAGGTCCTAGACCTCCAGCCCGGGTTCTATAACACTGGACCGGCTGCCAGACCTCCAGGGGGGGTCTGAGCGGAACCCCCTGGAGTTCTGGACTGAGGAGCTATTATGACCCCCCCCCTGCTTGGAGGTGTTTTTTATCTTCTCCATATCAGAAGGATCACATCCAGAACCCTGCGGTCCCGGCTCCTCAGATCCAGGACCAACCATCTGGTCCGGGTTTGAGAGAGCGCCATGGGGGTTTGTGAACTCGCTCTCTGAAGGGTGAGCTGTGGGGGGGGGGGGGGCACTGTGCTTCTTTAGAGTCAGACCCGGCCTTGGACTGCTCTGACGTCCTGGTGTTCAAGTTGAGGTCCTGGACCCTGTTAGACCCCCAGGGTCCTGGTTGTCTTGTGGAGGTCCTGGACCCTGTGAGACCCCCAGGGTCCTGGTGGTCTTGTGGAGGTCCTGGACCCTGTTAGACCCCCAGGGTCCTGGTGGTCTTGTGGAGGTCCTGGACCCTGTTAGACCCCCAGGGTCCTGGTGGTCTTGTGGAGGTCCTGGAGTCTCCAGAGGTCCTGGCCGTGTGGAAGCAGAAGCATGTGTTTCTAAAATTCAATTACTCCCTCCTCCCACTCCTCCTCCTCCCCCTCATCATTCCAGAACAGGGGATGGATACAATTTGAACTTTATTTATTCCAAAACAGAAACCAATAACACTTGTGTAATATATTTCTTAGATTGCCCGCGTCCCGGGTGTAGCACTGCTGTAGCGCTCGTTCTTGTGTTATTTCTTCCTGGAGCACAAGAACGGTCTCTCCAACGTGGTGAAGGATTACAGGCCCCCGCCCTGATATAGAGCTAACCGTGACGTAGCGCTAGGTCAGGGTTAGCACTAGGTCAGGGTTAGCGCTAGGTCAGGGTTAGCACTAGGTTAGGGTTAGCGCTAGGTCAGGGTTAGCGCTAGGTCAGGGTTAGCGCTAGGTCAGGGTTAGCGCTAGGTCAGGGTTAGCGCTAGGTCAGGGTTAGCGCTAGGTCAGGGTTAGCACTAGGTCAGGGTTAGCGCTAGGTCAGGGTTAGCGCTAGGTCAGGGTTAGCACTAGGTCAGGGTTAGCACTAGGTCAGGGTTAGCACTAGGTCAGGGTTAGCGCTAGGTTAGGGTTAGCACTAGGTCAGGGTTAGCGCTAGATCAGGGTTAGTGCTAGCTCAGTGTTAGCACTAGGGCTGTTTCCCAAAGTGAGGGCTGCAGCCTTGCTAGAACACGTCCTTGCTAGGTGCGTCCTATGGAGATGAGGCTAGAGTGCTGCCTAGTGTTTGTAGCGTTCAGAGTTTTGAAGGATTTGCTAGTGTGGAAGCGCTTCCACTTCCGCTTTTTAAATATTGCTCCAGTGTTAAATATTTGAATTGTTGAAATTGTTATTGGCGATAGTAGTTTGTTTAAACACCACCTACTTACATATTAAAACAAATCAATCTATGCAAAATATAGCCTATCATTACGTTGCAAAAAAGAAATCGCACAGCTTAATTTTTTGCATTTAGATGATTAATCTCTAAAAAGCAATACGGCAAAAAATATTTCTGAAACATTCAAATAACTTCACTTGTGTAAAGCAATGTGTATAGCTTTCTATGCGCAATTTTTAAATATCCCGCGCAGCGTGTGAACGCAAAGGTTTGTGGGTATTTTGGCTCGTTGAGGATCCATCGATGCATCCTTGAAAAATCTCGGAATTCTCAAAAATAAAGGGCGCGAATTTCCGAGTGATCTCAACAGCGGCGTTCTATGACGTAGCGTCCTTAAAAGGGCAGCCGTTGAGCATACTTCCGTTACATTGGGAAATAGCCAGGGTCAGTGTTAGCACTAGGTTAGGGTTAGCACTAGGTTATGGTTAGCACTAAGTCATGGTTAGCGCTAGGTCAGGGTTGACCTTGCGCTAACCCTAACCAAGCCAGTGCTTCAGCGCTGAGCTTCTGTTCCTCCACACTGAACCTACGCCCTGAGACAGGACGGCGACCGGCAGAGAGGGCAGTCCCTGTGAGGTTGGAGGGTGTGGTTCCCTATCTACCTCAGCGGGTAGTCCAAGTCAGGGGCGTAGGAATGAGTTTAACATTGGGGGGGGACACATATCGGAAACCTGACAGATCCTGTATAATTTTTAGGTGGGACAAATGCGCCTGTTTCCGATATTGGAGGGGACACGTCCCCTCCGTCCCCCCCGGTTCCTACGCCCTTGGTCCAAGGCATTAACACTGGGCGGGTTATGGGTTTGATTCCGCTGGTAAAGCAAGGCATTAACACTGGCCGGGTTAGGGGTGCTATTCGGCTGGTAGAGCAAGGCACTAATGCTGCCAGGGTTAGGGGTTCTATTCCCTGTCTAGCGATGACATATCAGTCCTTCAGTGTTGTGCCCTCTGCTAGCTCCCACAGTGCCTTAGCCTCTTAGCTCTTTGGCTTGTTACTCACTCCGTGTTTGCTAAAATCCAGCGTAGCTTACACTAGCAGGGTTGCATTGTGGGTAATGTGGTCTTAGTCCATCAGGATGATGGATAGTTCTTTATTGGTCGTTACCCAACCTCGTTGTTGCCTTTGTGTTCCACTCACTAAATTAAGCTATGCTAATTTAAGATATGCTTGGCTAACCTCTGCGGGACTATGGTATGCTAGGCTAAGCTATGCTATCTTAAGATATGCATGGCTAAACTCTGCTGAACTATGGTGCTACGCTAAGCTATGTTAGTTTAAGATATGCTTGGCTAAACTCTGCTGGACTATGGTATGCTAGGCTGAGCTATGCTGTGTTTTGATATGCTATGTTAGCGGTTGAATAGCATACTATAATGTGATGGATTCCACGATTATCAAATTGAATATGATATTATTTGTGTTGTTCGGGACGAGAAAGAATGATTACATTTATTATCGTAATGTTTTGGTCCGGCCCGAGGCGTCGGTGTGACAGAGGAGCCTGTGTAGCAGCTAACGTTTATTAGCCGCTAGGTCGCTAGCGTGATTCATGCGCAGCAGAACACATTAACGCTGTTCCCCTCCCACCAGCCGCTCTGAATGTTTGTGTTTTAATGTGCTGCTCGCACTTTACAACAAATACACTTTCATCCATCACGGAGAGAGGGGGGCGTGGCCGTGGCGCGACGCCCTTGCCCTCCACCTCTGCACCAATCGCCTGCCAGTGCTCGGTCGCCGTGGCAACGGCACAGGCAGTGCCAATCTAATCTAATCACAGGAATGAGTGCTGGGGCAAGGTGGGGGGGGGGGGGGGGAGGAAGGGGATGATTGTGTTTAATGGGGGGTCTCTCAAGCACCCCATAAACACACACACACACACACACACACACACACACACACACACACACACACCTACACACACACATACACACAAACACACACAGCAGACAGCAGTAATTAGATTGTCTTTGTATTTCCACCCGCAATTATTACACCCACACCACTAATGAACATGGATGAAGGGGGGGGGATGGGTTGCACTCAGTGTCCTGCCATCAATTAGAGATGAATGTGGACACTTGTACTGTAAATGTGTGTGTGTGTGTGTGTGTGTTGACGATAATGAGCCCTGGGTCAGATGGTCCCTCAGTGGGAGGGGCCTGTGTCCGAGAGGAGAAGGACGACGGCAGCCATCTTGTCTCTCATTAACTTCCACTAACATCACCGTCTCTCCAGTCTCATTACCACTTCCCGTCGGCATGTCCCGCCCCCTCGCCGACACTTCCTGTCTGTCTGTGTCTCCCCTCCCCCCGCAACAAGGTACGTCTCTCTGCTAGCATGCTAGGTCCCCCGTGCTAGCATGCTAGCTCCTCTTTGCTAGCTCCGTGCTTGCTCCTGGTAGGTGTTGTGCAGAGAGGTTTGCATCCCGTTAAACGGGACCTCCAGCTCAGTGCCTTCCTGCAGAGTCAGGGCTGTAAAAGGCTTTGATAACATGATATATATATAGATAATATATCTATATATAGATATAGATATATAGATCATATATATATTAGCGGTTAAAGAGATACAGGCAGAAATGTAGCTAGTAGATAGGTAGATGGATTTATACTGTAGATGGTGGAATAGAGAGATAGATGGAGTGATATACAGTATATACCGTAGATTGATGTATAGATAAATAGATAAAGTCAGAGAGTGATAGATGGATATACTGTAGATAGTGATATATTGGATATATGGAGTGATATATACTGTATATAGATGGAGTGATAGATTGATAGTGATATATGGAGTGATATATACTGTATATAGATGGAGTGATAGATTGATAGAGTGATAGATTGATAGTGATATATATGTGGGGTGCTAAACAGTGAGCACCAGACCGTGATCAGACGGCTGGACAGTAGACCTAAAGACAGAGACAGGCCCACGTTCTCATTCTCCTGTTTCCTCTGTTCCCAGGTCAGCGCTGGCAGTCCGGGCCCCGCTAGTCCGGTCCTGGGCGTTCAGGGGGATCACGGGGGTCCGGGGTCCTACAGCCAGCCTGGGCGCCACTCGGTGTCCGTGGAGGTCCAGATGCAGAGGCAGCGGCAGGAAGAAAGGGAGGCCTTCGCCCTGGCCCAGCGCCAGTACAGCTCCCTGCCCCGGTGGGTGTGTGGGTGGGTGGGTGGGTGGGTGGGGTCATCAATACTTGCTACTGTCACACTAATGACATCACAAAGCTCGTAGGTCATCCCAGTGGCACGGCTGTGCCAGACTGTATAGATACCCACACGCACGCACACACACTCCCTTGCACACACACAAACACACACTCCTTCACACGCAAGCATGCACACACTCCCTTAAACACACACACACACTCTCTTACAAAAACACACGCAAGCACGCACACACTCCCTAAAACGCACACACTCCCTTACACGCACACACACACATGCTGCCTTACACACACCGACTCCCTTACACACAAACACACCCCGTTATACACACACGCCCTTAAACACACAAGCACGCATGCATGCACACACACACTCCCTTACAGTCACACTGTTTAAGGGACAAACACACACACTCGGCAGAGAGGCCGGATCGTGTTCCTATAGAAGGCCTTCCTCGATCGGTTTCATCTCCATAATGAAATTCCCTCCAATCAGGGAATCCTAACATCTGTTCCTGGAAGGAAACGCGTGTGTGCCTCGTTCGGCTGTCACTCAGAATGTTAATCCAATCAAATCAAACTTTCTTTATAGTGCTTTCAGCCAATGAATGAAAGGACACAACCAGACTAGGGAATAGTTGAACACATGAGAGGAAAATCACTACTTTGACACAACAAGCTTAACGAGGGAAATCAGACAACTCTAGATCTTTAGATCAGAGTCGACCATTAAGTGAACACTCACCTCCACACCTCTCCCAATTTCCAAACCTCTCTACATCTGCCTGGGTCTCGACATCATCTTCATAGTAGTTAAGGTTATATATGTTCATTTAATAGACTAGCAGAGGTTATATATGTTAATCTAATACAGATTAGTTAAATTTCTATATGTTCATTTTATCCAGATTAGTTAAGGTTATATATGTTAATTTAATGTAGAATAGTTAAAATTATATATTTTCATTTAATCCAGACTAGTTAAGGTTATGTATGTTAATTGTATAGAATAGTTAAGGTTATATATGTTAATGTTATAGACTAGTTAAGGTTATATAGCTTAATGTAATACAGACAAGTTAATGTTATATGGCTTAATGTAATACAGTTTAGTTAAGGTTATATAGATTATATGTGTTATTGTTTTAGACTAATTGAGCTTCATGTATGTTCATTAGGAGTGTGTTTGTTCTTCAGACCTCCAGATGTGTCTGAGTTACTGTGTATTGTTGGACTCACTCAGTCTCCAGCAGAACCATAAACTCTGGTTCTGCGCTGCCATTCATCACAGGAACAGAACCTCCAGCCGCGTGCATATCTCAGTATAATATTATGGCTCGTACGCAGAGCTGTTACTCATCTTTATTATTTCCCTGTGGCGCGGCGACCTTACAAACATCTGGACAGGAAAGTGCTTGTTTATGGCAGAGGCTCAGCGATGTGTCACACACGCACGCACGCACACACACACACACACACACACGCTGAGAAGTATTAACATGATATCAGCCATGTTTCAGATGACACTGTTAACGTGAAGAACGCACAGAGACACACACGCAGACACACACAGACAGGCACACACGCACCTACGCAGACTGGCACGTACGCAGGTGGGCACGCACACATACAGGCACGAACTTATGCACCCGCGCACACAGACTGGCACAGGCACGGGTTTGGGATAAGAATGTTAACATGGGGATTCTGAGGGAGCTGCTGGGAGACGGATGAGCGGTCGTCTCGCTTGGGCCTGCCTCACCCCTCTCCCCCCTCTCTCCCTCCCCCCCACTCCCGTCCGTCCCTCCCTTGCAGTTGGTAGTCACCCCCCTACTGTGAGTGTTCCTGTGGCGTGATGCCAGAGGAACCTGCAGGCATAAATTCACATCAGCTCGTTCAGAGAGACTATCTGTCTGTCTGGTTCACCTGTCTGTCATTGTCTCTGTCTCTCCGTCAGTCTGTCTCTCTGTCTGTCTTTCCCTCCATCTGCCTGTCTGTCTGGCTGTCTGTCTCTCTGTCTGTCTGTCTGTCTGCCTGTCTGTCTGCCTGTCTGTCTATCTGTCTGTCTGTCTCTCTGTCTGTCTGTCTGTCTGTCTGTCTGTCTGTCTGTCTGCCTGTCTGTCTATCTGTCTGTCTGTCTATCTGTCTGTCTGTCTGTCTGCCTGTCTCTCCATCTGTCTCTCCATCTGTCTGTCTGTCTGTCTGACTGTCTGTCTGTCTGTCTGTCTGTCGGG
>NC_136947.1:10015345-10062845 GCF_949987615.1 Pollachius pollachius | reverse complement strand
GCCGCATGGCTCAACTCATCAAAACATTGCCTCAACGAGACGCATGCATCTTAACGGACAAGGTAAATTGATGCTTTATTTATCTAATATTTTAAGTATGTATTATCGTACACATCGTTGTCATGATCTGTTAATGAAGTGAAGCAGCGCTACCACCCGCCGTCTGTTCCTGTTCAGGGCTAGCATGCGTGTGTTACCGCTAAGCTAACATCCTTAGTGTGTGTTAACATAGCCTAGCATCATGTTAAACACACCACCCTAATCCCAGAGTACCCTGAGGTCTGCTCCCTGGTCCCCTGTTGTGTCCCCCGCTATGTAGCTGCTGAGCTACGCGGCTACCGCTAGCCTCCCAGAGGTCAGAGGTCAAGCCCTTATCCAAACAGCCTCTGAGCTCCGAGGCACGTGTCTCCTCTAGAGGAACCTTCTCCTCCTCAGCCTCCTTCGTGAACCCGGTTTTTTGATGTGTGTGAATGAACTGTCGGTGTGTGTTCTGTGTGAAGGGCTTTGTTCCGGATCAGAGCCTCCCAAGTTAGGAGGCCATTTTGTCACCCCCATGCCCCCCGCTCAGAATATTGATTTTAGAGATTAATATAGTTAAAATTCCTGCCACGGTTTCGTTAGTTTGTTTTCCGTGATTAAATACTTTTCCCAAGACGTTCTCACAGTCCAGGTACCAAATCACTGTCAGCCGATGATCTCCCATAATTCCCCTGGGCTCACACCTGTTGCTCGGTACCCTGCAATAGACGAGCCACCAGCAGGTCACTTGTCTGCTCTGCTCTGTAATTACCCCTCCCTCTCCCCAGCCTGAGAACCGCCTCATACCGGCGGCTCCCTGGCGGCACCGCGCATCACAACGTCTTTATTCCAGTCCACAGAGCAGCTCTCACTCACATTCCTCTGCCTCTGGTCGCTCTTATCGCTCTGATGACTCTGAACGATCTGATCACTCTGAACGATCTGATCACTCTTATCGCTCTGATCACTCTTATCGCTCTGATCACTGTGAACACTCTGATCACTCTGATCACTCTGAACGCTCTGATCACTCTGAATGCTCTGATCACTCTTATCGCTCTGGTGGCTCTGATCACTCTGAATGCTCTGATCACTCTGATCACTCTGGTGGCTCTGCCGTCTCCAGCGGAGGACGCACACCTTCCAGCTCCAGGACGCCTCCGCGGCGTCTGCAGCCGTCGAGACGCCACCTGTTCCTCCCACCTTGTTAAGAGCCGTGGTTCTTCTGCTGCTCCTCTCCCGGCGCTCCGGTCGGAGAGCGACAGCCGGCAGGAGGAATGTGCAGGGAGGAAGTGTGGTAAGACGAAGGGTCCAGGGGTCAGGCAATAAATCAAGATGGCCCCTGATCCGTCCTCCCCGGTGACATCTGGAAGGGCTTGTGTTTGGTGGGCCGGGCGTCCGGATGTTGTCGGGTCAGCGCCGCCACCCCCCCGGTCCGGCGGACGATGCTGTGTGTGTGAGGAGGGGGGGGATCTGGTGTGCTAACGAGGTGCGTGGGGGGGGGGAGACCACCAGCTGCTGGGGTCGGGGCCTCGCAGAGCGCGGCTAACGGGGTCATATTGTCCCGCAACAACGGCGGGTCGCAGCCCACACTCGCTAACACAAGCTTACACTCGCTAACACATGCTAACACACGCTAACACATGCTCGGGTTATGAGGGGTTTATGGGTCGTTAAGACTCAAGACTCGTTTTTATTTTATTGATATATCGCTTCCTGACGTTTAGGGTTACCGTCTTATCTCTGGTCATTAAACACACCTTTTAGCAAATGTGTTAATTAGTTTAGATAGTTATTTGAGTTTATCACGTAGCACACCTTTCACCCAATGTTGAGTTATTCTATTCTTATATTTATGTGATCTTTACAGAGTGTCCTAACCCACAGCAGTATCTTAATTGTGGAGCCAGGACGACTTGTGCGGTTCTCGTTCTGTTTTGCTGCTCGCTGCAACCAGAATCACCCGGAGGGGATCATAAAGACCTTCTCAATCTGTAGTTTGTGTTTCGTAGTTTAGTTAAAAATTTAACAACTTCTAAGTTTGTGCAAAGCAACCTGGCAGTAAAACCCCAGTCCTGTTCTGAGACCTGTTTCCCAGGAACTGATGTATTTTCCTTTCGGTTTTCCCTCAATCAGCAATTCCTCCCATCCCGACGCTCCATAGATTTCCTCCCGGTGGATCCCCGCGGAATATCTGGGATTACGTTCTCCCGGTTTCTCCCGGTGGCGGAGCTCAGGTTGCTGTTGGCAACGGGAAAATCCAGCGAGGAGAGACAAAGTATCTCAGATGATGCTTGAAGATCTTCTTAGACGCTGGGGGTCCCGAGGGACCCCAGCCCCCCACCCCCCTACAGGATCTCCTCCAGCTCTACATCCTTCCAATCCTCCATGAAATGTGTCCAGCATGCCTCTGCTTAGTGTCAGTCATCCATGAAGATCCTAACTCCTCCCTCCCACCTCCCTCTCTCCAGCCTTGGACATCATCCCACCTCCTCCCTCCTCTCCCTCTCCATCTTGGAACCTATCCCACCTCCTCCCTCCTCCCTCATCTCCCTCCCCATCTTGGAGCTCCTCCCTCCTCTCCCTCCCGTTCTTGGATCTCCCCCGTCTCTCCCCCATCCCTCCCCTGTCCCTCCCCCGTCCCGGGCTGACACCGGATCTCTGCTCCTGGCAGGGTCCCGGTCTGGAGCGCGCCCAGCGGCTCTCTGGCGTCGCTGGGCTGTGAACGCCGTTTACCATCTCTGCATTTCTGGGAGATTGTCCCGTTCGCTGTGCTCACGGTCCGCTGGTTCGTGGTTGATTGTAAGAATTGCCAATCAACGGTTCCACCGAGGGACCGAGTGAACGAGTCTTCCAGGAATGAGCTGGGAATGCAGTTTGACCATTCTGGAAGATTCTCTTTGTTCTCGCCATCGTTTTGACGATTGTAGAATTTGACAATCACTGAACAAAATCAGTCAATCCACACTCTTAAGGGGGGCGAAGAGTCCCAGCTGAAGGGTTCTTGGTTCGATCCCCAATGTCCACCTGTAGGCATCCTAGAGCAAGATGACCCCTAACCCCTACCTGCTCCTTAATGACCTGTCTCATAATGTTCTATGATTGGCTGACACAGAGACACTGTGTTCTGGTGGTCCCGGGGATCGGCGGACATCCCAGCAGCCTGCGGACATCCCATCATTCACCACGGCAACCGAGGCATTGTCGTGGCGACCGCTGATTTGAGGCTGTCGCCGGGAGTGAAGAGCGGGGTTATGGGATGCAAGTGATGAGGATGTTGGTGTTAGCCCAGGTGCCTGCTGGGTAATGGTACCATATGTCTCTGCTGCGGGACACTGGTGTGTGTGTGTGTGTGTGTCTGTGCATGCGTGCGTCTGTCTGTGTACAGGTGTGTGTCTGTGCGTGCGTGCGGGTGTGTGTTTGTGTGTGTACAGTTGTGCCTCTCTGAACCTGTGAACCGATTCAGTGCCCTTCCTGTTCCTACCAATCAAAGGCGGCCGTGGGGAGCCTGTGTTGTCATCGGGGGAAGATGGACGGCTCCGGGAGGCCAGAGAAACAGAAACAAATGAAAAGAAAATTACAAAAATCTAAACGCCGACCTCTGACCCCTGGAGTCGAACGGCGGGAAAATCATTTCTTTGTTCAGCGCTCCGACTCTAGCTTCCTCACTCTTGCTCTCTCACTCGCCCTCTCGCTCTCTCGTTTTCTCTCTCTCCATCAACCTCTCCTTTTAAGACCCTCCATCTCTCTGTCTCGCCTTAGTCTCGCTCTCTCTCTCTCGCTCTCTCTCTCGCTCTCGCTCTCAGCGAGGCATTCCTCCTCCTAATGGAATCCTTGCCCGCCGCGGCGTCCATCTTGGCTCTGCCATCGGGAGACGTCCTTCCTCTGACCGGGGAGAGCAGCTTCCATCCGACACAATCAGCCCCGCTCTCCGTCCTCCCCCCCCCCTCCCCTGTCGCCTCACCCTCCGCCCTCACCCCCCTGCCTCTCCCCACCGCCTCACCCTCACCCCCTGTCCCCACCGCCTCACCCTCACCCCCTGTCCCCACCACCTCCCCCTCCCCCTCACCCCCTGTCCCCACCACCTCTCCCTCACCCTCACCCCCTGTCCCCACCACCTCACCCTCACCCCCTGTCCCCACCACCTCTCCCTCCCCCTCACCCCCTGTCCCCACCACCTCACCCTTCCCCTCTCCCCACCACCTCACCCTCTCCCTCTCCCCTCTCCCCCACCACCTCCCCCTCACCCTCCCCCTCTCCCCCTCCCCCTCTCCCCTCTCCCACACTCCAGAGCCAGGCTGATTCATATCAGCTGGAAAGGGGATTAAGCCTACAAACCACTGGAGTCTGACACCCAATAAAGAATGCCTGGCTAATGGGCAGAGATCTGCCGGGGCAGAATAATATATCCCCCAAACTGTCAAATGTCAAACATTGTCTAATTAGCGTCTGCTGGAATATGGATTTTTGCAATTTGTTGCCATGGAAACCATTCTGAATCTGAGCGCAGAATGGCCAGCCTTTGTCCGGGGCACTGTTCTGTACGTTCCCCCGAAGGCAATACATGTTCTCAGTGTTTCCTCGTAATTGTACAGCAACGAAATTGAATCACAGATTAAATGTGCAAGGAATTCTATAGAACAATCCAGATGAATCCGAGAGATTTACGCACTGTTGCTCGCCGTCTTCTAATTGCTCGGATCCCCACTCCCGCTCGGCATCGGTTCCTGCGGGCTGCAGAGGGGCTTCCTCCGTCTCCATCCTCCAGAGTTCTCTCCGAGCTCAAGGGTCTGTGGTGAACAAATCACAGTCGAGATGCTGAGAGGCGGGATTGATCGGAGCGCCGGCTGTTGTCAAAACACTGCAGCAGTATCAGTCCTTCCCCGCTCGACACACTGGGAACACTGGGAACACTTGGCTGTCAGAACCACACCAGTTCACCCAGACCCCTTTGCCAGCTGCAGAACCTCAGAGTACCCCTCCTTACTGAACCTCACAGAGCCCCTCCTTACTGAACCCACAAAGAGCTGCTTGTGGATCAGAGATCATTAAACCCCTTGGGTTAGTCTGGCTGTCTGGCCCTGATACATGCTCAGATATACGTCATACATACCCATACTGTATGTTTGATACATGTATTGTTACTGTATATGTTCGATACATGTACATATACATATTTCGGACAAACGTTGTCTGATAACTGGAGGGTTGCTGGCTGATGCTGCAGGTGTCCCTGATCAATGCACCCAACCCTACTCTCATTAGCATTACCATAGCTTGCACCCAGGGCCGCTGCTGGCCGTTTCGGTGCCCTACGCGAACGGGGGGGGGGGGGGGGGGGGGGGGGGGGGGGACGGGGGGAGCCTCTTTTTATATATTAGGTAAAAACATATAATTGCCGAAATTGAGTGATAGGTTATGCAATTAAGAAAAAACAACGGTGGGCCTCTTCATAACTAATTTATATATTTTTTTAATTCAATAATGTAATAATTATTATTATTATTATTATTTTTTTACAAACCATAATTTTTGGTGCCCCACCCAGGTACTTGGTGCCCTACGCACTCTGCGTATAGGGAGCGGAGGGCCTGCTTGCACCAGGCTTTTGTACTAGAACAGCAATAGCCTTTTCTACCAGATCTAGCATTAAGCTTTTATAGGCCTCCTAGAGCTAGGCCTCTCTACCTAATGGTAAAAGAGATAGTTGCCTTGTTAGTCACATTTGGCTTTGGACTCGTGTTGGACTTCTCCCAAGGAAGCGTGACCATTCAGCTACCTAAATGTCAACAGTTTCTAACGTTTATTTCAGCTGGTGTCTCTATTCAAACCAGATGGAACCCAGCTCCTCTTGGACTCATTGTCTTGGTGTCGGCTGCAGGTGTGGGATGTTTGAGTGGGTTAGCCAGCGCTAAGCCCTCCCAGTCAGCTTAGCGCTGCCACAGCCAGCCTCTGTACGACACAATGGGCTAAATAAAGGATTTGGAGGCTTTGGAGCCCCCCTGCTAATATGCTAGCTCTCCAGATTGCTTTTCAATTATATCTGCCTCAGCTGATGGGGGCTTAGAAGTGGAAATGTCCTGTTTGGTTTGGAGGAGAGGGAAAGGGTTCAAACATGTTTTGCGGTTACATGTTGTATTTCTGGGTACCGTTGCTAAAACAGATATGCAGGCTGTCGTTCTGATAAGAGGCAGCAATATCGCGGCTTATGTTTCATCATATCATGCTAATACTAGCCATGCTACATCAGGTTGACATCTACATGGAAAGGGCGCAAGTTGTCAGTTGAGCGCTATATTTCTGGCTACCGTCGCTAATGCTAAAAATATACACAATGCCAAGGAGCAGAGCACCAGCCACACTGCTAGCATAAATATATACCACTAGCGCTGCTCTGTGTATCTCGGTGGAATCCGCTGGGCGTTGCGATGCGAGGGGGAACTCGCTCAGAAGGTTTCCTTCTGGGGTCTCACGTCCTGAAGCTCCGGGGATCGTTCAGCTAGGCTGAGATCAGAGGTGCGGCCGTCGTTGTTCGAACAAGAGTTCACACACTGTAGATAACCCCTTGTTGCTTCAGTGATATAGATACAGTATGATCTGTGGCCATGGCTTTTAATATTGGTACTCGACACTGAAAATACTGACGCGCTTGTTCATCGGGTCATTTGGTGGTGGCACGCATGTATAACGCACCTTTGAATATTGTTGATAAGGCATTTTATTAATCAATACAATTTAAAGGATAATACATATGTACTGGATATTATATGCTTGTACTGGCTATTATACATGTGTATTGGATATTATACACGTTTACTGGATATTATACACGTGTACTGGATATTATACACGTGTACTGGATATTCTACACATTTACTGGCGATGGTCCATGTGTATTGGATTTAAGAAACCTCTTGGATCACAACAGTGAATATTTTTTTGTATTGTATGTGTAGGGCTTCCATTCAATCACTACAACGCCTAACCGATGCAATCACAATTGTGTAGCCGCTTACGTGGTATTACTTGTGTTGTGTGTGTGTGCGTCTATCTGTGATTGTGTGTGTGTGCCTGTAATCGTGGGTGTGTGTGTGTGTGTGTGTGATCATGTGTGTGTGTATGACTGTGTTTGTGTGTGTTTATGTGATTGTGGGTGTCTGTTTGATCGTGTGTGTGTGTCTTTGATCATCTTTGTGATCCTGTGTGTGTGATCATTTGTGTCTGTGATTATGTGTCTATGTGTTTGAACAAGAGGACATGCATGTCTGTGGGGAGAGATATGGATGTTGTTCCTATAGTGCCGTACTCATAATCTATAGAGACATACTATATAGAGCTTTATGTGAACGGCTTCAGTAGAAACAATTATCTTTGCTGTGGTCAGACACTAGTCAAACAGCTAATAAGCACGTGGCACAAGCTGCCAGCATGAGCCCCCGGCCAATTACACTGCAGTAAAATTAGCCATCCAGGCCGCTGGAGCTGGCATTAAACAATTGAGTTATCGCCAGGTTGAAGTGTGTGTGTGTGTGTGTGTGTGTGTGTGTGTGTGTGTGTGTGTGTGTGTGTGTGTGTGTGTGTGTGTGTGTGTGTGTGTGTGTGTGTGTGTCCGTCTGTGTACGTGTATTTGTGTGTGTGTGTGTGTCCGTCTGTGTACGTGAACTTGTGTGTTTGAATGAGACTGTATTCCAACTTTTAAAGCCTTCCCACTTGGCGTCCTATAAAAGCTGTCTATTGTTATATTTTTATCAACACAAATGTAGACTGTCCCTTGTACATTCTATCAGTTTATTCGTCTGCATTCCTTCTTCCCGTTCCAGGGAGTATTTGATTATGAATTTACGAGGCGCGCTCTTTCGTTCCACTCTCCGCTGCCAAGGAGGGAGTTCCTCGCGCAGTGCTGCGCGGACTTCAAACGGGTTTTAAGTCGCGGGCCGCCCTCCCTCCAGCTCTCGCGCCCTCGCTCCCCGCTCCTCCTCTCCTCGCGCCTCTCATGTCTCGCCCAGCCAAACGCACTGCCAAGCCGTCGGCCGGCTGCCAAACACCGGCCAGCGAGGGTGTGTGTAGACACGGTGAACTCGACCGCCACCGCTCACACACTGCTCCTGCTTAGAGCCTGCGAGACGTAGCGTAGCGTATGGAACGCACCCGTTACGTATGGAACACACGCGCTATGTATAGAGCACACATGCTAACAAGCACACTACGTATACAACGTCCTTGCTACGTTCAAACATGCTTCGTACACAATGTATATGATACGTACACAAATGTAGAAGATACGTACAAAACAACCAGTATACGATGCACTATAGTATACAAGGGTTGTATTTATTTGCATCATATCTTTGGCGTTTGTCCGAACAGATTTGATCGTAAACATCTTTTGAAAGAAGTGTTTAACCGTTCTATAAGACTCCAGTGTCTACCAACGAGGTTGTTGTTATACAGTAGGGCCCCCAGCAGCGCGGTGTTTCCTGACCTTCTCCCCCAGCGCTGGCTAACAGCGTGGGGCTAGCGTCCCGCGGCGGCGGCCCCCTGTTAGCGGGGGGTGTTTAGCTTCGCCCTGATGGTTAACCTTTGCTGACATCCGTCCCGATGCATCGGCTCAGAGACCTGATCGATGGTATTGATCGCGGCGTCCTGCGCTCGCTGCGTCGGAGCAGCGTTGAGGGCTTTGAGACCGCTGCGGGAAGGCGACTAGTGCGTTGTCGGAGGGAGGGCACCCTGGGGAGGCTCCTGCACTGTGTGTGTGTGTGTGTGTGTGTGTGTGTGAGTGTGTGTGTGTGTGTGTGTGTGTATGTGTGTGTGTCAGTGAGTGTGTGTGTGAGAGCATCTACGTGTGTCAGAGTGTGTATGTGTGTGTCAGTTTGTGTGCGTGTGTCCATGTCAGTGAATGTACCAGTTTGTGTGACCATGTACGTACGTGTGTTTGGGTGCGTGTGTGTGTGTGTGTGTGTGTGTGCGTGTGTCAGTGAGTGTGTGTATGTTTTGACCTCTTGGCCGTCCCTATGTATACCACCAAGGCTCTCATGAGAAAATGTTAGCAGAAAAAACTACAATGACGAAAACTTGAGTCAATTAGCCTCCCGATCGAGCGGTTCTGTTTCCTGGCTCCTCTGTTTATCTGTGGCTTAATACTCACAACTGGGTGTTTATATCTCTGCTGTTTGAACACAACTGTTTGGAAAAGGTTGTGAAATAGATTTTCCGTTGTGCTTGTTTATGTTTATGACTTCTTCCTCTTTGTTCTAGAGGTTACTGACCTGTAGGTCCTGGAGAGAGGAAGGCTTTCCACTTTGCTCTCAACAGATTTAGTCTAGACAACAGAACCACTTTGAACACACGCACGAAAAGACGATAACAGTGCTGCATCGCTCAGAAAAACCCAATCAATGCATGAGAATCCAATGAATTGAGTATCCATCAAAGAGCAGCGTAAAGGTCGTGTGAGTGTGTGTGTGTGTGTGTGTGTGTGGGGGGGGGGGGTGTGTCTGTATCTGTGTGTGTGTACGTCGCTCAGCGGTTGAAAGGCTCGCTTCGCTTCTGTTGATGTTGTGTTTCTGAAAAGAGATATTTCCCCCCTGCACTAAGAGCCGGCCATTATCTTGGATCAGAGGCTCTCTCTCCCCGTCTGGATGCGGTCTCGCTGCTGGATGTAATATAGATGGATCTGGCTCAGCCTCCATTTTCAGCTGCTGTCCCTCCGAGAGCCGACAGTTTGAAATATGGTAAACGGAATCCTCTCGGACGTAGCCTAGTTTACGATCACACTGAGATATGAGCACCGTGGCGTTCCCCTCACAGCGGGACGCTCTCCGCGTTTTGGATCCTTCTCTCAGGAACCTTTTGATGAATTTTAAACACTTTTCTTTTGATCTTCGAATATTTTGGGGACATTTCTGTTTTGCTCTGGTAACAGCTTAACATTAAATAGCACCTTTAAAAACGGCATAACTCAAGATGATGTCCACATTTAGTATAACTGTAGTTATAGCACCTTAACTTTTAGCATAACATAACTTAGAACCTTGACTATTAGCATCACTTAACATAGATCCTTAACTATTAGCATTAAATATAATCTTAACTTTTAGCAGAGCATAACACCTTGACCATTAGCGTACTATAAGTACCTTAACCACTGCCATCTCGTGACCTACCACCTTAAACATTTGCATAACGTTACATAACCCAGCCTACATTAAGGTAACGGTTAAGGTGCCATTATCGTAATGGGGGATAGCACTTAAACATCACATAGCTCTCATCTCTCCCTCCTCCTCCTCCTCCTCCTCTGCTCCTCTCCCTCCTCCTCCTCTCCTGTACGGTGAGCTGCTCCAACATTTCCTCCTCTTGGAACCATAACACTAGGGGAGAAAATGAAAGTGTCGGAGGGGGAGGAGGTCAAGTCTCCCCCTGGGGTGAATCTCATTTAGAAGTTACATCATGTTTATCGAGGAGCAGGGAGGACGGGTAGAGGGGGGGGGGGGGGGGGAGACTAGCTTTGACCATGTGCGTCTGTCTGACTCGACATCTTTGATCTCCTCCTCCCCCCCCTCTCTCCCTCCGGGGGGCGTATGAAAGAGAGGGAGGGGGGGGGGGGTGGTCATAACTTCTCTCCCGCTGAAGCCATTGACCTCTCTGCCACCGACCCAGGCCGCCATTGGCTGACCTTTCACCTCTGACCCTGGAATAGGAGGAGCTGTAAATCTCGTTCTGAGAGAGGGACGAAGGTATCAGGTCAGCCGCCCCCCCGCTGGGTTTATCTCTCTCGCCCCCGCTCTCTCTCTCCCTCTGTCCCGCACTACAACTCGTACTCTCTTGCCCCTCTCTCTTGCCCTCGCTCTCTCGCCCCTCTCTCTTCCTCTTATTCTCTTCCCCTCAGACCCTTTCATTCTTTTCTCTCCCGCTCACCCCGCTCTCGTTTCCTCTCTTTCTCTCTCTCTTCCCCTCTTTCACACTTCATGTCTCTCTCTCTCTCTCTCTCTCTCTCTCTCTTTCTCTCTCTCTCTCTCTCTCCCTCCAAGTCAAGGTTAGGTTAGGTTAGGTTGCCGGGCAACAGCCAGTGGGAGAAGAGATTCAACGCCATAAGGTCAAGATCCTCTACCACACACACACACACACACACACACACAGACACCCTAGCTCCTGTTGCCCATCCACTCCTGCCTCCTACTCCTCTCTCCTTGGCTGCTAACCTCTGTCTCCTAGTTCTGTCTCCTTGGCTCCTCCCTCCCTGGGTCCTGTCCTCTCAGTGGGGGGTCCCGGGGTAAAGGTCAGGCTGGTCGATAGCAGCAGGCTGTAGGTCAGGTAAAGGTCATGTATGATCAGAGGCGTGGCGCTCAGCATGGCGGGGGGGGTGGGCAGCGGAGTTCTAGAAGAGGTTAGAAAGGAGGTTCTAGAGTTAAGGGGAGGTTCCAGTGGTCTACAAGAGATTCTAAGAAAGGCTCTGGGGGTCTAGGAGAGGTTCTAGGGGTCTAGGAGAGGTTCTAGGAAATGTTGTAGGAGAGGCACTAGGAACGGTTCTAGGAAAGGTTCTAGGGGTCTAGGAGAGGTTCTATGGTTTTAGGAGAGGTTATAGGAAAGGTTCTAGTAGAGGTTTTAGGGGTCTAGGAGAGGTTTTATGAAAAGTTATAGGGGTCTAGCAGAGGTTCTAAGAGAGGTTCTAGAAGAGGTTTTAGGAGCGGTTCTAGGAGAAGTTCCAGATGACTTTCTAGAAGAGTTTATAGGGTTCTAGGGAAAGCTCTCAATTATGTTTTCAGGTTTTCGAGAACATGTCTAGAAGGTTTAAAGACGTGAGCTGTCACCAGGACTCGGCGTTCTGCGTCAGAGTGTCAGCAGCTCATCATCTTAATCAACCGGATTATAAAACATGGTTTCCCGATAAAATGTACTTTCTTAATCCCAGAAGAGAGATCACCGTGTCACTCCAGAAAGTATGGGGAATTAATGAGAATTAAAAAAGGGTTTTAACAAAAACATATTAAATGGTACAAACGTGGACTAGAATGTGCTTTAGCGCTAAGGAGGCAGGTTGTGCTAGTGTTGGCTTTTTCCTGGTAAACTAAAGTCGGTTCCCTCCAGCGAGATTCTTTACACAATATTGCTAAATTATTAACCGCAAGCGAGTATTCAAGGTGAAGAATCTCTCCCTCTATCTCCCTCTCTCCCGTCCTCTCCCATCCTCTCAGTATTCTCCCTCCGTCCTCCCCCACACGTCTCCTCTAGTCCGGGGTTCACACTGTCGTGGCAATTTCTCTATCAGAGTTTGCGTCTAAGACAGATGATTGCCACGACAACCTCCACCTCCGCTGCTCCACCTCCACCCTCCTGAAGGTGTAAGAGTGCTGCTGAGTGTTACCGCACGGCCCCAACTGTCAAACGCCACCGTTAGAACGCTCTGGAACCCAATGAATCTGGGGGGTCGATGGTGTCCTCTGATTGGCTGTCAGCAGGCCGCTTGACCCCTCCTACTTTCAGATGGGTGTTTAAGTGAGAGTGGGGGACAACAAAACTGCTGACCCCCCCGACCGCAGAGAGAGTCCTGTAATGGCCGCCCGGTCTTCCGGGAGTGTTTCCGTTCCAACGGAGGGGTGAAGGCTGGCTATCGACAAACTGCCGGCCTGTGGAGCGAGACATTGACAAAGAGCTGTAGCTGGAAGAAGAGGCTAACAGAGCTATAGGAGGGGCTAACTGAGCTAGAGTTAGAGAAGAGGCTAATCCACCTAGAGAAGAGGCTTACTGGGCTAGAGAAGAGGCTACCCAGCTAGAGAAGAGGCTAACTGAGCTAGAGAAGAGGCTAACCCAGCTAGAGAAGAGGCTAACTGAGCTAAAGAAGAGGCTAACTGAGACATGGAAGAGGCTAACTGATGTAGAGAAGAGAGTCACTGGGCTAGAGAAGAGGCTAACTGAGCTAGAAAAGAGGTTAACTGTGGACTTATGAAGGACTTGTGGTCAGGTCTCATACTTAAACACACCTCCGGTACTGAATGAGTGGCTTCTACTCTGTTAGAAACCCCTCAGATAGTCTACCGTGATGCAAATGTTGTACGTATTTCAGGTTAAGACGTAAAACACATTTCATTTCATCCCAGACAGCTGCTACCTAGCTGTTGGGTCCTGGACAGTATAGTCGCTTAAAGCTCTCAACGTGCCGAACACGTTGCTCAAGGGTTCAAGGGTGAAAGATGAGGAAAATGTACTATAGAGTGCGTTGAACCAACAACACCTTGCTGTGCAGACTACTTCAGCGGCTGATACACATACAGACGCTAGCGCTAGGCAAACTGGATTCCCTAACCAAAAGGTTGTGGGTTCGATCCCCTCCTCCCTGTAAACAACGACCCCCCCCCCCACACACACACACACCACCACCTGTTCCTCCCTACCGAGGTGAGCACGTTCCCACCAGCGCCCCGACTGACTCCTGAGTTATGAATAATTTAATTACAAGGAGGGGATAGGATGGGGGGGGGAGAGAGGGGGATAGGGGGGGTATGGATCCGGAACCTCCTGGGCTTCAGCGGGGAAGGTAAACAATCTTCAAAGCGACTAGCAGGAGCTGCGGTCTGACCCGGGTTGAAGATCTGCTCATTAGCGCCGCGACCGTTAGCATCTGGGCTGACGTCAACGGGGCCAACCCCACGTGGCGCGGGGGCCGCACGCCAAGCCTCCACTAAACGCCGCAGAGATGATCTATCTGCTCCTCTTTAGAGGTCGGAGGTCAGCGACCCGACGGCAGCTGTGGGGACCAGAGGACGTGTGATGAGGTCGACCTTGGAGCACCGGAGCGTAACGGCTCCTCTGTCGGGGAGGGGGGGCGGGGGGGTACGGTAGGGCTTCCTGCTCTGGGAACCTGCAGGTAGGCTGTGGCGGTTGGGAGTCAAACGCAGTACCTTTTGGCCATCCCCCTCCCCCTGGCCCACCTCTCGTACTGCAGGTCTGTCCGGAGGGGCCCTACATCACTGCTACATCAATGACTTACGCCAGCCGCTGAACACACCTCGCAGTGCGTCCTCATCACAGCTCCAACCGGCCCGGGCTCACGGTTCCATCGCCATAGTGCTGCTGAACCTGTGTGATTGAGTCCTCTGGAGGTTTGGGAGTGTGTACCTGCCTGCGTGTGGATGTGCGTGTAGCGGCGTGCGTTGTGTGCTTGTGGCGGGTTGTGTGTAGCGGCGTGTGTGTAGCGGCCCTGTTTGTGGCGGTGCTGCGTGCGTTGCGTTGTGCGCGGTACTTAGAGCCTTCACCCCCGGCCCGTCCCCTCCCGTCGACAGCGCGTGATGGACGACCTCGCAGCAGATGTTGCAGGAAGAACCCCGTTGATAATGGCTCCTGATGAAGTCACATGATTGGACCTCCCCCCTCCCTCCCCCTCGCCCTCCCCCCGCCCTTCCCCCTCCATCCATCAGGGCGGGAGCGCGGCTGCCCTTGAGTGTGGGCGAGGAGGCGGTGATGGAGGGGGGGGTGATGAGCCGAGGCGTGGAGCGGCGCCGCGACGTGATTGCGCGGTGATTACTGACCGGGGGGGCGGGGCCATGGGCACGGTTCATCAGAGAAGACGGTAAATCACGCGCGACGGCATCGGGGGCGGGACCGTCAGGGGGGCGGGACCTGACGCCCTTGTCAGGACCGCCGTGAAAGCGAGCTGTCATCACCCGTCCGGTCCAGCGTTACCACGGAGACCCCCCGCTGGGCCCCTCACGCTGGTCAGCCTCCCACAGGGGGGGGGCTCCGGAGGTGGGCTGTGCCCTCACCTGATTGGTTGACATGCCCCTCACCTGATTGGCTGTCAGGGTGATGGATGGGGGCAATACAGGGAAATCACAGCCGTACAAACGGCGGTGAATAAGGAAGCGAGGGTAAGTGTTGTGTGGCAGAATGCTGCTGAAGAACACGGTGAGAGGAAATCATTGGCTCGGTCCGCCTCTCCTTCCACAGATTTGTTATTGTAATTACTTTGATCGATGGAACGTTAATTATATACAAGGCCACGGGTCAGTCTGATACTTCAGTTAAAGTCGGTATGGGGAAGTAGTTTGTGGAATTAGCCAGCCCATCAGTCAGTAAGGTGAATTAGTCAGATGAATTAGCCCACCAGTTAGTAAGGTGAATTAGTCAGAAGAATTAGCCAGCTCACCAGACAGTAAGGTGAATCAGTCCGATTAATTAGTTAGTTGAATTAGCTAGCCAGTCTGTAAGTTCAAGTATTTAGATGAATTAGTCAGTCAGTAAGGTGAATTAGTTTGTTGAATTAGCTACTCAGTCAGTCCTTGAAGGATAAGCCTGTCCTCCATCAGATGTACTCAGACTAAGCCTGGTTAGATTACGGTCTGCGTGTTCACCGATGGTATTAATTTATTCGGAGCGTGTAGCGCCGGCCGTCTCAGGGCCGAGGCCGGCAGCTGTAGAGGGGGCGTGTGAGGCCTTGTCTCTGTGCTCTGGGACCCAGACTGGAACCTGACCAGACTCAATGATGGTCTAACGGGGGGGATCAGGCTAGAGCGGGGCAGGGGGGATCGGAGTGAAGGCTGGTGGTGTTGTGCCGGTCCTCCAGAAGGCCGGCCGGCCGCGGGCCTTTCAGCGCTGGAGAGCTCGGACTAGGGGCCGTCCGGAATGCCAATGGGTTCGGCGCTCGGCTGCAGCTGGGCCAGACCCCCCCCCCCCCCCCTCTCTGGGTCGCCCCGAGCCAGAACGCCCCCCTAACCTACCCTCCCCCCCAACCTCCCTCTGAGGTGGGGTCAGACCTGGTGGTGTCTGTTCTCCTCTGAGGTGGAGGCCTGGTGGTGTCTGTTCTCCTCTGAGGTGGAGGCCTGGTGGTGTCTCCATCGTGTTCTCCTCTACCCTCTCCATCAACCTGCTCCTCGCTGCCCTCTACGTCAGCAGAGGTGGAGAAACAGTCTTCAGCCCCAGGTGGGGGAATATCTGTCCGGGTAACGAGGATGACTGACTCTCTCTCTCCCTCTCTCTCTCTCTCTCTCTCCCTCTCTCTCTCTCTCTGTCTCTCTCTCTCTCTCTCTCTGTCTCTCTGTCTCTGTCTCTGTCTCTCTCTCTCTCTCTGTCTCTCTGTCTCTCTCTCTCTGTCTCTGTCTCTGTCTCTCTGTCTCTGTCTCTGTCTCTCTGTCTCTGTCTCTGTCTCTCTCTCTGTCTCTGTCTCTCTGTCTCTGTCTCTGTCTCTGTCTCTCTCTCTATCTCTCCCCCCCCCCCCCCCCCCCCCCCCCCACCGTCCGCAGCCTAAGATTGATAAAGTGCTACTTTTTCAATATGGCTCTCAAACAACCTGGTCTTTTTAGATCCAATTGTGTCCTGCTCTACCAACCCCAACCCCACACACACACTCACACTCACTTCATCCCATAATCTCCCATGTTGACGGTGAGGCTGCTGGCCACTGGCTCAGGATGATCCTGGGCAGTGACCAGGGAGAGAAAGGACACCAAGGAGACCAGCGTTGCTAGGGAGACCAGCATCATCAGGGATACCAATGACGCTAGAGACCAGCATCTCTATAGCATCTAACATCTCTATGGAGATGTTTTGTTGTAAAAGCCAAGTGCTGGGGGACTCTAGACTAGACTGGGGGTCTCTGGACTAGACTGGGAGATCTAGACTAGACTTTTTCTATAGACTAGACTGTGGGTCTGTAGACTAGACTGTGGGTCTGTAGACTAGACTGAGTCTGTAGACTAGACTGTTTCTCTAGACTAGAACGTGGGTCTGTAGACTAGATTGTTTCTCCAGACTAGACTGTTGGTCTGTAGATTAGGCTGTTTCTCTAGACTAGACGGGTCTGTAGACTATACTGTGGGTCTGCTTGTCTGCCTGTTTGTTTGTTGCATGGATTTAGGCATGGCCGTTTCATCCACACCCACTCATTAGCAGGGCGATAGCATGGCTGCTAATGGAGCTAATGAAATATAACACTGTCCTCAAAGAAGAGATTAGCAATTAGGCTAGCGGCACACGTAGTCATTCAAGCTGCACCACTAAGACAACGCCGCAGTCAACATTGTGGGTGTGTGTGTGTATAAGCATGCATTTGTTTGTGTGTGTGTGTGTGGCTGTGTGTTCCTGCTTGTCTGTAGGCATGTAGGTGTGTGAGTGTTTCTTTGTGTGTGCGTGCATGCATTTCTTCTTTGTGTGTCTATCATCTGCCTTCTTGTGTGTAGTCCCTGCGTGTGTGTGTGCGTGGGTAACAGTCCTGCGTGTGTGTGTTTCTGTTCATGTTGTTGTTCCGACGGTGTCGCAACTTATAACCATAGCAGCGACTGGTTTGTTTGTCTTTGTTTAGGAGGACAACAGTGAGGTTAACTCCAGCACGACGGCACGTTCACACTCATTAACGAGATTAGCTGCTGTTTACACTCAGAGGCTCAGCGACAGGAAGAGAGATGACCGCCGCACTGTTTATACCGTCCCCGCCGCTGTCGGCCTGCTACGACAAACGGGGCTCGGAAGGGGCGGGTGAGTTAGTGTGTGTGTGTACAAACTTATACCATCTCCGATACAGTGTCTGTGTGTGTGCGTGCGTTTGTGTGTGTGTACAAAGCTGTACCGTCTTCTATAGAAGACTCTTCTGGGCTTTATTACTCTGCATCGTTGTCTTTATTAAAGGGCCCTCTATTTTATTAGCACTTTTGATGTGGATAGGCCAGTTACAAGCCACTTCATAATCAACCCATTAGTGACATCACAACGGGGATATGCACCCACAGATGCATGATGGGTAGATCAATGTTTAAACATGACAGTTAACATGTGTCTAGCATGTATTTTATTGCCTTTATTATCAACCATGATAACATGAATGAAAACCATAACAATGGTGGTGGATGTTTATGGTTTGAAGCTCCATCTGTGTGTGAGTGTGTACGTGCAATGTTCACGTGGATGGTTCACGTGCGCTGCGTTCCGTCTGTTGTGTGGGTGCGTGAGTCACACCGTTTACACATGCAGTCCCGTTAGCAACATGCTACAATGGTCAAGGTGTAGCATGTTGGTGATCCTGTCCTTCTGTCCGCTGAGCAGTCCGTCTGTCAATCTCATGTCTCACACCACATACGTACACATCTATACACTCCTACACACGCACTCACGCACGCACGCAAGCACGCACACACACACATACACACTCCTACATATGCTGCTAAATCTGTGGACTGTATGTACCGTATCGCATCGCATGTCTTATGTGTTTGTCAGACCCTCTGTCACATGTTCACAGATCGTGCATAAACGGAGGAGCAGAGAGGAGGAGCAGAGAGGAGGATCAGAGAGGAGGATCAGGGAGGAGCAGAGAGGAGGAGCAGAGAGGAGGAGCAGGGAGGAGCAGAGAGGAGCAGCCCGCTGCAGTAACTTTCTCCCCAGTGTACGGGAGCTCTGCGCCCGGGGTGGTGATTAATGATCCCCTCTCCTGGAGCTCGTAACAACTAA
Source organism: Pollachius pollachius (assembly GCF_949987615.1). Taxonomy (NCBI): domain Eukaryota; kingdom Metazoa; phylum Chordata; class Actinopteri; order Gadiformes; family Gadidae; genus Pollachius; species Pollachius pollachius. Next base: position 10,044,392 of record NC_136947.1, on the reverse strand, counting down.
TAACCCCTCGGCCGGGAGTGACCTCACAGGACCCCACAGACCTGCTCTAGAGGACCAGGGCGGGGACTTACACATGGATTAGCCAATCACAGACCGCTCAGGATCATGTGTTGACGCCCAGCTGAGAGGTGCTGGGTACGATTCCCAGTGTCCGCTGTCTAACTGTAGGCATTGTAGAACAAGATGACCTCTGACCCCTACCTGCTTCTTACTGACCTGTCTCTGTACTGTCTAACCCCTACCAGCTCCTTAATGACCTGTCTCTGTACTGTCTAACCCCTACCTGCTCCTTAATGACCTGTCTCTGTACTGTCTAACCCCTACCTGCTCCTTAATGACCTGTCTCTGTACTTTCTAACCCCTACCTGCTCCTTAATGACCTGTCTCTGTGCTGTCTAACCCCTACCTGCTCCTTAATGACCTGTCTCTGTGCTGTCTAACCCCTACCTGCTCCTTAATGACCTGTCTCTGTGCTGTCTAACCCCTACCTGCTCCTTAATAACCTGTCTCTGTTCTACGGTTCTTCGGTTCTAGTGAGGGTTCTGTTCTGGCTGTCGGTTCTTCTAAAGCCCAGTTCAGACAAAAGATTTGCCTCGCAACGACTTGCAACTCGCAACTTCTTGTGATTCCTTGCGACGAGACGGGCTGCGACGTTGTAAAACTGGGCAGTTTACACTGCTGCACCGGGCGGCGACGCCAGGTGGTTTCCCTAGCAACTGTGAACGCTCTGGCACAACTGAGAGCCGCAACAGCATCAGCATCAGGCTAAAAAGTAGCCTAACTTAGGTTTGCGATTAGGTTTCTTGAGCTAGCACCCCAATTTAGTCTCTCGGACCCTACACACATTGGAGGTTTATTGGGTCTCCTTCTGATGTAAATGCAACGGTTCCGGGGGGGAAGGGGGGGGGCAGGGGCTTGGGTAGAGGAGTTGCTGCGCTGTCTCCACAGAGACAACGCAGCGATATCATCATGAGCAGTTCTAACTGGAGAGAAAGTGAAACCGCGAGCTGCTGATCGTGTAAACGCATTAAACAAAGACGTTGAAAGATGGTGCGATCTACGAGACAGACGCAGAGGAACTGTCCTTAGGAGGCTTTTGTCGGGATAAAAAAAGCAAGTGGTCAGCAAAATAAAGAATATGTTGGCGTTTTTGCACTAAATAGTTAATCGCGTTCGTAGCCTACACTCAGACGTGAACTCATTCTTGCATGCGGGTGTCTTCATTCATAAAAAAATAAAAACATTCGGGAGTATGCAAATTATTCTAAAGAGGTCTGAACTCTTTAGAATAAGAAGAACATTCGCGGTTAAACACTCGGTTTACTACACATTAAACACAGAGGTTACTAGCTAAATTCGATTAAACAATTAAATGCAATACAAATATAAAGTTAGGAACGCTAATAAATGTAATTTGTAAAGTTAGGGCTATCTGTCTTGTCGCGCTCAATGAACGACTTCGCGAATGTTCTTGAACCTTCCTACGTCAATCGACGCGATCGTTTGCGATCATCTGTTGCCAGGCAGGTTTGGAATGGATTACGTATGGATTACGTACTCGGTACAAATTTGGCACCCGGTACAAATTTGGTGTGACAAATTACATTTATTAGCGTTCCTAACTTTATATTTGTATTGCATTTAATTGTTTAATCGAATTTAGCTAGTCACCTCTGTGTTTAATGTGTAGTAAACCGAGTGTTTAACCGCGAATGTTCTTGAACCTTCCTACGTCAATCGACGCGATCGTCCGCGATCATCTGTTGCCAGGCAGGTTTGGAATGGATTACGTATGGATTACGTACCCGGTACAAATTTGGCACCCGGTAAAAAGCGCCACTGATTGGTAGACTGTCGGAATGGCGGTAGGCCTACTAAAAGGTGTCTGAATGGGGCATGTTGGAAGGGCCGCATGTAACCATAACAACGGTTATAGCTAACGTGTACTGTGGACAGTACGGGACCGGGACAGAGTAAGGCCGTGACGTACAAGTTGTTCTGTGCTGTGTCCTGACTGGTTTAAGAGAAATAGCTCCGAAATAGCTCCGTTGTCGTCTCTGGCGACTCCTTGCGACTCCTTGCAACGGCATCAGCCGCGCTGCAACTTTTCCCCTGCGACGTTCCAAAACAGTCTCTTTGCAAGTCGTTGCGAGGCAAATCTTTGGTCTGAACTGGGCTTAACAGATCATTATAACGAGGTCAGGGCGCCGCCACGAGAACATGTTCTCCTCCGGGACCCCCCCCCCCCCCCCCCCCCCACATCCGGCCCAACGCACGGCGGCCATGTTGGCTCCGTCTGAGGCAGCAGGTCCCCGATCTCCTCCTCCCTCCGTCTTCCTACTCCCTCCATCGCTATAGAAACCAAATTAGAGGAGAGCGATTGGACGCAATCCCCTGGTATCCCACGGCGACGAGAGCAGGGTTAAAAATGGCCTCTCAGGAAGAACGGCGCAAGTCCGCGGCTTCAGAGCTAGCTGCTAATGAGGTTGGGGCTAGCGGCGCTACGCTTACCCTCATCCCGGAACAACGCTACGCTAATACCAGTGCCTAAAGACCCCCCCCCCTGGAGATGCTCATTAAAGCTGTGTGTGTGTGTGTTTGTGTGTCTGTGGTTGTGTGTGTGTGTGCGAGCGTGGGTGGGTGTGTGTCCGTGCACTAGAGCCCTCCAGATAGTTTACAGCGCTCCTAGTCATCTGGCTACTGGTGTCCTACTGGTACCAGTTTAACCACTGCTAATATCATCACTAGTAACCATTCAAATAGCATAGAGTTGGTACTCACGCTTTGATCATCAAGGAGAGGTGAAGGCTGAAGGGGCGAGGGAGAGGGGGAGAAAGAGAGGGAGGCAGAGAGGGAGGGAGACAGAAGGAGAGAGAGGGAGAGAGAGGGAGGGGGAGAGAGAAGGAGGCGGAAGAGGATGAGCAACATGGGGGGAGAGGAGACTAACTGCGAAGGGGAGAGAAAGAGAGAGAGAAGGTTATCTTTAAGACCGCCAGCGAGAGAGCGCCGTACAGAGAGACGAGTGTGAGACATGAGATGAAAGCGAGGGTCGCCGTGGAGACGGGGGGAGTCTGATCCATCTGTAATAGCGAGAGGCAGCTCTCTCCTCCTCTACCTGATTCTATTGAGTTTCACACACCACGCACCTGCCTGGTTACCGTGGCAACTGTTGATCACACTACCATCCCTGATCTTCATTGCATGCAGATCCGAGCCAACCTGAGTTACAGACAGAGTTACAGACCCTCGAGTTACAGAGTTAAAGACCCTAGAGTTACAGACCCTAGAGATACAGACCATAGAGATACAGACCATAGAGATACAGACCCTAGAGATACAGACCATAGAGATACAGACCATAGAGATACAGACCCTACAGTACAGACCCTAGAGATACAGACCATAGAGATACAGACCCTAGAGATACAGACCATAGAGATACAGACCATAGAGATACAGACCATAGAGATATAGACCCTAGAGATACAGACCATAGGGTTTGAGATAGAGTTACAGACAGTTACAGACCTTAGAGTTACAGACCCCAGTCAGTGTGCGTTACAGACCTGTGGTGTTGAGATGTCAGAAGACGACTAGTGATGTCAGAGGAGGACAAATGATGTCAGCATTTTGACATCATGCACACATACACACACCGCACACACATACAAACACCACAAACACAACACAAGCATAAAGTGATACACACAAACAATAAACCAAAACTCCCAAGAAAGACTCACACAAGCTACACACACACACAAAACGTCAAGCTAAAGTGCACATGCTGAAATCCTCTGACTTCTTGTGATTTGGCGGAGGCTTATATTTAGCCGTATTACATAGACACGCAAACACACAGAAACACATATACACATACGCGAACAGACACACACATGCCCACAGACACACACAAACACATAGGAACACGCACACGCACACACAGAAACACACATACGCACATACACGCAGAAACACAGACAAACACATGCGCACACACACACAAACGCATAGGAACAAGCACACACACACAGACACGCACACACAGAAACACAGACACACACATACGCACACAAATACAAACACAGACACACACATGCACACAAACACATAGGAACACGTAAACACACACAGACACTCACATGCAAAAACACACACAAATAGACACACATAGGCACACAAAGGAAAACGCTGCGCTGCCAGGCTGTGTTTTAATTGGTTCTCGTCTCCTTCCTGATCCCAGCATATGGTCTGATTCTCTGGTTAATGTCTGGTCCCTAGGTACACGCACACAAACACATACACACGCACAAATGCACACAGACACACATGAACACGCACACACACACACAACCGAACATGCACGCATGAACATGCAAGCACACATGAACACGTACACACACACACACAAACACGCACATACACTTGTATCGTGTGTGTGGTTTTGTTGTTGTTGTGTTGAACAAAGCGGCTTGCGGTGTAGCGTTAGCTAGCATTAGCATGCGAGGCGGCGCAGAGCGTGTGAGTCTGCTGGTTAACAGGAGACCAGATCAAAGCCTAACAATGGGAGGGGGTGTGTGTTCATGTTCTTTAACTGAATATCTGTTTCTTTGTTTGTGTGTGTGTGTGTGTGTGTGTGTTCTTTAACTGAATATCTGTGTGTGTGTGTGTGTGTGTGTGTGTGTGTGTGTTCATGTTCTTTGACTGAATATCTGTTTGTGTGTGTGTGTGTGTTCATGTTCTTTAACTGAATATCTGTGTGTGTGTGTGTTTATGTTCTTTAACTGAATATCTGTTTGTTTGTGTGTGTGTGTGTGTGTGTGTGTGTTCATGTTCTTTAACTGAATATATGTGTGTGTGTGCTCATGTTCTTTAACTGAATATCTGTGTGTGTGTGTGTGTGTGTGTGTGTGTGTTCATGTTTTTTAACTGAATATCTGTGTGTTTGTGTGGTCATGTTCTATAATAGAATATCTCTGTTTGTGTGTGTGTGTTCATGTTCTTTAACTGAATATCTATGTCTGTGTGTACATGTTCTTTAACTGAGTGTGTGTGAGTGTGTGTGTGTGTGTGTGTGTGTGTGGTCCTGTTCTTTAACTGAATATCTGTGTGTGTGTGTATGTGTGTATCTGTGTGTTCATGCTCTTTAAATTAATGTGTGTGTGTGTGTGTGTGTGTTTTTGTGTGTGTGTGTTTTAATAGCTGTACTTGTGTGAGTGCAGCAGTGTGTAGCGCTACGTGCGCGGGGAGCCACAACATTAGCTCGCCTCGTAAAGCCGCCACACTCCGGCCCGTGGGTTCAATCCCGGGCCTGGTGGGCCGACACCGGGGGCGAGGTGAACACACCATTACCAGCTGGTGATTGGCCGGTCGGTGGCCAGGTGGGCGGTCCCATTGGTCCCCGTTCAGGGATGAGCGGCGGCGTGTTCAAACGGCCTTCGGGAAGCTTCATTAGCGTTAGCCATTAGCGTAGCCATTAGCTGGCTAACAGAGCTAGCCGTGCAGGCTAGTGAGGGGTGGGCAGTCCAGAGAGGGACGAGAGCTTTGCGGTCTGGATTACTTCATTAGCGTTAGCCATTAGCGGTTACCATAAGCGTTAGCCATTAGCTGGCTAACTGAGCCAATAGGCAGAGCTGGCGTTGACCACACAGGGGAGTCGATACAGAGACGGTCTGAACAGAGAGGGGGTCCCATTTAGGAGGCTGTGTTCAACAGACTCCCAGCCGAAAGGTTTGTGGGTTCAAATCCCCTTCTACCCGTAGACCGCCTCGGGGAAATTATGTAAGATTTTACATAAAACTCCATAAAACTAAGACAACTCAGTAAGACACTTTATGTGAGTAAATAAAATATGTGATCTAAAATGTTTCAAGGGTTGATGTGAGTGTTTGATTCCCAGAATGCTTCATGTTTTAACCGTTGATTACACGGTGGAGGATGTCGTTTCCTGTCAGAGCGACCACGAGGAGCAGGGCTATGATTGGAGGGTCTGGCCGGTACAGGGTTAACGTGACGGTTGCTCAAGCAGCAAAGCGATGTTTAAATAAACAGCTTTTATGAATAATAGATGAGAGCAGAGTTTAACTGACAGTGGGAGCCCTGAACATCTGGGGCGGGTTAGTGTGTGTGTGTGTGTGTGTACGTGCGTGTGTGCGTGTGTGTGTGTGTGTGTGTGTGTGTGGACCCCATCAATCCATGGGGTGTTTATAGCAGTTCTTTGTGTGCGTCCTATAGGTTTGTTATTGTCTGTTTGTGCATCTCTAAAGGACAACAAAACTGTTGTCTATTCACCACGGTAACAGTACAAGCCAAACTAAACTCTCTCTCTCTCTCCCTCTCTCTGTTAAGTCGTCTCTCACTTAAACACAACAGTGAGGAAGTCGAGAGCCTGAATGACCACAAGCATCAGAGAGAGGGGGAGGGCGGCAGAGAGGAAGCGATGGAGAGGAGCGAGAGCGAGAGAGGGCGAGGGACTATGAGTATCTATGAAGAACCCCTCCTTGGTAGTAGAGTGTTCAGAGCTGATTGCCGGCAATATCGAGGACTCTGGTTTTATCGTCTCTTCCTCTCTGCTCAGTATTCAAGTCCTTCTGTACTGGGGCGCTCCTGTCTGGCATTTGTATTCCATATATAATATAAATATATATTCATACCAAACCGTGAAACACTATTACACCGAAAGAGCAGAGTAATAATGGAGGGTTTCATATTCAAAACAAAGTATTCATGTCCTTCTTCTGGTGTCATGAGGCGACTCGCCTAGCATGCTTGGCTAGCTTTGGCACAGGAGCAGGGACCACCCCCTACTCAACCAACGTGAACCCCCCTTCTCAACCAACGTGAGCGTTAAACATCCAACGCGAGCTAAAGTTCCTTCCGCCGTCTCCAACTGACCTCTAAACCGTTTAAAACGGCGCTCTGTCTCACATGACAAGTCGTGTAAACCCCACCGTCTCCTCCGCGCTAAGGAGCCGTCGTAAAACGCTACGCTCGTAAAAGCTAATTTAATTTATTAGCCCGGTGGCCCCCCCTGGCCCAGCGTGGGGCTTCTGTCGGCCTATCGCGTTACCACGTTTTCCCGCCGAAACTCGATCAGCGGCCATATTGGGTCCGGAGCCGTAATGGCAGCTGTGTTCGCAGTCGCTCCCCGGGGACTCATGAATCAGGCGGCCGAGGGCCCGGCAGGAGGGTGGTGAATGTGGATGGATGGCTTACACAGAGACAGAGTGTGTATCTACATAATACACTCTATAAAGGCGCAGTGCTGATATGTAGTGTATAATCACATACTATAGATATATTTCAGAGAGTACTGTGTTTAATAGTAGTATATAATGACATACTCACTATAGATACACTTAATATATAGAAACAGTATATCCAGAGATGTAGTGTTGATATGTAGTGTTTAATCGCATACTATGGATACATTTCCTACATAGATGCAGTATAAATACAGAGATGTAGTGTTGAAATGTAGTGTTTAATCGCATACTATAGATACATTTAATACATAGATACAGTCTATATACAGAGATGTAGAGTTTATATGTAGTAAATAATCACATGCTCACTATAGATACAATTAATACATAAATACAGTATATATAGAGATGTAGTGTATAATCACATACTATGGATACATTTAATACGTATATAGAGACGCAGTGTTGATATAGTGTATAATCACATACACACTATAGATACACTTACAATACATTGATACAGTATATATATATATATATATATATATATACACAGAGATACTATATTTAGTATTGATCCCCTACTTACTACAGATACATATAATATACAGAGATAGTGTCCATGAATGTATTGATCCCCTACTCACTACAGATGTATATAATATGCAGAGATAACTTATCATTATCTAGTATTGAACCGGTACTCACTACATATCCATAGGCTATATGTAGCCCAGTTTGTCCGCCTCGGGGATGAAGGTTATACGACCCAAATGAGCGGAGATGGGCGCGAGATTAGGGTTCATGACACCCCAGGGAACCTCAGCCAATCAGACGAGAGCTTCTCTGCACACACTTCCTCTCCTCTCATCTTCTCCCCCCTCTCCATCCACTCTTCTCCTCACCCCCACCCCGGGGTGCTGGGTGCCGTGGGGGTGAGGGAGGAGGTGCTGGGAGCCACAGGGTGGTCTGAACATGTGGGTTTGTGTGAAGCTGACGATGAGGAGCCTCATCTTTCACCGACAGACGCCTGTCAGATGGCCTGGGGGAGGAGGGGGGAGGGGGAGGAGGGGGGAGCAGCAAGGGTGTTGTTGGAGAATCAGGGGAATAGGAGAGATGAGAGGATGGAGTGGATCAGAGGGAGATGGAGAGGAGTGTAGAGGAGCGATGAGAGAGGAGCAGGGCGAGAGGAGATCAGGAGATGAAAAACATCCATCACTATTCATCCTCTAACTTTAATAATGTAATATTAATCTTCAGTGGAGCCATCTCACACACGGAGCCGACACGTCCCGCTAACAAACACTCTCATGGTCCTGCGTCGCCTCGTTCAAACACTCACACGCTATTTGTTTTAATTAAAGTAGGTAGAAGAGAAGATCAATGTTCTAGATAAATAAACACAGAGGAACGTATTCATCCAGCGTCTCCTCAAAGAGCAGCGCTCGGCAGCCGGCGGTTTGTCGTGTATGCTTGCGCTCCGGGGCGTCGCGCTGCGGTGGATCAGCCTGGCGGCGTCCGATGCGTTGCGATCGGGCGCTCTGCTCTTAATCAGCAGCCCGCTACGCTAAACACTGTGTTGGTGTTGGTGTAGCGTGTGAAGCATCCGCGCGGAGGCTGGGTCTGAGTTAATGGGTTCCAGGTGTTCTGGTCGGTTTCGATCAGGGCAGAAAGGCAGGAAGTGGCTCTCTGTTCAGAGGGGCCTCTGGGGCTCACTGCCCATTGTGTTCAGACGGCCGAGGCTGCTCTACGGTCTATTGTCTGAGAGGAGGCTGAGTGAAGGGCTGCCCTGGAGAGGTGAACATTCATGAGTCCATCAATTCATCCTCATCCATCCATCCAGTCATCCATTCGCCTCTTCATCCATTCATCCATCAATTCACTGGGGCTTGTTGAAGCAGCAGGGAAGAGTTTTCACAGGGAAATGTTCTCTCTCCCTCACAGTCGTCAAGGAGGCGAGACGGCTACCGAGATGCCGCTGGATGCTATTTCAAAGGTAACCTGGTCAACTGGTTGTGTAGTGTAGTGTAGTTTACGATCCCATAGGGTAGTAACCATAGTCTGGTGATAGCGGTCAATCAGACAAAAGCAGGCTTGTTATGACTAACTGTAGATCTTAAGATAGGCTAATGCTAAGCTAGGTGGATGCTAGGCTAATGCTAAGCTATGCTATTGCTAAAATATGCTTATGCTAAGCTAAGCCAACCCTCAGCCTGTTCCATTTCTCAGCACAAGATGCAGCAGAATGTTCCGGCCTCATCGACTCGACTAACTAAAGCAGGACCAGAGTTTTACACTCTTTTATTGAGTGAGATGAAAATATAAATCCACTCATCGACTCACCGCTAAAATCGGAGCGGCCGTCCGTCGGCCAATCACCTCGTCTCTGCAGACTTATCAGAGATTGGCCGGGTGCCCGGAGGGTCGTTGGCTCCAAACCCTGCGCACACTGTGAGCCCGGAAAATAAATCAATATATTTAATTTAATTCAAACTACAATATTAATATTTAAACAAAAGCAATCAACTTTTTATTACCCCGTATTGGAGTAATTAAACTGTTGAATGTTTGCTTTGTCCTGTGTTCCTGATATTAAAGATTTTCCCCTCGCTCACTAATCACTTCTGAGTGATTGTCACCAGATAGACCACTGTTGTTCTGTTGTTCTGTTCTGTTGTTTTGTTGTTCTGTTTTTTGTTGTTCTTTGCGCTTGTTTCCGCTGCGTTAACTGTTTGGCATAAACTCGTGGTTTCTGGATTCCTTCCATCCGTCGTTCGTTAGTTCTGAGTGTCGTCCTCTGAACAGGACACTAATAACCCCCAGCCCTGCAGGAGAAGGAGGAGGAGGCGAGAGAGAAGGAGGAGGTGTAGGGACAGAGAGGAGGAAGAGGACGAGGAGGAGGAGGATGAGTAGGTGTAGGGAGAGAGAGGGGGAGGAGAGAGTGGAGGAGGAGGTGTAGCAAGGGAGGGAGGAGGAGAGAGGGAAGGAGGAGGTGTAAGGAGAGGGGGCGGAGGAGGAGGAGAGAGAGGAGGAGGAGAGGGAAGAGAAGGAGGAGCAGCAGCAGCAGCAGCAGCAGTCGGGGGTCCTGGTACTAATCTGCTCCAGGAAGTCTGTGTCTCTATCTGATTTCCCCAGGCACCACTTAACGCCCGCTGCAGAACGGCTGACTCAAAACACTCTGGTCAGCGAGGTTCATCGCCGGGAGTCCCACGCCTCCTCTCTCTTTTACTGTCTCCCTCTCTCCCCCTCTCTCTCCCTCTTCCCCTCCCACTCTCTCCCTCTCTTCACACCCTCCCTCACCTCAACAATATCCTCTCTCCCTCTCTCCCCCCCACTTCCCCTTCCCTCTCCTTCTCTTCCCCCTCACTGTATCCCCCCCTCTCTGCCTCATCCCCTTTTCCCCTCTCTATCTTTCTCGCCATTTCCCTCTCCCCTTCTCTCTCTCTTTGTCTCTCTTCCTCCCTCCTCTTCCTCACTTAATCTCTCTCTCTCTCTCCCTCTCCTCTCCCTCTCTCCTCCCTATCTCCAACCCCCTGCTCGCTACTTCCCCCTCCCCTCCTTCTCCTCCCCCCCCCTTTCCCTCATTGTGTAACGCTAAGACAAACACGGGTCTTTGGGGTCCGTCCGGATTTCTGCGCGGGCGGAGATAAGGGCCGGCCGGTCAAGGGCCTTTCATCTGCTACTTCCTGTCTCAAGAAGGCAAACACAGGAAGTTCTGGATCTGGAGTCGATGGCACTGAACAATGAGGAAGGAGTAAATCAGGAGTACAGGACAGGCAGGGTCCAGCTCCATGGGAACCCTGGTGGACCCCTGGTGGTCTGATCCCCTGGTCTCCTGGTCTCCTTCTGGTCTTTTGGTCTCCTCCTGTCCTCCTCTCCTCCTAGCCTCCTTTCCTCCTTGTCTCCTGGTCTCCTCTCCTCCTTGTCTCCTGGCCTCCTCTCCTCCTCTCTTCCTGGTCCCCTGGCCTCCTCTCCTCCTGGCCTCCTCTCCTCCTTGTCTCCTCTCCTCCTGGCCTCCTCTCCTCCTGACCTCCTCTCCTCTCCTCCTGGCCTCCTCTCCTCCTGGCCTCCTCTCCTCTCCTCCTGGCCTCCTCTCCTCTCCTCCTGGCCTCCTCTCCTCTCCTCCTGGTCTCCTGGCCTTCTCTCTTCCTGGCCTCCTCTCCTCCTGGTCTCCTGGCCTCCTCTCCTCCTGGCGTCCTCCCCTCCTTGTCTCCTCTCCTCCTTTTATCCTCTCCTCCTGGTCTCCTCTTCGCCTGGTTCTCCTGGTCTGGTAAGTAGCAGGAAGGGGTTAGGGGTCACCTTGCAATAGGAGGCCTACAGGTAGAGTGAGGACACTGGGAGTCTAACCCACAACCTGTCCTTTCAGTCAGGGAGTTAAGCTAACTACATGTGAAGGTTTACTGGGATCTATTGGACTATTAACCCACTGCACTGCTGACCATCCCTGGAAGGAGGGATCACCCACTTTGTGTTTCTTCGCAAGATTTCTTCCTTGCAGATTATGTTTTTTTTTACTTTGCCCCGGTGGGGGCTAGGGTCAGGGTGGTGTCATAAATATTTGGCCTGTTAAGCCCTTTGAGACTGTAATGGTGATTAAGGGCTATACAAATAAAGTTGAATTGAAATTAATCTAGTACTTTCCATAACAATACTTCAAACAAGAACCAGTCACACAACGTGACGTAGCGATCGTACCCTACACGGCGGTGGTGTTGCTCAGTGTCGCTGCTCCCCCCCCCACCCCTCCAACCTCCACGCTGTGGAACTTCATCGGCGCTACGACACCCTCCAAACTGACAGGAAGTGACATACGGAATGCATGTAATAAAGTACTGCGCTAACAGGGATCAGATCTGGGGTGACCTTTCCTGTAGGAGGAGGAGGAGGGAGGAGTGGGGGGGGCGGGGCTTCCTCTTGGCTCGGAGCTGACAGGGCGACCATTTTGGATCTCACGCTCCAGCTGTCAAAGGGAGCAACCGCTGCTGTAAACACAGCGAGACACGACAAACAGATCAGGGCATCATGTCCAGTAGAACAACAACTCTCTCTCTCTCTCTCTCTCTCTCTCTCTCTCTCTCTCTCTCTCTGAGAGAGAGAGAGGGAGAGAGAGAGGGAGAGAGCTAGGAGGTATAGAGTTACACACTGGGTCCCTCTTGGAGAGAGGGGGAGCGTGTGTGCTGAGGAAAGTGACAGCTCCCTAATGACTGTCGCTGAGGGCTCTTTGCAAAAATGCTCGGCCTGGGAGCCCCGTCACCCTCCAGACCCCCACCCGTCCTGGCCCAGTCCTCCATCACCCCTAACCCCCTCCTCCCACAACAGACCTAGACCCCCCCCACCAACTTAACCCCACAGACCAGGACCTCCATCAGCCCCCCTCCACCCTCCCTGGTCCAGCCCCCCATGGACCATGAGGGGCCAGGAGGCTTGTGCCCCCCCCCCCCCCCCCAGTGATGGATGGGGGCGGGTTGGCGTCGACCAGCCGTCCCTCCAGCGTTCAGCGTGGCATTGACCACCACGTCAACCAAGACATGTTAGAGGGGCAGTATCCAGGATTAGCTCACGTCCAAACATAAGAAACTAAACACTCACCCCTCCCACTCGCTACAAACTCCAAGCTCCCTCCCCCTAACCTAAAAACGTGAGGCTAGCTAAAACAATGACCAAGAGATTTCTCCTACCTACTACAGAGCTGAGCTGTTAAGCTACATTCAGCAGCGGTCAGCGTCTACACGACACAATGTGTTTGGAAGCACATTTCAAACATGCACATTGCACTTTTAATATTAATGATAATAATCATTATGACGACAGTCAGAGCTGTTCTTCTAAGATTATACTCAACATCACGTATCAATACGACCACTTCAGGTCGTCTCCATCTGCTGTGTAAAGTAGTCCTGTAATCATGACCCCCTGAACCGCGTTCTGTAGGTTCAACGAGATCCTCCGACGCGCGTGTGAAACACTGGGGTGAGAATGAGAATGAAATGCAATGAAAACATCCAGATTTCATAACATGTAATATAAAACACTATTCAAATGACGACGGATTGAAGAATGGTGCGCACTCCGCCGGGGAGAGGAGGGGTATCACATCCAAGTCGGTCTGTTTATCATTTAACTGCAATCCAAGGTTTTCTGCTGCGGCCCAATGCACAGCGAGCATGTTCTCATAATAACCCATTCATTACCCTGCCTGCCTTCCTCTCTCCCCGGCCCCGACAACAGCAGCTTTGAATAATAGCAATTTGGTAGTTTTACGTTGAAATGCCTTGGTTTACTGCCTTAAGGGTAAACGTACGCACTCCTTAAACCAAACCCTCCATCCCTCCTCACGCCTCTGCCTGTAAACAGAAACACTCTCAGCTCAGGGGTTAGGTCACGCGTCTGAGTTCACAAAAACTCACTCACACAACAAATGGCTAATGGGAATGCATCTCTATCGTTCATTACCCGGTAACGACTGTACACCGTAAAGTTACGGAAGGCTTTAATGAAGTGTGTTAAGTGCACAGGAGTGTAGAGGGTTCGGTGGTGGGGTTTATGGGTCATCTGGACCCCTAAACCCTCAGCCCTGAGCCTCTAACCGTCGGACCAGGACGGGGGGTTACCTGTGATGCTGGTACAAAGCAGACTCTCCAGAGAGTTTTCTCTGCCAACCGCACTGCTGGGGGGGCAACCTGGAGGGGGTACACTCCAGGTCTGAACCTAGCCCGTCATTCACACTCAAGGGGACAATTTGTAACGTAACAAGTACTTTGAACCTACTGTGATCCAATATGTTAATGTGTGCTAATGCAGGCGGGGGGGGGGGGGGGGGGGGGGGCGGGTCACCGGTTCATTACCATATTTATAATCCTGGTCCCCCTCCAGAGGCCAGGAGCCGGGCAACTGAGGTCCTTCAGTAGTGACCTCACCTGAGAGTCTGAAGTCCTGCTCAGATAGGGGGGATGGTGGTGGAGCAGTTGGTGGAATGGCCTCGTGTTGTGGTGTGTGAAGTGGGTTGGGTTTGCTGTGCTGTGGTGTGTGTTGTAAAGTGTTACAGTATGTGTTCAGTGTGTGTTGTGTTGCATTGTTTAATGTTGTTGTGTGTAGTAGAAGAGTAGTGTGTGTACTGTGTTGTGTGTGAGTAGTGTTTTGTGCTGCAGTGTTTTATGTTGTAGTGTGTGTTGTGTTGCGGTGTTTAATTTTCTTTTGTGTCGTGTTGTATGTTGTAGTGTTTGTTGTGTTGTACTTTATGATGTTGTGTGTTGTGTTGGGGGGCACGGTAACCTTTAGATGGAGCCGCTCTCTGCTCCTCCAGGAGCCAAGGTCCATAAGGCGTGGTCCAGGAGTCTCCTCCTCGGCGAGACGCCCGCTCCCCAGATACAGTGCATCACTCTGGGGTTCCTGTCGGTGTGGGTGTAGCAGCGCCGTGACGCTTATCTGTACGGGCGTCATCAATAACTGTCGTCTTTAATCGACAAATTTGTCTCGTCGAAAGAGCTTGTCTTCACTCCCTTTTATTCTCGCTCTCTCTATCCGTCCGTCTCTCTCTCCCTCTCGCCTTTATTCCTCCCACTCCCCTCACCCTCTCTCTCTCTCTCTCTCTTTCTCTCTCTCTCCCCCTTCTCCCTCTCTCTCCCTCCCTCCCCCCTGAAGTGTAGAGAGGCTTCACACTGGGGCCCTGAGTAGAATTGATGACACCAGATGGGGAGATGACAGAGGGGCGAGCGAGAAGGAAGAGGAGAGGAAGGAGAAGGGAAGGGAAGGGGGGGAGAGTGGGCGGGGACGAGGCTTCAGACGATGATGGTGATGAAGATGGTGATGGTGATGAAGGGGGCGATGATGATGAGGAGGGTGATGATGCCACTGCATAATGCATCCTGGATCATCGACGCAGTTACTTGTTGAACAAGCTGGTGTCACAGGACCGCGCCTGCTAGCTCCCAGCTAGCTAGCGCCAGTGGTGGGCCGGTTGCCATGGCACCAGCAGAACGACTCATTAGCAAATATTAGCATCGGCTGTCGACGCAGGACTAGAGCCATGTACCGCGGCCAACGGACTTAACTGACTTAACACTTCCTGAAGTTACATTTACTGGAACTGCGTTTGCTAACACAAATGTTTAATAATGAACAGCATAAGTTGACTTCCTCGCTGACACTTATAATTAAAACACACAGAAGCATAATTAACTAAAGGGCAGATTAATCTCCCGACACACAAGAGTCCCGGCACATTGTTGTCATGGCAGAAAGGGTCTTTTTCAGTCTTATTTATGAAAGCTAACTGACGAGTTTTAATTAACTGTAACCTGCACCTGATGTAACCAGCTCCTCTCTGACCTCCTAATACGCTGTCATCCTCGTCTCCAGAGAACAACAAGGTGAATACACCACCTTACAGTTATCTCTCAGTGATAGATTAATTGTTGGTTTTATGGCATTGTATTGCTTAAAAAAACACACTGATGTCTCGGTTGAACGTGCTAGCACTACAACCGTACAGAGTATAATGCACTAACCATTGTGTGTGTGTTAGCATCCCTGTGGGCGAGGGCTTGTGTGTCCTCGTGCGCGAACACAGGTCCGTGACTTTGTGTGTCGAATCCCTTTCGAACCAAAGAGAAAAAGGCAGTTGATAGCCGAGCTAGAGAGCTAGCGAGCTAATGACCAGCGTAGCCGAGTGACATTTTCCCGCCTGGAGTCGGTTGACATTTGCGTCGGAGCCGGAGCCTTCATGGTCGACCGGCGGCCGGACAAGATGGAGGAGACCGCAGGGTCTACTGTCAGGCGCCGCAGACGTGTCTACAGGTCGGCTCTGAGATGGAGACTCCCCCTACAGTAGGAGGTGAGGAGGTCTGCTGGCATATGGCGACACATCCTTCTTGAACGTTCCACACCTTCACAATGGAAGGCCTGGCAAAAAACGGGCTTCAGTAGTAATGTGTCCTCATGTCTTCATGTTGTCTTCATGTTTTCATGTCTTCATGTTTTCACATTTTCATGACTTCATGTTTCATGGCTTCACGTTGTCTTCATGTGGCCTTCATGTTTTCATGTGTTCATGTTTCATGGTTCATACCTTCATGTCTTCATGTCCTCCTTCTGACGCTGAAACAATTCCTCAGGATTCCTCAGTCTTTGTTGTGGTCTGGTCTCTGAGGAGGGGGGCCGACGGGGTCTGCGGGGTCTAACGGGGGGTAGATCGCTACGCCTGGCGACGCTGCTGCTGCTGCTGTTGTTGTTTCCAAGGTGACTCGTCTCAAGTTTCATGGACGCTTTGTTTGTGGAGCCAGCGGTCCCGTCTCTACGGCTTCACCGGCCCAGATTAGACCCCAGCCCCAGAACCCCCCCCCATCCCCATAGCCCACCCCCACCCCCTCAGAGACCTACCCCCACCCCCTCAGAGACCTACCCCCCCACCAACCCTACCCCGCCATCCCCAGAACCCCAGGATGGAGAAAAAAATATTGAGAAGGAATGCACATGAAATCAAGGTAGTAATTAACTAAATGTCTCTACACATACGGACAAACGCCCCTTCACATTAAGAACCTCCCGGCCCTCTCCTAGATGTTTATGAGCCGTCTTCCTTACACACCAACCGGCGCCGTCTTATATATTTCATCCCATCAATAACATGACAAAGAGCTCATGTTATTGCCTCTGCCGAGACAGACAACGTGCCATTTAACCTGAGCGATGACGCCTCTCTGTTTCCACGCTCTTATTTTGACAGATGGGAGTCAAGGGCTAGTCTCATCGCTGCGCGGCTAACCGTTTTTTATAGTCTGCTAGTGCGGCTTTAAATGGTGTCTTCACTGTTGCCTCGAAGCGCTTTATAGTGGGCTATAAAGCACGTAGCATTACATAGCATCTCTCAACATATCACCTGTCATGATATAACCTAGCATATTGCAGCATACCGTAGCATCTCGCAACATATCACCACCTGTCATAATATATCCTAGCATATTGTAGCATACCATAGCATCTTTCAACACATCACCACCTGTTGTTACATAACCTAGCATATTGTAGCATACCGTAGCATCTTTCAACGTATCATCACCTGTCATGACATAACCTAACATAGAATGCAGCATGATTTTTCATGGTATGGTGAGTTGTGCTACAATATGCTAGGTTATGTCCTGATATGTCGTGATTTGATGTGTGTCATTAATGTGCTATGCTATGCTACATTATTCTAGTTTATGTCTGGATAGTTCATGATCATAACAAAGCATAATGTTGTTTAACATAGGCTACATTAGGGTTAGGTTTGCACGCCATAGCAGCAGTGCCTAGCATAGTGTTGACAGTACAGGTAGAGTAATGTATGCAGCACATATGTACATAATGCATCTCTACTGGAATCCCCAAAGCCACTGGAGGGGAAACTGTATTAATATACAAGGGGTGGATAAAATATGTATGAGCTTTTTTAATTAGCTGTAACATAGGGTTGGAGGCTAGATACACGCTGCAGTGCTGTTGCATTCTGGGAGGAACATGAGAGATGAGGCGAGGTATTTTAACTGCTGTATCCATCAGTCTCTGTCTCTCTCTGTCTGTCTGTCTTTCTCTCTTTCTCGCTCTCTCCCTCTCTCTCTCTGTCTCTGTCTCTCTGTGTCTCTCTCCCTCTCTGTCTTTGTACATCTCTCTGTCTCTCTTTCCCTCTATGTCTCTCTATCTCAATCTTTATCTGACATGTGTGAGAATAGATTCACACGCCCCTGGATGCAGTTTTCACAGGCCCTCCTATCGATCAAACATACACACATGAACACACACACACACACACACACACACACACACACGAAAACACACACATGAACACGCATGCACACACACACACACACATTCAACAGTTATTTTGACACACAGACACACACAATTTACAAAATACACACACTTTACAAAAGAAAGACACACACACACACACATGCACGCACACACACACACATGAACACACACAAATGAACACGCACACACACACACACACACATGAACACACACTCACACACATACACACCTTCAACAGTTTAGTTTTGACACACAGACACATACAAACTTTACAATAGACACACACTTTACAAAAGAAAGACACACACATAGACACACACAGCCAAGGGCTCACTGCAGGTTTCCTAAAGCGCAGGTTTGTAATTAACAATGACATCGTTGATACGGTGGGGGAAGGGGGGGGGTATGCGTGTTAATTAATGAAAATATAATGAACCCGCGGCCATGGGGGTGGAGCAACATAATGCCAGCCAATGGCAGTCTGCGTGTGTGAGCGTGTGTGTGTGTGTGTGTGTGTGTGTGTGTGTGTGCGTGCGTGCGTGGGAGCGTGTCTGTGTGAGCGTCTGTCTGTGTATGTATATATGTGAGCATGTGTGTGTGAGTGTGTTTCTGTGTGTGTGTGTGGGTGAGTGTTAGTGCGTATGTCCTGGAGGTCTATCAGTGTCAGCTGGTGTGTCAGCAGCAGACTAGAGGCTTCCAACACTGATCGGAGCTGAGAGTGTTGGCATGCACGTGCATTCGTGTTTGTGTGTGTATGTGTGCGTGTGTGTCTGCACGCACATATACGTGTGTGTTTGTGTGTGTGTGTGTGGGTGTGTGTGTGTGTTCTGGTAGGCATGCAGGCGTGACTCTGGTTTGTAACAGATGAGATGTTCTGATCTCGCTCTGTTCCTACAGATGGGCTGTGAAGCGGAGATCATAAACATCTACTCTGTATGCAGACGATCTGACGCTGCACTCATCGAACAGAGAGAGAGAGAGAGAGGGAGGGGAGAGAGAGAGGGAGAGGGAGAGGGAGAGAGGGAGAGGGAGAGGGAGAGGGAGAGGGAGAGAGAGAAAGAGAGGGAGAGAGAGAGAGAGCGAGCGTTCATGTGATCATCCGGTGTGAGTCTGATTCTCCGTTTGTCTGATTGCAGAAGTGGAACGTGTTTAATTGACCTTGAACGTGGAAATGTCAGATAGAATCGTCAGTTTATTAACAGTGTTCTGAAAATGTTTTCCTCCAGATTGCGCGGATCACAAATATATGACGTCTTAGAAACGTCTGCGAAAAACGTGCCCTTCTGCATCAACAGCTGATCGCTGTCCCCGGGTCGTGGTAAGGCCGCACTGTGGTTGAAGGGTTGTTGGCCGTTAGATCAGGGCGCTCATTGGCTGGGTCGGCCTCGGGGTGTCAGTGAGGCTCTGGCGAGGAGGGTCTGAGACACCGGGTGAGACACAGACTTCACGGTAGCAACAGATTCCCGAGTTGACGCAACGTGTCAAACTCCTCCTGACTCGGTGTTGCTGCCCTTGAGCAGAGTATACATCATCGTCCGAGCTGTCCGATCCAATCAGCTCGCCCTCCTGGGACAATAACAGAACGGCAGCGCTTCAAACCGGCGTTTACCATAGAACACCCCCCCCCACCCCCACAGCAGGGATGAGGATGAAAGCCTCGCGGTCTGGAGGGGATGGAATCTCCCATCATGCACCGGAGCACAGAGTGTTGCTGCGGTTGATAATGAAGCTGCACGCCGCAAATTTCAACACGGCGGAGCGGAGCGCTAATAGTACTTCTATAGAGAGAGAGCGAGAGGGAGAGAGAGACTACAAAATAGACTATAGACAGATGGAGATATAGTTAGATAGAGAGACAGATTGTCATCGATGGAGATAGATAGAGCTATATAGACAGAGAGGCATACCGATAGATAGAGACAGAGTGTAGAAGAAGAAGAAGAAGAGAGAGAGTTGGATCAAGGAAGATATGGGAGGAAGCGATGAACATGATGATATAAAGGAAGAGAGATGGAGAGACATGAATTGAGGATGAGAGAGGGAGAGGGAGAGGGAGAGGGAGGGGTGAAGATAGCAGAGGAGTTGTCTCTTCCTCCCTCTCTCCTCTCAGACGGGGGGGTAGAGGAAGCTCTCTCTCTGCATCGGCGGCGGCCCTCCATCCAGGGGGGTGTGGTTGGGGGGTTGTTGTCTGATGAAGGGCTTAATGAAGTCCTGCTGGCGGCCGCAGAGTGGCTGTGAGCGGAGGACTTCCTGAGGGCCGGCCTCGTTAATGGACCGGCCGAGGGTCAATTAACGCTCACAGCCCCTCCAGCGCCGTACCGCTCACGGGCACTCTCAACTCACGTGCACTCTCCGCTCACGTGCACTCTCCGCTCACGTGCACTCAGACGCCCTGTATTAAAAAGCACTTATGGGCCCCGGGGTCCGGGGGAGTCGTGGGGGGGGGGGATGTGGGCCCGGTCGGACTGGAGTGACCGAGGGCCGTGGGGACGTCAGGTGGAGGGCGTGGTGCTGGTGGTGGGGGGCCTCAGGTGGGGGTCCCATACACAGACGGGGTCATGGGGAGTTTGCGGACCGATTAGTCGTTGGAGGTTTGACGCTGCGATTTTCACGGGAGGAAATCATTTAAGAGGTCTGGGAGGTCCCCTACACTTAAGGCCGCGCACGGATGGATGGACGGACGGATGGACGGACAGAGGGTCTAGAAGGCTAATTAGTTGTAGCAGCGAGCACTAATCGCTGAGTGGGCCGCTGGGCTGCGTTCGCTGGTACATTGATTTTCAGACACTAACGTCCAAAGTGACTTCCAGAGGACTCAGTGTCGTTTAGGAGCAGGTAGGGGTTGTTACGGCAACCACCCCCTTTCTATCTGTCTTCTTCTTCATCTACACTCTCTGTCTGTCTGTCTGTCTGTGTCTCTCTCTCTCTCTCTCTCGCTCTCTCTCTCTCTCTCTCTCTCTCTCTGTGTTGTTACGGCAACAAGCCCTACCTGAAGACTGGGGGATGTGCGGTTTCGTACCTACGGCCGCACGTTTTGCTCTTCCGCCCATTCTGCTTAAAGAAACACCCGTGGCTAATTAGCAGATTTTGCTAACGATCCTGTTCAGCTGGATCAGAGAAGGGTCTTTTCTTCGCCCTGTTTACAATGTATTGTTTGTCCTCATAATCCCACTGAAGACGTGTTTGAGCGCAGAAAGAACTGGAAAGGAGGGGGATATAAAGCGTTAAGAAAACACGAATTTGAATAAAAACCAAAAATAAATAAATACACAAACACAATATGAATCCTAACGATCTAAACGTAAACACCTTAAGTAAAGAAAAACATTAAGCTACATAAATCACACAGTGATTTATGTTGGTGTGTAGTGCTCCCCAGCAGATTGAGCTTTGATCTCGTTTAGCTTGATAGCAGAGCTAGCTTACTGGAAGATATGAAGCAGGCGGCAGATGATGCCATCAAGCAGATTTATCTCCGCCGCACATTATGCTGCTAGCATGCGGCTTTGGCGGCAGCTTTGACGGCTGTTATCTCCGCCAGATGTGCAGTTGGAAGAGGCTAATGCGCTGTTCGCGCTTTGTTTACAAGCGCAACGGCTCAGCCCTGGAGCAAGGCAGCAGGGAGGAAGGAACCAGGGATGGAGCTGGAGGGTTATGAGGTGAATTATGATGCATTGGTTTGGTGTTGGGGACCAGATCAATAGGTTTAGCAGGGAAATGGTGGGGGGGGTCGGTTTTGCAAGTTTGGTGACAGGGGGTGCGAAAGAGCACTGAGGCAGTGGCTGTGTTTTGAACTTGTCCTAAACTTTAGACTGTTCCTCCGTTCAAGACACTTTCTTTGTAAACAAACACACACCAACAGGAAGAGTGTGTGGGTGTGTGTGTTTTGTGTGTGTGCATGTGTGCGTGTGCGTGTGAGAGAGAGTGCATGTCAGTGTTCGTTTAATGTATAGGTAATACCTAATTACACTTTAGGGTTGTGTGTATTTGTGTGAATTTTGTGTGTTTGTCTGTGTGTGTGTTTTATGCTTGTCAGGGTTGTGTGTATCAGTATTCCTTGTGTGTGGCGGGGGGTCTATAAAGACGGTGTGTTTGTGCGTGTCTATAAAGACATTGTGTGTGTGTGTGTCTATAAAGACAGTGGAGTGGCAGCCTCTCAGTGATTGTTAAATATGCGTCGCTGGTGAATCCGTCTAATCAGCCCCACGGGGGGGGGGGGTAATTGATGCATGGCTAATGATGGGGTGATTAATAACCTGTCGCTCCTCTCCGCTCGCTCCAGAGGAGAGGGGGTTGCAGTGGAGGGGGGCGGTGTTTGGGTGGGGTTGGAACAGGGTGAGGGTTCAGGGTGGGGTTCGGGGGGGGGGGGGGCAGTCCGACCCTCCGCCCGTTGACCCCTGACCTCGCTAGTGGGAGGAGCCCTCACGCCGTCGTTAACTGGCGGGCAGACTCCGTTAATTCTCTGTGACACAAGTGTGTCCGGGCGTGTGCGTGAGTTCGCTCTTCGGATGCAGGGGGACGGGGGACAGGGGGGCCTCAGTCATTGATTGGTGTGTGAAGCTTTGATCAGTTTGTGTGTGTGTGTGTGTGTGTGTGTGGTTGTGGGGAGGGGGGAGTGTTGGCTGGTAAAGGTTAAAAGTCATGAGGATGCACTTCTGTTGCCGTTTGACCCCGCCACGCCACACCCTGAGCAACAGGCAGCGGGGGACGAAACGGACGCTAATTGCTGACATTCTCGTTAGTGCTAATAGGCCCACTGTTATCAGCCGGGGTCACAGGGGCTAAACCATTAGCCTGCTAACTTCTTTAGCATGCTAGCCTAATTAGCTTGTTGGCTAAGCCAGATGAGGAGCTTGAGGTGGAGGGGGAGGAGGGGGAAGAGGAGCTGGAAGGGGAGGGTGATGAGGAGAAGGTAGAGGAAGAGGAGCAGGAAGGGGAGGGTGATGAGGAGAAGGTAGAGGAAGAGGAGCTGGAAGGGGAGGGTGATGAGGAGAAGGTAGAGGAAGAGGAGCTGGAAGGGGAGGGTGATGAGGAGAAGGTAGAGGAAGAGGAGCTGGATGTAAGAGAAGGAGAAAGAGGAGGAGGAGGAGGAGCTGGAGGAGGAGCCCGAGGGAGAGGAGTAGGAGGAGCAGGGCTCTTCTACAGTTCTTCCCAGGAGCCCAACGGTTCGAGGTTCTCCTCAAGACGGGGAAAAAAATCCTCCTCTTACTCCCCCCCCCCCCCCCCCCCCCCCCTCCTCTCCCCCTCTCTCTCTAGGAGGCCCAGGAGGCTGCCAGCGAGAGAGAGAGGGGCGCTAATATTAGCCGCCTCCAGCCCTCCTGCTGAGGGAACACATTTAGCATCAACCGGCGAGTTAGCGGAGATCTCACTCCTGCTATTACCATCCCCTGAGGAGAGGGAGGGAGGGGGAGGACAGGAGAGGGGTGAGGGATCTGTTGAGAGAGAGAGGGGAGGATGGGAGAGGAGGAGAGAGGCACAGGGGAGGATGGGAGAGAGAGAGGGAGGGGGGAAGTAAGAGGAGGGGAGAGGAAGGGAGAGGAGGGGAGAGAGAGGTGGAGAGGGTGGGGGAGAGAAAAGAGAGAATAGATGGAGATGTAAAAAGGCAGGAGGGATGGAGGTAGCGAGAGAGATGAGGGGAGGGGGAGAGGAGGAGAGAGAGGCTGGGAGTAACACAGAGTAAGGGCGGAGGGAGGTGACGGATCGAGAGGGGGAGGGAGGTTGGGAGTAAGACAGAGGAGGGAGGATATGAGGCGGCCCCCACTGTGAGGCGTGCGGCGGCTCCGTTTGGATGAGACTCTGTCAGAGAGGACGGGCAGACTCTGAGCCCCTGGGGTACTGAAGGCTCCAGCGGACTGCTCCCTGAACCCTCTCCTCTGGCTGAGCGCGGAGCCCAGGTTCTGTGGTGCTGGGTGAGGAGAGGAGAGGGGGGTTAAACCCTGCTCCAGAGGAGAGCCTCGCTGTCTGTGTCTCTATGTGTCCTTGTCTCTGTGTGCATGTGTGTCTGTGTGTCTGTGTGGCTCTGTCTTTCTCTGTTTGTCTCTGTGGCTGTGTATGTCTGTGTCTGGGAGGCGTTATGTTTCTGTGTGATGGGGAGAACACACATGGTAACGCACGTACACACACAAAGGGGCAAACACAAACACACACATACACACACACGCACACTAATGCACATACACAGTCACAGGGACACACAGACAAACACGGACATCAACGTACAGTACGTAGACACAAACAGTCATTGACGTTTGTGTCATTGACGAAAGTAAAGACACACACACACACACACACGTTAACACATGTACATACACATGTACACACGTATACAAGCACACACGTTAACACACATACACACACACACACACACACCCACACACACACACACACACACACACACACACACACATACATGCACACAGTCTGCTCTCGGACTGTCGTCCTGCCAACTCTATCTGGTGTCTGCCCTCCAGGGACCAGAGCCTGTCTGTCTGCCTGGCTGACCCCCCCCCCACCCCCGCCAATGGTCTGTCTGTCTGTCTGTCTGTCTGTCTGTCTGTCAGTCTCTCAGACATCAGTCCATTTAAGCAGCACAATATTAAATAACTAAAATAACGTCCTTCCTTGTTAGAACAGGAGCTTCTATCTCTCAACAGATCTTTTATGAGTCTTCTTAATTAACGCTCAAATGTAATTAATCAAACGTAAAAAACATTAATGGAGAAGATGAAAAACATTAATCAAAAGCAATGGGCCCAGTTTCGGTGTCTTCAGCGAGACGGCGATAGATTACACACATGGAATAAGATTAGAGATGTTTGATTACAAACGTAGCAGACTGTTCGTTATATCATTCTCGGGTTGGTGCTAAATATATTTACATTATATGTTTATTGTGTAGGGAGCTGTTTTAATCGCCTCTCGCTACGACTCCGTCTCTGGATGAGTCATTATAACCAAACCGGCGCCAACTCGTTTAGAAGTGCTAAAATAAACAGAAGTCTTGGAGGAAGTTTGCGTTTTGTTGGTTAATGTGACACCTCACTATAGGTGCAGGCACGAAGCGAGGACAGCATCCGGATCATTCCAGTTTACATCTCTAACCAACACATGCCCAGCTGTTGTCACTAATTAATCAAGCACTCCCTCTGGGCTGTGTGTGTGTGTGGGGGGGAGTTATTATTGAAATCAGTTGGTTTGTGGGTGACAACACCTGTATAAATCACAATCGTCTTCCAGGGTTTCAAAATAAAACGCTTAACGTTTTTCATAAACGCCAGATTCCCGGTTAAAGCAAATGTGTGCAGTGAGTCTTTTAAATAATGTTTTAAAGAAAGGCTGTGTTTTGAAGGACTGCATTTGTCATAGAAAGTTGGATCGAATAAAGGGAAGAGCCTCAACAGACTTGGTATGTTTGATTCTGTCAAAAGGGAACACGTCTTTTCAGATTAAGAGTCTGGGGTTTGGCAGCGGAGTCTTCTGGAATGTCCTCCGTTTCCTGCAGCAGTAAAAGCCTCGCCTTGGAAAATGATCAGCAACAGGATTTTGGTTCCAACTAAAAGACGAGGACAAACGATAAGATGTAAAAGATACAGATATTAAAAAAGATTAAGATAACCAAGAAGATGAATTAATTCAAACAGATGAAGTTTCAGAAGGATTAATTAATTCTTAAAGATGAAAGAGTTGAACTTGAGATTTTGGTTTGTGGTTATTCTGGGGTTTCGGTCACGGCACCGAATCAAAAGTATAAATCGGTTTCCTCTTTCCATTTCCATGGTTACACCCGAGGTTTCTGTAGTAACCGCCTTGAAGGGAGATCCTGGAGCCTCCGTCCCGAGATGGGAGCTGAGAGCTTGGAGTGGGAGTAGTGGGAGCTGGGAGCAGTGGGAGCTGGGAGCAGCTCTAGGTGCAGTGGGAGCTACAGTCTGCTGTAGGAGGTTCTTATGGGACTGCTGCTCTTCTGCTGTAATCAGCCTGTAGGGCCGATGACTTCTGTTTCACCACAACATAACACAACACAACACAACACCACCACAACACACTACGCACTTATTATAGAAAAGGGCATCCAATGACATAGCTTATATTTTTATTTCCCCCCCGTTCCCATTATAGTGAGGATATTAATTTATTCATAAGAAGATTGATTACATTTAAATTCAGGGCATGAGACTTTTATCCAAAGCGAATTACAATGAGTACATTTGTAAGAAGAAGAGAAACATTATATCCCTGTCGGTACAGTGTTTGTCTGCTGACCGTACCAGAATAACGACTTTATAACCTAATGGCCTGCTCAGGGCAGGGAATGGATTGTGCTATCTTTGCTCAGCACGCGACCCAAGTGGTTCTGGTTCTGGTGAAACTAGTCTGACCTCTGACTGAATCCGAGATAACTCTTCAAGGGGCCCTAGCCCCCTCCACGTCACACAGGGGCCCTAGCTCACTCCACGTCCCACTCTTCAGACGAAGGCCCTCCACTTCCAGCGCTCTGAGCTGCTGCCTGCGGAGGCGTTCAGTGAACACAGCCGGGCTGAGATCCATCGCCTTGTTTTTATTAAAGCATATTGCTGGTAAGTCGCGGTGTAAGAAGTATAATTATCAGCCTAATGGCTCCTCAGCCCACCAGGGAAATCACTTAGCGCTCCGACGGGACGGCATTCCCCCGCGCAACTCGTGGGATGGGATTTTAATTCCTGCGCCTTAATGAAAACTAATGAGAAGCTCCATTCACAGCAACGCTGCACATCAGCATATCAATAGCACCCGACGGCGGCGGCCATGTTTAAACTCACTCCAGCTCAATTTGCTCTCTCTCTCTCTCTCTCTTTCTCTCTCTCTCTCTCTCTCTCTCTTTCTCTCTCTTACTCTCTCTTTCTCTCTCTCTCATTAGATATTCAGATTTTGCATTTCTGCGTCCGCCGTGATCGTATCGGACCACAGGAGGGATGGGAAGGGGGGTCAGGGCGAGGGGAGTGTTTTGGGAGGGGGGTGAGGCGGAGGGGGTTTAGGGGGAGGGTAGTGGGGAGCAGGGGAAGGAGGGGGGTGGGGCGAGGGGTTTAGGGGGAGAGGGATGAGAGGAGGCAAGGGAGAGGGGGTTTGGGGCGGGGGGGGTCCTGGGAAAACGCAGGCACAGGAAGTGTATTGTTGCTGCGCTGCTCAAGGACACTACAGCGGTAAACACAGCTGTTGACGGGCGGATATTGGCTGAAACGCCTCAGAGTCCTCCGAGTCGGCAATTAAGAACCCCTAGGTGGTCCCCCGGCCCGCACTAAATATAAATAAATTGGTGAAAAACAGATTTCAACAACAACATGTACTCCATCCCAACCACAACTTGTCTGCACAGCAGAGGGTCCGCTGGAGAGGTACGGCCGGCAGACCACCAACGGAGTCTCCATGCAGCTCAGGCAATAAATTAGTCAAAAACAGTTAGACCCCCCCCCCCATGAAGGACCGCCTCGGCCTCGAGTCCCCAGGCCGGCCTAATTGAGCCCTGTTTCACCACCTGGTCTGGTGGTGATGAACCAGTACGAGCCCATCAGTGCCATTACAAGTGGGAGGGTCCACCCCAAAAGAGTGCTGTACAGGTCAGACCACCCGCGTACCCAGCGGACCGCACCAATGGATCTATCCATCACAGATCTGGGTGGACACTCCCGCTAGTGATGTCACTAGAGGTCCACCTCAAAAGAGGTTTGAAACATCACAACCACCTCCACTGGCAGACCAGACCTGGACCGTAACGTTTGGACTTTAAGCAAGCAAACACACTTAACATCTGCTACGCCGTACGTGACATGGCCCTGTGTGTGTGTGCGTGTGTGTGTGCCCCTGCGTGTGTGTGTGTGTGTGTGTGTGTGTGTGTATGTGCCCCTGTGTGTGTGTGTGCCCCTGCGTGTGTGTGTGTGTGTGTTTGTGTGTCTGTGTGTGTGCCCCTGCGTGTGTGTGTGACCCTGCGTGTGTGTGCCTCTGCGTGTGTGTGTGTGTGTGTTATGTTAATAGACTCGAGCTCCTTTCCATCATCACAGTAACAAACCCCATCTCACCGTAAGCCACGACGGCCTATCTAATATAAGAGTTGTGTATTTCCGTAATACCTGTGACATTTACTTGCCATTTGAATCCACTTCCGTGACGTTTACATAGAGCTGAGATTAGCCATTTAAATTGGATGTAAATCCCGGATCAGAATTCCCTCTCCACACAGCCCGCAGTCGACTTCCCGCTGACATTTGCGTCGGTATGATTGGTATTTTCCGCTCAGCGTGTTATTTAGATGTCAGGCTGGATAGCGGCTCGTTTCGGCTCCATTCTCAGAGCGTTCTCAGGTGAGCCGGGGCTCTCAGACCGGGGATTGGCACTGGTACTCTGATTGGTACTCTGTCGCCAGTCAGAGTCACTCTCTGTGCTCTGATTACAGTGCTTTGTGGCCACCTAAGCACACAAGTGCTGTCAAACACAGCACTCCTGATCCCAGCCGTTTGAATGACAGTGTTTAGCATCCGCCGCGAGCAGCCGCTTAGCAGTTAGCATCAGCGCTAACAGAGAGAGAAGAAGAGTGCGGCTTTGGAAAGTTTTCTGGACGTCATCTGTGTTTGTTCTGTCCTTGTCTGTCACTATACGTTGTCTTCACCGTCTCGGAGCAGAATAATAATAAGACACATCTTTGTTGTGTCCTGATTCTATGTGTTCTATTTCTGGGCAGGGTGTCAGTGCGGTTGTTTGTTGTTTGTTTTTTGTTGTTTGTGTTGTGTCATTGTGTACAATACTGTTTTACCACAAATTGCCTTTCCTCTGTTTAACTCTACTCTAATATATATACTTGCTTTTATGATGTTCTGTACTCTGTTCTACTCTACTCTAATATAAGGTACCCTATGCTACACTTTAATGTTGTACTCCATATATTATATATATATATTACGCTTTTGTTTTTTACTCTATGAGGCTTTACTCTACTCTACTCTTTTCTACTCCACTCTAATATAATGTACTCAATACTCGGTGACTCTACCTTATGCTAAATCACTAAACTTTGACGCTAC
>NC_136947.1:9985345-10010345 GCF_949987615.1 Pollachius pollachius | reverse complement strand
AGAGTGTGGGTCTGTGTCGTAGTGTAGAGTGTGGGTCTGTGCGTTGTGTAGAGTGTTGGTCTGTGCGTTGTGTAGAGTGTGGGTCTGTGCGTTGTGCAGAACGTGCAGAGTGTGGGTCTGTGCGTTGTGTAGAGTGTGGGTCTGTGCGTTGTGTAGAGTGTGGGTCTGTGCGTTGTGTAGAGTGTGTAGAGTGTGGATCTGTGCGTTGTGTAGAGTGTGGGTCTGTGCGTTGTGTACAGTGTGGGTTTGTGGTGTTGTGTAGAGTGTGGGTCTGTGCGTTGTGTAGAGTGTGGGTCTGTGCGTTGTGTAGAGTGTGGGTCTGTGCGTTTTGTAGAGTGTGGGTTTGTGCGTTGTGTAGAGTGTGTAGAGTGTGGATCTGTGCGTTGTGTAGAGTGTGGGTCTGTGCGTTGTGTACAGTGTGGGTTTGTGGTGTTGTGTAGAGTGTGGGTCTGTGCGTTGTGTAGAGTTTGGGTCTGTGCGTTGTGTAGAGTGTGGGTCTGTGCGTTGTGTAGAGTGTGGGTCTTTGCGTTGTGTAGAGTGTGGGTTTGTGGTGTTGTGTAGAGTGTGGGTTTGTGGTGTTGTGTAGAGTGTGGGTCTGTGCGTTGTGTAGAGTGTGGGTTTGTGGTGTTGTGTAGAGTGTTGGTCTGTGCGTTGTGTACAGTGTGGGTCTGTGCATTGTGTAGAGTGTGGGTCTGTGCGTTGTGTAGAGTGTGGGTTTGTGGTGTTGTGTAGAGTGTGGGTCAGGACGTTGTGTAGAGTGTGGGTCTTTGCGCTGTATAGAGTGTGGGTCTGTGCGTTGTGTAGAGTGTGGGTCTTTGCGTTGTGTAGAGTGTGGGTTTGCGGTGTTGTGCAGAGTGTGGGTTTGTGGTGTTGTGTAGAGTGTGGGTTTGTGGTGTTGTGCAGAGTGTGGGTTTGTGGTGTTGTGTAGAGTGTGGGTTTGTGGTGTTGTGTAGAGTTGTGTAGAGTGATGGTGTGTCTCGTTTCCTGTGTTTGTGTGTTAGCTCGCAGCGCGGTGCTGAGTCACCGTTGCCATATTGTGAGTGACTCATTAAATCACATTTTCTATCGTTAGTTCAGGGCTTCTCGTTTGGACCAAGTACGAGTGCGTGTGTGAAGTTATGAGGTTGTGTGTATCTGTACGGGGGTGTTCGTCTTGGGGTTTGGGTAATTGCGCATTGAGTGTGCGTGGCTGTGTTTGCGTGTGTGTCTATCTGTGTGTGTGTGTGTGTGTGTGTGAGAGAACATGTGATTGTGCAGTGTGTGTTTAAGTGTGCGTGTGCCTGTGTGAGAATGTGTGCGTGTGTGTATGTGTGTGATTGAGTGAGTGGGTGTGAGTCTGTGTGTGTGAGTGTGTGTGAGTGTGTCTGTGTGTGTAGGACAACTGATGAAACAAGCGTAAATATCATCTCTCTGAGTCGGAGCTGAATCACATTTGTGACAAGACTATGACTTCCTCTTCCTCCTCCACCTCCTCACTGCTATCAGGCCTTGAGTAAGAGACAACATATTCTCCTCCTCTTCTCCTAACCTGTTTTCTACTCCTCCCCTCCCTTCTTCTCCATCCCCCTTCTCCCCCTTTTCCCCATCCCTTCTCCTCTTCCCTCCAGTTCTTACCGGCTTCTTTCTTCTCCTCCTCACTCTTTTCTCCTATAATTTGTATCTTTCCTTCTGTTCTGCTCTCCTTCTCCTCCTCACTCCTCTTCTCTCCTCCTCTGTTCTTCTACTGTCTGCCTCGTGTCTTTCTCCCCCTCCTCCTCCTCCTCTTCATACTTCAACATATCTCTCCTCCTAACAAAAGTACACAGTACTCATTAAGTGAACTTAATGAATATGAATCAAACTTCATATTTATGTTCAGTTGTATCACAAAGGGGGAGGTATAATTATAGCATTGTATTTATGAATCATCCTCTTGGTGCATTGTAATATTTATCAGTTCCTATCTGCGGGACTTTTAATGTGACAAGTAATTGGGTGACTAAGTGTTAACCTGCGACTGTTTTTAAAAGCAGATCCTTTATGCGTTCTGCAATTCGTCATGAGGCACTACAGCACTGCTTTTCAGAATAAAAGCCTGTTTAACAAAGAAAGATTCCTCCACAGCCTAGGTCGACCGCAGACAGGAAAGTTTATTCTGCAACTCCTGAGGAAATTAAAAGTCAGGGAGAGACTTGTTTATTCTGCGCGGAACTTTGTAGTCTCGATAAATCACTCTTTCTATGGTTTATTGTGTAAAATAGGTTGAATTGCAACTACGATGTCATTCTGTGTGTGTATGTGTGTTTGTGTGTGTGTGTGTGTGTGTGTGTGTGTGTGTGTGTGTGTGTGCGCGTGTGTCTGTGTGTTTTGCATATAGATAGCATGAAGTACCTGCAGTACTGGTGTGTGTTTTCCGGTATCTCTGCTTTGCATAGAAGTACCAAATGAGGCTTGTGTGTGTGTGTTTGTGTGCGTGCGTGTGTGCACAATTATTATTTGTGTACATTATGTGTAATTGTTAACATGTGTCCCTGTGTATAAGTGTATGTTTGTTAGCGTGTTTGTGCATTCATAATAACAGACCTGTGTGTTTCCTGTATGTACGGTATACATGTTGCATGTCTAAATGCAGCTTGAGGCTATTGGCTAGGCCTGACACTAGCACACCGCTAACCACTCTTACTGCTGCGGTAGCATTTGGGCTAGCTGCAGCTAATGGGTCTGGGTGTGTGTGTGCGTGTGTGTGTGTGTGTGTGTGTGTGTGTGTGTGTGTGATCATGGATGTGTGAAGGTGTGTGTGTGTGTGCCCTTTGATGTGTGTGTGTATGTATGCACAAGTTGATGTGTGTGTGCGTGCGTGTATATTTGTGTGCACATGTGGATGCGTATGTGTTTGTTTGGCTGTCTGTAATTAAGGAGAAGGGCTATTATTGCACACATACCCGCCCGCCCCTGCCGTTTCACCCAGGACACACACGGCTGGAGGCGTGTGTGTGTGTGTGTTAATGTGTGTGTGTGTACAACCCAGGCATATCATTTTCTGCTTTCTGAGTTGGAAAAGAGAGGGAGGATGGGAGAGAATGAGAAAAAGGGAGAGTGAGAGGAAGAGATGGAGGGAGATATGGAGGGAGAGGGACATAGAGAGAGGTAGAGAGATCATTAATTTCAAACCAATCAAGCCATATTGTGTTTTTATCTTAACACAATCAGTCTCCACATCCCATCATAATAACTGATACCCTGATGGTGGTGTGAGCACGCCTACACAATGGACCTCTATTTTAAACATACTACAGACGGCTCGCCCCGACGCCGTGTGGAAATATACTTTTTGTCTTGTTGACTTGTGCCAAGTGTGTCAGAAACCTCCCACACACGTTTCCAAAAACTGATCTGCGTTGTAAGCCTGTCGTTATGATAGTCGTTACTTTCATCAGTATCTAATTGTATTATATATATTTGTATATATGTGTGTGTGTATATATTTCAGTTTATATATGTATGTATGCTTATTGCAATGCCAACAGATGTCAATAAAGTACAGACAAAACTTTTGTGAAGTCCCTAGACGTCTGAGAAAGCCTGAAAACTCTTTGATCCCAATCTGATTAAAATAGTAATTTAATCTGTGATCGTAAACGAATATGTGATTGGAACCACGAGGATTGGCACCTTTCCCCCTCTCGCTCACTCAGTTTCTCTCTCTCTCCCTAACTCTCTCTACCCCTCACTCACTCTCTCTCACTCTATCTCTCTCTACCCCTCCTCTATCTTTCGCTCTATCTCTTCCCCAATTTACTTGACCTTTACCTCGCTCCTCTCTCTCCCTCTATCTCTCTCTTCCCCTCCTCTCTCTCCCTCACGCACACTATCTCTCTCAACCTCTCTTCTAGTACTGTGGTCACATGATGAACGTTCAGCCAAACTATTTCTATTAGTAGTTGAGCGTTGACGTCTGACCTCACGTCAGCCCCCTGACCGCGTCGGTTTTCCACCTTGATGCTGCACTCCAAGTTCAAACATTCTCCGCCTCGTCTGCCTGGAGGCGGACCCTCCGAAGGGCGTCCAATCAGATCACAGCTCCAGAGGGCAGCCAATCAGATCACAGTTCCTTCAAACGATCTCAACACGTTTCTCCGTCCAGTCTCGTGGCCAACTCCGTTCTGAACGCCTGACGGAGTGCCGAAATGTTCGCTCGTCAAACATCTCGTCGTTGGTTTTATCGCTTGGTTCTAATATTACCTCTCTACCTCCTCCTCTCACGTACTCCAACTCCATCACTCTGCTGCTTCTGTCAATAACTTTTCTCTCCCCCTCTTTTATTTCCCGCCTTGTTTACTCCGTTGCCATGGTGACCCTGACTGCTAGCCCACCTCGTTCAGGGCGAACTGCCGCCAAGACCGCCACGGCTTCGCTTGAACGGAGCGGCGGTTAAGTTCCAGGCTCAAGGGCAAACTGCCTTGGAAAAATAACATTATCGTTCGCCGTGTTTTCAATTGCCGGCCTTGGCGTCTGTTTTTTATAAAGGCAGAATCAGAAGTTTCCCTGCAAGTTGTTTTTTATTTTTATTGATTTTTGTTTGAGCTAGCCGAGCAATGTTGCTTCTCGGTGTCTCGATTTGTTTACAAGGTGAAGTCAGGACAGTTTAAAATGAAATACGTTTTTTTTTTTTTGTAGGCTTACTGTACGTTGACCCTGAGGTCAAACTCTTTTAGTGTGTTAGCTAACACAACATCCACGCAAATCAATACATCCAGATTGGGTCCTTCACTTTGTTTTTATATATGTGCTCTCCTAACATGTTAGAGATGAAGAAGAGTCCTCTTCATCTTTAAGACTAGTCTAGTGCCACTTTTAAACCCCGGTTACAGCCTACTTTGTTGAATAAAGATATTACATTCAAAATAGAGGAGGTAGGACTACCTTTATGTCGCTGTGAACAGATTGTTAAAGAGCTGTTTCAGAAGAGAGACCCAATGGTTGGATTTTAAAAGGCGGTTTATTTTACACTCGAGTAAAAGCCATCAACGGGCAGGTCTTCATCAGCTCCCATCTGGTTTAAACCGGTCTACTTTCAGCTCCTCAAACCTCGTGACGAGGGTTAGCTAATGAACGGTTAATGGTTAACGGCTCTGAAC
Organism: Pollachius pollachius; assembly: GCF_949987615.1. Taxonomy (NCBI): domain Eukaryota; kingdom Metazoa; phylum Chordata; class Actinopteri; order Gadiformes; family Gadidae; genus Pollachius; species Pollachius pollachius. Next base: position 10,005,228 of record NC_136947.1, on the reverse strand, counting down.
GACCAGTTAAACAGTTTTGACGATCAGTTAAACCGTCTGAACGATTAGTTACAACTCCGGACGACCAGTTAAACCGTCGAGACGACCTTTACCTTTGCCAACTATCATTAATGAAAAAATATTTTGACCTTATGGTATCGTTTTTTCGGGCTAGGTAAGACTCTTGAGAGGTACATGTTCAACACATGGTTTATTCAGAGACACAAGGTCAACGAGCTTGCGTTCTGTAGGTAGTAAATGAATCCATGTTTTAATTGAGCAGGTAAACCTTCGGTCTGTTTTGGCTTTGGTGGAAAAGGCAAAGAGGCCATGTTTGTAGTGTCTGACTTATCTTCGATTCCATAAAACTGTAAATGGTGTGTTGATCCATCTTTGTGTAGAATAAGCTATTCATAACTGGTGTTAGAACTGCAAATGTATGGTCCAATGAGGTGCTGTTGTAAGCTTTAACCATGGGGTTTAAATAAAGCATAGACTAATAAATAATTGTATTATTTAATGTATACACAGGCGTGTTCTGGAATTTGTTTAATTTAATAACCTCAATGAAATATCTGAGGCGGGCGACCGTTGGTTTGAATGTGAGTTACTGTGTGCCTTGCTGAAAGGGGTTGTACACGGTGGTTTTATTAGATTTACTGAGCTGTGGATGTAGTGTAGGCTGAAGTGATTCAGAGCAGGGAGGGTCTCACTTCGAGGTTTACCGCTGAACGAGCGACACGTTTGTTTTTAAAAACCGCGTTTTCCCCTTAAAACGAGCGACAGGTTGTTTAAAACACGGGTCTCCTCGCTCCTGATTGAAGCCGTTGCGTCGGCGTGCGCGCGCAGAGGTTCCAGCCCTCCGCGCGGGGAGCGCGCGAGCGGCGCGTTGTTGTGTCAGTCGCTCTCGGAGTCTCGTGCAGTTCAGTCGTTCATTGGAGGTTCCGCGGTTTTTTTTTTCTAGTAGTTTGACGCTCGAGCAGCGCTGCGAGAGGCTTCTTCTGACGTTCATCCGCGCGCGACCAGACGGTTGCCGCACCAAGAGACCACCGGTTAACCAGGGGTGAGTTGGACTGGTAACGTGACCCACACCGGGAGTAGGACCACCGCTCCATCGCTGACCTCTCCCATCGTGTTCCACCGGCTGCCAGAGCAGAGGTGACCGAGTCATCGGTGTTCCTTCAGCCGGTAGTACAGCCGACCTCTCCGAGTCCACTCCGGCTTGCTGTCCGGGGGACTGGGCTTCTGAAGGCGGTCACTCTTGAGCGCAGAGCCGCTGAGTTTCTCCGGATCAGGGGGATTTTTCTTTCGACCGTTACCGTCTGTTGGAGACGTTTGGATTATCGGATTTCTTTTTTCCGGGGACCTCGCGAAGTTGTCCGCCGCCTGAGTGACGGGAGGACCGGCTGTGAGACACGAAGGATGCTGGTGACCAGCGCCGGCGTCTCGACTTAAACGCTCTACCGCGTCTCCTCAGCGTCTCAACCGGGCAGGCTCCGGAGCTCACCTCCTTTTCGTGTGAACGGACTACTGTCTGTGAGGAACCATGCTGGGGCTCCGCTGTCGGAGGGGGAGGCTTAGTGAATTCCTGTTGTTCCTTCTCGGCCGAGCCGTCCTCGTCTCGTCGCTCACAAGTAGGTCTAGCGGGGGTCTGAGGGGGTCTGCGGGACCCGGGGTGGGTCGTCACACCTCCCGGAGACCGGGGGCTTCTTGCATCATTTTGCAGCATTGTTGCCGCTCACCTGTCTTCCCCCCCGGGGCCGCTGGGCTGAATGGTGCTGGGCTTAGTGGTGCTGGTGGTGCTAGGGTTGCTGGGTGGTGTTGACTGGTGCTGGTGCCTGGTGGTGCTGGGTTGTGTTGACTGGTGCGAGTGGGACTGTTGGTGCTGGTTGGTGTTGACTGGTGCAAGTGGGACTGGTAGTGTTGGGTGGTGCTGCGCACCGTTCTGTAATAAAGGCTCTCCGTTGAACCAGACACTGATGTATGGTTCCCCGTGTGTCCGTCCCGCTCGTCTGTCATCTATCGACAGACAGAGCGGGGTTTCAGCCCGGGTTCTCAGCGCTCTAGCGCCATGTGTTCACGGACTGGAGCAACAGTCGTTGTGTTCAACAGCGCTGGGTGGGAGATGATTAGCGCACAGAGAACAGGGAGCCTCGTCCAGAGAGGACCACCAGCTAGTTGGTTCTGGTAGACAGGACTAGGACCAGCACCTAGTGGGTCCGGGTCCAGGGAAACATAACGGAGCTGCAGGGGCAGATGTTGCCATGCTGTTCCCTGAACCCTGAGCCGTGTCCCGGGTTAGGGGAGTCGGGTTAACGTGCGGGTGTGCGTTGGTCCCTGAACCCTGAGCCGTGTCCCGGGTTAGGGGAGTCGGGTTAACGTGCGGGTGTGTGTTGCTTTGCAGGGAATTGCGGACACAACATCTTCATCAACAGCGCGGACTACCTGACGTCGCCCGGGTACCCCGCCGCCTACCCGCCGTCCCAACAGTGCGCGTGGCACATCACGGCGCCCGAGCCCGGGCAGAAGATCCTGATCAACTTCAACCCGCACTTTGACCTGGAGGACAGAGAATGCAAGTAAGGGTCCATCTGCCTGTCTGTCTGTCTGTCTGTCTGTCTGTCTGTCTGTCTGTCTGCCTGTCTGCCTGTCTGTCTGTCTGTCTGTCTGTCTCGCTCTATCGCTTCTCGTACTATTTAACCCTCTCTCTTTTTATCTTTATGGCTTTGTCTTTCTCTGTTTGTCTCTTTCTCTCTTGAATACTCCGGTTTCACTCACACAGACACACACGCACACACACACACACACACAGACACACACACACGCGCGCCAATCTTACCCGGATACAATGATGTAGAACTACGCCCCCTGTTGGTCACTGTGACCACATCTTCTGTTTCGGAATTGAACGCCTCGGTATTGGTGGAGGATTGTTCCGATGACTCTCTCACTTTCACTCACTCTTTCTCTCCATCTATCTATTTTTTGTTCAGTTGTAATTGAGGTCAACTGTATAATTAAACTTATAGTGGAGATGTGTTGTCTAGACTCTCATCTAGACCACTGGCAACAGGCACACACACACACACACACACACACACACACACACACACACACACACACACACACACACACACACACACACACAGTAACAGTCGCTCCTCTGTCTGCCACCCCCCCAGGGGGGACCCACTGTGTGTTCAGGGCGGCCTCTATACGCAGCGTGTGTCTACTGCGTGGCGGTCCATCTCGTGGTCCAACAAGACCACCACAGCCGTGCTCTGGGTCGTGTTTCTTGGCCCAGACAGCCGCTCAGCTTCTCCAGGCCTGCTGCCTGACGTCTGGGTCAATTTTTCTTTATTATTGTATCTCCCCGTTCCACGGCGAGGCGTCGGGGAACGGGGCCACGCCACGGAGTTATGTTAACGCCCCGACCCGTACCTCCGGCACACCTGTCGCTGGGGCTGCCACAGACCTTACAGGGAAATGAACATAACGTTGTGAGGTTGGCCGAGTGTGTCACTCTGGGCCTGCCGTACGCTGTGTGTTGTGCTCGATACGCAGATGCAGACAGGAGAGTGAGAGTGAGGGAGTGGGTGGATGCATGTTGGTGGGCTTAGTTAGGGGAGCTACGTCTCTGGATTTGTCCTGGTGGTGGAGCTGTGACACCGCCCGCTGCTGCTTCACCTGTCCCACGTGGGGGCGAGCGGATGGAGTCCCTCCTGTCCTACCAGGATGGAGGGTAGGACGCTGGTTGATTGGTTGTCTTTGAATATCAGTTTTAATAGGACATGTCAGTGTTGAAGGAACATCTGTAGGTGCAAAGATGGAGTCATAGCAACATGTGATGGTCAGGTTGTAACGAGGTTAGGCTTGTAACATAATGTTGTACCTTCTAAAACCTGTTATTACAAGGCTTGGCCTTGGGGTGAACTGGTCTGGTACAATGGGTGACCTATGTCGACGTGTACTACTGGTGCAAGGGATTTACCAGTAACATACTGGGACAGGATTTGAACATGTACTGGTACAATGTTTAATTTGTTACACCATGTACTGGTACCAGATGTTGACTTGTTACAAAATGTAGTGTTTCAAAGTGTGTTACTTGTTTCTTGCCTAGCCCAGTGCAGGCTGTTCTTCAGGCTAGGTCGTGCTAGCATGTTACGTTAGCATGTACTTAAGCCGCTCAGTAAATCAGTCAGTTTGATTCATGCTCCATGGAGGGCTGTGTGGGCCAGAGTGAGCGTCCCTGGCTGCAGGGTTGTTATTCCTGGGCTGGAGACAAGCGCTCCAACTATTCCCTGAGCGCGGTGGCGACAGGCCTTCCCGCCGCACCGCAGCCCTGCTTACAAGAAACCCAAAACGCACACGCTAACCCACTCTCCAGCCGGACCACACAGACACAAGCAGAACCCGATACCGTCCTGAAAGAGAAGCTATCGGATGGACGCTCTCCCAGACCTCAACCCCGGTGTAAAACTCGACCCTGAGGGAAGGGAGAACGCCTCTCACAACAGGTATCTTCCATGCCTCAGTGCCTTTGAGCAACCAGGGGAAGCTAGCCTCCGTGGGGCTATTCCAGAGCGTGTACGCTAAGCAGAGAGAGAGAATACTTGTTTGTTTCTTGAATGAGCGCTGCATGTTTCTCAGGGGTTGGAAATGCTTCCAGAAAGCAGGTCAGAGCGACGCCGCCCGACCTCGTTTGTCTGACCGCTGCGCGACCCCTAGCTCGGTGGCTGACTTTGGTTTCCGGGCCCCCCGGTAGAGGGTCACGACCCCGCAGCTATACGATGTGTATCTCATTGCTGGGGTCGTAGTTCAACACACTGTAGGTGCGCAGAGATACATCATGGGTTCAATGCCTGGAGAGGAGCAATCTGCTAAGATGGATGGATCCGGTGTTGTTAAACGTGGGAGTGCCACGGTATAGTACAGCTATTAGTATAGCCAGTGTTGTGCCTGAATGCTCATTGAACGATAGTTCATGAACTCGTTCATATTTTGGGCGAACGTGAACTGAACGTACTGTATTACTGCCTGATGAACGTTGCTGTGAACTCGTTCATTCTGGTGTCTGTGAACGGCACGCTCACTCGGTTTAACTTCGTTCAATAGGGGAATTATTTGTTTATCAACACGGCGGATGTGCGCGCAGAATGATCACCAAAAGAAAATTTGTTTGACCGGTTGCCATGGTTATCTCCGTGTGGTTAATTTGTAGTTGCGGTGTTGTCAGCTTACTGTTACATTAAACTGTAATCAGAAAACGCGGTTATATGCTATAGACCTTATAGTATCTGTGGTATAAAGGCTGTGACGAATTTCAAATTATAAATATGTACATTTTATGTTGAAAGTATAGACCGTCGCGATTCCCATTGAAACGAATGGCGCAGTGATTATTCTTCAAAATGAGAGCTGCTAAATTGTGAAAAAATGAATTAAACTGTAATCAGACAAAGCGGTTATATGCTATAGACCCTAGAGTATCTGTGGTACAAAGGCTGGGACGAATTTCGAATTATAAATAAGTACAATCCATAACGTTAGCTCTCTGGCTCGATCAGCGGACTAGAATACCTCCTAGAATCATTGCTTGTTGGCCGGAAACGGAAAGGGGGGCTGTTTACTTTTGGTTCTAATCTGTTTGCTTGGTTCTCCATCCCAACAGTAGGGCTAGAACCGAGCGAAACGACTACAACCAAACGTGAACACCCCCCCCCCCCCCCCTTTCGTTTCCGGCCAACGAGCAATGAGTCTTCCAAAATAAATCAATGGGATTTACAAAATGCGCTAAATGTGCATTAAAACACGATAGAAACTGTATTTCGCTACGATACTTGATTCAACCACCCTATTTCATCCTAGACAAACCAGAAAGGGGGCTCAATGTTCAAAATACCGGAAAAATAATAATAGCTCACAGCAACATATTGAAAAAAAGAACTGTGAACTAGTATATTTTTGGAACTGTGAACTTAGTTCAAAATTTTGAATTATGAACATTTAACTGACTAGTTCATTTTAAAATTTGTGAACTGAATTTTGAACTAGTTCACGTATTCAGTGAACTTCCCCAACACTGAGTATAGCTATTATTTACTATCTAGTCTTGTAAATGGTAAATTGATCCATCCTTTATCCAAAGCGCTTTACAACATTGCCTCACATTTAACCGTTCATGCACACATTCACACACCGACGGCGGAGTCAGTCATGCAAGGCGACAGCCAGCTCGTCGGGAGCAGCGTCTTGCTCAGGGACACCTCAACACCCAGCCAGGGGGAGATGGGGATCGAACCAGCCAACCCCCTCTACCTCCTTAGGTATTGCCGCCCCCTTCTTGTAGCAGACTCTTTCCTCCGAAGCAACGTACAATCAGAATTTGTTTCTGGAACATGTCGTTAGGGAGCAGGAAGGGGTTAGGGCGTCTCGCTCTAGGACGGCTACACACTGGGAACACTTGGAATGGGACCAACGACTCCAGAACCACAGCACGTATCCACAGTGTGGCTCAGAGAGCCAGGCCTGGAACGAGGGAACAACAAAGAGCACGTGTGTGTGGACGTGGTCCAGGGGGGCCGGTTCCTCTCGTCAGAACAGAACCGGGATCGCCTCTCCGTCATGCCGCCCTGAAATAGAAACATGGCCGACGGGCGGCTGTCCCCCCAGACACGGAGTGCGCTCACTACAGCACCGGAGAGATGGGGGGGGGAAGAGGGGGGTGGTGGTCGCGGGTGGATAATTTAGAACATCTTTCAGCAGACTGTCTGGCCTCATTTCAGAGAGAGAGAGGGAGAGAGAGAGAGAGAGACGGAGGGGGAGAGAGAGAGAGAGAGACGGAGGGAGGGAGAAAGTGAGGAAAGAGACACAAAGAGAGAGGGATGAGAACATGTGTAGAGGACAGAGAGAAAGGGAGGGGATTAGAAAGGGTGGGAGGGAGGGTGGGTTGGGGGAGAAGAAAAGGGAGAAGGGGAGACGGAGAAGGGGGAGAATCTGAGGGAAGACTGATTGTTCCGTGGTACGTCCGCGGGCGGAATGCTCCAGAATTAGTCAAAGCATTTCCTTAAGTCACAGGACCTCACATGCAGAAACGCACACACGCACACACGCACACATGCACACACAAACATTCACAAACAGACACACACGCACATACACACACAAACATGCACAAACACAGACACACACACACAGACACAACCCCACGAACACGCACACACAGACACGCACACTGCATCGTGACAAACACATGCATATGCACGCACACAGATGCACCAAATCACAACACAAATGCACACATGCATACCACATCGCACTAGCACACACCCACTCACACACACACGCACCTGCCATACCACATACTATCATCACCTTCACAAATATTAATGCACGTACGTACACCCATGCACACACTCATACATGCACTGGCACACACACATCGCATCATAGCGCGCAAACATGTATTTTACAATTGGATAATTAAACAATGTTAACAGCTTTTGGCGGTTGTGTGTAGTGAAGCTTTGCTAACTGTTGCCATTCCAATAGCTAACTGTTGCTATTCTGAGAGATAACTTTAGCTATTCGGACAGCTTGCTAAAAATATTCCGCTCACTCTCCTGAACGCTAACTGTTGCTATTTTGATAGCTAACTTTGGTCATCTGCTAACTGTTGCTATACTGAGAGCTTACTATCGCTAATCCGATTGCTATTCTGCTAACTCTTGCTATTCTGAGAGATAACTGTTGCTATTTTGCTAACTGCTACTATTCTGAGAGCTAACTGTTGCTATTCCGCTAACTTTTGCTATTCTGAGAGCTAACTGTTGCTATTCCGCTAAACTGTTGCTATTCTAAGAGCTACCCATTGCTATCCTGCAAACTGTTTCTATTCCCAGAGGTAACCGTTGCCATTCAGATGGCTAACCATTGCTATTCCACTAACTGTTGCTATTCCGCTAACTGCCGCTATTCTGAAAGTTAACTGTCGCTGTTCTGAGCACTGTCTGCCATTAAGTCCTGAATAGGCTATTGGAATGAGTTATGAATTATACATCACCAAAGGATATGTTATGATGGTTTCAGCTAAGATAAGATAGCACTTTATTAATCCCAGATGGGCGATGTGAGTGGGGAGACTCATTTAGAACCAGGAATGAGGAACGTCTTCCGGTTCCCCCAGGACATCAGGATGTTCCCATGTCAGTCTTGAGGCAGTCGTACTCCCTCTCATCTTTCATGTTGTACATGAAACCCATAATGTAAAAGAAGGGTTTTAAATTGGATCGTTCTATGTTTTGCATTAAAATTCTACATTTCGAGATCGCACATTGTCCGTTTCACATTGTATACTTTACTTCGGTAGGGGTACATTCTGTGTTTTAAATCGTCCACTTTATGTTGGTAGGGGTACATTCCGTGTTTTACATCATACACGTTGTCGGTAGGGGTACATTCCGTGTTCTAAATCGTCCACTTTATGTCGGTAGCAGTACATTCCATGTTTTACATCATACACTTTATAGTCTGTAGCAGTCCATTCTTTGTTTTAAATGGTACACTGACTGTGGTTTGAATCGTACGTCTATGTTGTAACTCTTACAGTCTATGTTCTCAGTGGTACATTCTACGTAGCGTGTTCAAACATAAGAGGACGCTAGATCTGCTCTTTCCTCCACCAGACCGAGGTTCAGCCAAACACACCGGAATTACATTTTTCTCCAGCGCAAACATTCCTCTTGAGTCTCAGACACATTGAAAAGATGATGGTTCCTCACTCTCTCTCTCTCTCTCTGTCTCCCTCTCTCCCTCTGTCTCTTTCTCTTTGTCTCTCTCTCTCTTTCTCGCTCTCTCTCTCTCTCTCTCTCTCTCTCTCTCTCTTTCTGCGGCTTAGCGTAGCCTCCTCGGTTGGGTTTGTCTTAGTCATAGCGGCGCTCCGGTTCTTTCCACCAGTTTCTTTCCAGAGGTCTTTTTCTCCTCCCCATGACTAGACTCAACGGCTCAGCTAAATAAACGTCTGTTTGCGTTTTTTATTCTTAGCATTCTTCTTCCTTTAGGAAGTCTGGTAGCGGTTGGCCCTCGGAAAGACAGAGGATTATTTTTATGAGCCGTTTCTGTCACAATTACCCGCCCTCGCCTTGAGTCACAGGGAAGAGGTTTGAAGTTTGTCAGAACAAAAGGGATCCGCTGGTTCTCACACTGGAATCTGTTCCAGTCCCACAGAGAACCTTTGTTTACCGACTGTAGCGCAATGGAACTGATGTTCAGTAGACTCCCATCAACCTCATCTGATAACTGATGAGTTATTAATGAGATATTAAGATTCAGCTATAGAGAATTGCAGCCTAACAAAGGACACAGAGGCACCGTCAAATCTTTCAGTGTTAATTGTAGTTTTACAGTCTTAAATGATTAATTTATGTCAGATTAATCGCCATAACTAATCCTAGATCCTTTCATGGGAAATGTGCTCTCTCTCTCTCTCTCTCTCTCTTGCTCTCGCTCTTGCTCTCTTTCTCGCACACACTCACACACTCCAGGCTCCCGGAGTGTGTGAAATTAGCTGCTGTCCATGAGTGTGCTTGCTTGTGTGTGCATGTGCACATGTGTGTGCGTTTCTGTATGTTTGTGTGTCGAGCAATAGGTTTGTGTGTTGAGAAATAGCAATTGTGTTTGGCTGTATTATTAGCTCACCCTGAGTCTTCTTCGCTTCGCTCTACTGCCGAATGCTAAATAAGGCAGAGACCCCCCGCCTACTCCCTCCCCCCCGCGCACACCACCATCACCTCCATCTCGGGTGTCCACAGGATGTTGGGAAACTCTGTGGGAGCTCCCTATCTATGTTTCCTGGGGGGAGATGGAGGGGTGGAGGGGCTTGTAGAGGAGAGATGGAGGGGAGGGGAAAGGAAAGGGGAAAAGGGGATTGGGGTCGAGCATGGGGGTCGAGCATGGGGGAGAGGGGATGAGAGGAGGCGGAGCAGGAGGTTGAGAAGGAGGTGGAGGAGGCGATGGATGCAGCAGAGGGTTAGGGAGGAAAAGGTGTAAGAGGAGGAGAGGGAGGGTCAGGGAGAGAGGAGGAGGTTGTGGAGGAGCTGGATGCAGGAGAGAATGCGGGGGAAAGCGGGGGAGCAAGAAAACAAACAAGGGGTGAATGAGAGGATAGACGGGAGAGGGACATATTCTGGAGGAACCCGGGAAAAGGGAGAGTGAAATCAGAGAGTGATAGATGAAGACAGAAAGGAGTGGTGACCGCTGCCCTCGCCTCCCTCAAATTACTCAAATTAGTCACTTCCTGCTGTCTCCACCCTCCTCTCTCCTCCTCCACCCTCCTCTCCTCCTCCACCCCTCCTCTCTCCTCCTCCACCCATCTCTCCTCCTCCACCCTCCTCTCCCCTTCACCCTCCTCTCTCCTCCTCCACCCTCCTCTCCCCTCCTCCACCCTCCTCTCCTCCTCCACCCCTCCTCTCTCCTCCTCCACCCTCCTCTCCTCCTCCACCCCTCCTCTCTCCTCCTCCACCCCTCCTCTCTCCTCCTCCACCCACCTCTCTCCTCCTCCACCCTCCTCTCCTCCTCCACCCCTCCTCTCTCCTCCTCCATCCCTCCTCTCTCCTCCTCCACCCTCCTCTCTCCTCCTCCACCCTCCTCTCCTCCTCCACCCCTCCTCTCTCCTCCTCCATCCCTCCTCTCTCCTCCTCCACCCCTCCTCTCTCCTCCTCCACCCTCCTCTCTCCTCCTCCACCCCTCCTCTCTCCTCCTCCACCCTCTTCTCCTCCTCCACCCCTCCTCCCTCCTCTTCCACCCCTCCTTTCCTCCTCCAGCCCTCCTCTCTCCTCCTCCACCCTCCTCTCCTCCTCCACCCCTCCTCTCTCCTCCTCCACCCTCCTCTCTCCTCCTCCACCCTCCTCTCTCCTCCTCCACCCTCCTCTCTCCTCCTCCAGCCCTCCTCTCCTTCTCCACCCCTCCTCTCTCCTCCTCCACCCTCTCTCCTCCTCCACCCTCCTCTCTCCTCCTCCACCCCTCCTCTCTCCTCCTCCACCCCTACTTTCTCCTCCTCCACCCTCCTCTCTCCTCCTCCACCCTCCTTTCTCCTCCTCCACCCTCCTCTCTCCTCCTCCAGCCCTCCTCTCTCCTCCTCCACCCTCCTCTCTCCTCCTCCACCCCTCCTCTCTCCTCCTCCACCCTCTTCTCCTCCACCCCTCCTCTCTCCTCTTCCACCCCTCCTTTCCTCCTCCAGCCCTCCTCTCTCCTCCTCCACCCCTCCTCTCTCCTCCTCCACCCCTCCTCTCTCCTCCTCCACCCCTCCTCTCTCCTCCTCCACCCTCTTCTCCTCCTCCACCCCTCCTCTCTCCTCCTCCACCCCTCCTCTCTCCTCCTCCACCCTCTTCTCCTCCACCCCTCCTCTCTCCTCCTCCACCCCTCCTCTCTCCTCCTCCACCCTCTTCTCCTCCTCCACCCCTCCTCTCTCCTCCTCCACCCCTCCTCTCTCCTCCTCCACCCTCTTTTCCTCCACCCCTCCTCTCTCCTCCTCCACCCCTCCTCTCTCCTCCTCCACCCTCTTCTCCTCCTCCACCCCTCCTCTCTCCTCCTCTATCCCTCCTCTCTCCTCCTCCACCCCTCCTCTCTCTCTTCACTCATTCATCCTTGCAGTTATTTGCAAGGAATCTATATTTCTTCCTTGTCCTCCATATGCTCTCTCTCTCTCATTCCCTTTTCCTGTTGGTCTCCTTGTTGGATAAACAGAACTTGAACTCTCAACTTAAAGCAATCTGGACCAATGGGAATCACATGGAGGAGGGAGAGAGGGAGAGGGAGAGGGAGAGGAGGAGAGAGGGAGAGAGGGAGAGGGAGAGGGAGAGAGGGAGGGGGGTGGAGAGGGAGATGTTGTTTTTGGACGGTGTTAGCGGTGGCTCAGGGATTTCGGGGCACATCTTGGATCAGAGACGTCCGTGAGACTGATGCTGACCAGGTGACGCCCGTCCCCAGCAGCAAATATTTATCTCTGGGGGGAGGGACCTCTGACACACACTCTGAGCTGCTGTCTCTGAGGAGAGACGCATTTAGAGCGGGATGATCATCTGGTCTGTTGTGGTGCTGGGAGCACTGTTTTCAGCACGGCAACACATGGGAGCACACACACGCACACACACACACACACATATACTCATATACACACATGGGAGCAAGCACATCCACACACAAATACACACGCACATACACAAATGCATGCACGCACGCACGCACTTACACACACAAACATACACCAATAGACATGCACACACACACACTGAAAAACATGCACACACACAAACCCAAACACTGTGGAATACAAACACATGCACACGTACATTTACCAGCACACACACACACACACACACACACACACATACACACCTGCAAACTATGAAACACTGACACATTTACACATAAATCTAAACGCATGCAAGAACGTAAGCCCACACATAAACACACACACACACACACACACACACACACACACACACACACAACATACAAGTATGAACTATATTCATACAACCCTTGCACTCTGGCAGACATAAGTAAACATTTATGTACACACATTGTGTCACACACACATTGTGACACATGCACACACACACACACACAAACACACACACATACACAAACACACAAGTACCATATCCACACAACGCTGGCAGACATACATAAGTAAACATATGGACATTTATGTACACACATTGTGTCACATACACATTGTGACACAAGGACACGTACGCACACACACATGCACACACACACAAACACACACATATCACACAAACGAAAACACATGTCGGATTAAGATCTTTAACTGGCAGATTAATGAGAGAGAGTTGGGGTGGGGGGTGTCAGTCTCTCCCTCTCTCGCTCTCGCTCTCTCTCTCTCTCTCTCTCTCTCTCTCTCTCTCTATCTCTCTCTCTCTCACTCTCTCCCACACAGCTGAACTCTCTCAGTAACACTGACCAGATGTTTCAGTGGAGCGGCCCGTGAACAGCCCCCGCTCCGCACATCGAATAGCTAACTGCTATTTAAAGGGAGCTACAGTTAGCAGCTAGCTGGATGCCTTTTAAAGGGAGCTACAGTTAGCAGCTAGCTACCTGCCTTTTAAAGGAAGCTACAGTTAGCAGCTAGCTAGCTGCCTTTTCAAGGGAGCTAAAGTTAGTAGCTTGCTATTTTTGTTCTAAGGAGAATGCTTTCAGAAACAGACAGATGAATGGATGAACGTCTTCAAACCTTCACACAAACACGCATAGCCTACATTTGTTTGTCTGTTTATCTCATCACACAGAAAGCTAATATGTTATCTTAGCGCCTCAAAGAAAACCTCTGGTGTATCACTAGCAGAGCCTCCGTAGGGGTCACCCCAGAGGGGTCAAAAGGCTTCGTCAGGGTCCCTACAGAGGGGTCAGAGGTCGTTGTGAGGGGCAGGCTGAGTGTAGAGGATGGGGCGCGCCGTAGGCTCTGTCTTCTGCTCGCGGACCACAGAGGGCCTGGACCTGGTCCAAGATGGACGCCTGCGGTAGCGCGGCCCTGGTAGGAACAAGAGGTGTGTGTGTTCTAACAATGAGGAGAAGGAGCAGCAGGAGCACGCCTCAGACCTCCCAAAGACTCTACACAATAGACACAGCTGTAGGGATGGACACACACACACACGCAAACACACACGTACACTCAAACTGTGGAACAATGAACTCAGTGCTTTCGACGGACTGAGGTCTACTTCCACACACGTTCTCTCACACACACGCACACACACGCACACACACATGCATGCACATAAACACACAGACACACACACACACAATCCGACCCAGCCAGCCAGTGTGTGCGCGTGTGTGTGTGAGGTTATTAGAAGTGTGTGTGGAGGACAAAGCAGCTCCACTTATAGTCACAACAAAAACACACAGACGACACTTCTCATTGAATGAGTCACCCGGGCCTGTCTGGCTGTCTCTCAGTCTGTCTGTCTCTCTGTCTGTCTCTCTCTCTCTGTGGTAGTGGTGGAGGCCTTTGAATGAACAATGAGAGCATAAAGTTTGAACCGAGACAAACAAAGATAGACAGTAAGTGTGTGTGTGTGTGTGTGTTTACAGCCCGCTTATTGAAATCACATGTTTTTGGTGATGCTCTGGTGAAAGAGGAAGAGTGTGTGTGTGGGTGTGTGTGTGTGTGTGTCGGGGGGGGGTGATGAGAGAGAGAGAGAGAGAGAGAGAGACAGAGAGGCTGTCGGTGCTTGTGGCATGTTTAATAAGTTACTGTATACGTAGCGGAGAACAGCCTGAGCCTGGAGTCAGACCTATCTCACTGATGCTCCGGCCGTACAGTAGATATTAATCGAGAGAAATTATAAATCCTAAACAATAAATAACAAGTCCTGACATTGCTGTGGACGACAGATTACTGGTCCTGTCTGTTCTGAACAGACACATCGTGTCGCAGTGAGTCTGAACTAGAGATAGGCCGATGTTTTTTTCAGGGCCGATACCAATACCGATTATTAGCAGTCAAGGGGGCCGATAACCGATATTTGGAGCTGATATTAATTTACAGAGAAAGGGAAAATATTGTCAAAATTTTGAATAATACAAACTCCAACACTTAACTTAATTTAAATGCCTTTAAGCATATGTTTAATAAACACAACAGCTTATCAGATTTGCAACATAACACAATTTAAACAAATAAATGGCTCCCATAAATGTTCCTGAGCTGAACTGAAATGTTAATCTTTTCCTTATCTTTCTTTTAAGTTTAAACAAAAACAAAAAGTGCAGGGTGTTCTAATGAAGTTAACTGAACATTTAAATAAATAAATAGTTCCCTAGTTAAACAGCCATTATTTCCCGACAGTTTTCTCTCAGACAGACGGTGCTTTGCTGTCAGTTTCTGCACTTTCTCATGTGGCTTACACACACACACACACACACACACACACACACACACACACAAACACACTGTTCTCTAGCCATCCCCTCATCGTGCTTCCCTGCAATAAAACAAACTCTCCTTCCTCCTCTCTCTCTCTCTCTCTCTCTCTCTCTCTCTCTCTCTCACTCTCTCTCTCTCTTTCTCTCTATCTCTCTATCTCTCTCTCTCTCTCTCCTCTCTCACACACACACACACACTTCTTACTTTTATCATCTATTTCCTTATCAATATTATCAGCAACCTTCTTTCAAGTGATTAAACCGTTAAAAAACACTAAATAGCCTACAGCATCTTCACTTAAATAATCAGTGTTTATCATAGGAACAGACAGCTGCTGCTAACGTATTGGGCCTCACAGTAACATTAGTAGTCGTGAGTTGTAGAGTTTCGCTACAGTCTGCTGAGCGTCTTGAGCCAGAGAAGGAGAAGGCGGACCGCTGGGCTAACGTTACGCTAAAAGCTAATCAGCCTTCACTTTAAAGCCTAAGGGCTCGAGGGGTCTCCGTGGTTACGCAGTTGGATAGCGCATTACGCAGTTGTAGAAGTATAACCACCGCTTAACGTGCTTCCCTGCAATAAAACTGGACTGAATTAAGTTTATTAGGTTTTTACTCTCTCACTCTCACGCAGACCTCTACTATCACGGACTATTTCCATATCGATATTATCAGCAACCTTGTTTTGAGTGATTAACAGGCATGCTTGGACGGACTGCAAGCGAGCAGAGCTGCCGCTTATGTTTATATAACGTTAATGGGCCCACAGTAATGTTACTAGTAGTTGTGAGTTGTAGAGGACTGGGATGTTTATTACAATTTCGGGAGAGTCTGCTGCCTTACCTCGAAACCAAAACTTTTTCTCCTCTCCGCCGTGTGTATGTGAGCACTGTGCATGCACAGCTTTCACTGCTGATTGGCTGTTACCCGTCGTGGCTCTGCGTGTAACCAGAGCGTGTAACCAATCAGATGGTGCTGTGGGTGGGACAATGCTGGAGACAGCGTAGCGACAGCAGATAGAGAGGCGCGGCTGCATCAGAGCCAAAATAACCCAGTTTTAAATTGATCTCTTATCGGCCGTCGGATCCCTAGTCTGAACCCCTGGGAACATGGCTCTTGGGGATTGCTTCCCTTATTTCTCAGTAAAACAGCAAATCCTGCTGACTTCACACCGACTCCGTTCTCTGGCTGCCCCAGGCAGGATACTAACAGGCAGCCGACACCTGGGTTCAACCCCTATTCTGTGGGACTATGAGCCTCCTCTCTCCCCTGCTCCTTCTCCTCCTCTCTGTCCTTATGCTCCACCTCCTCTGCCTTCTCCTCCTTTCTCTCCCCTTCTCCACCTCTTCCTTCTCCACTTCCTCACTCTCTCCTCTTCCTGCTCCTCTCTCTCTCTCTCTCTCTCTCTTTCTCTCTCTTTCTCTCTCTCTCTCTCACACCCTACTCTACTCTACTATACTCTTCGCTCTCTCCTCTCCTCTACTCTTCTCTCTACTCCTCTCTCTCCTTCTCTTCCTTCTCCTCCTCTTCCTCTCTCTCTCCTCCTCTTCCTTCTCCTCCTCTCTCTCTCCTCCTCTCTCCCTCCTCCTCTTCGATCAGACCCTCCTCCTCTCTCTCTAGTGGATCATCAATGACCCAGAGTCGTAGCGGGTTCGTTGAAGCAGCCGTCTGTCACCCTGACCTGTAACATGTTGCTTCAGTTTTGGCGAGGTGGACTTAACCGTCGGAAACGGCCCTGTGGGCTACGCTAGTGATGGAGAGACACAAGGCTATGATAGTGGCCTTCAGATGTCTGAGAGAGGGAAGTGTGACAAACTTTGTGTGTACGTGCATATCTATGCGTGTGTTTGCTACGTACTGTGTGTGTATATATACATGTTTTATTGTGTGTGTGTTTCTGTGTGTGTTCTTTGTGTCTGTGTATATACACAAACATTGTGTGTGTGTGTGTGTGTTATGCACTGTGTGTGTGAACATGTGTGAATGTGCGTGTGAGTGTGTAGTTCACAGCTCTGCTCCAGACCATCTGGGTGGTTCTAGCCGGTTCTAATTTTAGGGTCTGGGGGGCCGGCGTTGTGATCTCCGGTGCGTAGCGGCACGACCAGGACCATCTGGACTGGTCCGCCGTCTGCCAGCCCCTCCGTGTCGGGGCCCAGGGGGACTGCACCGGAACCACGTTGGCCGGGCACAGCTCGGTCCGGTCCGGCCAAGTGACGGTCCAGGGGGTCCGGTCCGCACCGGACTAGACCGTAGTGGGCCCAGGAGGACTCTGGACTCTAGCCCACCATGGAGGTCCGCTACTGAATGTGTTCAGCTGTCTGGGAGCGTCCAGCGGTGGCTGGACGCCGTGGTGGGGCTACTGCTGGGGCTCGGTTGCCGTTGCAACATGCCCCGTGGCGCCGAATGGGCGTCAAGCTAAACGCGTGCCGCAAAACACGGAGACGGTTACTGGATTACTGGAAAGGATTCGAACGGGAGGGGGGGAATCCACACTATATGTGTTGTTGGTTTTCCTCAGAGGATTAGGTTGTGTGTCTGCTCTCTCTGTGTGTGTGTTTTGTGTGCGAGTGTGCAGAGGTTGCACACAATGTAGCCCAGAGGTTGTCCAATCGATAGCAGCAGTATCAATGCGGACCAATCAGAGAGAGCAAAAAAAGATATAGCTCAGGCTGGCCGCTGTCACTCCAGGTTTTAAAGCTTCCCTCGGGCTTGGAGACGATGTGAGCACCCAGTGAATCTGAATGACAGGGTGAGGGACTTTTAGCTTTAGTTACATGAATAGAATACCGGATTGTGAGGGCTTTCACTTGCACGTTCTAGAAGTAATGTTATTCTAAGAAGGGGAGAGGCATAGAGGTCAAGAGAGAGGAGGAGGATGAGAGGAAGAGAGAGAGGAGAAGAGAGTGGAGAAGGAGAAGGGGAGAGAGGAAGAGAGAGGAGAAGAGGAGAAGGAGGACAGAGAGGAGAAGGAGCTGGGGCGAGCGGAGGAGGACATGAGGAGAAGAGAGGAGGTAGAGGAGAAGGAGAGGGAGGAGAGAGAAAAGTGAGAACCTAGGGAATCTGAATGACAGGGTGAGTGACTTTTAGCTGTAGTTACATGAATATACATTAACATAATTGGGGGGGCTTTCACTGGAACCTCCTCGTAGTAGTGTTGTTCAGAATGAATGAGTGTGTTGGCCGTTATACAATCAAGGTTTCCCAGAACAGGATGGGAAACAGCAACGTCAAACTGCACACCCTTAAAATATCAAACCCCCCCGAACAAATTTGTGGAATTTGGTAATTTCCTGTTTTGCCCGACCCACTTTCAGTTCCTCACTGCTTATCTGCTGCTTCTTATCTGCTGTTAGGCTGTGTGTGTCGGGATAAGGAGCATGAATCAAAAGGTTGTGCTCCTCTCTATTTTTACACTCTACGTGTTGCGTGACTCCTGTGTGCGATCACCTGTGGTTCAGCGTGCTGAACAATGCGTTGCGTGGCGGTAAACAAGCTATGTTTAGAGCCACTTCCCCATTCTTCAGGATGTGCGATTCGATTCTCAGATGCTTCTGCCAGTTACCAACACAACCAAGACCTTGTTTACCACGCCGACGTCTGTAATAGGCCGCCGTTATGCTATCAGAGGGGAGAGCATGGCTATCACATGACAGGACTAGCGTATGTGTTTTCTGGGGTGGACTAATTCAGTTTGAGTCAGGTCGTAGTTGACTCCCCCAAACGGTTATAAGACAGCTGGGGGGCAATAATAGTTTATTGTCAGAGCATCTGTGTGTGCCGTGGTCTGTCCACAACTCTGGGAGGATGTAAGCAATTATGCTGGGATAGGACCACATGAACATAAGGGATTGTCAGTGTCAGGTTGTGAGGGTTGGAAGCGACGCACAATGATCCTTTTCTGTTCTGCAAAACCTTTTCTGAATCGAATTCGTTCCAGGGTTTCTGGGCGACGTTCAGAGGTGAACATGTGGCGGTTAAACTTGTGTAGCACTCACCTCTGTAAGCAGTATTTACATATCAGTCACTTTCGTGCTCTTAAAACATGTGGACTTTGAATGTAGTCGCGGTGGATGTACGTTATTAATCCCAGATGGGGAGTTCAGGAATGCTAGAGATTTAAAGCGGTTAGCCAGGGAGAGGGAGTAGAGTGTAGGGAGTGTCAGAGGGAGAGGGAGAGGGAGGAGGAGGTGGAGGAATCGCCTCCTGGGCCGGGGTGGGCGTCGCGGGAGGTGGACCTAACGACAGCTTTAAGCGCCGCTCTATAAACGCGGGGGTGATGCCTTTCAGATGCTACGTGTTCAGGGCGCCGCGGGGGGCTAACAATGAAACACAGTGCAGCTAGCATGTTAATGAGCTAGCCCGTGAAACGCTAACAGACTGGAGACGTTTAGTGGACGGTTTAATGACTGCAGCGCAGACGGTGACTTTGTTGAAACTTTTCCTTTATTGTCTAACTTGGTGTTAATTACTGGAGCTCACTTGCGAGTTGAAAAAGTAAAAGCCCCTTTTGAGTAAATAAAGGCAAACTTGTGGGATGGCTAATTGTTACGAGGCCGTGCTTCTATTTATGGCTGGAATCGACTGGTTCAGGGCCGGCATGCAGAGAAACAGGGACTTTTACTTTGTCGAGACGTGAATTGTCCACAGCTTAACTTGTTTTGTTGGGTAGTGGGGGATTATACTGGCTTGGGCGGCCTCTTGTTAGAGCTGACTCTTGTTGTGAAGGCGTTAACTTGCTACATGTTTTCGTAAGAACTCCCACTAACGACGTCTGATGGGAAAGTAAACATCTGCAATTTAGTTCCCACATAAATTTGGTAGCGGTTTTATGTTGCCCTTGAGCAAGGCGTCTGCGTGGACAGCTGGTTCACACGGAAGTGTTTGAAGAAATGAAAGTTGTGAGACGACGCAGAAGGAGTGGAATGGTTTACTTAACGAGTGGGAAAGTCTGTTTC
>NC_136947.1:9675531-9985145 GCF_949987615.1 Pollachius pollachius | reverse complement strand
CATTCATGCTGAATAACACTGCTATGAGAAGGTTCCAGAGAAAAGCCCTAAGTATTCCATTCTCTATTCATGTAACTATGGCTAAACGTCCCTCATATTGTCATTCAGATTCACTGGGTGCTCTCATCATCTCCAAGCCCGAGTGAAGTTTTAAAACCTGGAGTGACAGCAGCCAGCCTGAGCTATATCTTCTCCCGCTCTCTCTGATTGGTTTACATCGGTACTGCTGCTGTCGAGGCAGAAACACGAAGGACAGTACAGTATGTGTGTGTGTGTGTGTGTGTGTGTGTGTGTGTGTGTGTGTGTATGTGTGTGTCATGGGTTTGTTTATTAGTAAATAAATTAGAGAGTGTGTGTGCGTGTGTGCGTGCGTGCTTGCGTGCGTACGTGCATGTGTGTGTGTGTGAGCCCCCCAGTGACAGAGCTGAGCTATATCTAAAAGAAAACACTAACGACCAAAGGTCCACAACCCCTCTTGGCTCCGGTCCTTCTGTTCCGGACGAGTTAATATTGAACTGGTGTTCCAAAGTTCACACTTATTCTAACATCCTCAGATAACTCCTAACGTTAAACCTTCAAGAGACCCCCCCCTCACCTTTAGACTGCTGGGGGGGTCGGTGTTTGTGTGTGTGTATGTGTTTGTATGTATGTACACATGTGTGTGTGTGTACGTGAGTGTGTGTGTGTGTGTCTGTGTGTGTGTGTGTGTGTGTCTGTGTGTACACGTGTGTGTGTGTGTGTGAGAGAGGGGAGGGACGGGCCCCTGTGTAACCATACGGCCCCTGTCCCCCGCGGGGCCCTCCCCCTCCCCCTCCCCTCAGAGAGAGAGAGAGAGAAAGAGAGAGAGAGAGAGGCCCCTGGTTCACATATCATGGTGGAGTGTAATTTAATTATCTGAGGGAAGACAGGAGTCTCTATCATGTAGCTCTGTCACTGGGGGGCTCACACACACACACACACACACACACACACACACACATGCACGCACAGACACACGCACGCACACACACTCTCTAATTCAATTACTAATAAACAAACCCATGACACACACATACACACATACATACACACACAGATACTGTAATACACACTACACACACAGTAATGAACACACAGTCAGATATTGGCACACACACACAGATAATACAGTGAGACTCTGATAACAGCAGCAGCGATGAGGTCACCTCCTGACCACTACCCCCCCGCTGGCTCTGCTGCTATATCGGTACTCTCTCTCTCTCTCTCTCTCTCGCTCTCACTCTCTCTGTCTCCTCTCACTATCTCTCTCTCTCTCTCTCTCTCTTTTCTCACTATCTCTCTCTCCTCTCTCTCTCTCTCTCTCTCTCCCTCCTCTCACTATCTCTCTCTCTCTCTCGCTCTCTCACTCCTCTCACTATCTCTCTCTCCTCTCTCTCTCTCTCTCTCTCCCTCCTCTCACTATCTCTCTCTCTCTCTCTCTCTCTCTCGCTCTCTCACTCCTCTCACTATCTCTCTCTCCTCTCTCTCACTATCTCTCTCTCTTCTCACTATCTCTCTCCTCGCACTATCTCACTCTCTCTCTCGCTCCTCTCACTATCTCTCTCTCGCTCTCTCTCCTCTCACTATCTCTCTCGCTCTCTCTCTCGGCACGCTCGCTCTCTCTCTCTCTCTCTCTCTCTCTTTCTCCTTCTCTCTCTCCTCTCTTTCTCCCACCAAGCTCTGGAACACAGGTTCTGTTTTGAGGTTTAAAGTTCACTGCATGGAGAGGCAGACTGAATCTGGGTGAGATGGTGGAGGAGGAGGAGGAGGAGGAGGAGGAGGAGGAGGTGGGGAGGTTTTGAGATGAACACACAGCATCATTGATCTGCCAGGTGATTTAATCATCCTTGCTTCTTTTCTCCTCTTCCTACCTCCAACCCATCTCCTCTCTACCTTCACCTTACCTCCATCTCCTCTCCTCTTTCTCCCACTGTCTTCTCTCCTCCTCCTCCTCCAGGTATGACTACGTGGAGGTGTATAACGGGCGTGACGAGGCGTCGCCCATGTTGGGGAAGTTCTGCGGGAAGATCGCCCCCTCCCCCATCGTGTCCCTCGGCAACCAGCTGCTCATCAAGTTCGTGTCGGACTACGAGACGCACGGGGCGGGCTTCTCCGTACGCTACGAGGTCTTCAAGACAGGTCAGTCAGCACCGGGGGCGGGGCGGGGCTTGAGAGGGGAGGGGGTGGAGCCTAGAAGAAGGCTAGCCAATAGAAGCTGGCGTGGCTGTAGCAGGCAGGAAGTGGTGGTTCTTGGGTGTTTTGGGGGGTTTGGAGTTTCACAACCAAGACCACCTCTAGTCTATCAGGACCACCTCTAGTCTATCAGGACCACCTCTAGTCTATCAGGACCACCTCTAGTCTATCTGGACCACCTCTAGTCTACCAGGACCACCTCTAGTCTATCAGGACCACCTCTAGTCTACCAGGACCACCTCTAGTCTACCAGGACCACCTCACAACCAGGACCACCTCTAGTCTATCAGGACCACCTCTAGTCTACCAGGACCACCTCTAGTCTATCAGGACCACCTCTAGTCTATCAGGACCACCTCTAGTCTATCTGGACCACCTCTAGTCTACCAGGACCACCTCTAGTCTATCAGGACCACCTCTAGTCTACCAGGACCACCTCTAGTCTACCAGGACCACCTCACAACCAGGACCACCTCTGGTCTATCAGGACCACCTCTGGTCTACCAGGACCACCTCTGGTCTACCAGGACCACCTCTGGTCTATCAGGACCACCTCTGGTCTATCTGGACCACCTCTGGTCTATCAGGACCACCTCTGGTCTATCAGGACCACCTCTGGTCTACCAGGACCACCTCTGGTCTACCAGGACCACCTCTGGTCTACTGTCCTAGAAACCACTACTCCAGGGGTGAGGTAGCGGCTCCCAGCGGGGGAGGGGAGGGGAGAAGGAGGTAGGATGTGCTCAGGAGCGGTCTTCATAAACAACTTGCTGTCAGCGAAGGAGTCCAGCACTACTGTCCTACATTCCGATTGGCTCTCCCTCCTCCCTCCACCCGGGGCCAATTGAGAGAGAGAGGGAGGGGGGCCCTGGGGGGTACTTGGAAGCCTGCCAGCTGGGGGGAAGAGGGGAGAGGGGGGGAGGAGGGGAGAGAACATATGATAAGAAGAGAACATGTGTTCTACTCCATGGAACCCAAAGACTCATAATCATTGACAGAGCGGAACAGGAGAGTGTACTCTCTCTCTCAGTCTGTCTGTCTGTCTGTCTGTCTGTCTGTCTGTCTGTCTGTCTCACTACTTTCTCACAAGTTTCTCTGCCTAGGTTTGTTTTTTTTATTACGACAAAGAAACACAATCACTCACTTAGTGTGGCTGATAAGCACTTCCTGTGTACTTCCTGCTTCTGTCTTCGTGTCACTGGCTACTGTTTGGCCGCAGGAGTGTGTGTGTGTGGGGGTGGGTGGGTGTCGTGTGTGTGTGTGTGTGTGTGTGTGTGTGTGTGTGTGTGTGTGTGTGTGTGTGTGTGTGTGTGTGTGTGTGTGTGTGTGTGTGTGTGTGTGTGTGTGTGTGTGTGTGTGTGTGTGTGAGTGCCCTGGCTCGGCTTAGCTCAGGAGGTACTTGTCTTGTAACCAGAAGGTTGGTAGTTCGATCCCCAGCTTCTCCTAGCTGAGTGTTGATGTGTCCCTGATGTGTCCCTATCTCTGTCTGCTCTCTCTCTCCCTCACTCTTCTCTCCCTCTCTCTCCCCTCTCTCTATCTCTCTCTCTGTCTGCTCTCTCTCTCCTCTCCCACCTTCTCAGTCTGTGGTCTGAAACCATGTGCTTCAGAGAGAGAGAGAGAAACACAATCCCAATTCAAAACCACTTTCTAAAGTAAAGTAATTTCGCACATAAATAAACCCACACACACTCATACATAAACACACACACACACTCATACATAAACATACGCACAAACACAAACACACCTTATGGTGTCTCCATCCATCATGTAGTTTAATGATCCTGAGTTACAGCAAGCTGCCAGAGAACCAGGTGTGTGTGTGTGTGTGTGTGTGTCGGAGTATGTGTACGTGAGTGAGAGTATATATGTATTCATGCATTTCATTTTCCTCTTTTCTATGGTTGTGTATGTTCGTGTGCGTGCGTGCCTGTGTGTGTGTGCTTTCTCCTGTTTGATGTTCAGAAGCATTCCTGCAAGACTCTGAGGTCACATCTGGCTTGGACCCTCCCACACACACACACACACACACACACACACATACACTCAGACACTCAGACACACACACACTCACATACACCTCTGGTGACCCTTGACCCCGTCAGCGTCGCCTCACCCAGACCTTTCTAAACATCAACTGATTTGTGGCGGTCATGTGACCATGCTGAGGACACACTTTGGGGGCGGGTCCTCCTGTAGCCCCGCCCCCTGTTTAACATTACCTACAACACTCATGTTAATCTGTATAGATAGGTTAGAAGTACATGCTCTATCCAGAGCGTTGGTACGATTCCTACTGGCCCAGTGGAGATAACCCTGCTAGTGTTAGTGCCTTGCTCTACCAGTTGAGGTTGACAGGGAATGGAACCCCTAACCGTCACAGTAGAATAACTAAAACACTAAACAGTAGAAAGTGGATCTTGTTCAGTAATTCCTCCCTAAACTCCGACATTATGTGGTGACTTCTGGTTTCAGCGGTTGGCAGAAGCGTCGGATTCTCTCCGACGTCTTAAATACCTTGGCAGTGTTTCTCCCGTTGTCATGGCTCCCTGCTATTTAGCATTTATATGGAAGCGTGTTCGTGTTGGGCTGCTGTCTGGGCTCTGTTTGAATAGTACTCTATATTCTGGGGAGCAGAGTAGTCAAATACACTCCCGGCTCCGATCTGTTCATCGGCTTCATACTCAAACCCTTACCTTAAGTTAGTCAAACGCTCGGCTGAACTTAACCACCGCTCAGCTGTTTTCTACACTACACACAACCATCTCTAGTTCATAGCTAAACGTGACCTTGTCTTACCCTAATCTTAACTTAAACATCCCAAACTCCATACCTACATTTAACCTAAATTAAACCAATCAGAATGCACCCTCAGCTTCGTTCTTAACATAATTTATATATTTATTATACCCAAGCGTAGTCATTCTTAATATAATAAACCTCATACAACCCCTATTCATGTGCAGTGCATCATTGGAAATATGATACACAAAGGCAATCATAGATATATGGTGTAATATAATTATGTTTTGTGGGTCTGTGTGCGCGAGTGTGTGTGTGTATGAGTGTGTATGTGTGCGCTTGTGTGTGTGTGACTGTGTGTGTGCATGTGTGTGTGCGTGTGTGTGAGTGTGAGTATGAGTGTGGTCATTCCCAGCTTGTGATTGTGGGCCATTAGCTGTCTTTAACAGGCTCTATAAACCATCTGAGGTTCTGCTCTCACAGCCAATAAACACCCTCGGAGCCTGGCTAAGTCCTGCCCCCATGGTGGAATCTAACCTATCATGGATCGGCGTGTGTGTTTGCATTAGTGTTGCATTATGGACTGTGTGATATATTTATCGTGCTGTCAAAGCGAGCGGTACGAAAAATACAACTCAAACCTGAAATAAATACACCGGCGGCCGCGTCGGTGGAATATGATCACGACTGGATTCCATTAAGTTTGAAATATGACTATGAAGTGATATTCATCATTATAATAGAATGGTTTAGCTGGCCTCAATCCTTCAAACAGCGTCCTAGAATAGATCTGCACCAAATCGATGTTTGGACGAAAGACGTGAAATGTAGGCCATGAAGAAACAAACACACACACGCAAACACACACATACAGTCACACACACACCCAGCAGCCCCTAACCTCTCCTCCTCCGAGAGAGAGAGAGAGAGAGAGAGAGAGAGAGAGAGAGAGAGAGAGAGAAAGAGACAGAGAGGGAGAGAGAGAGAGAGAGAGAAAGAGAGAGAGAGAGATTTTTTTTTCTTTCTATCTATACTCTATATACATTTGTTACATTTGATTAATTTATTATCAGTTATCAGTTGCGCTTTGACAATGTGAACATGTTTTTTAATTATGCCAGTTAAAACTAATTGAGAGAGAATCAATCTTAGGTAACTATCTAACACTGTCTGTCTCTCTCTCCCCCTCTCCCTTTTCCACCCTCTATCCCCCCCCCCCTCAGGTCCGGAGTGCTCCCGTAACTTCACGGCCCCCTCGGGGATCATCACTACCCCGGGGTTCCCGGACAAGTACCCCAACAACCTGGAGTGCACCTTCATGATCCTGGCGCCCAAGATGTCTGAGATCGTGGTGGAGTTCCACAGCTTTGACATGGAGCCCGACACCACGCCCCCGGCCGGGGCCCAGTGCCGCTACGACTGGCTGGAGATCTGGGACGGCTACCCTGCAGGTGAGAGGGGGAGGAGGGAGAGAGAGGGGGAGAGAGAGGGGGAGAGAGGGAGAGAGAGAGAGAGAGAGAGAGAGAGAGAGAGAGAGAGAGACAGGGAGAGAGAGAGAGAGAGAGACAGAGAGAGACAGAGAGAGAGAGGGAGAGTAGAGGAGGTAGAGGGAGAGAGAGAGAGACAGAGAGAGAGACAGAGAGTGAGGCAAAAAAATGAAGAAAGAAGAAAATGGGGAGAGATAATGGAGAGAGTGCATTAGGTGGGGGGGGGGTAGGAGCAGCTGGGAGGATGGAGAGAACAGAATAGAGGAGGGAAGACGGGGGACAGCAGGGAGAGCAGGAGTCGGCCGAGAGGAGTGAAGTGCAGATTTGAGATTTAATTTGATTTGATTTAATTTGATTCCGGGACAAATGAGTGACATCTGTCAGCTGGCATGTGGGTGAAAACGTGCTCGGTGGTGGTAAACAGCCCGTCTGAACACCTGGTGAACACCTGTACACCTGGAACCACCCTTCAACATGTTTACAGTACCGGGACATGGGACACAATGGCTGTTGTTGTTGATGTTGTTGTTGTTGTTGTGGTTGTTGTTGTGAACCAAGACTGCTTTGATTGAGTAAAATGGCTATTTTGAAGTCTTCCTCTTGTCCGATCAAAAAAATCGAAAACGAAAATTGAAATCGAAAAATGACCAAATATGGTCATCCAGATGCCATTAACGAGACACGTTAATAGCAACTGGATGAACATATTTGGTGATTTTTTAGAACACCAGGATCCCCCACAATGCTGTGCAACTGAGCGGGCACATCCCTGAAGGGCGCTCCTGTGTGTCTCGTGTGTGTGTGTGTGCGTGTGTGTGTGTGTGCTTGTGTGTGTCTGTGCTTGTGGGTGTGTGTGTGTGTGCGCATGTGTGTGTGTACGTAAATGACATGGGGTAGAGGGGCACCCAGTGACTGGCACATCACGACAGACCAGAGCAAACGATATCTGGCACACTTTAAAACGGAGCCAGCATTCAAGAGCTGCCAAGACTACACCCCTGTGTGTTTGTGTGTATGTGTGTATTTGTTGTTTTGTGTTTGTGTTGTTTTTTTTGTGTGGGTGTATGTGCGTGTGTTTGCATGTCTATGAATGTCGCATGTGTGTGTGTGTGTGTGTGTGTGTGTGTGTGTGTGTGTTTCTGTATAAATGTCTGTATGTGTGTGTGTCTGTATGAATGTCTTTATGGATGACCGTATGTGTGTGTATATGTGTGTATGTGAGAGTGCGTGCGCTGTGTCTCATGTCCTGCCCTGTCCCTGTTGGTTTCGCAGTAGCGTGTGCATCTGCCAGATAACACAGCAGAGAAACGAACAAGGCACAGCTGTAGGTTCAGATCCCATCACGCAGGTTCACAGTGTTAACTGTTCCGCTTAGATTAAGCAAAATGGCTATTTTCTTGGCCGATCACATGGCAGACAGACACGTTAATGGCAACTGGATGACCGTATTTGTTAATTTTTTAGAACACCAGGATCCCCCACAATGCTGTGCAACTGAGCGGGCACATCCCCGAAGGGTGCTCCTGTGTGTCTCATGTGTGTGTGTGCGTGTGTGTCAGTGTTTCCGGTAGAAAAAGTTGGTGCCGGTCATGTGACCTGGAAGGCTTCATTTTGTTGTTTTAGATCGGGCCAAGAAAATCAAGCCCGACCCGGCCCGAGCCCGTGCACGTTCTGTCCGAGCCCGGCCCGGCCCGACACATTCACTGCAATTATGAGCCCGATCCCAATTTCAACCCGACATTTTTTTCAATACATGTGTAACTTTGTACACATTTGTTACTTATGCCTACTCTGCTAAATATATATGTAGAGAATAATGTATAGAACGCCGGCCAATATCGGGAAAATAAGCCCAGACAGTGCGAACAGGACACCGACGAGCAGCGAAGGTGTCTTGCTTCGCCCTGAAGTGGCTTATTTTCGATAATGACCGGCGACGTTCTATACATTATCCCGCTTATTACACGGCTACTTGCCAAAACGAAAAAATTACTTCACACGGTGTGTCTTTTTACAATTTATTCGTTACCAGCATTCGTAGTGTTGATCAGCAGTGAAATAGTCCGCCAAAGACGTTGACGTCGCTTAGCAACCGAAGATGCTGGGGTTGACAAGTTACCGGACTACTTACTACCCATGCAAGTGAACGGAGCGTTCCACGGCATTGGGAAGACCCGTGTAATAAAGGCCTATAATATTTCTGTTTATGCCATAGATTTCTCCTCAGATTAGGCCAATAAAGCAATGATTTCAAAAAAACGCCAATGCTCGATCAAAGGCCCGGCCCGACCCGGCTCGAGGATAGTGGTGGGAAATATCGGGTCAGTCAAAACCCTCATTGTTTTACATGAATTGTCTAACAAATGACCACTGTAGCATATTTAAACACAATTCAAATTGTGCAGAGAGAATTATTTCAATTGGTCATTCTGACCGGAGACATTTAGAATTTTCGGTCCTCCTCATTTTTTTCCGGTCAATGACCGGTAATTACTGGACAACGGAAACTCTTGTGTGTGAGTGTGTGCGTGCTCGTGGGTGTGTGTGTGTGTGTGTGTGTGTGTGTGTGTGTGTGTGTGTGTGTCTGTGTGTGTGTGTGTGTGTGTGTGCTCGTGTGTGTCTGTGCTTGTGGGTGTGCGTGTGTGCTCGTGTGTGTGTGTACGTAAATGACATGGGGTAGAGGGGCACCCAGTGACTGGCACATCACGACAGACCAGAGCAAACGATATCTGGCACACTTTAAAACGGAGCCAGCATTCAAGAGCTGCCAAGACTACACCCCTGTGTGTTTGTGTGTATGTGTGTATTTGTTGTTTTGTGTTTGTGTTGTTTTTTTTGTGTGGGTGTATGTGCGTGTGTGTGTGTGTTTGTATGTCTATGAATGTCGTATGTGTGTGTGTGTTTGTGTGTGTGTGTGTGTTTCTGTATAAATGTCTGTATGTGTGTGTGTGTCTGTATGAATGTCTTTATGGATGACTGTGTGTGTCTGTATAAATGTGTAAGTGTGTGTGTGTGTATGTATGTGTGTGTGTGAGAGTGCGTGCGCTGTGTCTCATGTCCTGCCCTGTCCCTGTTGGTTTCGCAGTAGCGTGTGCATCTGCCAGATAACACAGCAGAGGAACGAGCAAGGCACAGCTGTAGGTTCAGATCCCATCACGCAGGTTCACAGTGTTAACACAAGTTAACACCACGTTGGAACAAACACCCTCTAACGCTGGGGACGCAAACATCACAGAGCACAGCCTGGAGGGAGGGAGGGAGGGAGGGAGGGAGGGAGAGAGAGAGAGGGGGAGTGGGAGAAGGGAGGGAGGGAGAGAGAGAGATGAGGAGAGAGCGAGAGAGAGAGAGGGCGATACCTGTTTTGTTATCTTAATTGCATTTTTATTGTCTCACGCTTTTTTATGCTATTGCTTTGACAATATTGTGCAAATAACTTTCCTGCCAATAAAGCTTTTATCAAATGTGAATTCTAGAGAGAAAGAGATAGAGAGACCATGTACCGACCCAGGTGTAGAGAAGCTAGCGGCCAGATGCCGTCTCACCTTTATTCTGGTGCCCAGGTGGGACTTCACCTGGAGGGGTGATGGGGGGTCGAAGGAGGGGTGGTGGGGGGAGGCGATGGGGGCTGACAGAGAGGTGGTGTGTATGGGGAGTGGAGGAGGCTGAGGCAGCTGTCATGTTCTCTGTGTTCTGTGACAGCAGCTCCAGCAGGACAAGACGAGGCAGAGCTCCAGACAGCAGCCACTCAGCGAGAAACGTCCAGCATGAGACCGCACTAACGTACCATGTATTCCCCCTCTCTCCTGATCCCGCTCTCCCCTTTTCCCCCACCTCTCTCCTCTCCTGTACCATCCTCTCTCCTCTCCTCTCCTCCTCCTCCCTCGCTCCCTCTCCTCTCTTCTCCCTCCTTCCCTCTCCTCCTCCTCCCTCGCTCCCTCTCCTCTCTTCTCCCTCCTTCCCTCTCCTCCTCCCTCTCTCCCTCGCCTCTCTTCTCCCTCCTTCCCTCTACTCCTCCTCCTCCCTCTCCTCCTCCTCTTCCCTCTCTCCCTCTCCTCTCTTCTCCCTCCTTCCCTCTCCTCCTCCTCCCTCTCTCCCTCTCCTCTCTTCTCCCTCCTTTCCTCCTCCCTCTCTCCCTCTCCTCCTCCCTCTCTCCCTCTCCTCCCTCCAGTGGGTCCCCACATCGGCCGCTACTGTGGCCAGTCGTCCCCCGGCCGGGTCATGTCCTACACGGGCATCCTGTCCCTCTCCATCACCACCGACAGCGCCATCTCCAAGGAGGGCTTCTCCGCCAACTACACCGTCCGCCAGCGGAGCCTCCCGCCTGGGCACGGAGAGGACGGTAAGAGCCCCCCTCCCCCGGAGCTCCAGGGGACACCCAGCCAGCCTGGTGCCTGGGGACAGGTCAACCGTTAACCACTGAACCCTCCGGCCTTCAGGGCGTGGTCTATAGGTGGGGGGGTGGGTGTGCGTGAGATAAGGCTTGTTATTGTGTGAGTGTGGGGTCAGTTGTGTCGGTTTTTTTGTGTGTGTGCTTGAGGACTGACAGGCTTTTGTGTGTCTGCGTACGTGAGGGCAGTCATGGGCTGTGTGTGTGTGTGTGTGTGTGTGTGTGTGTGTGTTTGTGTGTGTGTGTGTGTGTGTGTGTGTGTGTGTGTGTGTGTGTGTCTCATGACCCTGATGTGGACTCGGGTGGGGTACCAGAGGTCTCAACGGGCCCCTGCCGGGGAGAGGCTCCGGGGTCTCCCCCCTCCACCACACTCCCCCTCACACCCTGATCCCCCCCCCCCAGAGGTCCGGGACCAGACCCCCCCTGCACGCTGACAGACCTGCTAGACCTACCTGTGGGGGTGCAGGGTAGTCCAGTGGTCATTGTGTTGGTCCCCCAGGCCGAGGGCTCTGGGTTCATCCCTCAGGTCCACGGTCTACCTGTAGGCCTCCTTAGATGACCCCTGACCCCTACCTGCTCATAAAACCATCTGCTAAATGACTTAAATAATGACCTGAATCCAAACAGACTTGTTTGCTCTTTGATGTTTCGTTCAAAGTCTCCCGTCGACTGAACTGGTCTGGAGTGTCTTGAGGTCATCTTTGTGAAAGTGTTTTATCCAGATGCTGACGACATGTAGATGCAGATGTTATTGAAGCTGATGACCTGTAGATGCAGACGTGTTATTGATCCTGTGGTCTCCTATAGACCGGCTCTGTCTGTGTTGGTCAATAAACACAGCCCGAGTCACGTCGTGTCCATAGTCTAAAGGTTTCTGAGGTTCAACTTATCCAGAATCGCTCTCCTGTGCCGTGTCGATAAAGATCTCCTTCAGGTTTTCTTCCAGGCACGTTCTGCTGTGTGCGTCGATAAAGTTTTTTCAGGTTCGGCTTTTCTTCTCTAGTCGTTCTCCGGTGTCCGTGTCGATAAAGTTTTTCTTCAGGTTTTCTTCCAGCGTGTGTTTTCCTGTGTCTGTGTCGATAAAGTTTTCAGGTTTTCTTGTCAATAAAGTTGTGCCCTGTGGCCCCCCCAGACTTTGCGTGCATGGGGGCACTGGGCATGGAGTCGGGAGACGTGTCCCCGGACCAGATCACTGCCTCCTCCCAGTACAACAGCAACTGGTCTCCAGAGCGGTCCCGCCTCAACTACCAGGAGAACGGCTGGACCCCCTCCGACGACAACATCAAGGAGTGGATCCAGGTACCCCCCCCACCCCTCTATTTTCAGCATACGACACAGTTTAGAGTTTAGCTGCCCCTATAGAGACGCTATTCTCTGCAACCCACTGGTGGTTGTGAACCCAGGGACCTTATATTATATGAAACAGGAACTCATACAGGAAGTCTCCCAAAGTGCTGAACCTCTCCTCTACTTCCTGTGATCGGAGAAACAGGAAGTATACAGGAAGTGAGCTTTAGTGCTACCGCTACCGCTACCGCTAACGGCTCTCTCAGGACCAATCGAGTGGGGCTGAGGGACCGTTAGAAGACACCGGGCTGGACGGTGATGAATGGCTTATTTTTATTTCATTTTTATTTTACCTTTATGTAACAAGGCAGACCATTGAGAAAAAGTTCTTATTTACAGTGATGGCCTGACAAAAAGCACAAGCTTCTTGGGGGAGAAGGGGAAAGGGGCAGTGAGAAAGGATAGGTTAGAGAGGCAACAGCACAAAACACAGCTGTACAGACACACAACAAGGCAGCAACAGGGACCTGCATTGTTAACATACAGCTACTCAGACATACAACAAGAACAAGCAAAGAATAGGATTACATAAACAAGGCAGAATAGCAAGAATAAACTTATAGCAAAATAACAATTGTGAAAACATAAAAAACATAAAAAATGAAAAAAAAACATAAAAAAAAAAAACAGGATTAATAACAAGTATTGATTACAATATCATGAAAATCACAAGAAAAATGCCTGAGCCAATATCAGCGGATGATGACTGAATTTTGTTATAGTTATTGTATAGCATATAATATAACAATAAATAGCTGTATATAACCCGGGACCTCTCGCACCCAAGAGGAGAATCATACACCTAGCCTAGCCCAACGAGCTGGATGTGGCCCATGTATTTCAGACAGATTTTCATTGCCTTATCTTAGAATAATCCGTTTATTATTCATGTCAAGAAAGATGTACATGTTTGTTGGATTGGTGGAACCTTTGAGGTTTCAGGGAGGAGGAGATACCAGACCTTCATATCTCCTCCTCTCTGAGATGGTCCGGAGAAATGTGTCTGCTTTAGAGGACGGCTGTGCATCAGAAGAGCCAGTGTGTTCCAGACGATAGTGTTCAGACCGTGGCTCTGAAGGCACCGCCACATGGTGGACGCTAGGAGCTGCTAGTGGGGGGAGGGGGGAGGGTGGTGATTGACATGTTATTGAGAGCTGTGAGGTAAGACGAGGAAGGGTTTCCTTCCCCCCAGAGTATTTATAGACGTCCCGTCTCCCAGAGAGACGTTTGTCTTAGGAGAGACTCTGACGGCATCAGGAAGCGCTTCTCACCACATCTGGAGAACACATCATCTCGAGGCTAGGATGGGGGGGGGGGGGGGGGGGGGGGGGGGGGGGGGGCTGTCTTTACTGAGGGGAGAGAGTTTGGTGTCCAAACTTGGGGCAGGGAACCACACCCTGTTGGACTGGTCAGAGTGTCTGAGGATTCTCACCGTAAATTCGTGGAGGTCAGAGTTCATCGGTCAAACACATCTCTGAGTTTGTGTTGAATATATTCAGATGTTGCGATGTTGTTGTGACCAGATATGCTCTGCTGTCATTGATTATGCTCCTCATGATTCTGAGAAACTAAATGGAAAAGAGAGGACATGTGTTTGGATTCTGGTGTTGATCTAAACCAACTGGAGTTAGCTCTGAGCCGCACATCCAAGCCCAGCTCACCCCATAAGCTGGTGCCTTTAACCCCGTAACCAGGCCAGCTTAACCCCAACCAGGTCTTTAAGTGGCCTGTGTTTATGGAGCTCATTCAGCACCTTCAACACCTTGTAAAGTCTCCGGGGCCACCGCTACCATCTCCCCCCCAGCCCGGTGTGGTTACCCCAGGGACGGTGTTTAGAGAGCAGGGAAACAAACCACAGAGTTCAGCCTCCCATCACCCTGGAGCTCAGATCATCCTGAAGGTTCTGGCTCAGGAGCACGGTGTCAACACTCTGTCTGCAGTGTTTAGACTCTACAGTGTCAACATTCTCCATCGCTCTCCTTCCAAGGGGAAAGAATCGCTTTGTTTCTCAACACTAGTAGAATATCTGGGGTGCTTTCCCCTTCTTTCCACCCTTGGAAACTTCCAGCTAGATCCCAGCTCGCCACAGCTCTCGCCGCTGACTGTGAGGCGGAGGAAGGAACAAAAACAACAGCATCCTGTTATCGTCAGGAAGTGCTTTGTGCAGTCTACTTTAGTCTCGCCCGTCGGAATGCCAGGATGTCCGTCGATCGCCCAAAACTTCAATCGATTACAGCCGCAGTCCATCGATCCACACCACGCCCAACCACGGTTCAGAACCGATTCTAAACGCGTTCTAACTTCTAAACAGGCTCGTCTGCTCAGCTCTGAGCCACAAGAGCACAGATGACTCCAACCACCAAAGCTGTGAAATATAAATAACGTCCAAACAACCCATGCATCAATTAAGGCCAGCAGGCTCCGATTCACACAAGAGTCAACGCCGGCATCTCTGCTGGACCCAAAGTGGTTAAATCCAGAAGGGAAAACCCCCAAAGCCCCGCTGGGAGGAAAACAAGAAGAGAGCGGAGCCGCTGAACTCCATGAGGAGGAGCTATTTTAGACGCATTCAGCCTTCTCGGTGTGGAGCGACGCTGGGAACAAACACAAACAACGCTGGGAACAAACACAAACAACGCTGGAACAAACCCAAACAACGCTCGCCTGGTCCTGGGAGAGGATACCTTCATTTAAGTCTAAGAGATAAGATAAGGCCTACTTTATGAATCCCAGATGGGAAGGTAAGGGGTCAAGGCAGAAAGTAAACGTGAGAGAAACAGGAACTAGAAAGAGATCACAGAATAAGTATATTAAACAGTGTCAATTGTGTAGTGTATAGATATATCACAAAGTTCTTGTGTGTTTTTACTCTTATCTCAATCTGAAATGTCCATGTGTGGACGAGCAGAAGAGCGGTTCTGCTCTCCAACAGAGAGTAGACACTTCATCTCTGATGCGCGGTTCAGGAGATCCCAGATCTTGTCAGCGCTCTGGCTCTCCGGCCTCCACAGGCTCTCTTTGTGCTGCTGGTGTCCGCGGCCGGGCGGAGCGCGGTGTCAGCAGGCTGGGCCGTGTGTGGGTCTGCTCTAATGCCACACAGCTGTGAAATCAAAGCCCCTGGTCCCACCGCAGCAGAGGAGGAACTAGACCTCCGTCAGCTCTGGAGGAACCCAGAGGGCCGATGGGTAAACGCGAGTGCTGCCCCTGGAAGGGTTGGGTCTGAAAACACGCTTGGAACCAAATCCACAGAAGAATAGGAGCTAGGCCTACGAAGAGCCACAGACACAAACACAGACAGACAGACACAAACACAGACAGACAGACAGGGTTTCACCATGCGGTGGTTCTTCATTCAGCTGATGCAGTCGGTTTAGATGTGTTGGTTTAAAAGTCTCCCGGCTGCTAGAGCGGCTACCGGTTGGAGCTAGCAGGTTGGAGGTTAAATTCCTTCAGTTACCCCACTTCTCTCTTTCCCTTTCTCCCTCTCTCTATCTCTGGTCTGAGTAAACCTTTCTCTCTCTCTCTCTCTCTCTCTCTCTCTCTCTCTCTCTCTATCTCTCTCTCTCTCTCTCTCTCTCGCTCTCTGGCCTAAGTGAACCTCTCTCGCTCTCTCTCTCTGGTCTGAGTTAACCTCGCTCTCTCTGGTCTAACCTCTCTCTCTGGCCTAAGTGAACCTCTCTCGCTCTCTCTTTCTGGTCTGAGTTAACCTCGCTCTCTCTGGCCTAACCTCTCTCTCTCTCTGGTCTGAGTAAACCTCTCTCTCTCTCTCTGGTCTGAGTTAACCTTGCTCTCTCTGGCCTAACCTCTCTCTCTCTCTGGTCTGAGTAAACCTCTCTCTCTCTCTCTGGTCTGAGTTAACCTTGCTCTCTCTGGTCTAACCTCTCTCTCTCTCTCTCTCTCTCAGGTCTGAGTTAACCTCTCTCTCTCTCTCTCTCGCCCCAGGTGGACCTGGGCTTCCTGCGCTATGTGTCGGCGGTGGGCACCCAGGGGGCAATCTCCAAGGAGACCAAGAAGCGCTACTACGTCCGCTCCTACAAGGTGGACCTGAGCTCCAACGGGGAGGACTGGCTCACCGTCAAGGAGGACTCCAAGCAGAAGGTCTCTCTCTCTCTCTCTCTCTCTCTCTCTCTCTCTCTCTCTCTCTCTCTCTCTCTCTCTCTCTCTCTCTGTGTTCTAACCTCACTCTCTCTCTCTCTCTCTCTCTAAGATCTTCCAGGGTAACCTAAACCCTACAGACGAGGTTCGCTCCTTCCTACCCAAGCAGACGCTGGCGCGCTACGTCCGCATCCGCCCCATGTCCTGGGAGCAAGGCATCTGCATGCGCTTCGAGGTCTATGGCTGCAAGACTTCAGGTAAGCCCCGCCTCCCTCACCTGTCAGTCAAAACCTCAGGTTGGACAAGCCCGGCCCCCTCACCTGTCAGTCAACCCCTCAGGTAGGACAGGCCCCGCCCCCTCAACTGTCAGTCAAAACCTCAGTGGCGACAGGCCCCGCCCCCTTACCTGTCTTTCAAAACATAATCCCGACCCGAACTGGGATTTAATCCCTCAGGTAGAACAAGTCCCGCCCTCAAGTCAGTTAAAACCACAGGCAGAACAATTCCCACCCCAAACAGTCAATTAAAGCCTCAGGTAGAACATGTCCCGGCCCCAACACTCAAAACAAGCCCTGCCCCCTTAGCAGGTTTTTACCATCCTAACCAAGCCCCTCTTGTCCTAACCACAACCCTCTTGTCCTAACCACAACCCTCTTTTCCTAACCACAACCCTCCTGTCCTAGCCACACCCCTTTTGTCATTACCACTACCCCTTTGAGCCTGACCCCGCCCCTGTCTCCTCCAATCAGACTACCCGTGCTCCGGGATGCTAGGCATGGTGTCGGGCCAGATCACCGATGCCCAGATCGTGGCCTCGTCCCACGCCGACCGCGGCTGGGTGCCTGAGAACTCACGGCTGCTGACCGGACGATCGGGCTGGACCCAGCTGCAGACCAAACAGCCCTTCAAGAACGAGTGGCTGCAGGTACGCACACATAAGGCTGTATTACAAGTAGGGCTACAGGTAGCACCCGTAGGCTACAGGTAGCACACGTAGGCTACAGGGAGAACTTGTAGGCTACAGGTTAGCACACGTAGGGCTATAGTATAGCTACAGGTACAAGTACGGCTACATGTAATGTTACTTCAGTTCATTCTGCCTTCTCCACCACCGACCGCATCTCATCCATGTCCCATGATGCCTTGCAGGTGGACCTGGGCCAGGACAAGCTGGTTAGCGGCGTTCTGATCCAGGGCGGGAAGCACCGCGACCGCAATGTGTTCATGAAGCGCTTCAAGGCGGGCTACAGTCAGGACGGCCAGCACTGGACCCTGGTCCGCGAGCACAACGGGACCCGGCCCAAGGTGGGTCCCCTATGGGGCGGGGACTCTGGGGGGGTGGGGCCTGAGGCGCTGGGGTCGGGGCCTCTCAAGGGGCGGGCCTGATAACATTGGGGGCGGGGCCTGATGCCCTGTGGGCGGGGCCTGAGGGCCTTGCGGGGGCAGACTGAGATAAGATAAGATTCAGAGCCCTATCTTGCATCCGGCGCGATTGACTTAATCACTGGCTGCATGTGTCGTTGCTAGTTTGCAACTGGCGCAGAGCGTTCTTTTCCCTCCTGCGCCACGCGTCGGTAAATTAGGGAATGATCTTGTGCCCCAAGGGGCGGTTCAGCGAAAGGAGGAGGCGTGTTCTGGCGCAATCGTTCCCTGGTGCTATTTTGCAGTTTCAGAAACCACTTGCGCCACAAACCAGGAAATACCTGGTTTAAAGTCAGTGGCGCGTTGTTCAGATGGTATTTTAAGGGCGCATGCATAATGTTTTTTTAATGCATAACACTTTGCTTCTCTCATCTACCTAGCCACACATTCTTGGTAAATTATTTGGGAAAGAACAGCTGATACAGCGGTAATAAG
The DNA here is from genome assembly GCF_949987615.1 of Pollachius pollachius. NCBI lineage: Eukaryota > Metazoa > Chordata > Actinopteri > Gadiformes > Gadidae > Pollachius > Pollachius pollachius. The sequence goes on along the minus strand of NC_136947.1, from coordinate 9,967,019 downwards.
TTGTACTTTTAAATCAATGCATCTGCAAACACCATACAGCAAACACATATTTTCTTGTCACAGACATCGTGTACATGCCCATAACTTTTAGGCTTGATGAGTGTTTGATCGTGAGAAAATATTGTTTTACCGCGAGTGAGTGTTAAAAAGAATGAATGAATGCAGGCGCGTGTGTGTGTATGTGTAAAATAATTAATGAATGCGGGCGCGCTTGTGTGCGTCCATCTGTTTAAACACACCCAAACTAAACACGTAACGCATAATACAGTCCATGGCAATGTATATTAATGGGGGGACACATGCATATTAGGAACACAAGTCGATAACGATAATGCATACAATACTGATAAGAAATTATGTTTATAATGCATTGCGTATATCATTAAATAGAACCACAGTTACCGCATATCATATGTGTGTTAAGATTTCTTTGCCGAAATTTATTTGAGGACTCAGTATTTCTGAAGTTGTGGAAGAAAACCTTATTCCATGTGTGAATTAGGCCATATTATTTGGCCATAAACTGAGCCATTTGAAGTTTGAAATTCATGTGGATCTGTCTCATCGGCGACTGCAGACGCGCTGTCAAAATATCAACTCGTCAGATTCAAATGCGCTCATGGCTCTTAAAGGGGATGGGAGATGGCACTCTCATTGGTTTATTGCACGTTACGCCCAAACCACACCTACGGGTAATGAGGCTACTTCAAACCAACCCTTTTTAGATTTGCGCCGGGCGCAAGAGTCATTTTTCCGCCGGTAAAATAGCGACATCGTCATAGAACCGCCCACAAAGCTACTTGCGCTTGGCGCTTCTCACTTGCGTTTCAGACCGTTAAAATAGGGCCCAAAGACTACTATGATCTTGGCGAAATCAGAAGTTCTCAAGGAACATGGAAATACGTCTGAGTGGCGCAGCAACTTCAGATGTGCTGATACTTGAAATCAGAGTTGAGTCAAATTGTGGAGTTGGAATTATGTGTTTTTACTGTTACTCCATCGATTCTACCGGGCTCTCCGTCTCCTCTCCCTCCCCTCCATCACCCTCTCTCTCTCTCTGTCTCTCTCACTCCCTCTTTCACTCTCTCTCCCTCTATCCCTCTCTCACCCTCTCCCTTCCCTCTCTCCATCCCTCTCTCCCTCTCGCTCCCTCCCTCCCTCTTCCTGGATCAATGAGAAGTGCATTATGGGGGACCCAGCGGGTCGAAGCCTGTTAAAGTGGCCCCAGCCTTCGTCTCTGGGTTCCAGCGGGCCGCGTCCATTAGAGGAGCCCGCCGCTGTCTGCGGCCACCGCACATAACTCAAACAAAATGGAGGCCGTTGAGTGTGCATTGAGGCGTCACCGCGGCGATGGGATACGGCGGAGCACGGCGTCTTGCGTTACGGGTAATGAATGGAGGCCGGTGTCGGGGAACGTCTCCCACTGTAACCAGACCACACACTCACCTCGCCATCGATCACCTACTCCAATTGGCTGCGGCTCGTCGGCCAATCACAAGCCCAGAATCCATCGTCTTTATTTATCGTTTATCTTTTAAAGCCAGCCTCTGATTACAGTTTGGGAAGGCGGGGGGGCGAGAGGGGGAGGGAGGGAATGAGGGAGGGAGAGTGGGAGATAGGGGAAGCGAGGGAGGGGGGGAGGGAGGGAGGCAGGGAGATTGGTGTTGGTTATGGGATGAGCAGCTGGCTGATCCAAGCTTTAAGTCGTACATTTATTGGTTTGATGAAAGCCATCTCCTCTCGGACATGTCAGGGGAAATTGGGTTAGTTTTAAAAGCGAGCTTCCTGCTCCTCCGTCTGCCCTGATGATGTCATCGCTGTCTGTCTGTCATTAGTTCCAGATGACAGACACACTGCAGATATACGTCTAAAGACAACACTTAACCCTAGTCTCTCTCTCTCTCTCTCTCTCTCTCTCACTCTCTCTCTCTCTATCTCTCTATCTCTCTGTCTCTCTGTCTGTGGGGCCCTCCCTGTGTCTTTTAATATCTCTCCAAACCTCCAAAGGGCGAGAGATGAAGGCTGAGGTTTCTAGGGTTTGAGGCCCTGGCTCTACAGAAGGGTGTGTTTGTGTGCATGCGTGTGTGTGTGTGTGTGTGTGTGTGTGTGTGTGTGTTTGTGTGTGTCTGTGTGTGCGTTTGTGCATATGTGTCTGTATGCATGTGTGTGTGTGTGTGCGTGCGTGTGTGTGTGATCCGGTTGAACGATTTTGACACTGAAATCTTGAATATGAAACAGAATAACTTCTTCTTTTCCTCTTGTGTTCTGTTACTCCTCAGTTTCCTGCGTTGGTACTTTCCAGTGTGATACTGGAAACCTCTATCTCTCTCTGTCTATCTGTCTTTCTGTCTATCTCTCTTTCGCTCTCTGTCTCGCTCGCTGTCTCTCTCTGTCTATCTCTCTCCCTCTCTCTCTCTCTCTCTCTCTCTCTCTCACTCTCTCCCGTCTTAGCGTTGACAGTATCGATACATTCTTGTGGAAGAACACACACACATAAATGCACGCACACACAGACGTACACAGTGTGTGTGCCTGCAGGCGGTCATTAAGGAAGGTGTGTGGTGCAGTGAGGACTAGCGGTGTTAAACGAGCTTGTAGGAGTAAACTCTGAAAGCCTCCGAGAGCCTTTAAAGGGTGACTCCAACAAACAGGCCTCGAACCCACAACCCGAGTCTAGTGGGATCTTGGTGTGCTTTGAGGTAAGGCTGGTAATCATGTTAACATGACATCGCCTCATTTAGAAGACTGTTATTCACAAAACGAATTAGCATTCTCTTTATTAGCCCAGGTCGTCCTAGTGTCGATAGCAGCAGCAGTAGAAGAAGTAGGAAAACTAACATGCTTTTACTTTGAAATGGCATATGGTTATCTTTAAAATAAATGAGCTGGTCTGCACCATAAGGCCCCCTCCCCTCTGTCTACCCTCCAGTACGGAACAAATAGCAGTCCTGTCACAATGCTTTTATTTTGAAAGCTTGGTCATGTTATTCTTGAAAATAAATGCTCTAGTCTGCAACACAACATCCGCTCTGTCTGCCCCCCCCCCTACAAACAGCAGTCCCGTCACAATGCTTTTACTTTGACACCGTCGTCAGGTTTTGTTTTTCAAAGTAAAAGCCCTGCTGTGTCCCGTGTGTAGGTGTTTGCTGGGAACCAGAACCACGACACCCCGGAGCTGCGTGCGTTCGGCACCCTGCTGCAGGCGCGCTACGTCAGGCTGTACCCAGAGAAGGCCACCTCAGAGGGCCTGGGGCTCCGGCTAGAAGTGCTGGGCTGTGACCTTGACGGTGAGGCACTGGTCCCACTGGGAGCACTGGTCCCACTGGGAGCCCGTCGCCCAGTGATGGATCACACTACAGTACATGTTAGACTAGAGATGGGATTAGAATACACGTTTGGTTATGGATGGGATTGTATTCAGATGACCATTTACAAACTAACTAAACTGCAGACTAGATTGTATCCATCCATTACATATCCATCTATCGGTCTCAATGAAGGATGCATCTTAATCTCTTGGTCTCTCTCGGTCTCTCTGTCTCTCTCTCTCTGTCTCTCTGTCTCTCTGTCTCTCTCTCTCTCTCTTTCTCTCTCTCTCTCTGTCTCTCTCTCTCTCTGTCTCTCTCTGTCTCTCTGTCTCTCTCTCTCTGTCTCTCTGTTTCTGTCTCTCTCTCTCTCTCTCTGTCTTCTGTCTCTCTCTCTGTCTCTCTGTCTCTCTCTCTCTGTCTCTCTGTTTCTGTCTCTCTCTCTCTCTCTCTCTCTCTCTCTCTCTCTCTCTCTGTCTCCTGTCTCTCTCTATGTCTCTCTCTCTCTCTCTCTCTCTACCCCCAGAGCCCACCACTCTGCCTCCCTCCACCATAGCGCTGGTCACCACGGTGGCCGGGGGGGCCTCCACGTTCGGGGCCACCACGGGGGGCCCGGTCACCTCCCCCGGGACGGAGGAGGAGGTGGAGCCGAGTCCCACCCTGCCCCCTGCTGGCGGATGTGAGGAGGGAGCAGGCTGTGGGGGAGGGACGGAGGACTACGACCATACTGCAGGTACACACCTAGATCTCCTTCTTCTCCTTTCTGCTTTACCCTCTCTCTTCTTCTCTCCTCCCCTCTTCCATCCTCTCCTCTACCTGCTCCTCCTCTCTCCTCTCCCCCCTCTCTCCTCTCCTTTCTTCTCCCCTCCTCTCCTCTCCCCTCCTCATCTCCTCTAAATCTTTGACAGTCTGTGTGTGAAATATTGGGCATAAATTGCTGATGACATTGTAATACAGAATGTGACATCCATCATCCCCCCCCCCCACGTTACCGTGGTGAATTTATGTTTGGCTCCATCGCCGTGCCGCGGTCCTCTGTTGTTTCCCCTGACTCTGTTACCACGGTAACCAAAGGAGGGCCGCGTCTGCGTGTTGTATGGGTGTTGCTTCTAGCGGTTTAGAAACATCTTGTGTCTGAGTCCCAGCGCTCACCCCCTGTGGAGACCAGGCACGGCCCTCGTGGGTTTCCATCTGTGGTGGCGTTCAAACACATTCTCACTGCTTAAAACTCACAGGCCTCAAGATCTGAACTTTGACCTATTTGGTTTAATCCTAGTTTCTTTCTATGTGTCAGGTTTTAACACGTTTTATTTAAAGTAACCTTTACACGAACAGCCGAACGCGGCAGGCCGTTAAATGAAGAGTTCCATTAATCTCTAGAAGTTTCTTCTTGTTGGCCTCCACACCAGCCTCCTCTTAACCTTTGACCTTTCTCTGGCTGTGCCCATCTGTCTCTGCCAGGTGTTACCGAGGCAACGGAGCTGGCGGACTTAACAGGTGAGAACTCTCCCCTCTCTTCTCTCCTCTGTCCTCTCCTCTCATCTCCTCCCCTTCTCTCATCTCTCCTCTACCCTCCTCTCCTCTCCTCTCCTCTCCTTCTCTCATCTCTCCTCTCCCCTCCTCTCCTCTCAACTCTCCTCTCCTATCCTCTCCTCTCCTCTCCTCTCCTCTCCTATCCTCTCCTCCTCTTCTTTCCTCCTCTCCTTCTCCCATCGCTCCTCTCCCCTCCTCTGCTCTCAACTCTCCTCTCCTCTTTCTCCTCTCCTCTCTCCTCCCCTCTCCTCTCTCCTGTTCCTCCTATATAATCTATATTATCTCATGCAGAGGACCAGTGTTGTTTTGCTGCATTGTTTGGACAATGCAAAAAAAATGTGACGATGAAGAAAGAAGCGATAAAACAGAGGGACATAGTGTGTGAGTGTGAGTGTGTGTGTGTGTGGGGGGGTGTCAGTGTGTGTGAATGTGTGTGTGTCAGTGTGTGTGTGTGTGTGTGTGTGGGTGTGTCTATATGTGTGTGTTTATGAGCATGTTTATGTGTATGTGTCTGTGTCTAATTGTGTGTCTTTAACTGTGTGTGTGTGTACGTGTATGTGTGTGTGTGTGTGTATGTGTGTGTGTGTGTGTGTGTGTGTTACTGTGTTTGAGGGTCTCCCAGGACTGAATAAGCCCAGTCAGCGCATCGCAAAAGTTAGCTTGGTGGGCTGCTAGCTCCCCTCACCGCAACGCAGTGTTTCAGTTTCCAGGAACGACAGCCGCCTGCCTGTGGTGAACCACTGCAGGCTGGGAAATGTAGTCCTGCTCTTCTTAGTTCTTCCTCTTATCTTCATTTTAGAGGCGCCACACCCTAAACTGTGAACCATTCTTCCTCTGAACCTTGTGCTCTATTTGTTCATCAGATCTCTCTAGCTCTCTCTCTCTCTTTTTCGCTCTCAATGTCTTCTATCTCTTTATATCTCTCTATCTCCTCCTAAAAATCCTCTCTCTCTCTCTCTCTCTCTCTCTCTCTCTCTCTGGTCTAAGTCAACCTCTCTCCTAACTCTAAACTTGTGTTTCTTCTGGAGCAGTTTGTGGAAAATATCTCCTCAACACTGTATGCATTCTTAATGTCTCTCTCTCAAAAGTTTCTCTACTTCTTCCCTCACATCCTCTATCCTCTCACTCTACGTCTACTGCTCTCCTCCTTGTGAGCAGTGTGTTCAGTGTCTACGGTCTAAAGGTCATCTCTCTGTGGTCCTTACCTGTCTCTCTCTCTGTCCCTTCAGAGTACCTGTTGTTCGCCTGTGACTTCGACTTCTCGTCCCTCTGCGGTTGGACTCTGGAGGCCGGAACGGGAGCGGAGTGGGCCTTCCAGAGCCCCCTGGTGCCCCGCGGGCCCCCCGGCCCCGGACACACAGGTACACAACACACCTGGACTCACCTGGTGGGGGACACACAGGTAGAGACACACCTGGTGGTGGGGACACAGAGGTAGAGACACACCTGGACTCACCTGGTGGGGGACACACAGCTAGAGAATCACCTGGTGGGGGACACACAGGTAGACACTCACCTGGTGGGGGACACACAGGTAGAGACTCACCTGATGGGGGACACACAGGTAGAGACGCACCTGGACTCACCTGGTGGGGGGACAGCTGTAGATGCATACTCCAAACCATCAGTCAAACAGACGTTTTACACAGAGCAATTTTCATGCAAAACAGAAATAAAACTATCCTAAAAGTACCCCAGTGGGACTATAATATTACAGGGAGGTGACAGCCTGTAATAAGGGGTTCTCTGTTCCATACGATCATTATAGTATCACAGTATAATTCCTTGTATATTAAAGTATCACGTCCGTTACAGACTCTATGATGCAGTGTTCCAACAAGGCCAGCTGCCCATTCTTACCAGGTACTCTACCGCCCCCTGCAGGCGGCTCCGAGTACTTCCTCTACATGCACCTCCACGACCACACCACCCCCCACAGCCCCGGGGCGGAGCAGGAGAAGGAACCTCGAGGAGAGGAGCAGCGGGAGCAGCAGGAGGAGCAGGAGGAGCATCAGCAGCAGCGGGTGGCCCGTCTGGCCAGCCTCCCCATCACCGTCCCGTACGGCGAGCTGTGTCTCTCCTTTTGGTACCGGATGAGCGGCGAGCACGCCGGCGCCCTGCACATCAGCCAGCGCACCCAGGGGGCGCTGGCCCACCCGCTGTGGACCGTCAGCGGGCCGCAGGGCCAGCTATGGAGGGAGGGCCGCGTCGTCCTGCCCCAGTCCGCTTCGGCCTATCAGGTGAGGGCGTGAGGCGTTGTAGCTGAGGTCCCTGAGAGGAGCGAGGTGGGGGTTCCAGGCAGGATGTCTGGCTGTAGACCGCGTTGTGTGATTCTAACCCCTGTGACCCCGTCCCAGGTGCTGGTTGAGGGCCTGGCTGACCCAAGGAGGGGGGCCCACATTGCCGTGGACAACATCCGCATCCTGGGGGCCCTCGAAGACACCGACTGCAAAGGTAGGAGGAACCCCACTCTACTCTCCTCTACGATGTTGTACTCTATTCTACTCTATTTTATACTCCACTCTTATATGTTCTCTTATATTCCACTCTGCCCTATTTATTATATATATGGTTCAACTTTAATCTATTGTGCTATACTATATTATATTGGACTCTAATTTATTATCTTCTGCTCTACTGTACTGTACTGTTCTACTCTACCTGTACGGCCATACAAGGAGGCTATGCAATGCTCTTTAAGCATGTTTTGAGTGCATGCAGGATTCTAACGTGTCTGTTTGTTTCAGATCCAGAAGCTCCAACGTCTCCTCCAACCAAGATCTTCGTACTGCGTGAGTAGAAGAACGATCACATCATCTCCTCATCCAGATGTTTAGTCCTCAGAGGATTACAATACCTCACACAGGTGGTTAATGTCCCTCTCCCTTCTTTCTCTCCCTATCCCCAACTCTCCCCATCTCTCTCTCTCTCCCTCTCTCCCCTCCCCCTCTCCCCCCCTCCCTGTCTCCCCCCCTCTCCCCCCCCTCCCTCTCTCCCCCTCCCCCCCTCCCTCTCTCTCTCCAGCTCTGGACTCGTACAAGCCGGACTCTGTGGGCGAGCTGGGGGCCCCGGGGAACATGCTGCGGACCCTGGACCCCATCCTGATCACCATCATCTCCATGTCGGCGCTGGGCGTGCTCCTGGGCGCCGTCTGCGGCGTGCTGCTGTACTGCGCCTGCAGCCAGGGGGCGCTGGCCGACCGCAACCTCTCCGCCCTGGAGAACTACAACTTCGAGCTGGTGGACGGCGTCAAGCTGAAGAAGGAGAAGATCAACGCGCAGAGCAACTACTCCTCCGAGGCGTGAGGGGGGGAGAGGGAGGAGCAGGGGGAAGAGGAGGGGGGCGGGATGGCAGAGGACACTCTTGAGAGTGACAGTGGACGCCAGCCAATCGGTGATTGAGGCTTCGGACGGTGCTGACAGAAAGCCACCAATGGGACGTAGGGGGTGTGGCCCAGGGGGGCGGGGCCTACGATGATGATGATGATGATGTTGATGATGATGATGATGATGATGACGAAGAGTGGATTTCCTCCGGATGTGCAGGAGACAGCCTGGGCTGTAGTGTACAAAGATGGCCTGTACAGAGGGACACAGAGTTTTTCTGCGTGTTCTTGGCGTGTTCTCGGTTGGTTTCCTGTGTAGACACACGCCGCACCACAGACCGATCGCCCTCAGAGTATTTATCAGTTGCTTAACTTTCCTCTGGAGAGAGAAAAAGAGATTTGATTTTTCATTGTTTTGATTTTTTTGCAGATTATCATTGGTTCACAGAGAAAAAGGTGATTGAACGATTGTAGATTTACCACCCTGATGTCTAGCTCTGCTGGCCGTGTATGTGTGTGTGTGTATGTGTGTTTTTGGATCAATCAGTACACACATTTTTTACATGTGTCATTCAGTGTGTGTGTATGCGGTATCGTGTGTGTGTGTGTGTGCGTGTGTGTGTGCGTGTTTGTCTGCGCGTGTGCGTGTGTGCGTGTGTATGCGCCTGCGTGTGTGTCTGCATGTGCGTGTGTGCCCAGAGTCCATCCCAGCCGGCATGTCATTCCGATAGTGCCTTTCATTTCTGGAACGTTTCTGTTGCCTTTTCTTTAGTTTTACTGTCGAACCACGGTGGCCATCTTGTCCAGGGTCCCCATGAATGCCTTGAAAGTTTTAACATTAAAGTGTTACAAAGTACAGGAGATGCTCCTACCCGGCGTGGAACGAGGCCCTACAACAAGGCCAAACATCGTCAGTTATGTCGTCCATCTTGATTATGTTGAACCTTGATGAAGAGACCGAGACCGACCCAAGGGGGCTGGGGCAGTGGGGGCTGGTTATGACCAGTTGGAATCAGTGGGGTCTGGTTTGGTCCAGTTTGGTACTGCTTCTGACCAGTTGCGACCGGTTTGGACGGATAAGGACCTGCTGGGACCAGTTCGGACTGGTTTGAGAGAGGTTTAAACAGGTTGGGAATGGTTGGAGTCGGTTTTGACTGAATGGGACTGGTTTGAAGCGGTTGGGACACAGTATTCTGTGAAGTGGAACTCCGTCTATCCACTCGGCCATGGCACATTCTACGTCTCACATACTGTACATAGGTTTAATATATATTTGAGGGTCTTTTTCTATATGAAGGGAGTGTTAAATATTAACACTTTTTTAAAATTCTTTACCAAGAAGGTACTGCAGCATCCTTTCCGTCAATCTGGTTCAATGTTAATGAATAAAGCAGGAGACGGTGAATGATTCACTGTGGGCTCCGCAGATGTTCAACAGAGCTTATCTGCTCGCTGTCGATGTCGTCTGTGTTTATGTTGTGTTTCAGAAAGGAGTCGTTTCGTTTGTTTTCGACCAGATGCAAGGAGAAACATATTCCATACAGGGTGACAACAGGGAGAATGTGTCACGGTTTCGGTGTTTAAAACTATAAAAAGTCATCGATGATGAATGACTTGTGGTTTGGAATGCGTAGACTATCAGAGATGTTATTCACGTTTAATAAGTCACCTGTTTCTAGGCCCGGGCACCAGCCATCAATCTGTTGGTATCACCATGACGACCAGAAACAGACGGTCTCTCTGATCAACGTTTAAAAAGACGCACGCCATTTTCTGTGTTGTGTTTTCGATGTGTTGTGAGCCTGGTGATATGTGGTCGTAGAATGTAGACTTCACGTGTTTTGAACCCCACAACAGAGCGTAAATGATATTCAGCATATGTACACAGACATTACTACACCTGTACCGGAGGGAAGGAGGGGTACTATAGTAGACCTGTTGACCTCAAAATGGATTCTGTTTGACGCTTACAGGAATGGTATGCTGGTATCACTTGGAAAACTGTGAAACTCGGCCAAACAGTCACACAGGTACATCTGGAGCTCCATTGGTTCGAGCTACAGATGTGGTCCGATGTGAAGTCCGCCCCACGTAACGAAGAGGCCTAGACCGGCATCCGAGTTCCCACGAACCCCAGACCTCAAAGATAAAGGGACGTTTGATTTCATGTACCTGTGTTGTTTCGGTGTGTTGCTGTGTGCATTGTGGTTTGGTGGGGTTGAATTTGTACCAGAATGTAAAGTCTGGACGATTCCTCACACCTCGCTTCTGTCAGACCTTGTGACGCAGACATTTTAAGTCTATTTTATTTGGCTGCTTGTTGAAAACAAGAAAGGATGCTACAGTACTTTATGTGAAAATATTGTTGCACTGATATATTTAAAAAATATATAGAAACTATGTCTTTATGATGTTGATTTATGAACCGAGGTCAAAGGAACGTGACAAAAATGTTATCATCGTTGTTTCTCGCCCATAATTTCGGATAACATGCTGCCATTCTGAAATGTACAAATTTTACGCAAAATGTTTTTCAATCTTGAAAAAAAGATACTTTTAGAGACATCAATCGGAAAACGTACCATTCTAATTTGTTATCCTTGGTATGATATGTCGTGTTTTGTCGCCTCATGGATGTCGGCGCCATATTGTTTGGGTTCTCGTCCTTCGAGAGGGGCGAGTTTATGTCGTCATGGCGGCCGGTTCTGGTCCGTTTAGATGGGCGGGTTTATGTCATCGTCATGGCGGTTGGTTCTCGTCCTTTGAGAGGGGCGGGTCTATGTCGTCGTTATGGCGGTTGGTTCGTCCTGCGAGAGGGGCCGGGTTTATGTCGTGGACTCAAGGGGGGCCGGTTTATGTCGTCGTCACGGCGGCCGGTTCTCGTCCTAGGTTCTAGTCATGGCGAATGTAGGAATCATAAGGCGGGAACTGGGGGCCTTAAGTGACTAAAAGTAACGTTTGTATTTTAACTTCTTCTGGCCCAGACTCACTCTCTGTTGTCCAAAACTCATCGTTGACTACTACATTCCAAAGAATGGGATAATAAATAAATGTTTTAATTAAGAATCTGTTTGTTTCCACTGTTCTGTCTAGAAGTGAAGGTTTAAAGGTTCATGAAGGCCGACATGAGGAGTGTGTTTGCAGACAGGTATTAAAACATTCTATCCATGAATACTACATGAAGGACAACATTCACATTAAGGTAATTTAGCAGATGCTTATATCCAAAGTGACTTATCATAAGTCCATTTATCAGAAAAAATAGAAATAATATATCTCTGTCGGTACAGTAAGGATGTTAGTAGAATCAAGTTCTAAGCACTAAGAATCGCTAGGTTAACCCATTCCCCGTATACAACAGATAGCTAGGATAAGATGCTACACAATGCTTAGTACTAAGGATAGCTAGGATAAGATGCTATATTGCTAAGTACTACATTTAGCTAGTATAAGATGCTACACAATGCTAAGTACAACACAAACCACACAGGACACAGAAGACACCATCCAGTACAGTACATGGTGAACTTGGACCGTGTTGTGGCACCAGCCGGCCGCTAGGGGGAAGCACACTGCTCTGTTCAACACGAGGCGGATACTGAAAGTGGTGGTAGAGGTTGAGGTTAGTGTTTGGGATTGAGAAGGTCGGGCCCAGGGCGAGGTTTCTGCGGTTTGGTTTCTGGTGTTGCTTCTGCAGTCAACTGACATAACGACTGCAATCAGAGGAGAATAATGTTGATCTATCGTTCAGCATCCACAGTCTTCAAAATCAAACATTATAAATATGTAATTAGTTTATGATCCTCCAACTCTTCTCATGCAATAGCTTAGCTCCTGCTCACCTCGAAATAAATATGAAGTAAAAATTTAAGAAATATCACACTCGAGGCCGCAGTGTTGTCCCTCTAGATCAGCGCTGCTGTGATTCCGCAGGCCGAGTGCCGGAGGCAATCACAGCAGCGCTTACATAAATTTAATAAGCATGCAATACGAATAAGAAAAAGCATAATTATTAAAGTATTTGTATTGTTTTATTATGTTGGCAAGCAAGAAGTAGAATAAATGGGATAATCAGTCTTATTAAAAGGGTTTGTGCAACCAACCGCACAACAGGACATGATTGCGGCTCTTGTCGCACTCGTCTCTTTCTGCCAAGGACATGCGCGTAAAGCGGGAGTGACGTAGAGTGACGTAAACTGATAATCCATCTATGATATTAATTAAAAACATTTATCTGTCAATCCTATGACGGCCAGCAGGTGGCGACCCTGTGTGAGCACCGCGTTCTGTGGGTGCACTGCCCACCAGGTACTACGGTGGTTTGAACGGCCTTGGAATTTAAGGAGAGCGACATCTACCTCTTCTACGGTAAGGGTCATGGATGTGAAGCAAGACGGTAGAGAAAGTTAATAAGAGATTATAGTCTCACCCCCTCTCCCTCCCGGTTTTACCCTCTCTCCCTTGTGTGTATGTGTGTGTGTGTATGTGTGTGTGTGTGTGTGTATGTGTGTGTGTGTGTGTGGGGGTGTGTCTCACTGTCCCTCTGCCTGGTCTCGCCTTGTCTTCTCTTTCTCTGCTAATTCTCCTGCCCCCCCCCCCCTCTCTCTCTCTCTCTTTAGTGACTTATCATTAGTAAACCAGTAGGTATGGCCGGAAGTTTGCTAGATTTTTATGATTCATAAATACATATCATAAAACTGATAAGGACAACGGCTCCATTGCGTAAAACGCACAATATTGAATTATCTGGATTGATACTTTGCAATACAACTTCTATGCTATTGTATATGCATTGTGTGAGCGTGTGTGCGTGTGTGCGTGTGTGTGTGTGTGTGTGTGTGTGTGTGTCCATACATTCTGATGAGCCTTTGGATTGAAGGTGAACTTCCGGCGTGGGCGGTGCTACTTGGTGACGTCATTGATTCGGGAGGTGGAGTAAAAAAAGGGGAATCGCCCGAATCTGTAGCAGCGTGTCGGGCGGACTCGGTCCACTAATAAATCTGACCATCACGAGTAAACTGGGTTTTTCCATTCCTTTTTTCGGTGACCGTTCTTTGTTCAATACCGTTCCTAATTTGGGGTGGATCCGGTCTCTTTAAACCCGGGTTAGGAGCGGACCCGCGGGCTTGGTCCTGGGTTCAGACCTCGTTCGTCTACATTCGTGAGGAGGATCCTCCGAGACCTCCGGGCCGTCACCTGGAACACACGGTGAGTACCCGCTCCGGTACACCTGGTCGGGTTATGGCCTCAGGCCACAAAGGAAGGAGGAACGCGGACTCGGGTTCAGGACTCGGGTCCGGGACTCCGGGTCCGGGACTCCGGGTCTCTGCATCTCTGCGGCTGCTCTTTATCGGAGATCTTCTAGAAGATCAACGGAGAAACGGGATTATTTTCGTGTCTCGAAACGGATGATTGAGATTTGTGTGTAACTTCGCTCCTCTGCGTGTTTCCCCTGAGAAAGTAGGCCTTGAGGCAGCGTTTATAGCCAGGGAGGAGGAGGAGGCCGGGAGGACATAACAGGAGAACATGGATGGGGGGGGGGGGGCGGTCGTAGCGATCGGTAGCGATCGGTATAACTACTTAAATGGAAGTGAAACTAAATGCTAAAACAGCATATCATCATCAGCGGTAGGATCTCAGTTTTTTTGGGCTCTAACTTTAGTTATCGATTCAAACTTCTCTTCCACATTAACGTTTGGTGGTGAACTTTCAGGTTAACGTTCAGCTGAGCTATGTGAGTTTCCCACCAGAACAAAGCCCAGCTGTGATGGTCCCAGACCCCTGTGTGACCCCCCCCCCTCCATCCGGCCCCCATTGGGTCCACTGTAAACAGCGGTCGCCCCGGCCCTAGGGGCAGGGTGGGCGGGTTAACCCCAGCCCTGAGCCTCTTGTCGATCCGTCGCCACAACAACCACCCGCTAATCAGCGGTGTGAGGAGCATCAAGAGCGGGCAGGTCTGTATCAGCCCGACCTGCTGCCGGTTAACCCGCGCCTCGGGCCACCTTTATACGCCTGTGTGTGTGTTTAAATCAGTGTGTGTTTGGGATCAACGCGACGCCTGATAGCACGGTGAACTTTGAGGGCTGTAGTCGACACTGGACGGTTTAGGGGATGGAAGATACTCCGTCATCTCCCATCCTCGCTGCTCATTAGACGACGGGACACCTCCACTTTGAAGATCTCCGGAATCTCACAGATGACATGGTTGTTGTAGCCAAACAAGGCCTCCTAATTGTAGTTCGTGTGTGTTGAGGGGGTGGTGTGTTGATGTCAGGGGACTGAGTCACTTCCCCGTAGTAACAGTAACCGTGTTCTGGTGTTTCAACACCCGGCTAACACCGATGCTCCATGAGCCATCAGCCCCCCCCCCCCCCCCCCTCTTTTCCCTCTCTCAGTGTCCCAGAGATGAATCACAGATGAAGGATTGGTTCGGACTCGCTGTAGCCCATCTGGGACAAGCAGCTCTAACCAGTCTCTCCCTGGCCCACTGAGAATCAGCACAACTTAACTCGGCTCCAGATGGACTACTAGCTGCATAGCTATAGAAACCTGGCTAAAACTAGCCTAGCTGTAACCTGTTTAAAACTAGCCTACCTTTAACCTGGCCATATCCAGCATATCACTAACGGCAATAACAACCTAGCAGAAGCCTGGCTAGTACCAGCCTAGCTAGAACAAGGCTAGCTAGAACCATCCTAGCAGTTACTTAACAAGAACTATCCCGAGCTAACTAGTCTTGATTTTAATAAGCCTAGATGTAACACAGCCTTAATTATCCTAGCCTTAACGTAGCTGCATCAGAGATGGTTTGATCATCGCTGATTGCCATGTTGGGAACGAATTTGGCAAAGGAATGGAAGGGGCAGCAGGATGTTTGTATACCTTGTATGAACGTGTACGGGCTGGTATCCTGTCAAGGAAGAGAAGCTAGTTCTTCACCCCCGTACAAACGCTGAAGCAGTCCCTCAGTTCAGTATCGATGTCCAAGAAAGCGTCTGTATAGAGAGGACAGAAACCAGTGCGTGGTTTTTCCACGTCGGCGGTGTGGGAGATGGATGGTGCTGCTAGTGGAGGAATGGGTTATCTCATCGCCGGGGGAGAAAAATACTCTCCTCTCTCCCTTTCACTCACTCCTCCAACCTTCAGTCTCGTCCAGGCGACTGTCTGACTATGGAAGATGGAATCCAAGTAAAGAAGTCGGCCTCAAAGTTAAATACTAGCTATAGCCGTCAGCATCAGAGTTTAAGAGAAAACTATAGATATGAGTTTAAAAAGTAGCTATAGAAGATATCAGAGTTTTAAAGCTAACTTCATATGTCCGTATCTGAGTTTTAAAGTGAGCAACAGAAGTCTTGCATCAAAGTTCAAAGTCATGCTCAGCAGTACCAGCGTCATGGTTCTTAAAGTGTACCATGTCCTTCTTCGTCCATCCACAGCCATGCAGGGACAACGGGCGCCAGACCAGGGGTCAAAGGTCAATGGGTGTGGTCGGCTTAGCACAGGGGGTGGAGCAGGTTGACTTTAACCGGAAGGTTGCTAGTTTGATCCCCGGCTCCTCCTAGCTGAGTGTCAAGGTGTCCCTGAGCAAGGCGCCTCACCCTAACTGCTCCCGACGAGCTGACTGACGCCTTGCGTGGTTGACTCTGCCGTCGGTGTGTGAATGTGTGTTTTAACCGTTGTTAAGCCGCTTTGGTTAAAAGCGTCTGCTTAATGTAAATGTAAATTATTGGGTGGAGTTGGGTAGTGTTGTTGATTTCAAAGAGTCTAACCTTGTTGACATGAAGGGCATTGAAAGATAAAAAGAATTACAACCCTGGGCCTGTTTTAACTTTTCCCTTCTCTTATAGCACGTGTAACTGGGAACGAGCAGCCTGCTACCTAATTCAAAATAGCAAATATCAGATGCCTCACACATGTTGTGGATGTTGCCATGGCAGCAGAAGTGGTATAGCCACCACAACATTGAACTTTAGACTATAGAACCCAGAGACAAACTTCCTCTTTCCCCTTCCTTCTGTCGGTCTGAGCTGCAGCCGTCTTCCATGCACACCACACACCGACTTACCCCGACAACGCCGTTGTTAGGAGGTGTAGGCCACGTCCCAGGCCATACTAGACCAGCAGAGGGGTGAGTGGGTCGTCTGACGTAGGTCTCCGTTCGTGGGCGGGCCTGGGTGCAGCAGGGGAAGGCGTTGCGTTGGAACCTGCTTCCCTTATCTCCACGTGGATCCTGGGGGTGCGATAACAGAATGAGTTGAAGCACACTAAAGATATCCTGTCTGTGTCGGAAGTTTGGTACAAGTTAGGTACTTTACATTAAAGTCAGGATGTTTAGCGGATGGGCTTTATCCAATGCGACCAACATGCTGCACAGCCTGGTTCAACAAAAGCACTGCAGAGTTTCAGTTTACATGCATGTTCTTAATGTTATTGGTAATTTTGTCGTCCCGTAATGATCAATTATGACCTGCAGACCCCCTGACCCCGTCAGTAAAGCATGGTTGATTACAAGCTGACTTAGCTTCATCTCAGGATCTGAATCAGTTCCGTCAGACTTCAGAATGTTCACACATAAATGGAATTAGAATGACGGTATCGTTGACGTGCAATTAAGGTTTTGTCATCCGTAACAGAGGAAGTTGACAGACAAAGTAAGGGAGTTTTTCCTGTATCTACCCGTCCTAAATCACTTTGGTTTAAAGCATAGTCTGTAAACAAATCGGTACTGCTCATTAATACTTCGCCATGCTAACAGTGTAGCGGTGCATGTAAATGGGATGCATGAATCAGTCAATGGTAAAGAGAGATGAACGTGAACTTCCTGACGGTCAGCAGGCTGTGATACAAGGGGCAGCAGCAGTAAGAGGCAGTAAGCGTTCGCAGCAGGCTATGATAGGAAAGGCAGCAGCAGTGCTGCGGGCCGGTCTGTATGACCTCCCTGTTCCCTGCTGGACCGCCGCTGCCGCCGCACCGGAACAATGTGGCACCCAGACGCAGCCTGAGAACCAACAGGGGGGCCATTATTCTGGCATGAGGACTCCCAGGGGGCCACGAGGGGGAGGGAGGGAGAGGCATGGACATAGCTTTGGTTCTCTTAGGAATGTGGCTCTGGGTCGCGACCCAAGCGTGTGTCACCAGATTTACATTTCAGGGTCGCTGATAAAACAAGAACTCCGGATCCACTGGGAGTGATCAGAATCCCTCCCAGTTGATCGTTGTTTGTGTTGACGCCCCGGTGGGGGTCGTGGTGAGGAGCCCGGCCTCCACCAATCATGAGCCAGCACGGTGACTAGCGCCCCGCAGCCATTGGCTGTCGAGCGCAATGATATCACACCTGATGGAATGTAACCAGACACATCGGGGGAGCCCCTGAGCAGTGTGTTTTGGTGGGGGTTCACCCCAGCAGCTGTCTGTCTGTCTGGGCTCTTGATAAACCTCTTCCTCGCAGACGTTCAAGCTCTGCTGCGAATCCATTTCTCGCCTCGACAGCAAAGGATTCTGAGGCTCCCAGGAGCAGCAGCTGGTCTTACCTTCAGGACGGGAGGTCCTGTGAAAGGGCCGTCTTACTACAACCTGAACAAAAACATCATAAATGCATTTATAGAGACCTGGCCATGGACACAAATATTATTTTTTAACTATTTCATGCAGTTAGAAAGCAATCGTACATTTTATATACAAGCTTCAGGCGTTTTGTAAAACGACTAGAGGTTGTGTTTCCGTAAGATATTTAATGGTAATTGCACACTATTTATTGGCAACTAGGCATGTTGGCATGCTTACATGCATGTCGGTTTATTGGCATGCTATCATGCGTGTTGCTTTATTAGCATGTATGCTAACATTGATGCGTGTTGGCATGCGTACCTGACCTATTATAATGCTAGCGCCTTAGGCATGTTGATACCATGTCCTGAGGCATCCATGTGTGCTGGATCTGCTGACCGCTACATGCTAGCAGCGAGCTCCACCTGAGAGACCTGAAGGTGTTGTGGGCAGAGGGCTGTGGGTGAAGGTGTTGACCGTGGTCTATTAAAGACGGCCGAACAGCGGACCGCAGGGAATATTTCCCAGCTGGGGGCGATCTGACCGAGATTGGCCGAGGCCTTCTGTTTACAACGGAGCGCCAGGAAGGAGGATGAGCCGTCATCATTCCAGAGCCCGCTGTCTCCTGGGCCACACCATACAAAGACATGGCTGGAGCTGGAGCCGCTCTCTGGAGCTGCTCTCTGGAGCCGCTCGCTGGGCCTCCAAACACCCACCTCACCCCTTTGTCACCCTGATGACATCACAGCTCTGGGACGCTGGGCGATAGAGGAGAGAAGAAGATAGGTGAGAGGGGGGGGGGAAGGAAGAGGAGATGAGATGTGACTGGGAGGTCGCAGCACAGATCTAGTGAAGAAAGATTTAATGGGAGAGCGTTCTCTCTCTCTCTCTCTCTCTCTCTCTCTCTCTCTCTCTCTCTCTCTCTCTCTCTCTCTCTCTCTCTCTCTCTCTCTCTCTCTCTCTCTCTCTCGTGCTTGTGTGTTTCCTGCAGCTGATTGATCGCCCCTCCTCCTCCCTCATCTGGACTGAGGTCAGCACTCAGCTCCTCGGGTTCCAACAGACTTAGTCCAGAATCGTCAGACTCTGAGGTTCCGAATTCCTCCACTCTGACGTCTGAGATGACTTTTAATGTCGCCCTCTCTGTCGGCCTCTGAATTTAGAGCGAGCTCGCCAACAATCCATCCCTTAGGATGTGAGGAACCACAATGACATCATCTCTTTGATCGCCCCCCCCTACCCCCACCCTGTCTGCCATCTTGTCTGTCATCTTCCACAATAACAATCAATCATACTTTATGGAGCGTGAAAAACCATAGCAACAGAAAGGAACATAAAAGAAGGTTTAAAACAACGATAATGAAAGCATAGAATCACCGTTAAGAGGCAAACTAACCAAAGACACGGCAAAGTCCTGATGAGAGGAACGCTGGACTCAAACGTAAACGGTTTGAACACGAGGTTAACCTGCACTATGAGGTTAAACCTGCACTATGTATTTTTTCTACTGCAGCTACTTACTCTGTATGAATCTATAAGGGGAACCTCTGCGATGAACTCACATCTGTCCCCCCCCCCCCCCACACACACACACACACAGGGGTAGCAGACACAGTTGCCCAAAGGAATGTTTGGGGCGGGGCCACAACTAGAGAGACCCCCCTTCTTTAACAAGTTTACAAGTCTTTGTTGGGGTCAGTTATCTGGTGACCTAGCCTCTTGGCTGTGGGTCTGTAGGTCTCTGAGAGTCGTGCTGCTGTACCACTTTAACGTCACAACCTTTCCCGGTTGTTATTTTAATCAAATGTCGGAGAGCAATTTTATTTTACCTGCGTTTCCATTTAAGCGTCCTTTTTGTCTGGTGTTTGTTTAACTTTTCTGAGACGAGTGTGATTCAAACACTCTGCAGCAGATGGATCGACAAATGCAGGCAGATCCCTGCTGGCTGCAACATGTCTCTAAATGAGATTAGAGAAATTATCAGATGTCCTGGGAGGAATTGATCTTGTTCGAGTCTGCATTCAACACCGCAAGAACCGAAGAGGAAAATGCAAAAATGGAATAAAAGGATAAATGCATACACAAAAGTATGTATGTTAGTAAAAGTATTCAGTGTGGCTTTGGTTGGTAGTTCTGGTCTGGCTGGCGGAGGAGATCCTGCTCTCTGTGGTCTTCTCTCCTGAGCTCTTCTCTCTCCGTGAGGTCCTCATAAGTCCTCGTAGACGTCTGATTCGTGTCTCTGGAGGTCCAGACGAGAGGAGGCTAGTTGGAGTCAGAGGGCTATTAGTGGCGGCCTCGCAGGATGCAGCGGTTTTTCACAAGCCTGTAACCTCTGACCCCCGCCGGGAGCTGGAATGTGGCGGGAGATTTGTTTCGGTAGGGGAAAGCTGGCGTTCAACCACGCCGACCAGCCGACGACTTTGGGAGGAAGTGAGAGAGGATAGCCGTTCTTCACCGCTAGACATGTACTAACTGTTGAACTCTGACACTGTGATGTGGCACCAAATGTGGCTATGGTTCTATGTTCCTGTGGTCCTATTAGGGGTGTAACGGTAGACAAAAGTCGCGGTTCGGTACGTACCTCGGTTTTTAAGTCACGGTACGGTTTATAGTTAAGTTTTTTTAAAACTGCTTGTTTGTCAACAACGGATAATGGCGGTACATCAGCAGCAATGAAAACACCAATAGACTTGGTTATGGCATTTGCATTTGCAATGACTCCAACTATTCGACTATTCGACGATCGTTGCCCGCTATGTATGCCGGTACACCTCTGTAACCGCTCCGAAGTGCCTGTACCGTGACGGTTCGGTACAAATACGTCTACCGTTACACCCCTAGGTCCTATGTACCTATTCTATGAACCTGTGGTTCCATCTTCCTGTGGTTATATTTACCTGTAGTTATATGTACCTATGGTCCTATCTCCAATGGTCACGTGGTCTATGGTGTTATGTCAGAACAACCAGTCACTTGTTTTCCTTTTCTCATTAGAATAGGTGGCTTGTTACATTTCAACCAATAATAGCACCGCTGATGTTCTGTTTTACTTTGGCAGTAGCCAATAAGCAGTAGATATGCTGACTATCTGCATCTGCGATTGGACAGACAACGTCAGCTCTGGCCTTTTGAACCAATCAGGCCAGAGCGATGAGAGAGGGGTTGGTGAGATGGAGAGGGAGAGGGAGAATGAGAATGAAAAGCCGGATTTGAGGGCTTGCAGCTAGAGGAAGTGTGTCACGGTGGAAGCATCACTGCCTGTAGAGGCAAGAGAGGACCTGCCCAAATATGGACAGACACACACACAGCCCTACCTACCTTTTGTGTTACTGAATCTGAACTATAGCCTTGAATAGGTTCCCAGGGGCGATAGCAGACATAATGCGGGGTGCTAGGTTAGCTTCAGCCTAGCGGTGGTAGGAAGCACAGAACCCTTCACCATGCACTACTCCACTGAAAGGCGGCCTATCATTCAGAACCCCCAGCACAAAACTGAGGAGAAGGCCTCCCCTCCCCTAGCCCTCTCTGCAGACACACCTGGCCCAGCGAGGTTATCTGCTGTGTTGTTTAGCTTCGAGACACGATGGCCACGCCCCTTATCTGGAAACCAGTCACCACTTACCGTCTTCCCCCCCCTCCCCCTCCCTTAGCGGGGAACTCCCCCCTGCTGGCTGTAGACTGGAGCAGCCCCCCCCCCCCCCCCCCCCCCCCCCCTGCTCCAGACCACTAAGAGCTGCCTTATTAGGAGAACACAGCGCTGCTTCTCCCCCAAACAGCGGGAGGCACAAGTAGTCCCAAGATGGAACTAATCAGGAGCAGCAGGCTGTAGGGTTTAGAACCCTCCGCCCCCCGGAGGGGGAGGGCTCTGGGTCCGGGTTTAGAACACACCACCCCCAGGAGGGGGAGGGCTCTGGGTCCGGGTTTAGAACCCACAGCCCCCAAGAGGAGGAGGGCTCTGGGTCCGGGTTTAGAACCCACAGCCCCCAGGAGGGGGAGGGCTCTGGGTCCGGGTTTAGAACCCACAGCCCCCCGGAGGGGGAGGGCTCTCGGTCCGGGTTTAGAACCCACCGCCCCCAGGAGGGGGAGGGCTCTGGTTCCGGGTTTAGAACCCACAGCCCCCCGGAGGGGGAGGGCTCTGGGTCCGGGTTTAGAACCCACCGCCCCCAGGAGGGGGAGGGCTCTGGGTCCGGGTTTAGAACCCACAGCCCCCCGGAGGGGGAGGGCTCTGGGTCCGGGTTTAGAACCCACAGCCCCCCGGAGGGGGAGGGCTCTCGGTCCGGGTTTAGAACCCACCGCCCCCAGGAGGGGGAGGGCTCTGGGTCCGGGTTTAGAACCCACAGCCCCCAGGAGGGGGAGGGCTCTGGGTCCGGGTTTAGAACCCACAGCCCCCCAGAGGGGGAGGGCTCTGGGTCCGGGTTTAGAACCCACCGCCCCCAGGAGGGGGAGGGCTCTGGGTCCGGGTTTAGAACCCACAGCCCCCCAGAGGGGGAGGGCTCTGGGTCCGGGTTTAGAACCCACCGCCCCCAGGAGGGGGAGGGCTCTGGGTCCGGGTTTAGAACCCACCGCCCCCAGGAGGGGGAGGGCTCTGGGTCCGGGGAGCTGGTCTCTGGACTAGAGGGAGGGGGGGCTGTGTTGTTTCATAGGAGGTAAGATGTCCATGTGAGATATGTACAATATAAATCTATCATTTAGCATATCAATCTGAATATTCATTAATATTTCTTATGCAGATTTATTTGAATAACTTTTATTGTTCTAATGTTTTTATTATAAATGTTGATTGTTTTAGTATCATTCCATCAATAATATTCCACCATCCAAAGTGTGTTTTTAAAGTAGCTTTTGCCTATGGTCTGCTATTAGGTGTACCATACAGTATTTAGCTACTTTGCTTGGTACATTATGTTAGGTTCATCTGTTTGTCTGGGGCTGGATGTGTGCGTTCAGGTTTTGTGGTAAACACTAAAGGGTGTTTGTGTCTGAGTGTTCTGTAGCTGCAGTAAGGGCAGCCCACTGCTAAGCTAACACGCTAACTCTCCTTGTATGACATGTATGATGGGTGAGGCGGTTCAGGGTGTGCCTTGCTCCAGGGTTGGTAGAGCTGAACTCTAGCCATACTGGGGTGGGGATGAGGAGATGATGAAATACTTGTGGGTCGTTTTGTTTTGGCCTAGTCCGCAGAAAGACTGGCTTTGTGTTGCGTACATTAACTTGTTGTGGGAAATTCTCCTCAGTGCTGCATAAAGCATTTGCAATCAGGCACACACTCGCACGCAAAAACACACACGCACAAACACACGCACAAACACACACACACCAGTGCACACACACCAGCGCACATACACCAGCGCACACACACCAGCGCACCAATACCAGTGCACACACACCAGCGCACACACATTTTTGCATTTTAAGAAAGATTATACTTCCTTTTTTAATGTGGCTTGTGATTGTCTCATACTAAAATGGTGTATTTCTTTATATTGATGTGTATCTCGTGGTAATATGTTATTCCTGTGTTAACAATGTGTAATTCTAATGTTCCTACAGATGGATTTCCGGCTACTCTGCGTGGGGGCGGTGCTGATGTTGTTTGGGGGCAGCTGGGCCCAGCAAGGTAAGGATCCATCATCTGGTCACCATAGAGATGGTGACCTTCTTATCAGCGTACATGTCACTGACCGCCTCCTGTTTTCTGGGGTTTGTTAAACACCAGAATGTTGTCCTAGCGATTAAACGTTGAGTTTCAGAATGCTGTTTCTTCATCGTCTCTCTTCTCTCTCTGCGTTGCGGCAGCATCTGTTTCTCCAGGATGTCATGATCATGTCATGCTCCTCCAAAGTCCCGAGCAATGACTTCACCGACTTCTTTTGAAACCACAGATCGTATTGAGAGTGTTTTCCACTGGGAGTGCTGTGTGTGTGTTGGTGGGTTTGGGTCTGGTGCGTTTGCGTCCGGTGTGTCTGTGGGGTTTGGGTCTGGTGTGTCTGTGGGGTTTGGGTCCTGTGTGTCTGCGGGGTTTGGGTCCTGTGTGTGTTTGTTTTGGTCTGGTGTGTCTCTGTGGGGTTTGGGTCTGGTGGGTTTGTGTCTGGGTCTAGGTCTGGTGTGTATGTTGGTTGGTCCGTTACCGGAGGCTAAGTGCCTTGTGTTGTGGCTTGTGTGTTGCAGAGGGCAGTGAATGCCTCAAGGCCAACGCCCAGTCCTGTGGAGAGTGCATCCAGGTTGCCGAGACGTGTGGCTGGTGCACCGACGAGGTAAGTCCCCTTTACCGGTCCGTACTGGCCTGTCCCCTCTTATACTGAAATATACTGGTCTGTACTGGCCTATCCCCTATTACACTTGTTTATTCTTGTCTGTACTGGCCTATCCCCTCTTATGCTGGTCTATAATAGTCTGTATTGGAATATACTGGTCTGGTATATAGTTAACCTTTTCCTCCATTATTCTATATCCAGTGCACTATGGGATGTCTAGAGCTAATGATCCAGGGTTTCCCATGACCCCATGACCCCACATCCCTTCCCATTGACACTGGTCTGAGCGGTGGGAAGAAACTCTAGAGACCTCTCTGTAGTCTCCTCCTCTCTAACTCTGTTCTACACAGTGATTCTACATCATTTAGCCCTCACTAGGGCTTAGTAGTTTAAAAATCGAGAGCTTAAGAGTCGTTTCCCGTGACCCCAGATGCATATGGGGTACCCCAGGTCAGGTCCTGAGCCCTAGGAAACTTCCTGAGCCCTAGACCGGATCCTGAGCCTCAGGTCCTGAGACCCAGGCCGGGAAATACTAAATCCCACCGTTGCTCCTCAACTATCTGTCAATCAGCCGGTGAACTGTCATGTGACTTCACTAAGTTTTAATCTTCTCACGACAGTCGTCTCCTCCTCTCCCTCCTCAGAACTTCCTGAGAGATGGCGAGTCCAAGACGGTGCGCTGTGATGACATGGGGTCCCTGAGCGCCAAGAAGTGCGTGAAGATTGAGAACCCGCGCGGGACCATCACCATCAACAAGAACAAGGATGTGACGAACCGCAAGAAGGACCAGGCGGACAAGCTGAAGCCCGAGCAGATCACCCAGATCCAGCCTCAGAAGCTCACGCTCACCCTGCGCTCCGGTGAGGCGCCTCCCAGGTTTAGACAGTACAGAGATGGGTCCTTACATAGGGGTTAGACAGTACAGAGACAGGTCCTTACATAGGGGTTAGACAGTACAGAGACGGGTCCTTACATAGGGGTTAGACAGTACAGAGACAGGTCCTTACATAGGGGTTAGACAGTACAGAGACGGGTCCTTACATAGGGGTTAGACAGTACAGAGACGGGTCCTTACATAGGGGTTAGACAGTACAGAGACAGGTCCTTACATAGGGAGTAGACAGTACAGAGACAGGTCCTTACATAGGGGTTAGACAGTACAGAGACAGGTCCTTACATAGGGAGTAGACAGTACAGAGAAGGGTCCTTACATAGGGGTTAGACAGTACAGAGACGGGTCCTTACATAGGGGTTAGACAGTACAGAGACGGGTCCTTACATAGGGGTTAGACAGTACAGAGACAGGTCCTTACATAGGGGTTAGACAGTACAGAGACGGGTCCTTACATAGGGGTTAGACAGTACAGAGACGGGTCCTTACATAGGGGTTAGACAGTACAGAGACGGGTCCTTACATAGGGGTTAGACAGTACAGAGACAGGTCCTTACATAGGGGTTAGACAGTACAGAGACAGGTCCTTACATAGGGGTTAGACAGTACAGAGACAGGTCCTTACATAGGGGTTAGACAGTACAGAGACGGGTCCTTACATAGGGGTTAGACAGTACAGAGACGGGTCCTTACATAGGGGTTAGACAGTACAGAGACGGGTCCTTACATAGGGGTTAGACAGTACAGAGACGGGTCCTTATATAGGGGTTAGACAGTACAGAGACGGGTCCTTACATAGGGGTTAGACAGTACAGAGACACAAACTTACATAGGGGTTAGACAGTACAGAGACAGGTCCTTACATAGGGAGTAGACAGTACAGAGACAGGTCATTAAGGAGCAGGTAGGGGTTAGACAGTACAGAGACAGGTCCTTACATAGGGGTTAGACAGTACAGAGACAGGTCCTTACATAGGGAGTAGACAGTACAGAGACAGGTCATTAAGGAGCAGGTAGGGGTTAGACAGTACAGAGACAGGTCATTAAGGAGCAGGTAGGGGTTAGACAGTACAGAGACAGGTCCTTACATAGGGGTTAGACAGTACAGAGACGGGTCATTAAGGAGCAGGTAGGGGTTAGGCAGTACAGAGAGAGGTCCATACATAGGGGTTAGACAGTACAGAGATGGTCTGTACGTAGGGGTTAAACGGTACAGAGACAGGTCATTAAAGGGGACATATCATACCACCAGGTGTGAGTGTGATTAGCCATTACAAACCGTTTTCAAAATGTGCAGCATTGTGACGTCACAGGTGGGCGTGTCCATCTAGATGTGTGACGGATAGATGGACACGCCAACCTGTGATGTCACAATGCTGCACATTTTCAAACCTGCTTGTAATGGCTAATCACACTCACACCTGGTGGTATGAGATGTCCCCTTTAAGAAGCAGGTAGGGGTTATACAGTCAAGGTCTGATTATGTTCACGCAACGCAAGGGGGTTACGGACCCCTTGCGTCCTTGCGGACCACTTACGTCCTTGCGGACCCTCCTTGCGTCCACCGCAAGGGCCTGACATGCGCCTCCCAGAAATTGTAACCTTCCGTCGAGGCGACACAGAAGCAAGGGCTGTGATTGGTCCGCTTACTATAACCCGACGCAGAACCATAAAGGTTTGCGACTGCGTCGCAGCGTCTGCGTCGCAGCGTCTGCGTCGCAGCGTCTGCATGGTCATTGCGTGGCGTGAATCTGGAACCATAATCAGCCCTTTAGTGTGTTATTTGAGCCCCTTCCTCAACTCTTTGTCCTTCCCTCTCCGTCCACCAGGGGAGCCCCAGACCTTCAACCTCAAGTTCAAGCGTGCGGAGGACTACCCCATCGACCTGTACTACCTGATGGACCTGTCCTTCTCCATGAAGGACGATCTGGAGAACGTCAAGAACCTGGGCACCGACCTTATGAAGGAGATGCAGAAGATCACCTCCGACTTCAGGATCGGTATGGAGATATCCCACTGGAACGATTAACCTCCACCTCCTCCCTCTAACCTCCACCTCCTCCTCCACTACCTCCTCTCCAACCTCCTCTCTCTTTAACCTCTCTAACCTCCACCACCTCCTCTCTCTCACACCTCCTCCTCCACCACCTCCTCTCTCTCACCACCTCCTCCTCCACCACCTCCTCTCTCTCACCACCTCCTCCTCCACCACCTCCTCTCTAACCTCCTCTCTCTCACCACCACCTCCTCTCTAACCTCCACCTCCTCTCTAACCTCCTCTGTCTTTAACCTCCTCCACCTCCTCTCTAACCTCCTCTCTCTCACCACCACCTCCTCTCTAACCTCCACCTCCTCTCTAACCTCCTCTCTCTTTAACCTCCTCCACCTCCTCTCTAACCTCCACCTCCTCTCTCTTTAACCTTCTCCACCTCCTCCTTGACCTCCACAACCTCTCTCTCACCACCTCCTCTCTAACCTCCATCTCCTCTCTCTGACCTCCACCTCCTCCTCCTTTGCCTGCAGGCTTCGGCTCCTTTGTGGAGAAGACGGTGATGCCCTACATCAGCACCACCCCGGCCCGCCTCGCCAATCCGTGCACCAGCAACTACAACTGCACCAGCCCTTTCAGCTACAAGAACGTCCTGAGCCTCACGGACCGCGGGCACCAGTTCAACCAGCTGGTCAGCCAGCAGCAGATCTCCGGCAACCTGGACTCCCCCGAGGGGGGCTTCGACGCCATCATGCAGGTGGCCGTCTGTGAGGTGAGGAGGAAGAGGGGGGAGAGGGGAGGGAGGCTTCGATGCCATCAGTACAGGGTTAGACAGTCCCTAGCTCCTCCAGGAGAAGGTCTTACAGTACAGGGTTAGACAGTCTCTAGCTCCTCCAGGAGAAGGTCTTACAGTACAGGGTTAGACAGTCCCTAGCTCCTCCAGGAGAAGGTCTTACAGTACAGGGTTAGACAGTCCCTAGCTCCTCCAGGAGAAGGTCTTACAGTACAAGGTTAGACAGTCTTTTCCCCTGACCACCGGTCTGTCCTCAGGAGAAGATCGGCTGGAGAAACGTGACCCGTCTGCTGGTGTTCTCCACCGACGCCGGCTTCCACTTCGCCGGAGACGGCAAGCTGGGCGGCATCGTGCTACCCAACGACGGCAGGTGTCACCTGGAGAACAACATGTACACCATGAGCCACTACTACGTGAGTTCATTCAATACAACATGTACACCATGAGCCACTACTACGTGAGTTCATTCAATACAACATGTACACCATGAGCCACTACTACGTGAGTTCAGTCAATACAACATGTACACCATGAGCCACTACTACGTGAGTTCACACAACATGTACACCATGAGCCACTACTACGTGAGTTCGGTCAACACGCAGCTACACCATGAGCCACGATGCTCTGAGCATACGGGGGTTTATTAATGTAGCGCTCCTCCAGACTGTGTAGCCCATAGAGGCCGTCGCCAGAGTTACGACCTCTTCTCCATAACTGTTAAGCCACAATTCATAGTGACGGACGGCCTGCTACATCTCTCCTGCTGTGGTTCATTCCTGATGGACGAGTTTCGGAGGCGGTTCATATATGTTAACAACGCATCGTCTTCAATTATAAAGGTCACCAGATGTCGTCAGTCAATCATTGGCTTTTGGCGTAATGCACTCAGAACCCCACTCAGAACCATTAGCACCAGCATGGATCCCACTGGCTCCACTGGTCCTCTGGTGGCTGTGGGCACTAGAAGCAGAGCAGGACCCTGAGTTAGTATACCAGGTCTTCCTGGTCTGGACCTTGTCTGAGGCCGTGTCCGGGGGCTCACCTCTGTCTCCCCTCAGGACTACCCCTCCATCGCCCACCTGGTGCAGAAGCTCAGCGACCACAACATCCAGACCATCTTCGCCGTTACCGAAGAGTTCCAGCCCGTCTACAAGGTCCGTTCAATCAACCTTTATCGACACCGCTGCGTCTCAGTAACACTGTGAAGACAGACCGCAGGACAGACTTAGACGCTACTAGATTTTACAGGCCCACACCATATTAGTGATTGTTGTTTTAGTGGTAATGCATCAAAGGATACTTGATGTACTTATTGAATGTTGTATGTCCTGGCACTTAAAAACAGTACTGTAGCATCTAATCCTAGCTATCTTTAGTACTTGGCATTGTGTAGCATCTTATCCTAGCTATCTTTAGTACTGAGCATTGTTTAGCATCTTGTTGTGTATCTCTGTTGTGTACAGGGAATGGGTTAACCTAGTGATTGTTAGTGCTTGGCACTTGGTTCTATGAACATTCTTACTGTACCGACAGCGATATATATATTTTTTCTATTTCTTCTGACATTTGTAGTTATTGTAAGTCACTTTGGATAAAAGCGTCTGGCAAATGCCCTAAATGTAAATGCTGTCCATAGGTTTAGGAGTGATTAATGTTTGAATGTGTGTCTAATGTGTGTTTGTGTTCCAGGAGCTGAAGAATCTGATTCCTAAGTCAGCCGTGGGGACTCTGTCCTCCAACTCCTCCAACGTCATCAAGCTCATCATTGACGCCTACAACGTGAGTTACTACATTACTACTGCCTAGTTAATACAGTACTACTGCCTAGTTACTGCAATACTACCACTAGGGTTACTCAGTACTACAGTACATCAATAACAACATAAGTTACTACAGTACTACTGCCTAGTTAATACAGTACTACTGCCTAGTTACTGCAATACTACCACTAGGGTTACTCAGTACTACAGTACATCAATAACAACATAAGTTACTACAGTACTACTGCCTAGTTCCTACAGTACTACTGCCTAGTTACTGCAATACTACCACTAGGATTACTCAGTACTACAGTACATCAATAACAACATAAGTTACTACAGTACTACTGCCTAGTTCATACAGTACTACTGCCTAGTTACTGCAATACTACCATTAGGATTACTCAGTACTACAGTACATAAATAACAACATAAGTTACTACAGTACTACTGCCTAGTTACTGCAATACTACCACTAGGGTTACTCAGTACTACAGTACTACCACTAGGGTTACGATACTACCACTAGGGTTACTCAGTACTACAGTACATCAATAACAACATAAGTTACTACAGTACTACTGCCTAGTTAATACAGTACTACTGCCTAGTTACTGCAATACTACCACTAGGGTTACTCAGTACTACAGTACATCAATAACAACATAAGTTACTACAGTACTACTGCCTAGTTCATACAGTACTACTGCCTAGTTACTGCAATACTACCACTAGGATTACTCAGTACTACAGTACATAAATAACAACATAAGTTACTACAGTACTACTGCCTAGTTACTGCAATACTACCACTAGGGTTACTCAGTACTACAGTACTACCACTAGGGTTACGATACTACCACTAGGGTTACTCAGTACTACAGTATATCACCTACAACATAAGTTACTCTACAGTACTTCTACCTAGTCAAGTTACTAAGTACTACCTAGTTACTAAATACTACAAAACTATAGTACTACTGCTAGGGTACTGAATACTGAAAATGCATACGAGTTACGACACAAGGGACAATGATATGTCCTACAAACCCTCAGTACACATCCTCTCAGGACCACCTCAAAACAGAGAACCAATCAAGGTTACTAAAGATTACCTCTGTCTCTCTGTGTCTCTCTGTCTATCTGTCTTTCTGTCTCCCTCTGTCCGCCCCTCTCCCCCTCTCCCCTCCCTCCCCCAGTCGCTGTCCTCGGAGGTGATCCTGGAGAACAGTCGTGTCCCAGAGGGCGTGTCCATCAGCTACAAGTCCGTCTGTAAGAACGGCGTGACGGGGACCGGCGAGGGCGGAAGGAAGTGCTCAAACATCTCCATCGGAGACGAGGTACGAGCTACACCACCCGACGAACTACACCAAGATACCACACCCGACAAACTACACTTAGATACACCACCCGACAAACCACACTCAGATACCCCACCCGACAGACTACACCCAGGTACACCACTTAACCAACTTCACCCAGATACACCACCTGACAAACTACACCCTATACCCTATACTCCCCCCCCCCCCCCCCAGGTCTCGTTCCAGATCTCGGTGGAATCCACAAAGTGCCCGTCCCGCAGCTCGGAGACCATCAAGATTAAGCCGCTGGGTTTCACCGAGGAGGTGGAGGTGGTGCTCAGCTTCATCTGCGAGTGCGAGTGCTCCAAGGCCGGAGTCCCCAACAGCAAGGACTGCCACAAAGGCAACGGCACCCTGGAGTGTGGAGCCTGCAAGTACGTCGGGTGGTACCCTGAGCTAGCGGCTAGCACGCTGCTAGCCTATGCACTGCTATCATCCACCTGTATTGTAGCAGTGCGTTTAAACGCAAGCATCCTAAACGAGTTTCCCCCCCCGCCCCGCTGCAGGTGTAATGCAGGGCGTATCGGCGGAAAGTGCGAGTGCAGCAAGGACGAGCTTCGCACGGAGGACCTGGACGCCAACTGCCGCAAGGACAACGGGACGGACATCTGCTCCAACAACGGGGAGTGTGTGTGTGGGACCTGCGAGTGCAAGACGCGGGAGAACCCCGCCGAGATCTACAGCGGGAAACACTGCGAGTGCGACAACTTCAACTGCGACCGCTCCACCAACAAGCTCTGCGGAGGTGAGGACAGTGCGGGTGGAGTCAATGTTATGGGCGGAGATACGTGGGTGGATACAGATAGCTGGATGAATGGAGGTGGATGGCTGGGTAAATCTGGGTGGATCGACGAATGTGTGATTAACGTTGTCGTGCTAACGCTCGTGCTAACCCTCCCCCAGGCCACGGTCACTGTGAGTGCCGGGTGTGCGTGTGCGAGGCCAACTACACGGGCAGCGCGTGTGACTGCTCCCTGGACACCTCCACCTGCCTGGCCAAGAACGGGCAGATCTGCAACGGCCGCGGCACCTGTGAGTGCGGCGCGTGCAAGTGCACCAACCCCAAGTTCCAGGGCTCCACCTGCGAGATCTGCCCCACCTGCCCGGGCGTATGCGCCGAACACAAGTAAGTCTGATGGTACGCTAGTGGTAGCTACATGCTAGTGGCAGCGGCACGCTAGTGGCATCGGCAATACCAAGAAGATGGGTTATACCTTTAAGTACAGAACTAAGACTATGAGAGTAAAGTTTAAAGCTGTGAGGTAAATAGTGCTTGTTAATAGTTAATGGTACCATTATTGCAGGGACATGCTAGTGGTAGCGACACGTAGTAGCTACATTCTAATGCTGTCTACATGCTAGTAGTAGTGATCTGCGGCTAGTTGTAGCTACATGCTAGCAGTAGTGACATTATAATGGTATCTACAATCTAGGAGTAGTAATTCGCTAGTTGCAGCTACATGCTAGGAGTAGCAACTTGCTATAACATGCTATACGTCCTGTAGCCTACGTTGTATACACCGTCACCATGGTAACCCCCCCCCCCCCCCTCCCCCCCCGACAGGGACTGTGTGCAGTGCCGGGCGTTTGGTGGCGAAGGGGACAAGCATGCGTGCGAGCAGAACTGCGGCTACCTGACGCTGATGAAGGTGCCGCGGCGCGACGACCTGCCTCAGCCCACAGACCAGAGCTTCCCGCTCACACACTGCAAGGAGCGCGACGCCAACGACTGCTGGTTCTACTACACCTTCGCCGTGCGCAACGACACGCCCGAGGCCTACGTGGTGGAGGAGCTGGGTAGGTGGCCTTCGGCTGTGATTGGACGGCTCTGCGCGCAAGGGCGTGGCCAGGGGGCATAGGGTGGCACTTAGCCACGCCCTCAAAGCAAACGGGCCAAGGTCAACACAGACCAAGACATGTCATCAGTATCTACTTTTAGCACCTCACAACTACTAGCATGTTACTACTGTTACTACTAGCCTGGACATGCCCCCTGTCCACAGGAAGTCTGGTGGTTGGGGAGTAGACTAGTTTGGACACGCCCCCTGTCCACAGGAAGTAGACTAGCCTGGACACGCCCCCTGTCCACGGGAAGTCTGGTGGTTGGGGAGTAGACTAGTTTGGACACGCCCCCTGTCCACAGGAAGTAGACTAGACTGGACACGCCCCCTGTCCACGGGAAGTCTGGTGGTTGGGGAGAAGACTAGTTTGGACACGCCCCCTGTCCACAGGAAGTAGACTAGCCTGGACACGCTCCCTGTCCACGGGAAGTCTTTGTGGTGAAAGGTTCAGGAGGGAATTGAACCAAACAATGTTTATGAACTTTAATAAACATGATATAATGGGGATAACTTTGGTGTTGTCCTCGGGAAACTCCCCCCCCACAGAGTGTCCGGCCGGCCCTGACATCATCCCCATCGTGGTGGGCGTGGTCGCAGGCATTGTCCTGATTGGCTTAGCCCTGCTGCTCATCTGGAAGCTGCTCATGATCATCCACGACCGCCGCGAGTTCGCCAAGTTCGAGAAGGAGAAGATGAACGCCAAGTGGGACACGGTGAGTGCTGCGGCCTCACGTCGCCCCCGGCAACCAAGGCTAGGCTACGCTAACCAGGGCTAATGGTAGCCAAGGGTGTGTTTCCTGTGAGGAATAAGGGAAGTTCAAACTCAACACCAAGAGCATCGCTTATCTCGGCTCAAGTTAGCTTAGGGAAGATTGGTCAGTTAAGCTTAGTAAGGTTATCTTAGTTGGGTTAGCTAAATTGGGTTAGCTAAATTGGGTTAGTTAGGCTCGCTAGGCTAGATTAGATTAGATTAGAATTTTGTGTGGTTGATTAACTCCTGCCAACAGGGGAGCTTATGTTCAGCGCTCTGCTCTCACTGCTGCCACCTAGCTGGTCACACTGCAGTACTGCACGCCCATAAAAGGCAATAACAGAGAGGGGGAAGGACCTTCCAATGCAGTGGTGGAGAGAAACCAGCGGATTAACTCAGAGGGCCGTGAATAAAGCTTTTGTGGGTTTGGAAAGAAGGGAGTGAAGAAGAGGCCAACTGACATCACTCGAGACGGATATGAGCAGCGATCAACAGAAGTTTAGCTGCTTCTTAACCTTGACGGGGGCAGTTGGACCAGTGAGGAGAAAATGGCCACCGCTGGTTGACAGTTTCAGTTTGAACCGTTGATCAAACTCAACATGATCCTAGGAACAACTAATCACCGATAAAGATATCAGCAAACAATAGTTGTGGGGGTTGTGTGTGTGCTGTGATTGAGAGTGTGTGTGTGTCTGTGTGTGTGTGTGTGGGGGGGGAGGGGGGGCGGGATTAATCCTAGACAACGCTAGGTGTCTCAGACATGTGTTCTAAACAAGGCCCCAGCGTCCTTCAGAACCAAACCGCCGCCGGCCAGATCACCTCAGGGGAAGGAGAACAATTCAGTCTGTCTCAGCTACAGGCCTCTTCATCCACCTGGTGGCCATCTTGTCTCCAAGCTCTAGCGGGCTAGGGGCTAGAGTTAAGAGCCAAGACGGACACTAGGGGATTGAGGCACATACAGAGCCATGAGAGATGAAGCCATTATTACTGTACAACAAAATATCATTACCCTTTTCTGGCTGGGAAATTTCAGTTCTGGAAATGTTTGCGACCCTAACCCGTAGTCATGGGTTAGTGGCCCCCTGGCTACGAGGTCTGCTGCCATACACGGGGCCATGACCCTCCAGAATGGCTGATGTACCATTGAATATCTATCGTTATTAAGTGAGAAGTCTCCTGTTCCCCGTGTCTGTTCTAGACCTACAGGCTGGGAGGACTGGGTAAAACCATCGTTGTACTTACTGTAGTGATGTAGGACTCACATCTCTCTCTCTTGCTCTCTCTCTCTCCCTCTCCTCTCTCTCTCTCTCTCTCTCTCTCTCTCTCTCTCTCTCTCTCTCTCTCTCTCTCTCTCTCTCTCTCTCTCTCTCAGGGCGAGAACCCCATTTACAAGAGCGCCGTGACAACCGTGGTCAATCCAAAGTACGAGGGCAAGTGATGGGCCGGTCCTGCCGTTATGACGACACTGTATGCAAATGAGCGTGTTTGTGAGGGGGGGTATGGAGGTGGGGGCAAGCTTTTAAAATAGTTTTTATGTCACTGTTGTTTTGCCACTATTACATTTTACTAATGTGTCTTATCCTATGCATCGCTTGGAAATGTGTACAGTCTGTATAATATGTTTCTTTTCTTTTTTTAATTGATTTCGTTCCCTGTGGAACTTGAGCGTTCTCCCCAGGACCAGTAAGTCCTCATCGAACCATCACTTAACCCGACGGCACGATAACATTGTACAGAGTCTTCATAGCATGTTACGGTTCTTAATTCTGGTGACATGTAATTCTACCAAGTAGCCGTGGCAGGTTATCTTACCATGTCGTCACGCAATGTTATCGTACGTTTCCGATCGCGGCGCGGCCAAACTTCTCCAGGTGTCGGTCAAAGGCCTCGCCCAGATCGCCCGTCTACACGTCCATGGTTCCATGGTGCCGCGGTTAAATCCGACAAAACAAAACCGAATCGTCGACTGGATCAGCCCCCTGAGATGATTCTATGTCGGTACTGAGCTCACCATGACGACGCCTCGTTATCGGAGAGGTCCACTCGAAACGCAGCAATGTAGCACGGGGGCGAGGCGGTCAGTCGGGGTGCGCCGTCTAAAGCCATAATCAAGCGGACATGGTTCATGTTAGAAGTGTCTACATTAAAGGTGTGTTTCTTAGCGACAGCCTCCTTCCAAACAATCAGTTGGTCACGCGGCGTTCTGGGGGGCGGCAGGCCGTGGCCCGGGGTGGGGGGGGGGGGCCGTGTTACTGTCTAGCTCTGGGTTTTCCTTGTTTAATTTAAAAAGACAACTCAGGTCCCTGATTCTTCACAGCAATGCCAAATGATACACAATCACACGAAATCACGAGAAATCAGCCTCATCGTCAGATGTTTGGAGAATGTTTTTGCGTGCAGGTGCTGACTGCGTGGAGGTCTCCAGCCTCGGCCTCTCAGCTTGATTTATCTTTTTATGTTTGTTTAAAATGTGATCCATGTTATTCTCTGGTGCCTAGATCAAATGTTCTTTTTTTTTTAATCTAAAGTGGGGATCCCATTTCAAAAACCCTTTTTAAAGATCAGTGTTGAGAGGGCAGTCTCCGTTAGTAAACTAGAATATCCAAGTACAAAATATCAGACTTTTTAAGTGCCTTTTTATAACTCATTCATATTTGCAATTTTTTTTCTGATATTTATTAAATAAAGACCCAAAACGATTGACCCACAAACGAACATTGAGAGTTGTGTCGTTATTTTTGTGTGTGTTAATAAATGATTATATTGTATGGTGCTGTTCACAGGATGAGGTCTGTAGTTCAACTCCCCATCTTCCTAAATGTTTTACTAGTGATATCCAAGTACTTTCTGTATTTTATTCCAGGTTTTGTACTTTGTTCTGTCGTTATGTATTACTATTATAGGGACTGGGGAGATTAAAAGTTCTCTCAATGTAAGTAGAATACATTTATGAAAGTATTAAATCAGTAGCCTGTTTTTCAGTTATTTAAACTTAACGGGATTCATGAAATATTATGGTAAAAGTATTCTTCTTGGACTGGCACCGGATTTGTAAACGGAAAGCTACATTTTAATTTCAAACCAAACCTAGAGCATATTGTAATAAAGTACTAATGCATCAATAACCCCCAGCCAATCACAACGTGCCCTTCCTCCTAGACCATGACGTCACACCGCGCGGCTTCTCCACAGGTGATTGGTGCCCGGCGCCTTCCAATCACAATCCGTCCTTCACAGCAAAGTTGTTAACCCCCAACAGTAGCACTTTGCTTTCCACCTCTCTAGTTTCAGCTGCTCGGCTACTAGAAACTAACATTTAGAGACCAACCGGCGGGATTAAAGATGATATCGACGGTGATTATCGATCGGACGGAGATGATCGATCAGACCGAGTTGGGATTGAGCGGAAGGACTAACACCCATGTCGGCTCGCACTGCCTGCGTCGTGGGTCCGTTTCCCCGGCGTATTTACCCGTGACCTGCGCTACATGTCCCCGGTCCTGGTCCCGGGTGGGACCCCGGCCGCCCGGGGATGAATGCCCGGCCTGGTGAGTCTTCATCCCGGGGTAGGGGGCCGAGCGGCCGCTCCGGGAGGGCCGCTCCGTGATGGGGCTTCTGGCGTCAAATGATTTCAGACACGCAATCAAATTCCTGGCTGGCTGGTAAACTGGCTGCTGTGGTTCATATTCCGTGGATAAGAGCTCTAAAACTATCTACTTAACCCGGGTTAACCAACCAGCTGGTCCTGACGGCATCAGGTCGGATCGTGTTTAGTTTGGTGAAAGGAGGAGAGGTCGGGACTAATGCTGTCTGTCCACCATATCTCCAACAGTAGGCTGGAGTTTTTCTGGGGAGCAGACGGGCTCTAATGGGGTCGATGTCTCCTAACTATGAAACTTGTCGTACAGGGGCTTGATGCGGAGTGTTTGGAGAGTTTAGTAGCAGCGATGGTCGGTGATCTTGTGTTATAAAGACTAATGATTTGATCATGGCTTATAATTGAGTGGTCAAACAGCGCCTCCCTGCCGTGTGGCGGACGGTGGGACTGCATGGCCCTGCACCCAGCCTCCTCCCCTTCTTAACCCCCAAACTGCGTTTAATAACCCCAAAACCTTTCAGAAAGTTATGTTGCACGTTGAAGAGGTAGTGGAACTATTGTTCGGCGGCGACAACCGATGTCTTGGTTAAATAAATGATTAGTAGGTCGTAGACACGACATAACCTTGACTATTCGGATAGGTTCTGCTTTATCCTGCTCTGAGGGTCCATGTGTCTCCTCTCCTGAGGACCTCCTGAGGAACTTTCTGAGCCTCTGTCATTTCCGCTGGGTTGGTTACGAGATGAAGGGCGATTCAACTATGAGCTTAACCTTCTGGCGTCGTGAGACTGTGAGCGATGTCAACCCATACCCACCCACCGTCACACACCATCACTCCTAAACACCACCTCGTTCTGGTCTCTACCGTACAGGCTCCGGTAGAGACCAGAACGAGACTTGGTGTTTCGGGTCTGCTGTCGGAGAATGTGCATCTAGGTTGAAAAAGTCTCCAGCACTTTCAAAGCAGGCAGAATGTGGAATAATGCGCTGGACGAGCTCATGTTGATGATTATATTATTATTATAATAGTTGTGTGTGGTCATTAGTATTACTCCTCCGTGCGGTCATTATTATTACTCCTCCGTGCTCATAGTTACGTTACTGCCGCTTTTGAATCCAAACCTCGTCTTAATTGAAATAGGAATATCCCTGGTTTGGATTTGTTTATAAACGGTCTCCCTAAATCCTCAAGGAGACGTTACAGTATTCACGACGACTGGTTTTCAGTTGAAAACCTACGTCGGAGGTGAGAACATGGGTTAAGCCAGCAGGGGGCGCCCGTATTCTGACGCAGAGCTGTCACTGGTCTGATCTGAGCTGTCACTGGTCTGATCTCTGATCTGTCACACTGGTCTACCGTCACTGGTCTACTCTGATCTGAGCTGAAATTATTCATTCCTATTCATTCCTTTCCTGAAAAGTCAGATAAATTGACTCACTAATTATAATGCCATTATGGCAACTACCTCTGTCCTAGTTTTGGGTCATATAGTAATTTAGATGGCAAGTGAATACATCTCAAATTTAATCATTCAAAAAATGTAAACAATAATTTAATTTCTAATGAAAATGTATTACAGTTCTAGTTTTGAAGTTCTAGGTCCGTTGATATATTTGAAGCAGGGCAATGAAGTTCAAACTTTAACACGTTTATTTAAAAATATATTTGTATTAAATATAATAATATTTTAAATATTATTATAAATTGGTAATCAAACTAATTTACAAATTCCAACCTTTTGATATAATGCAGTACAACGTCATTATCACATTTGAATGGACTGCGTTATTCAAACTCTTAATTATATAGGCCTACATCATATTGAATGTAATTGAATAATTTAACGTCATGGCCCTCGATAGAGGATCTGAAATGAAATCATAATTCAGTTATTAATGCTTTTTTTTAAGGACGTAATGAAAATGACGATTGAGTTATTGTAAATTGTCAATCATTATAAAACAATTAAACATTTCAGCGATGCGCATTTTTATTATAATTTTGTTCTCCGGATTCGTTATTTTAATTATTCATTCTGAATAACAACGCTCCTGAATACACTCAGTGTTCCATATCTTTAAAAAAAAATCTAAATCTAAATTTTCATTGTGTATTATTTGTGCGTGTGTGTGTGTGTGTGTGTGTGTAAAGCAAAAAGCCCCCCCCCCCCCTCCCCCAACAGCAGCGCCGCGAACGCGCAAGCGCTCGGGAGCGCGTGGGAATGGTCGGCGGGTGAACGGGGGGCTGGACCGGCTGGACCGCTCCGAGACAACCGGAGCAAAAGACTTTTAAATGTCCGCCATGTTGTCCATGGCGTACTGAACCAGTGGTGAGGGAGCGGAGCGCCGGGAAACACGAGTCCGACAGCGAGCCACCAACAGCCGGGCCTTCCCCCGGCTTCCCGTTCGGCGACGCCCTAAACACGGCTACAGCCCGTCGATCCTCTTTAGACCTGAGAATAATAAGCGCCACAGAGTCCTCCATGACAGCTCCGCCCTGCGCCGCGGTCAACGCTCGGAGCTCCGGTACATTCGCACCGCGACTCGCGCTGTG
Source organism: Pollachius pollachius (assembly GCF_949987615.1). Lineage (NCBI taxonomy): Eukaryota > Metazoa > Chordata > Actinopteri > Gadiformes > Gadidae > Pollachius > Pollachius pollachius. Next base: position 9,927,512 of record NC_136947.1, on the reverse strand, counting down.
AGAATATGAGCAAACTGTCGTTCCGCGCCCGGGCGCTGGACGCGTCCAAGCCGCTCCCCGTCTTCCGCTGCGAGGACCTGCCCGACCTGCACGAATACGCGTCCATTAACCGGGCAGTGCCGCAGATGCCAACGGGGATGGAAAAAGAAGAGGAATCGGTATGCTTTTATCGTTCAAAAAAGCTATGAAAAATAAACGTTTTTGCATATTCTTTTCGACATCAGGGGTGTCCCTCTCTTTTTCTGCGCAAGCTTTCACAAAATGGCTGCCGGTTTTTTCCCCACCAGAAACACGACGAATTCTGCGTGTAAAACGCATCAATATATAGGTTTGACAAACGGTCTGGCAGGGTATGCGTGTGTTTATTCCCGTTTGAGTGTAATATATAGGTATGGGTCGGTTGTGTTTGGATGGGACCGGTTTGGGAGTACAAAGGAATCACGTGATTCTAGCGCTTCGGACATTTTGTGTGCGGGGATGGGCGCCGTGTGGGCGTCATGGCGGCGGGCCGGGGACGGGGGCGCTGGCGGGTCCTCATGACATGTGGCCGAGCAGCCGGAGAGATGTCAACACAGGCCGGCTGACAGGCAGGGACACCCCAGCTGACAGGCAGGGATACCCGCTACCTGGTAGCTGTCACTTATGACACACATGCTGGTGCTGAAGGCTGTTGTTTGAGCGCCCTACTTAACCTGGTGATAAACCTACCGGAAAAAGTAATATTAAATATTTAATTATGGATTCGATATTAAATACTGTTTGCGAATAGGGTTGTCCTGCATTGTGGGTTTTTGGGGGTGGTTTTTCATGATTAAGCGTCCTAGTTTGGCTTTTGTTTATTGTGTTCACCCGTAGCTCAAGGTTTGTGTGTCCGGAGGAAAATTAATAATGTTAAAATGACAGGTAGGCTGTCGATCATCAACCAATCGCTCTTGTTGATTGTCAGAATATATAGTCTGACTCAAAGGAGTGGCAACGTATAATAAAAAAGGCCCGGGAGCTTTTTATAGCTGTATTGTTATTCTGCATGCACTTGTTAATTGTATGTCCAATGACACCCTTTGAAGTTGTAGAATAAATAACTACAACCACGGAATTAATATCTGTATTCATAGTTCCTTGTTATGGGTCACAGTTTAGACTGTCTGTCTATTCAACTAATTACCTCTCTCAGTAGCTTGGTAGCATACTGTAGCTATGCCCTAAGATATTATTATTACATTATCTGCCTATTAACAAAGAAATATTAATACTGCATGAGTAGAAGTAACTTCATTTAAGTGGACTTTAAGTTCACACCTGGGACAAATGTGTCTAAATCATAATAAATTGCAGATAACGTACACAACCAGCCAAATGCTGTTCCAAAAAGAATCTGCTCATAAGAATTCCACACCTCATAACGTGCGGTGGAGATGAAAGTGTGTCAACGTGACACCGTGACAGTAACTGCTCAGAGCCGCTGTAGTACAGCTCTACTACGGAGGTCCCTGGAGGCTAACGGTTCAGTGGGTCAGATGGCACAGCAGGTTGGCAGCACGTGCCACTCCATAGGGGCCCTACGGCCGGAAGGGAGGGAGGCTTTGAAGTCTGCTCTCCCAGCAGGAGGGATGTGTTGCATAACAGTCCATCCTGATACCGTGCAGGAGCAGCCCGGCTGTATGTTGCAAGAGAAACGTGCAGGTGGAAAATGCATTAAATACGGAGGGCAACGTTTGGTGCATTCTGTTCTATGAAGGCTAGTTTGTGTCAGGTGGTAGCAAGGAGGGTGGTGGATGTCCGTATTACACTGCCTAGCCTTTGCGGTGTGAGGGTTCAGCTGGCATTATGTTGATTGGAATCTAAATGCTAGCCTGTCCCAAGTTTTGACTCCGCTCCAGTTATCTCCTACACTGGTCATTAGTTTGCTGGGTTGAACAGCCAATGAATCAGTCTGGTGCAGCCTGGAGTATTGATCTCCAGTTTGGTGCTGACAGATAATCAATTGATTGGAAACAATTCAAAGTGCATTATGTGACGTATGAATGAACGAATGAATGGCATCCATCGACGAGTACTACTGAGTGAATCATGTGGGGTACAGAACCCCACTGCAAAAACAACAAGAAACTCACTACAGAACCCCACTGCAAAAACAACAAGAAACTCACTACAGAACCCCACTGCATATCAGTCAGACCCTCACTGCATAAACAACCAGAACATCAATGCAAAAACAACCAGAAATTCACTGAACAAAACTCTTATTACATTGAGATCAACAAAGAACTTTTGGTGAATGCTGGTTTCTTCTATATCCCACATCAACCTTGTGTTTCTCCAGTCACGCTGTGTTGTGATATGAAAAAGCAATGGAATGTGTCACTAAATCATCTGCATCAGAAATATCCTGGAAAGGGTAATTGTAGTCCATGTGGCCAGAGCCACGTCAGCCAGAGCCTCTGTGTAGTCTTTGGTCGCACTGTGTTTCCCCAGATGGTTCCTCAAATCCCTGTCGCGTGCGGTTATGTTATTGACTTGTCTGTTGTTGTAGGCCTGTCTGCAGCCTCAGCATCAGACCGGGTTTCCTGTCTGGTTTGTCGTTTGTTTCTTGGACCAGGGGCTGAGCCTGGTTGTGTCACAAACCAGGGGACGGTCCCTGTTTTGTTGGATTAGGTAGTGTGTGTGTGTGTGGACCAGGGCATTGTGTGTTTACATCTGGTTCTGGGCGGTGCATGAGCCCATACACGCCTCTATTGCTGTGGTCTCGCCTCCTGCTGTGTGACCTCACCGAGGTGGAATTTAGGTCATGTGACCTGTCTGAAGTGTGTCGGCAGCATCTGATTGGTTCCTTCAGCAGTGGGTCCTCTATTGACCCGAGGTGATTTGTATTGCAGACTAATGTTTTTTCCTGCACTGTGGTAGATTGTGTTTCGGCTGCATGGATGGAGGAATGGACTGGGAGACCTATGTCACTAGTGAAACATCTGGCTGCTGCTTATTCTGCTTGTTTACATGCACTTAGTATCTGAATTGTGTTCTTTTAAACTGTGCGTAACATAGCTTTATATGTTATAGCTTGAATGTTTGCTTTGATGTTTATTTGGCTTTAAATGTGGGTCAATGATCATTCAACCTATTGACACATTTAAAAGGTGAGCAATGTATTAATATACGTATTTACAGAACATCACTTACATTCAGTTGTGATATGGTATATGCAGCGATAATTCTAAGCTAGGCTTCACCTTCCAGCCTCTATTAGTGTGTTTGACGTTGCTTATTTGCTTGGTCAGTCTGCAAACCTGTCAAAGCCGGTAATGCAACCTGTTTTGTTTAAATTCAACAATATAAACTTGCACATGCTCCAAAATGTACACACTTTCGTTCACACAGGGTACTTTTTTACTCTGGTGATGGAAATGGTTTCAGTGTGGAGTCTTGTCTCCATTACAGAGGGTCTGTAAGGAATCTGGGAGATGGGGCCCAGGCCGGCGTGCTATTGTTTGCTAGTGAAGTGATTAATCTGGAACGGAAATATGACTGTTATGCAAGAGCATGTGAATGTTTAGGGGAAGGCACGGGGAGCGCTGTGTCTGTGTGTAAAGGAGGGTTTATTAGGATTGGCTGGCCAAGCTTTAAGATCACTGGGAATTGAGAGCTTGACTTTATATGTATATAACCTGGATAGTTGGCCCATATCCCCAGTCATATTATGCATCTAGTCCACAAAGCACAGATCTAACCCTGGTTACAATGACAGCCACTTTTGTTTCAAGGGTTTTGTGATGGTTTCATGTCCTAGTGGACACTGTAGCCTAAACCCACTGCTGTTTGCTAGTTCACCAGGACTTTGGAGTTACAAAATTAGAGATAAGTTTCAATAATAAGCCTGATTGTGACCTCTGTACGATTTTGGGTTTGCTTGGCTATATTATCATTGCAACTCCACCCTAGCATATTGGAATAGCAACGCCACTCTCAATTAGCTTCGGGTGAGTGACTGTCAAATAACGTGCTTCCATGCTCATAGTCCTTATGCTACATTAATTGCCGTTATGTGATTCCATGTGCAATTATGTATTATATAACATCAGTGCATGAGTCATACCAGGTCAACTGTATGCAGCGCAGATGGGTTCTCCATTCACATCATTCTAGAAGTGAGGAGGCTGTGTTTTTAACAGCTATACACTCATCACGGTTTATGTCAAAGTGGAGGCCAGGCCATGTATTATAAACGAATTATTTACATGGCGGAGACATCTTGCTCCTTTTCAGTTATGACTGCTAATCCCTGCCCTCCCAATGGGTGAACGGCGATGGTGGTGAGTGCCATAGACACTAGAGTTCCGACACGGTCACCTGTAGGCCGTGGTCCTCCACTACCTTCAGACAGGAAGTGCTGTAGGGTCGAGATGATGCGTTCATTTAGAGGTTGACCTTTGTGTTCGGTTCACAACCATTATCCTTATTCAGTTGGCAGCCATCTTTGCTCCGAACCCAAGCAGGGTAACTGAATTCTGAGTAATTCCGTTCCATTACCCTGCTTGTGTTTTGAGCAATGATGGCCGCCAGGTGAATAAGGATAACAGGGGTGTGATGGCCTCTGTCCTCCAGGGACTGGTCACCCTGCTAGGGACAGACGGTAATCTCGTGTAGTTTCCTATGCGTCATCTCTCGTTCCCTAAAGGACTTCATTATAGAAGTTTGACAGCCTGTTCTCCTACAGTCATAAGGGTTTAGGGGTTTTAAATGGATGCATGCAGACTTGGACTGTGTTTGTAATAGATTGAGAGCCAATCTTTGTAGTGCTTTATCCTTAGTTTTAAGAGTTCCTACCAGGTGACGCGTTTTTCTCTTCAGTACAAAACAAATGACTACTGACTCGGGCTGAAGACCCCCGTTGGAACATTAGGAAACTTCCGGAGTAAACACTGGAAAATTTCCTATCCTTTCTGTGTTGCATATCACCAACCTGCTGGTCAAGTGCGTTTGTTTTGAGTGAGCAGTGGGATGCCTGAACAGATTTACACAGAGTTCTGTCTATCTACTGGCAGCTTTCTTCCTTCCACTCCGCAACTCATCCTTCCTCTCATCCTTTCCCTTCTCCTTCTTCCTTCCTTCTTACTCCTCCTCCTGCTGCTGCTGCTGCTGTCTGGTGGGGAAATCATGTTTGCTCCAGAGATGTGCTGAATAAAGACGGCAGCACACTGCCATGACAACCTGCTAGCCGCGGGCACGCTGCCCAGATCTGGGCTACTACTACAGCAGCAGCTGACTGATGAGGCCTGATATAGCCTCCTAGCATACTCTGCTACGGCTAGCTCACCACCCCCACCCAGGACCTGCCAGACCACTCTGGGTCTGGCAGGTCCTGGTGATGCTCTTGTGGGAATAAAAGAGGGTGTGTGTATGTGCTGGGTCCAAAATAAACACCTGCCACTATCCAACTTTTGTTGGGAACTTTTGGCAGATAAAAAAGGGTTACACATTCCTTGGCCGGTAGTTACAAAAGAGGATTAGGGACACGCATAAAAAAAAAAATCAAGTTCTGACTTTATTCTCAGAATTCTGAGAAAAAAAGTCAGAATTCTGGCTTTAAACTCAGAACTACGGGTACCTGTAAGGACCAACCTCTGTGGGAGAGACACTTGGAAACTGGCACCAAAACAACACGTGTTCCAGTTTCAGTCACCTTTTGGTCTTCCATTAACGAAATGGCTTTTTCTGGAACCCCTTGAACCCGCAAGAAGTCGCTAAGGGAAGACATTTTAGCACAAGTAGGCTAGGGCTACTGACTACTCTGCGTGTGGTTTCCTCCTACTGCATAAAGCAAAGTGCCTCTCCCACGGAGGTTGGTCCTTACAGGTACCCGTAGTTCTCACTTTAAAGTCAGAATTCTGACTTTTATCTCAGAATTCTGAGATTAAAGTCCGAAATTCTGAGTTTAAAGTCTGAATTCTGAGTTTAAAGTCAGAATTATGACTTTAATCTCAGAATTCTGAGAATAAGGTCAGAATTTAATTTTTATTCTGAGTAATCCGCTTCCGTAGGTAGTTCATCCCCTGTGGCAGGTAAAAATAAAACATTTCTAAGTAAACGTTTGGCCCTGTGGATGCAGGTGGTGGTAGATTCACAACAAAAATAGTTGAATGGCTGTTAAACTGTACCAATTAAACAATGAACTGTACAATTAAACCTGTAGCGTGTGTGTGTGTCTGCGTGTGAGCGTGAGCATGCTTTCACAGATGTACAAACACTTTATGTCTACTAAATATGGTTCTGAATGCTGTTCGTTTTTCCCTGATCCTGGATATTTGCAGTAAGCTATCCAAAGATTGTATTCTATTGTTGGATGTTTATAGCAGATGGAAAACAATACTGATTTGCTGTGCAAAAGTGTTATGGAACCCTGAACACTCGATTGGTTCTCTACGCCTCTTTCAGAGATTCCTATTGGATCCCTACCACTTTGTGATTTGTGAAGCTTATCGCCGTGTCACAGTTTCCTATTGGCTCCCTTTCTTGCTTGTTTACATCCTCTGTAAATGGAATATTTCATAGGCCGGTGGTAATAAAAAGTTAAGTGCGTACTTCTATTCTAAGCTGAGCCCCAGTCAAGCAGGGGTATGTTTGACAGTTTTGTCTGTCAGTTTAATGGGGGTTAAACTGAAATTAAAATGATCCATTATATTAAATTCAGGTCATGGCACCCAAATCTTGTGTGAAACTATTCATGAGTAATCTCAGACGGCTGCTAACACAAAGCTAGCAGGATTACTGTTGGAGCGTGGATGCTCATTTCAAATCACAGATCGGTCTGGCATAATGGGTTCCTGAGCCTGTGTTATGAATTGAAACACTGTGACTGACATCCTAGGAGATGCATGCTCTTTCCGGTCACGATTTTGTGGTTACCATTAATATCTTGCCCAACCCCATATTAAATGCTGGTTCCTGTACACTGGGATCGTAAATCTTTAAGTTGTGTTCCAATAATTTTTCATTGTAAATCACATAGTTTACTAGCCAATCAAATCTTGGACCTATTGGCAGCCTTGGTTAATAATTGCTCTTAATAACAGACATTTAAGCACTGTGAAATACATTCTCCTTTGGTCCGTCCCATTGTAGTACGTTCCATTGGGCCAATTGTCTGTCTGCACGTGAAGCAGTTTAGCATGTGCCCAGGACAGCTAGCGAGACTGTTGCTCTCGTCTCACATTCATAAGCTGAAGCAAACCACCACTTCTTCCCCCTACGTTGTGAACATGACTGCTGGCGTGATTTGTCTTTCACTTCGATTGTTGACGTCGGACATCAGTGATGTCGGCTCAACCCAGATAATCCAGGGCTCTGGCTGTAACACCCACCTCATCCTACACTTTCAGCCTCTCATCAGCTGTCTCATCATGTACACCTGACTCATTGATGGGTCCATTCATGGGTTCACCTGGTGACCTCTCCTGGGTTCAGAAACTGGTGACCTCTGCTGGGTTTGGCACCTAGTAGGGACCTCTTCACTCTGGGCTTAGAGAGTTGTTATACCTCCGGACTAGGGGCCGTTGTATAGTGTGGGCATGTAAGGCCATTTCAGAAGTGCGATTAATGGACTGTAAAAATTTTAAAGCAAATATAATATACTTTGAAATGTATAATAATATGTTGATACACAAAAAAACAGTGATCATGGAAAATGGAGACGTCAGGAAATATGAAGGTGTGTGAATGCTTTGTTCATTTCACGGTAAATTGAAATCTGAAAGTGTAGGGTGGTGGTCATGGACCCGGGCCGTTTGAAAGGTTCTCCTGATCAGAACAGCGCCCTGAGTGACCCGGTTCCTCCTCTGGTTCCTCCTCCCCCCAGGAGCACCACCTCCAGCGCGCCATCTCGGCCCAGCAGGTGTACGGAGAGAAGAGGGACAACATGGTGATCCCGGTGCCCGAGGCGGAGAGCAACATCCCCTACTATGAGGCCTTCTACCCCGGGGACTTCAACATGCCAAAGCAGCTCATTCACATACAGCGTGAGTAGAGCCCTCAACATCTGCATGGCGGAGACATCAAGATCCTCCTCCTCATTATGAGGGTCCTCATCAGAAGATCATTAAAATGTTCATCGTGGTTGATCATCATCAAGATGTTCATCATGATGGTCCATCAAGATGTTCATCGTGGTTGATCATCATCAAGATGTTCATCATGATGGTCCATCAAGATGATGGACCGTCATGATGGTTATGATGAGGATCATGATGGAGGAGGACATTGTTTTTGCTCATGACAAATACTGCCTGCATGTAGCAAAGTATTTTTGATGAATTTTGAGGGAGTACTACTAGTTAAGACCGTGTGTGTGTGTGTGTGTGTGTGTGTGTGTGTGTGTGACCTCATGTAACACTGGTCTAAAGAGCGCTTGGGTCGGCGTATCAGAACTGACCTGAAGAGTAATGGAACAACATTCTGTTTTAGTTGCTCTTTTCAGGCTAGCTCTCTGCTGTTTGCTTGGTTGGCTTTTACTTTGAAAAGCCAAAGGAATCAGATGATTACAGTGAACCTGCTGAGGAGGTCAGCTGGGAGAGCGTTAAATCGGCCTTTCCTAACGTAGGACTCTATGTTTCACTTGGAGTCATGGGCTGTTGTCTTTACAGGACCGCTGTCTTGTTGGGCTCAGTGTAGAGCAGGAGACTCTTTTAAAGTGTGTTAGTTTAGTTAAGACACTTTAACGGCCCCGTGTGCTTGTTCTGTCCGCTTGTCTTGAGGCCTCTTTAAATGTACTTTATTTTCTTTATAATCGCTGATGTTTCCTAGTGGGGATGACTTAATAAAACCAGGACTGAGGCGAAAACTTGTAAGATGCATCCTCTAGTTACTAGGTTAAGGTTATCTCATCACTATCAGCTTGCACAAGATAGAAAGTAGTTAGTTGCTGTGTGTGACTACTCACCACTTTCAGTTCTTAATGATGACCTCATTATAAATACAAAGAATCACATTGATCAGTGGGTCAATGTGATGCAGCGTTTTCATGGACCCCCTGGGGTAAAGAGACTCGTGTGTGTTTTTATATTTATCAATGGAATAATTTTTGGTCCATGATTCTTAGGAAGGTTTAAGGGTGATCCCAGCCGAAGGTTCCTGGTTCAAAGCCTTGAGTGTGCAAGCATACCTGCTCATTAAGGACACACTTGGAAAACCTCTCTAGACGTAGTCTTCTGAAATGACTAGATGGAGTTGGGACTGGTTTCCTGTCCTAACAGTAAGATGGTTTAGTCCCTGTACTGGAGAGAAGGTACTGGGCGCAGGGTGAAGTCTCAGCTGAAGTGCGGGTGGTCTCTGCTGACTGGTAGGAGCACCCCAGGAATAGGGCAGCTTTATTCTCTTCATTGTGTGTCTTCATGTGTCTTGTGTTTATTCTCAATGGTGTGTTTTTGTGTCTTTTGTTTATTCTCAATGTTGTGTCTTGTGTCTATTCTTTACATGTTGTGTCTTGTTTAATGTTGTGTTTATTCTAGTGCTGTCAAGCGATTAAAATATTTAATCGCATTAATGTCATAGTTAACCCGCGATTAATCACACATTTTTTTCTATTCTAAATATCCCTTGATTTCGTGCTGCTAGCCTTTTAGTGAGATCAGAGAGTGTTGAGAAGGACAGTAATAAAATATATTTGGTAAGATGGATATAAGAAGAGAGAACTATAGTGAATTCAACCCGGTCCACTTGACATCGGGTAGGTGCATCACAGTGGTAGGCCTACCGTAAAACTTCAATAGCCCTGGCTTTTATTTGTTTCAATCACTGAACTTTCGAACAAAACTCTTACTCAGCATAGATGGGAAATACTATAACATTTATTATTTAAACCAGTCTGAATATTCCTACCGTACGTAGGCCTATACACATTACCAGGCTATCAATAATGCCTACACCCACACGGTGGCAATCGGGAGAATTCCCGGTGGGCCGTTAACGGTTCGGGACTGTCGGGCTGATTACTGCGGGATAACAATATTGCGTTTATAAAAGTTCCTTGCAGTGCCGTCCGGCAGCCTGAGCTGTGCGTCCGCAAACCTCTCACAAACTATCAACGTCGCAACCAAGTTTATTTTATCTAGAGGGGAGTAACTGAGCGGCCCCTCCCGAAGTGGTACAGCCCAGGTGGGCCTTGAACTGCGATTGGTCAGAAAGACGTAACAGCTAATGACAACATTGAACTCTCGTGCAGGCTCGAACAGAGTCACAACAAACAAACACACACACACTTTTAAGGAGTTTTTCACCCGCTCCGTATCCTTGCTTGCCCCAACCAGTTTGTGCGGCGTGCTTGTTGTTTTGTTTCCGATGTAGATCCGGTATGGTGTTGTAGTTTTTCTAACGTGACTAGTTGTTGCTAGACAGCAGGTCAAAAAACGACAACGTTTGCCAAGCGTTAAACTGACAGCACTAGTTTATTCTCTTCATGTTGTGTCTTTGTGTTTCCTGTGTTTATTCTCTTCGTGTTGTGTCTTGTTTAGTGTTAATTTTATTCTCTAAATGTTGTTACTACATGTTTTGGTAATTCTCATGTGAATTGTTTGTTGTGTTTATTCTCATGCTGTGTCTTGTTTGTTCTTTATTCTCTTCCTCTGTTGTGTTGCCCCAGTGTTCTTGTGTGCTTCAGATAGCCTTGTGCTGTGTGGATGTAGTTGAGGACAGAGTTGTATCTTCATCTGAAGGCCCATGTCTGCGCATCCGATCTTGGTTGAGATTTTAAGTCCCACTGGCCCAGGTCAGATTGTTGGGATGGGCTCCCAAATTCCGATCTTGTTGGCGACGAGTAGTAACTGAACAATGTGGATCCTTATCTCGATTTAAAAGGTGTGGAGGATGCAAAAAACTTTGACGGTGATATTGCATTGGTTGAGCTCTTATTTTGAAAGGGCAGGGGCTCCACAGACTGCCAGTCTACAACATGGGCCTGCTTTCTAAAGTGGTTCCGCCTGTTCTACTAAACCACGGTACAAAAAGGGAGAGGTTGAACGACGGCTAGGCACGGGGAGCACTATATGCTCGCTAAGCTAAGCTAACTTAGCGCTACACGAACGATTGCTAGACAGGGAGGGCACTATCGTTTTTTACTCCATGACTGTTCTGTTCAGTGATATTACCATTTCTTTAATAGGAAACGAAAGATGCAATTACTTAAAATTAGAACCGAAACTATGATCAATAACCACAGCCAAAAGGTGTTGAGGGATCTCTATCTCTACCCGCAATCAGTCAACGTTTAACCAACTGGTTTCATAAGTATTGGGCTGCTAGGCTAGTCTGAATGCTACATGTGTTGCCATGGAAACGGGGATAATCACTCCCTCCATGATATGGTCAGAGGAGCTTGTTAAGTCGGATGTAATTAAAGATACGAGGTGGAGAGTTGGCATGTTGATGTGTTAGGATTTTACCTGGAGGGAGGCCAGGTGGGAGAGGGGGGAGTGCTGATGAGGGGGAGGCAGACTAGAAATACATTAAGGATGCACTGGTCCCATACTGGGAGGAGGGACCCGGTCCATACTGGCCCAGACTGCGGTGGCTGGGGTCTCTGCACAGCTATGATACTCATCTTTCCTTTCTCGCCCAGCCCTTCTTGTGTAGTGAAACCCCAGCTTCCCATCAGCCAGGAGGGAATGGTTGATTGTCACCTCAGCACTGACTGGGGGGTGTGTTGTACCCTGTGTTACATACACATTACTCTCCAGTGGTTAGTGGTGTGAAGGCCAGTGGGCGGATTCACACTCATGTCGGCAATCAGGGCTGTTATATCAGGTCAAGCATTTATTAAACACATGCAATACAACGAAGGCCATTGAACTCCTTATTTGAGTACCAATGCCAAACATCATTGGCATCGGATGGGTATCGGCCCATCCAAAGATGTGGCGCAACCCTAACATCCACCTTCTGATTGGTTAAGACTTCAGGAAGAACAGTTATTCTAGAACATGTTCAATGTGTTACTAAATACGGACTGCTTGTACCTCGCTGTTGGTCCTGTGAGCCTCAGGGAATCTGAAATAGCTGGCGTAGAAGGGGAACTGACACTCTAGGCTGTTTAAAATCCCGGGCTAATCAATTTTCATAAATCCCGGACTGGAACTTCAAGCCCCTTCCTGCGGAAGCGGAGTTGACGTCTGTGACATTTAACCAAGTTATCCAAGTAACCTCCAAGTTTTTCCACACCCAAAGATGATCATTCTTGGCTTTTGATGATTTGTGTACAGAACCATATTTGGTCCATATGATTGTGTTGGAAACCAATGTGGAGTAGCAGGTTTCTAGAGGTGTGTGTGTGTGTGTGTGTGTGTGTGTGTGTGTGTGTGTGTGTGTGTGTGTGTGTGTGTGTGTGTGTGTGTGTGTGTGTGTGTGTGTGTGTGTGTGTGTGTGTGTGTGTGTGTGTGTGTGTGTGTGTCACTCTGGTCTGTATAAATCCTCAACCGCCTCCCAACGTTTATTAAACTAAAGTCTTGACGAGGTTTAAGCTTGTGTTGATGTTTAATCCTCACTGCTATTGACGTTCATAAATGTTATGTAGTAATTTGCTACTCCCTCAGCTGTGAGGGGTGAAGGCTAAGCTGAGGGAGGCCTAGGCTAAGGGAAGGCTAATATAAGGGATACCGTTGTTTGAGTATGAGCAAACCTCAAAGCGTTTGCTTTGAGGTTTTCTCCATCACACCGATCTGGTCAACGTCTAAAAGTGGAGTGGTTCATGTTCACCGATGTCCTGATGAACCACAACACCAGAGGAGCTCAGTGGGTTTAAACCCCCCCCCCCGTTGTCCTCAGCTTTCAGCCTGGACACGGAGCAGCCCGACTACGACCTGGACTCGGAAGACGAGGCCTTCGTGGTCAAGCTTAAGAAGAAGATGGAGATCAGCTTCCACCAGTTTGAGGAGATGCTGGACCGCCTGGAGAAGGGCAGTGGACAGCAGGTGGGTCCTCTGGCACTAATCTAGCTCCATGTCTAAGAGCCAGACTAGCTTCTAGCTCCATGTCTCACCCAGGTCACTTTCTCTTGTCTTCATTCTGTTTCTCAAGCTCTTCAAATCCTCATCCTCATCCTCATTCCATCTTGCTCTTCCCTCTACTCTCCGCTCACCCCCCCCCCCCCCCCCCCGGCCATTTAAAAGGATCCCTATGTGAGGTCAATTATTTGTGTGTGTTTCTGTACATGGATATCTTGTAAGCCTTCTAACCTGGTGTTGGTTCCTCAGTGGGACTAGGGCTGGGCGATATGGACCAAAAGTCATATCTTGATATCTTCAAGCAGAATATCGATATAAGATAAATATCGATATTTGTTGAGGGGGAGGGCTAGTAATTACCATTACTATTCCTACCGTTCGGAATTGAATACAGTTTGATGGTTGAATAAACCGTGGCCTCGACACACACTAGAGACTGTGTGTGTGAGCCGGAGGCAGAGCGGGAGAGACATAAGCAGAGTTACGAAATAGCAGGCGGCAGGCGCGGTTCGAAACTGCTGTTATTTGGAACAAATGTGCTGTAATTTCAACGCAAATTAAATTATATCGATGTTGACGATATGGTCTCGTTCCATATCGCGTTTGAAAAAATATCGATATATTTTAAATATCGATATATCGCCCAGCCCTAAGTGGGACCAGTCCTTCTGACCTGGTGCTGGTTCCTCAGTGGGACCAGTCCTTCTGACCTGGTGCTGGTTCCTCAGTGGGACCAGTCCTTCTGACCTGGTGCTGGTTCCTCAGTGGGACCAGTCCTTCTGACCTGGTGCTGGTTCCTCAGTGGGACCAGTCCTTCTGACCTGGTGCTGGTTCCTCAGTGGGACCAGTCCTTCTGACCTGGTGCTGTTTCCTCAGTGGGACCAGTCCTTCTGACCTGGTGCTGGTTCCTCAGTGGGACCAGTCCTTCTGACCTGGTGCTGTTTCCTCAGTGGGACCAGTCCTTCTGACCTGGTGCTGGTTCCTCAGTGATACCAGTCCTTCTGACCTGGTGATGTTCCTCAGTGATACCAGTCCTTCTGACCTGGTGCTGGTTCCTCAGTGGGACCAGTCCTTCTAACCTTGTTCCTTTCCTCCCCAGCTGGTGAGCCTGCCCGAGGCGAAGCTGCTCCTGAAGGAGGATGACGAGCTGATCCAGGAGGTGTTCGACTACTGGAGCCGCAAGAGGAAGGTGGGCAAGCCGGGCTGCATGCTGGCCGTGGTGAAGCAGGAGAAGAGGGACGGCTCCAGCACCAGCGACCCCTACGTGGCCTTCAGGCGGAGGACTGAGAAGATGCAGACCCGCAAGGTGAGCGTCGACAGGCTTTAGAGAGATGGCGCTCACAGCCCCCCTGATGGGGTACGGGGGCCTCCCTGATGGGCAAGACCAACTGTTGCTCTGTTACTCTTCCTGGACATTACCTTCATTTCTAAACAGAGTCAAACTTCTGCCTTGATTTTTTTCAATTTATTTTTTTAGACTGATTGTGCCCCCAAGTGGCCAAAAGGGAAACTGCACATTATAAGAGTGGGCTGGGGAAAAAACAAATGGCATTCTGAAGAATGAGTCCTATTTCCTCCAGATACTAAACATTTAATGGTGAACAATTGAATGGTCATCAAACAGGTCATATACATTATATAGTTTAACGTAATGAGACATTCCCATTTTGGATCGTGGTGATCCACGTTGAATGAATTTAATGGTATAGGCCTATATTGTTTATGAGGCATCATTTTATGAAGCTTAATACGTTTTGTATTAGTGATACTAAATCTTGTGGTATTTTATGATTCATGAAGAGCTATGCTATATGTATAATTTATGAGTTGTACTAAATTTTGTGGTATGCTATGATTGTGGAGCTATGATATATGATATGAGTAGTCTAGATATTGTGGTATTTTATATTGGATATGGTATAAGATGTGCTATGTATAATATATTGTTATAGTTATACTAAAAGTTGTATGTTATGCACTATATGGTTTAAGAAGTGCTATGTACAATATATGTGCTGCAATAGTTGTTACTAAATGTTGTATGTTATGGTTCATGAAGAGCTCTGCTGTATAACGTACAGTATAACGCGTGTTGTAACAGTGATGCTCCCCTTGTGTGTCCCCCTCAGAACCGTAAGAACGACGAGGGGTCCTACGAGAAGATGCTGAAGCTGAGGAGGGACCTGAGCCGAGCCGTCACCATCCTGGAGATGATCAAGAGGCGCGAGAAGAGCAAGAGGGAGCTGCTGCACCTCACCCTGGAGATCTTCGAGAAGAGGTAGGACCCTGGCCAACAGCCTCCTAGTGCTCCTCTTCCTCAGACTCTCCTCCTCCTGAAGCTCACCTCCTCCTCCTGCTCCTCTTCCTCAAGCCCGAGTCCTCCTAGCTCCTCTCCTCTTCTTCAAGCTCACCTCCTCTTAGTGCTCCTCTTTCTAAAGCTCACCTCCTCCTAGCTCCTCTCCTGCCCCTAGCTCCTCTCCTGCCCTTAGCTCCTCTCCTCCTCCTAGCTCCTCTCCTGCCCCAGCTCCTCTCCTCCTCCTAGCTCCTCTCCTCCTCCTAGCTCCTCTACTGCTCCTCTCCTCCTCCTAGCTCCTCTCCTGCCCCTAGCTCCTCTCCTGCCCCTAGCTCCTCTCCTGCCCTAGCTCCTCTCCTCCTCCTAGCTCCTCTCCTGCCCCTAGCTACTCCTGCCCGTAGCTCCTCTCCTCCTCCTAGCTCCTCTCCTGCCCCTTGCTCCTCTCCTCCTCCTAGCGCCTCTCCTGCTCCTTTCTCCTCTCCTCCTCCTTGCTCCTCTCCTCCTCCTAGCGCCTCTCCTGCTCCTTTCTCCTCTCCTCCTCCTCCTCCTCCTAGCTCCTCTCCTCCCCCTAGCTCCCGTCCTAAAGTTGACTCCTCCTCCAGGAACGTGATGTCTGACTACAGCGGGGAGGTGATGGCGGAGGTCCTGGCCCAGCAGGCACTGGTCAAGCCCCAGATCATCCCCCTGGTCCCCATCGTCAACCAGTACCGCCACCAGGACCACCTGGACCTCAAGGTGAGAGCCCACACCCTACCAGAGTCTGCCTACCTTGTATGTTGTACGTCCTGATGCTTGTTTCATAAGTGAAATCCAGACATGAAAAGAGCAGGTGTCCATGTTCTCCTATGAGGGCGATCCGTCCCCACATCAGGGCCTGTGTGTGTCTCAGGCTGAGTAGCGTTAGTCCTGCCATCTCATCAGAACCTGGTGGCGTTCAAAGCCCTGGTCTGCTGCGTGATCACTGGTAGGGCTGCTTTCATACTTTGGACGTCGTGCTTCTTCAGAGACTCTTGGGTTGCGTTGAAGCTCAGCTGTAATGAGTCTGACCGGCGAGTGGAGCTGACAGCCACTGGTGACCTTGCAGCGATCCTACGGGATAGTGTCGATTAAGCTTAGAGCATTATTCCAATAAAACTCTATAAATGAAAACTAAGACAATCAGTTGATCAAAACAAAGTGGAGCAGTGGTCTCCGCCAGCTCCCATCCAGCCAGGAAAAGATCCCACTGGGAATTTCCTTTTTCCCATTCCCTATTTTCCGAGGCCTGACACTCTGTTCGGGCCAGCTAGTCTGAACGGTTCAGACTGAGGATTTGAGTCGACTTGAGTTTCCAGACTCATTATCAGCGGTGGATAGAAATCTCAGCTCAAGTTGGTGTTGGTGTTACCTGTTGCCGTGGTAACGTCAAAGTGCTAACCGTGCGTGTGGGTTGGTGCCTGTGCAGCCTGAGAAGGCAGAGGTCCCGCGGCAGAAGAGGAAGTACGAGAAGAAGCAGAAGGTGGTTGCCGCGGCGCCCGGCCTCTCCCACCAACCCGGCCCCGCCCTCTTCAACGCCAAGGACCTCAACCAGTACGATTTCCCCAGCTCGGACGAGGAGCCCTACGCCCAGGTACACTCTCTCACTCAGAAACTCACTCTCACACACCAAATACTCACTCTCACTCTCTCACCCCAAATACTCACTCTCTCACCCCAAATACTCACTCTCACTCTTTCACCCCAAATACTCACTCTCACTCACTCATCCCAACTGCTCACTCTCACCCGACTACTCACTCTCACTCTCAGCCCAAATACTCTCTCTCACTCTTTCACCCCAAGTACTCACTCTCACTCACTCATCCCAACTGCTCAC
Source organism: Pollachius pollachius (assembly GCF_949987615.1). Lineage (NCBI taxonomy): Eukaryota > Metazoa > Chordata > Actinopteri > Gadiformes > Gadidae > Pollachius > Pollachius pollachius. The sequence continues at coordinate 9,910,381 of NC_136947.1, read as the reverse complement.
TCTCACCCGACTACTCACTCTCACTCTCAGCCCAAATACTCTCTCTCACCCCAAATTCTCACTCTCAAATTCTCACTCCAAATACACTCACTCACAGACTCTTCCCAAATACACTCTCACCCCAAATACTCTCACATTCGCACAACTCACCCAAAATTCACACCGTCAGTCACTCTCTCACTCACACATTGTGAGTGGGTGAGTCACTCACCCAAACTTTCTATTCACCCTGACTACACTCCCTCGCACTGGTAGACGTTCCTTCTCTGACCCCTGTGTGACCCCTGTGTGAACCCTGTGTTTCCAGCTGCACTCCGGGTCCTCGGAGGCGGAGGAGGAGAACGACCCCGACGGCGTCTTCGCCTTCCGCAGGAAAGCAGGCTGCCTCTACAACACGGTAACCACGGCAACGCCACCTCCTCACTTCAAATCAACGTTAATTTATGTGGCACCGCAATCCTGGGTCAGACCTGGTCCAAGTGGTCCACATTGTTTATCCTGGGGTCAGACCTGGTCTACAGTGATCACACCTGGTCCGCAGTGATCAGACCTGGTCCACAGTGATCACACCTGGTCCACAGTGATCACACCTGGTCCACAGTGATCACACCTGGTCCACAGTGATCAGACCTGGTCCACAGTGATCACACCTGGTCCATAGTGATCAGACCTGATCCACAGTGATCAGACCTGGTCTTGGTCAGTCCTGGTCAGTGTTAATTTCGTTAACAAAAAATATGACGAAAAATGTTTGTCAACGACCTTTTTCCTATGACTAAGACGAGACGTTGACAAGCTAAAAATAGATTTTTGATAATAAAAGCTATGACGAAATCTTAGTTTTGTTTTCGTTGACGAGACAGGACTAAAATGTTAGTGGTGTGCTATTTCGAGACAGGACTAAAATGTTAGTGGTGTGCTATTTCGTGACAGGACTAAAATGTTGGTGGTGTGCTATTTGGACATTCAAAATGCATGATATTTTCCAATCATTACCCTCCCGTAAGGTTCTTATGCACCGGAAACAATGCTCACTCCTCCAGTAAATAGGACAGACCTTGGCTATGACTTGGCAACGAGAGGTATAGTCCAATCAGCTATGAGCTAACGTTATGCATTGTACATATTCATAATTCGAAATTCGTCCCAGCCTTTATACCACAGATACTCTAGGGTCTATAGCATATAACCGCGTTGTCTGATTACAGTTTAATTCATTTTTTACAATTTACCAGCTCTCGTTTTGAAGACGAATCACCACGCCAACCGTTTCAATTGGAATGGCGACGGTCTATACTTTCAAGATAAGGTGTACTTTGAAGTTCGTCCCAGCCTTTATACCACATATACTATTGGGTCTATAGCATATAACTGCATTTTCTGAATACAGTTTAATGCATTTTTCAGAATTTACCAGCTCTCGCTTTGAAGGCTGAACAGACAATAGAGTACTAAAGTGTGACGTCACTTTTCCATAGCAACCGATTTCCAGTTCTACACAAACCAAATTAACAAGGGGACATCCTATGCCACACAAACCTTTTATAGAAAAGGAACGATTTTTTTGCAAATTGATTTGCGAGTTTGCTTTACCAATGATGTAAGTAATATTGAGAGTAGATTGTCTAAAAAACTAAACGTTTACAAACTTTTCCTTTTAATACCCCAGGGGAATACATGAACATCTCGACATGTTTCGATTGGTAGTGATTTTCACCTCTTGAAATTGATTTATTTTCATTTTGAAAGAAACAACACATGGCAGCAATGGAAACACCATCTCTCGTTCGGTTGTTTAGAACAGAAAATCCGGTTGCCAGGACAACGTGAGGGTTTCACTTTAGTACTCTATTTAACTGGAACTACTTAGCAGATGTCCATATATCAGGGGTTAGCCTAATTGAATTAGTTTAAAAAGAGAAAACATTTAGACCCAAAGTAATGACTAAAAGTTGACTAAAATGTAAGGACTTTTGGTCGACTAAAATGTGACTAAAACTAGTAAGCATTTTCATCTAAAGACTAAGACTAAATCTAAAATAGCTGATCTTAACACTGGTCTTGGTCAGACCTGGTCCAAGGTGGTCAGACCTGGTCCTGGTCCATGGTGTTTATCCTGGGTCAGACCTGGTCCACGGTCGTCAGGCCTGGTCCTGGGTCAGACCTGGTCCTGGGTCAGGCCTGGTCCTGGGTCAGACCTGGTCAGACCTGGTCCTGGGTCAGACCTGGTCAGACCTGGTCCTGGGTCAGGCCTGGTCCTGGGTCAGACCTGGTCAGACCTGGTCCTGGGTCAGACCTGGTCCTGGGTCAGACCTGGTCAGACCTGGTCCTGGGTCAGGCCTGGTCCTGGGTCAGACCTGGTCAGACCTGGTCCTGGGTCAGACCTGGTCAGACCTGGTCCTGGGTCAGGCCTGGTCCTGGGTCAGACCTGGTCCACGGTGCTCTGATCTGGTCCACGGTGCTCAGACCTGGTCATGGTCCAGACCTGGTCCAGGGTGCTGATCCCGGTCTCTGTCCCCCAGTCCCTCCAGGAGCGTGTTGGGTGCTGGCCTTGGACGGATCCGTCGGAGGGTGGGGTGGAGGACGGCCGCTACCGCTACAGCCTCGCCACCCTCACCATCCCCCGACGCTGCCTGGGCCTGGCCCGACGGAGGATGGGCCGGGGCGGCAGGTAAGACCCCCCCCCCCCCCTCTAGTGGTCTGCCGCGATGGGACCCCCGTACTGACTGGTCCTGTGTTCCAGGGTTCTGCTGGACCGGGCGCACACGGACTACGACAACCTGTTCCACCGGCTGGACCCGGAGACCCTCCTCCTCCCCCCCTCCCGGTCGCCTCCTCGTCTCCTCCCTCCTCCTCCTCCTCCTTCGCACTCGGCCCTCACAGAGAAACTCTCCAGTACCTCAGACACGAATACCTCGGAGCGCAGGAGCGCCTCCACCGCGACCCCCGCCGGCTCCTCCTCCTCCTCCTCCTGCTCCTCGTTGTCGCGCTGCTCCTCAGACCTCAGTCACCTCCTGTTGAACATTAAGGCCTGCCGCTGGCGCCACTTCCGGCCTCGAACACTACCGCCGCACGCGCTGGCCGACGCCCACCCCCTCTTCAGGCGCCTCAGCCGGGGTCTGAGGCGGCCCGGCCCAGACGGCGGCTCCCTGGGGGGCCCCGCGGCCCCTGGCAGGCCGGCCCCCCCGCCCGCCGTGGGTGAGTACCAGCGGACCCGGGGTTCTGCAGAACCTCCTCGTAATGGTGGACTCACTACAGCTGAGGTCGGGACTGTTGGGTCTAGCGGCGCAATGCTAGCTAGTATGTGCGTAGCGCTGGGCTAGGCTTAACGCTAGCTGGTAAAAACTAGCAGGCCAGCCATTAGCTGACCTAGCGATGTTTAGGTGTGCCAAGCAGTTCAGAGGTCGATAGCTAGTTGGTACCGCGCTAGGGAGTTTGTGCGTTGCCTTGGACTGTATGTGTGTATCTTGACTGTGTGTGTGTATTTGTGTGTGTATCTTGACCGTGTATGTGTGTTTTGCTCCAGCACTAACAGCAGAACAGTACCAGCACCACCAGGACCAGCTGGCCCTCATGCAGAAGCAACAGCTGGAGCAGCAGACGCACAGCAGCACCACTGCCCACAGCGCCCCTGTGAGTCTTCCCTTCGCTGTCATTTCTCTCTTCTGAGGCTTTGACTCTTTCCTTTCCTTCTTTGCTTGTCATTCCAACCGTCACCTAACCCCTTCTCTCTCTCTCTCTCTCTCTCTCTCTCTCTCTCTCTCTCTCTCTCTCTCTCTCTCTCTCTCTCTCTCTCTCTCTCTCTCTCTCTCTCTCTCTCTCTCTCTCTCTCTCTCTCTCTCTCTCTCTCTCTCTCTCTCTCTCTCTCTCTCTCTCTCTCCCCCTCTGTACGCTGTGGTCTCTCGCCCCAGGGCCTTGTCTCCAAGACGTTGGACGTAGCTAGCGCCCAGCTGGCTGCCTCGGCGCTGCTGACCAGCGAGCAGGTGCTCGCCTTCAAGGCCAAGGAGGATACGCCTCCGGGGGGCGGAGTCAATGGCGTCCTGCCTCCCTCAGGTAACCTTGACGACCCCAACTCCCTGGCCTTTAGACCAAACCAAACACCTGGCTTAGCGGAATAAACCGGAGTCCAGAGGGACTGACCGAGCCTCTGGTCTTAGTGGTTAAAGGAGAAACTCTTTAACGTACTCTACGCATGCGTGTTCCGGAAATGGTTTACTAATTATTAACCTCTCTTTCCGCCATCTCAACCTCTCCCTCCCCTCACCCTTCACCCCCGGCTCCAGGTGTTTTCAAAGGTCTGGTCCTCCAGAGCACAGCGTCCCCCGCCCCTCCCTCCAACACCGCCACAAGCCCCGCCTTCCTCCATCCTGGCACCGCCCTAAACTCCGCCCCCAGCTCCAATAACAACGGCACCAGCCACGGTGTCATGCCCAACGCTACCACAGCAACCACTCAGGTGCTGCTAGGCAACAACAACAGTCTCCGCCTGGCGCTGCCCAACGCCAAGCGGCCCCATGGCCACGCCCCCCGGACACTGAGCAGCGCCGTGACCACGTCGGCCCTAAAGCTAGCCGCCGCCGCCAACTGTCAGAAGAACAAGGTCCCCGCCAACTCGCCCTCGCCCATGGACCTTGTGCCCAGGTAGGACCAGGTGCCGAGGTGGGACCTAGCATCTTGGAGTTTGAAGCCTTTTTGAGATAAGAAGCTAGCTATAATAAAATTAAATACTTTTAAACTATTGGGTAAGTGAGCTAGCTTGACATTGGAGCTAACTTGTGGTGCGCTAGCTTGGTCGTTGGGAGTCAGAGAAAGCTTGCGATGTAGCTTGGCATTAGTACTTGCTTGGTGTTGAGAGCTATTCTTTGCATTTGGAATTGGAGTTTGTTGTTGAAACAACTTGCATGCTAGCTCTGATGTAACTTGCTCACCGTCTGTCCTGCGTTTGATCTTCAGGGAGAACCACGATCAAGACCAGCCTGCGCTGAGCAGCCTATCAGAGAACACGTTGGCCATGGAGGTCACGTAGCCCCGCCCCCCAGGCCACGCCCACTTCAGCTCCACTCTCTTCCTGGTTGGCCCTGGAGATGCACTGCGCCTTTTAAGAGCCAAGAGTCCAGGCTGCTGGGCAGGGACGGGGGGGGTCGCGCACAGACACACACACACAAACACACACACACGCCGTCTCCACGGCAATCGTTTCGGGACTTAATTGCAATGCTCGTCTGGTATGTTTTTTGTTTCCCCTTCCCTAATTGGTTACTGTTGAAGAGATGGATGTGTGTAAATTATGACCTTGGAGACGATATGTACAGAAATGCATATTTGTAAAGCCCCCACCCCCCACCCCCTCTTGTATATAACATTACTTGAATACAGAACTGTTCATCTGTGAGGTTTGCACTCGGATGTCAGCGAAAGAACAAATATCAAATTTAAAATAGAAAATTCGTTAAACTGCAACGTGTGTGCGACAGCGTGTCTGCGACTGCGTGTGTAACAGCGTTTGTGTGTGTGCGTCAGTGTGTACGTGTGCGAGTGCGCGTGTGTGTGTGCGTGACAGCGTGTGTGTGTGTGCCTGCCACAACGGTCTGTTGTATTTATTGTGCGTGTTTACGAGCCGTTCTTCCTTTAGTCCCTCTTGTGTTCTCCGTGCCGTCTGTGTTTAGCACCAGGTGTATCCGTCTCCCTGCGTTAGTCTGTATGTCGTGAGGGGAAGGCCTGGTCCTCGTCTCCTGTCGGTCCGTTTTGTTTGTGTTCAATCAGTGATGACGTTGCGTTTATCAAGGTTCTGAGTGACGGAAGGGCCCCTCCCCCCGCGCGCACCGTAATGGAACAGTCCATCTGTGGTGTGAAGTTTGGCAGTTGGTTTAATCGGTTTCCCACACAAGCTCTTCCATCGTAAATTATTCCAGAGACGAGAAACAAAGCGTCGGGAAATTGAGTCTGGTTCCCTGAAGACTTGGCTGCTTCTGACGTATCTAAGCACTATGATTCATCTATTTAGATTGATTTTTTTATTGATGCTGCTTGTTTGTATGATTTTGGGTTTTGTTTTGTTTCTGGTCTGTGCCAGTCGGCACTTTTCTACCCTCAAGGATAACCCCACCGTCACATCCACCTCATTTTGTGAAAAAGATATTTTTGTAAGAAATGTTTTGTTATGATTGTATGTCTCCTCCTCAAAAAAAGTCACTCTTTTGTCACTTGTCAATCTAAAAAAAAATGTAAGGGAGAAAAATCGCAGTACTTGTCTCGACATTAATCATCATTCCAGTTTTGACGTAATACAAAATTAAATAAATAAACATATGTATTAAGTGAAACGACAAAAAAAAGTTAACAAACTGATTATTTTTCCTTGCTTTTGGATGTCTGAAGGCCGGGCAGACGCTAGTGGAATCTGGTGCCTTCTTTGGAAAAAAAGATTCAATAAACTCCATGCCCTCTCTTCTGTGAAGAGTTTGGTTCTGAACTAACAAAAGTGTGCGTTGACTTTCTCTGGCTCCTCTGTTTCCATGTCTACGCCCTACACTACCCTGAACACCAGCAGGCCTTTACGATTCTCCCTCAAATGAAGCGAAGGTTCCACGTTGTTTTGTTTGTCTTCATCTGGTGGGCCTTCGTTTGATTTTACGAGGCAGATGTTTACAACATCACCCAAACTGACCGACTCATGAGTGGGGTCGAAATAACTAAGTCTAATGCATCTACAAAAGGGTTTATCCATGAAGCATGACTCATCTAGAAGTCCAGATTGGCTTCCCATGAATAGAATTACATGAATCATCTAACTTGATGCCCAGACTTGTCCATGTATATTGTCTAACCCTTTATCTGATAATGATTCCTCTCTTGAAGGGCTATGGGTGGGTTTGGATATATTGCTCAATGGCTAAGTGGCAGAAACGTAAGCGACTCAAGCATTCCTATATTGTTGAAATACTGGAGTTCATCCTCTGGATAAAGAAAAAAAACGAAATCTCGTTTGATAGCAACGTAGGTGCAACATTCTCGTTGTATCCCCATAAAGCAGCGGCTGAGATGCGCCCATCCTAGAGGCGGTACCGTAAGACATTCATGGTCCCTCAGCGTAGTTTGAATGTACTGTGCTGACCTCTAGCGGCTTCACCCCCGAAACATGCATGGTAAGTCGCTTCACTAAGTTGCTAGGCGACACTGACGAGCTGGCGGTTGGTTTGAATGCCGTTGGAGAGCAAAATAGTAGGAATAATAGTTTGTAGGAATTATACCTGCTGCCAGTACGATTCATATTATACATATACTTTATTTTCAAACTTTAAATGTCTGTTAACAGTTTTATATGAAGCCTATTATTTCAGGTCTTGAGAGAGCGGTTGCCGGTGTGATTCCGACCGTCCCATCATGAGGAGCCGGTTCCCGAGGACCACGTTCCTGGTTGAAGATGTCTACTTTAGATTCGAACTATCGTGGAATTTATTTTTCTATTCCGCATTGATTCATTTAAAAAAAAAAAACTTTTAATATCTCGAAATAAAATGGAATGTTTTTCAGGAGTAAGGGTGGCAGTCCTAAACCCGATAAAATAGAAAATAATAAAATATAAGAGCCCTGTGGAACTCTATTCTGTGACATACCCTATGTCAATCATTCACAGCAGCCAAAGCTTTATTTTGGAAGTATTTTTTTATTTAGAAAACTGCATTGATTATCAACAATCCATTTCCAAAAGAAACCAGTATGTCTTTCACATATATATCTTTGGTATTTTAGTTCACCTTGTCCGTGAAAATATAAAATCCAGTACAAAGTTGAACAAATAAATGTGGAATCAAAAGTGGCCTCAAAAGAAAGTCCTTGTCCTTGACAAAAATACCAAAAGTTAAGTACAGTATATTTTAACACACCCAAACCGCTATCAAATGGCACATCTCCCATTTCCCCCACAATCAATACAGCCAATCACAGCTCCGATGGGACTTCTTCACCTGTCGGCCATCTCGGTCCTGAATGCTAACCAGGTTGAGGTCTAGTACAAAGATGGCCACTAGTTGACTAAGGATCATTGAACTGAGTTAAGGTCTGGCTTTTAAAAAATTCAAAGATGATTAAGTACAGTGAACATATAAAACAGTCACAAAGTGCTACTTGTGTAAAGAGGCATTAAACAGAAATGTGACTCAAATGTAATGGAAAATCTTGGTAATAAAATGCAGTGTGGAAAAGTTTCCTGTAGTAAGAAATCCAGCCATATCAAACTAGCAAACCTCGTACAAGGTGCCTCCCTTTACACACCACCGCCTCTGACATCACTCCCTGTTGTGCTTCTTATCGGCTGTCGTCGCGTCTCGTCTCATCTCTGATCTTATTTGTTACAAACGGGGAACTCTTGTTGCATACCAAAAAATATCATTGTTATTAACAACAAATATAATGGATATCACATACTTTGAATCAGTGCCGTTATGAAGCAAAGTTTCCATGTCGTCATTCCCCCCCAAGTCTTATTTTCCTTCTATTCACGTAAAAAGTGAATTTCAGCTGAGCTGACAGCGCTCAGACCTCAGGCACTAGAGTGGATCTTGACTGGACCTGGGGGGGGGTCAGGATCCCTGAGGGCTCCTCATCACTGGAGGTCAGACCAGACCAGACGTCACACCAGACCTGACTTGACATCAGACCGGACGTCAGATCCGACGTCAGACCCGACTGGAGGTCAGACCGGACCGGACCGGACCTTAGGCCAGACCGGACTGTGTGTCAGACCAGGCTGGAGCTCAGCTGGTTGTTGAGCTTCAGGACGTACGAGTTCAGCTTGCTCATCTGCTTTTGCTTCATCTTTGTCTTCTCCTTCTTCCTGCGGCGCTGCTTGTACACGCCCCGGTACAGCTCCTGCTCCTCCTCCACCCCCCGGCCCTCGTCCTCCTCCACCCAGGGCACCCAGGCGCCGCCGTGCAGCGCGGGGTCGGCGCGGGGGTCGTCGGGGGGGAAGAAGACGGGCACGGCGGTGCGGTTGTAGAAGGCCAGGCGCTCCAGCAGCGCCGTCACCACGTCGGGTCGCTGGGCTGACTGGTCCCAGCGCTCGTACGGGTCGCCGCTGATGTTGAACAGCCAGACGTTCTTGTGGCCCGCCGCCTTGGAGGAGGAGGAGGAGGAGGAGGAGGAGGAGGAGGAGGTGGAGGTCCTCTCCAAGGTCCACCAGGGCCCAGGCAGACTGCTCAGCATCTGGGGAGAGATGGAGAGACGGGTCATCACTAGCGGTGTCGTCCAATAGGAGCTAGGCTACGTTGCTATGGTAGATTCCAAGACTTTGCAGAACCGTGTGGGGGACCTTCGCTTCTATTACTTCCACAGTGGATTCTAAAGGGCAAAGGAATGAATGTTGGTTAGGTTCAGCTCAGGTACTGCTATGGTTAAGGTTAGGGTGTTGACTTGGCCTTGTGTCCTGGGAGTCATCAGCAGAAGCCTTTATAGCAGCCCCAGGCTAGGGCTAGGGCCTTCAGGTGAATCCGGTTCTCAGTACCTGAGGAGGAACCCAGTCTCCGTGGCCCGGGTCTCCGGTCAGCAGTTTCCAGTCTCCGACCCGGATGGCCGCCTGGACGTTGGTGTCAAAGATGTGCTGCGACCACTGGAGCGTCGCCGTGGCGCCCGGCGGCTGCCCGGTGACAGGCGTGTCGTTGGTGTTATTATGGGATGTGGCTGGGGTGGGTCCCGGCTGCGTGTCACCCTGGTAGTGGTGTCCGGTCGCACGGGATCTGGTGTGAATCTTGGACCTAGTCCTGGGGGGGCGTCTGGACCGGGACCCCTGGAGGAACCCGCTCTCGGTCCCTCCGGAGGTCAGGTGGTTCTGTTCGTCGGGGGAGTCCCGGAGCAGGGGGTACCCCCGGGCCTTGGACCCCCCCTGTATCTTGGACCTGTGTTTCCTGGTGGGTTGTCTGCTCCCCCGGGCATCCCGGGACCGGCCCCCGGGCCTGGGGACAGGTTTGGCCAGCGGTTTGGGGGGCTTCTTCTTCTTCCTCTTCTTCTTCTTCTTGGTGGGCTTGGTGGCGTTGAGGCGGCCCCCCTGCCTCGGGGTTCCTGGAGGAGGGAACACAGACCAGGACGCTGAAGAAGTAGGAACACCTTGGAGACATACGGTATCATAGAATGTAAAGCACTGAGCGATTGTGGGTGAATCCCAACCTTCAGAACACATGTACAGGCTGAACCTTTCGTCAACTACAGCAGGGTTGTTAAACCCTTTCAGATCGGGACCCAGAAGGAAACGTCCCCGTGTCCCTGGGACCTGAGCACCGCACGGAGTGGAACCCTTTGGTTCAACAAAAGGGTTCCACTGAGCATGGTCAGGCTGTGAGTGGCTCCGCTGGATCGCGACCCGTTTCGGGGTTCCGGCCCATAGTTGAAGAGACCCTGAGTTTGTACTCTCTGGTTACCTTTAGGAGCCGTGTCAAAGGTCAGAGTGTGCGATGGGGGTGTGTGGGGGTTGTGCAGCGGGTCGATGTTGTGGAGGATCTCGTGGCGAGGAGACGGCTTCCCTTCACTCAGGGTCGGCCAGACGTCGAAACCATCCAGACCCTCTGACTGAGGGGGGGGGGGGGGGGGGGGGGGGGAGAGAAAGGCAACTATTTTCTATATATATATAATATATATTGGTAGTGTTTTCTCAGAGACACTGGTGAATGTGGTACTGCCCCCTTGTGGAGCGTGCTGGCAGACACAGTTCAAAGGTGAGGGGTGGGGGGGGGGGGATGGAGGTGTGGCTGACCTGGCTGACGTTGCCCCCGGCCAGGCCCAGCAGCGTGGGGAACCAATCGGTGATGTGGAGCAGAGCCTTGGAGACCCGCCTCCGGCGCTTCAGCAGGGGGCTGTGGACGAAGGCCACGCCCCGCACCCCGCCCTCCCAGTAGGTCCCCTTCAGCGGACCACCAGGGAACCAGTTAGAAACCAGTACCACTTCACAGGGTAGCAGTTAGACACCAGTACCAGTTATACATCCCAGCAGGACCACCAGGGTACCAGATAGACATCCCAGCAGACACAGCCCTATGGTTCTAACACAGCCCTATGGTTCTAACACAGCCCTATGGTTCTAACACAGCCCTATGGTTCTAACACCCCTATGGTTCTAACACCCCTATGGTTCTAACACAGCCCTATGGTTCTAACACAGCCCTATGGTTCTAACACAGCCCTATGGTTCTAACACAGCCCTATGGTTCTAACACAGCCCTATGGTTCTAACACCCCTATGGTTCTAACACAGCCCTATGGTTCTAACACAGCCCTATGGTTCTAACACAGCCCTATGGTTCTAACACCCCTATGGTTCTAACACAGCCCTGTGGTTCTAACACCCCCACGGTTCTAACACACCCCTACGGTTCCAGTGATGGGAGTAACGGCGTTATAAATAAGGGCGTTACTAAGGGCGTTACTTCCAAAAAATGTGGCGCATTACTATGATTGAAGCTGTAGCTAAAGACAATCTAGATCTCTCTCTCTCTTTACTGTCCTTCCTTGGTTAATGGGCACGAGACAATCGCATTAATGGCAATGGCTGGGGAAGAGTAAAAGTTCATGGTAAGCCAATCAGAGGTAGAGTTGGGCGGTCGTTGTTAACAAATATTCGAAAGCACTCATAGTCGGACACACAATTGAGTCAACGAGAAACAGGAATGGCGAGCCAAAATAATCCAAGAGAATAATTGAACATCCACATGTATTTTAAGAGGGGTTGAGGTGGGGTCCAAATTCTTCGACACATTTGAGCATTTACAAATGTACTTCAAAGTAATGCAATAGCTATTTCCACAGTAACTAGTTACTTTTATAATTTGTAACCGAGTAACTCATGAGGTTGTTGTCCGGTCGTACCTTGCGGCCCCTGAGTGGCCAGTTGCTGCCCCCGGTGAAGGGCTGGGCGCCGTTGTCGGTGGAGAACACGATGACGGAGTTGCGGTAGTAGCCCAGCTTGCGGAGGGCGTAGGTGACGTTATGCACCGCCTCGTCCACCGTCGACACCATCGCCGCGTACTTGCGGCGCGCCACGTTGAACATGTGGCGGTACGGGTAGATGTAAGACTTGGGGGGCTGCAGGGGGGTGTGCACCGCCTGCAGAGGGAGCACGCCATTGGTCAGCCGTGGGTCACATGATGAGCTCACCACAGACTCGTGGGTTTCTGTTTAGCACGATTTAGCCGTGCTAAACGGATCAAGCGTACAGCTGGGCTGCATGCAGACATTGGGAATCAAACACACAACCTTTGAGTTGAAACAACCTAACCACTACATTATCCTGCCCCCATATGTTTACATAATGCTGACGTTTAATATGCGTACACACACCACACACACACACCTGCAGGGAGAGCAACAGGAAGAGGGGCCGGGTCGCGGGGTCGTGGGCCTCCAGGATCTTGCGGGCCCTCTGGGTGTAGAGCAGGGTGGAGTAGCGGCCCTGCTGGCCCCAGGCCACGCCCTCGTTGTCATGGAGATCATAACCACACAGTCCAGGGCCGTCACATGACCCGTAGCTGGGAGTGTGAGAGTGAGACGAGACAGAGACAGACAGATAGACAGACAATGATTGATGAGCCTAAAATCTTTTATTACCTGTAGTAGTTGTAAAGCTAGTATTAAAGAGTGGTATTACCTGTAGTAGTTGTAAAGCTAGTATTAAAGAGTGGTATTACCTGTAGTAGTTGTAAAGCTAGTATTAAAGAGTGGTATTACCTGTAGTAGTTATAAAGCTAGTATTAAAGAGTGGTATTACCTGTAGTAGTTGTAAAGCTAGTATTAAAGAGTGGTATTACCTGTAGTAGTTGTAAAGCTAGTATTAAAGAGTGGTATTACCTGTAGTAATCTACACTTCCAGTTAGCGATCCGAAGAAAGTGTCGAAACCTTTTCTGGTCGGAAGACATGCCTTTCTGGAGGGGAGGAGAGGAGAGGGAGGAGAGGGAGGAGGAGGAGAGGGAGGAGAGGAGGAGAGGAGGAGGGGGAGGAGAGGGAGGAGAGGAGGAGAGGAGGAGAGGAGGAGGGGGAAGAGAGGGAGGAGAGGAGGAGAGGAGGAGGAGGAGGATGAGAACATCGTGTGTTAGCATAGCCCATGGTACGTTAGCGTAGGGTATCCTAGCCCGTGGTTCATGGTTAGCGTATCCTAGCCCGTGGTTCATGGTTAGCGTATCCTAGCCCGTGGTTCATGGTTAGCGTATCCTAGCCCGTGGTTCATGGTTAGCGTAGCGGTACCTGTAGAAGCCCAGGTGCCACTTGCCCAGCATGTGTGTGGCATAGCCGGCCTGCTGCAGCCGCTGGGGCAGGGTGCTGAGGTGGGGGGGCAGGCAGCTGGGCTGGCGGGGCCGGATTATGGAGTGCTGGAGGCCAGTGTGGATCTGGTACCTGGGGGTGCACGGGCCAGAGGGGGGTCACCGAGGGGGGTGGGTCTGGACGTCTATGTAAATATGTGTGTGTGTGTGTGTGTGTGTGTGTGTGGTTGTATATATATATGAGTGAGGTATGGAGTGTATATACGAGGGTGTGTGTGGTAGTGACTGATTTAGTGCGTGGTTGTGGGTGTGTGTTGTGTGTTGTGTGTGCGTGTATATATGAGGGGGTGTGTGTGAGTGAGTGTGTGAGAAAATGAGTGTGTGTGTACATATATAAGGATGTGTATGTTAGTGAGTGTATATTTGAGGGTGTGTGTTAGTGAGTGTGTGTATATATGAGTGTGTGTATGTTAGTGGGTTAATGGGTGAGTGTGTGTTTATATAGATGAGTGTGAGTGGGTGAGTGAGAGAGTGGGTGAGTGTGTGTTGTATAGATGAGTGTGAGTGGGTGAGTGAGTGGGTGGGTGGGTGAGTACCTCCCGGTCAGCAGCTGGCTGCGTGAGGGGGTGCAGATGGGCTGGACGTAGTAATTCTCCAGGCGGACCCCCTCGCCCGCCAGCCGGTCCAGAGTGGGGGTCCTGATGGACGGGTTGTGGTAGCCGATGTCGTTGTACCCCTGGGGAGGGGGGGGTTAATACACAGGTCTTTATCTCTCTCTCTCTCTCTCCTTCTATGTCTCTCTCTCTCTCTCTCTCTTTTTTCACCAATATATCTCTCTCTCTCTCTCTCTCTCTTTTCACCAATATGTCTCTCTCTCGCCTCTCTTTCTCTTTACATATATATCTCTTCCCCCCCCCTCCCCTCTCTCTCTATCTCTCTCTATCTCTCTCTCTCCCTCCCTCCCCCTCTCTCACCTGGTCATCGGTGAGTATGAAGATGATGTGGGGGGGTTTCTTGGGGTGGGGGGTCCCCTGGTCGTTCTGGGGCCCCTCCCCCTCCTCCTCCACCCAGTTCCCGGTGGTCCAGTCGGCCGACAGGAAGCCCAGACTCAGCCAGCCAATCAGAGCGGCGAGCGGAGCGGTGGGCGGAAACATCTGACATGAACAAACACAAACAAACACAACGTCAACAGACGACTTGTTTACCTCTGCTGCCAAGAGGGACGCGTGGGACATGTAGTCCTACATGTAGTCCTACTGCATGTAGGACTACATGTAGGACCACTAAATGCAGCAGGAATACTACACTATACTACATATACTACATACTACTACATATAAATACAGTCCTAGTCCTACGACAAGTTTAGTTATATAGTACATGTAGGACTACATGTATTAGGACTACAGACTACATGTCGTCCTAGTACTCTACTACTACTTCTACTACATATTGTCCTAATACATGTTGGACTACATTTAGTCCTAATACACTATACACCTAATATACATTCCTAATACATGTAGTAGGCCAGATCAGGAGGGGACTACATGCACTACACGGTCAACCTGCAGACAGTAGAATCGGGACCCTCGATGCGTCTCTCTCGCTCTTGTGTTTCTGTTTGTTCACACCAGCGCGTCACCGCCGCTCGTTACCGGAACGGATTCCGACGGGCGGTAGGAGACATTCCGGTAGGCGGTTATAAACATGTGGCGCCTCCTGTTACATTCCCCGTTATCAAAACCAGAACCGGGTACTGCCCGTCCACGTCCAAGGAACAAGCAGCGATCACCCCACTTGGAGAAACTAAAGTACGTCCGACCCAAGTGCGTTCCTGGCAGACCCACGAAACGGTCCTGGTCCGGTACCGGGGGTCAGATGACGCCCTACCGACCGAAAGCATCCACGGTCATACTCCCGCGCGCGCCCGCGCACGCAGAGATGGGCTGATGCCCGTGCCCCGGTATCCTGCCCGCGGACCCTTAGCGCCCTGCAGACCTGCGGACGGTTCGAGCTCGACTCGTCGCTATCTTCTTGTAAAGAATAGATCACACACAAGCAGGCCAACAGGTGATACCGGAGGTGCAGGCCTATAGGTGATAATAGCGGTGCAGGCCTACAGGTGATAAAGGCGGTGTCTCGAGACGTCTCACCTCTTCTTTACTTCATGCTCCAGATCCGCGTCTTCTGCAAGACCCCGCACGTCCTTAACCCCAGCCGTACCCGCTCCCTATTCCCGGGACTCTTTAAACCTCGACCGCCTGCAAGCGCATGCACGCGCACTCAGTCACACGCGTGGACGCGCACTCACGAGCACCATTTGTTGGCGACTATACGTTACTTTCATGCGTTCCTGTTTATGGCCGCCGCTGCGCTTCGTCCCGACGCGGCAGAAGCGGTCCGCTGTCTGAAGCCCTGCAGCTGGCGCGGCGCGCACGACGACGCGCACGGATCCGAAACTTTTGCGTGCCGCGCAGGCGCAGCTGGCAGGAGAGGAGCCCTGTCGCAGCCAATCGGAATGTCAGCGCCAGATAATGTCGAAACAGCAAAAAAAAAAACTCCGACCGCAGGATGTCGAAACTTGTTTCTTCCCTTGGGATCTCGCGGGAGGGTGGCTTGGGGGGGGGGGAGAGACATGAGAGAGTGTCTCTCTCCCTCCCAGCCAACCTCCCCCCGTCCGGGATACACGACACCAGAGGGCCGCCGGAGACCCGCCCCGCCGGCCGCCAGTGCCCCGCACTTCATGTTGAGTGCGGGACAGGTCATAGCATAGCTCACATGTATCAGCTCTGTTATTTGTTATGAAGCTCCTCCGGTCCCGGTGGACCCATGCACGACTGAGTTATTGAATCTGACGCGTCGTGATGGTGGGGGGGGGGGGGGGGGGGGGGGGGGGGGGGCGGGGGGGGGGGCGGGATGACGAGTCGAGGCAATAAATCAAAGCCAATGGAGTCCTCGAAACACAAGATGCTTCTGTAGTCCGGCGGGACTCCGCCTCCCAGGGTGCACTCGGGGGGGGCGTCGTCCCAGGCAGAGCATCCTATAAGCGCGTGTGTTGTACTGCTGTGAATAGCGCTGATGAGGTGAGCCGTAAGTAAGAGGTTCATCATATCGCTCTGTGCTGCCGGGTCCCAGCATCTCGTCTCCATTCCGCCAGCATGGCTTCGACCGAGGAGGACGCGCTCCTGTTCCTCATCTACCAGCACCTCAAGGTCCACGGCCATCAGAAGGCCGCCAACGCGCTGAAGAAGAGCGTCGCGCAGGTAGCACCGAGCCCGTTTAGTCCCGAGCGTTATACGGTGTTGTTGTTGTTGTTGTGGTAGAGAAGGCGGAGATGCCCGAGTCTCGTCTTCGTGGATCCGTCGGGCTGTTGTTGAGATGTGATCGTCTTTTGTGCGCGTCCTGTGTGTTATGTAATGGGATGAACGGCGGATCAGCGCGCTGTGTGGTGGTGGTGCGGGGAGATCTGGGGGTGGTGGTTGGTGCAGGTCCCGGGTGGATCAGGTCTGGTTGGTGGAGCACATGGCAGCAGGGGAAGAGGCGCCCGACCGAAAAGAACATCGTGTGACCGAGCTCCTGGTCGTAAAGTGGGCTGACCACTCAACAAGGCTAACTACTAACTAACCCACCCTAACCAGAACTGCTCAGCTACACTAACTAACCCTGACCAGAACCATTGCTCAGCAGGGAGGGATTATTATATATTGTTATGAATCATTTCATTTTGTTATTTTTTTACTTACTTAATTTGTGTTTGTTTTTGTCCATGTGTGCGTGCGTGCGTGTGCATGCATGTGTTTGCATGCGTCTGTGCATGTGTCTGTTTGTGCGTGTGTCTGTTTGTGCGTGTGTCTGTTTGTCTATTTGTGTGTGTGTGTGTGTGTGTGTGTGTGTGTGTGTGTGTGTGTGTGTGTAGGTTGAAGCACCAGAGGAATGCTCCAGTCTCCATGATATGTACACTGGCTGGACAAAGTGAGTACAAAGCTGCATCTCTCATATTTAAGGGGTTGTATTAATAAAGTTTATTATTAGTTGTAGTTATAAGGCCCGCCTACAACACAGAAAAGGAACACCTTGTCCCCTTAGCATAGGCCCCGCCCATAGAATGAATTACTTAAACAAGCGAACCCCGCCCATAAATCATAAGTCCCGCCCATAGAACACTGTGTCCAAAACAGCCCTAACCCCGCCTCCAGGCCCCCAGGCCCCTGCCCATCATTCTGTATTCAGTAAATATTTCATCAGTCCCTACTGCTGCCAAACACACACACACACGCACACGCACACAAGGTACCATTACCCAAGAAAAATCACACACAGAAGGGCTCTAGTGCCTGGCTCAAAGGCCCTTTCCTTTCCTCATGGCCGGCTTTTTATGATTTATTTTTTGTTAATAAATGCCTTGTGTGTGCCTGTTTGTTTGTGTGTGTGTGTGTGTGTGTTTGTGAGTGCGTGTGTGTGCCTGTGTGTGTGTGTACGTTCATGCCTGTGTGTCTGTGCGTGCGTTTGTGTGTGTGTGTGCGGTCGGGCGTGCTTATTTGTGTGTGTGTGCGGTCGTGCGTGTTTATTTGTGCGTGCGTTTGTGTGTGTGTGTGCGGCCGTGCGTGTCTAGACTATGTTCCTTAGCCCAGGAGCCCAAACAGGAAATTGAGGTGGACTCCACCACGGTGAAGAAGAGATTCAAGATGGAGGCGGGCGCGGCCGCAGAAGAACTCTCCTGCAGACCAAAAGAGGAGGAGGAGGAGGCCAAGCCCCTCATCACCCCAGAGACCCCCGACACCAAACCCCCTGCTGGTACCTGTCCGACTGACTTACTGTCTGTCTGTATCTGTCTGTCTGCTGATCTGTCTGCCAGTCTCTCTGTCTGTCTCTCTCTGTGTCTGTCTCTCTGTGTCTGTCTGCCCCTGCTGAACTGTCTCTCTGTCTTTGTGACTGAGTGTCTCTCTGACTGTCTGTGTGTCTGACTGTCGGTGTGTTTGTCTCTCTGTGTGTCTGCCTGTCTGTGTGTCTGCCTGTCTGTGTGTCTGCCTGCCTGTGTGTCTGCCTGTCTGTGTGTCTGTCTCTCTGTGTGTCTGTCTCTCTGTGTGTCTGCCTGTCTGTGTGTCTGTCTTTCTGTCTGTGTGTCTGTCTCTCGGTGTGTCTGCCTGTCTGTGTGTCTGCCTGTCTGTGTGTCTGCCTCTCTGTGTGTCTGCCTGTCTGTGTGTCTGCCTGTCTGTGTGTCTGCCTGTCTGTGTGTCCATCGTCTGGGTCATTGTGATGAGCTGCCCTGAGCTCTCCTCAGCAGGCTGAATAAAGACTTCTCTTCAGCGCTTCTGTTGTGAAAACATCCTGGTTCTCCTGACCTAGGAGCCCCAGAGGCCCAGGCTGAGGGCGAGCAAGACCCTAGTGAGGAGCCTCCCTGCCTGGGGAAGACCTCAGCCTCAGACCAGCCCGACAACCAGGAGGAGGAAGAAGAGAAGGAGGAGGAGAAGGAGGAGGAGGAGGAGGAGGTGGAGCAGGAGGAGGAGAGCAAATCACAGGAAGAGGTCAAAAGATTGACAGAATCTAGTGTGTGTGAAGATAGTGTCGGACACTATAGATAGATAGAGAGACACACACACACACACACACACACACACACACACACACACACACACACACACACACACACACACACACACACACACACACACACACACACACACACACACACACACGCACACACACACAGCCTGCATTTCTGTGCTCCGGTCAATGTGATAATCCTTAGATCCAGTGTTGATAGACTCTTTCCGGAAAACACACACATCATGGGGTCTGTGTGTAATGTATGCGTGTAGGATCTGTGTGTGTGTTTGTTTAATTTGTGGAGGTTAATGTGTGTTCGCTGTCTGTATGTGTGTAATGATTGGGGGTTAATGTGTGGGAGTTAATGTGCGTTGATGTGTTTGTTTAATGATTTGGGGTTACTGTGTGTGTGTTTTATGTGTGTGTCTTTGTCCCGGTCCACTGATGTGGAGCGCTGTGATATTTGGCTCTGGTTTTGTTTGGACAGAACCAGGACCTGAGCCCACAGAATGTTAATCTTTATCCAGACCGGGAGTCTGTGTGTGTGTGTGTGTGTGTGTGTGTGTGTGTGTGTGTGTGTGTGTGTGTGTGTGTGTGTGTGTGTGTGTGTGTGTGTGTGTGTGTGTTTAAGTGCACAAATGTGTGTGTGTATAGCTGTGTGTGTGTTTGTGTGTCGCAATCTGTCAGTAACCTTGATGTACATACTTTAGCACAATATAAATTAATCTCTTTCCTGTCTCAACGCCCACTCCAGAACATTACTGTGTTGTTATGAACACTTTGTTTAACACTTTGTTCCTGGGCTCACGCAGGAAACACAAAACAACCACCAGAGACCTTCTGTGGTTGAACAACCTCCCAGCTTTCTTCCATTATTCCTCTCCCCAGCCTGTCCTCCATTCATCCCTAAACCCAGTGTATCAAAGCACATGACGAGGGCGGGGCTCTCAGTGGTGGGAGGACAGGGGAGAGGAGTCTTCAACTAACAGTGGGGGGTCAGAGACAGGGGGGTCAGAGACGGGGGTCTGGCAGGGAGGGGGACAACAGCATGAGGCGAAACCATATCTAACTGTCTATCAGTTAGTACAATCCTCAGCAGTTTCCTGTACAACCTTTGGTATACATCATATATATTACAGTTTGTGACTGAGGTTAAAATGTGTTTCTGTTCATTAGTCGGCTGCTGCTCACCCAGATACCGAAGCCCAAGACCAATCTGGAGAGGCCGCTCCGGTCCTCGACGCGCCCAGCCTGGAACTCACTGAGCAGGCAGAGGCTGAACTCCAGCCCCCTGCTGCAGCCGAGGCCTCAGAGCCCAGGGAGGAGGAACCGGAGAAGGTGAAGTTTAATAAAGATGTTCTGAGAGACAAAAAGTATGTCTCCACCCCCCCCCCCCCAATCCTTTACCCGCTCTCTCTTTCTTTCTCCCTATCTCTCTCCCTTTGTCTCTCTCTCTCCCTATATTCCTCTCCCTGGCTCATTGGCTAAGTAAGACATGCAGCATCATGTTAATGATGATGTTCTGATACTCTCTCACTCATCTCAGGAGACCAATGAGGAGACGGCAGAGAGTGAAGACCCACCTCCCCTAGGTAACAAGCAATCAATAGCGTTCATTTAGAGTTCCTCATGCTTGTATGGTATATTGTCATGGATGCAGTATACATGTGAATTATTGACAAAGCACTGCAGTATAAATGTGTTAACTGGTCTACTTCCATCTGCCCAGCTCCTGAGGAGACTGCTTCTCCTGTGTCTGAGGAACTGGAGAAGGAGAAGGAGGAGAAGGAGCAGGAAGAGGAGGAGGAGAAGGAGGAGGAGAAGGAGGAGGAGTTAGTCGTTCATGCAGACAAAGAGTCTGAGGTAGGGACCATCATTTCACACAATAAACTGAATATAAGGTATACAAACACTTAATAAATGTGATTGGTTAACCTGATTTATTTGCTGGCTAGATCCGTAAAAAAGTTACCTTGATTTGAAAAGTCAAGTTAGTTCACCCACCTCCTCCTCTTTATGTCTCCTTCAGCCAGCAGGGGGCGCTCGCCTGGAGGATGAGGCCGTCACCTCCACCACCGGCACTGACACAGGTAGAGGACAGGGGTCAGAGGTCAAACACAGGAGGACACCTTACAGGGTTAGGGTTCAGGGGTCAAACACTGGAGGACACCATACAGGGTTAGGGTTCAGGGGTCAAACATAGGCCATGACTTGACAGGAGAAACAGAGTGTTAAACTAAGGAATACTACTAACTTACTACTTGTAACTTAATATTTTGTTTCAGTCGGTTTAGACCTGTTTATCGGTCAGTTAAGACCGGTTTATTAGCCGGTTCAGACCGGTTTATTAGTTGGTTAAGACCAGTTGATTTGTTGGTTTAGACCGGTTTGTAGCTCAACAGATGTGATTGGTTGATAATAACTTGTCGTGACCCCTAGCGGCGACCCCTCCAGAGGTCGACGGAGAGGAGGAGGAGGAGGAGGAGGAGGAGCCAGAGGAGACGCCCAAGAAGAAGAAGAAGAAGAAGACCAAGAAGGTAGTGGAAGACATGCCCACTGTGGAAGACACGCCCACTATGGAAGACACGCCCACTGTGGAAGACACGCCCCTGGAGGAGGACACGCCCCTTGAAGAAGACACGCCCCTTGAAGAAGACAAGCCCCTTGAAGAAGACAAGCCCCCCATCAAGAAAGGAAAGAAGCCGAAAAAGAGAAAGACAGAAGAACAGGAGCCGGTGGAGGAGGAGAAAGTAGTGGAGGAGGAGGAGAAGGAGGAGGAGACTTCTGAACCTCCTGCGGAGAAGAGAACCAAGAAGAAGAAAAAGGGGAGCGAGAAGGTGGTGGAGGAGGTGGCAGTGGAGGAAGAGGAGGTGGTCACCACACCACCAAAGAAGAAGAAACGCAAGAAGGTGGCTAAAGCATCCGAGGAGGAGGTGCAGGAGGAGCAGGCGCCGGACGAGGAGGTGCCGGAGGAGGAGGAGGCTGTGACTCCTGAAGCCCCTCCCAGCTCAGAGAAGAAGAAGAGGAGGAAGAGGAAGAGGGGAAAGAAAGCAGCAGGCGCAAAAGAGGAGGAGCAGGAGAAAGAGGAGGAGGAGGAGGTGGAGCAGAAGGAGGAGGAGGAGGAGGAGGTGGAGGAAGAAGAGGAAGAGACACCTAAAGGTTCAGGTAGGAATCAGGAACACAATGTGTGCTGCCTCCCAGTCTCCTGCACGCTACAAAATAACAACACACTATCATGAGGATAGTATACGTATATATATATATTATTTTTTTTATTGAATGTGTAGAATAATATAAACAAAATATTGAGCAATAAAATGCAAGAAATAAAATAAATACAAACGAATGGGATCCTCAGGATTCTAAGAAACAAATACATAACTCAAATAATACAGTTCATGTTCAAAAGGGATAGGATGAAGTTGAAAACTTTTCTGGTCCTCTTATTTTTTTATAATAATTCACAGGAAATAAATATTCTGTTTGAGTCAATCAGTGTCTTCGATGTTCAACTCGTAGGTTTAAACAAAGCAAAGCTTTTGGACAAAACAATAACAAAATATCGGGACAGATTAACCAAAACTATGAAACAAGAAATAGCAAAACAGAAATTCACAGTTTATAACAATTCAATTTTTTGTTTCTGAAGAGCTTTTTTAGTATTAACATAGTGGTCAATTTTTTTCAGATCATCAGTTATTCCACAGACTAAGTTAACAAGAGAGAAGCTAAAAATAGTTCCAGTGATTAGGCCATCTTTTATTTTTACAGATGTGCGTGAAAGACGTACAATAGGTTAGCCATTGCCATGGTAACTGGCTGGCTGTCTGGGCAGTAGCTAAATATGGCAAAGCGCAAATATGACCCCTGGTATGTCAAATATGGACTTATGTACATCGAGGATAAAAAGGGGCCAAAAGCCCGGTGTGTGGTATGGAGTGTAGTGCTCGCACAAGAGAGCATGAAACAATCAAAATTGAAACGTCCTTTGGAAACAAAACATGTGCAAAGACACCCCGGCCGAGTCCATGAGCTGGGCATCACAGAAGTGCCTGACATCATCCTGTTCCAAACAAGAACAGGCACGCCGTGCATCCTACCACGTAGCTCATCCTATTGCAAAGGCCAAGAAACACAACACAATAGCGGAAGAGCTTCTCTTACCTGCAGCAATGAACATGGTCAGACAGGTTATAGATCAATCGGAGGCAGATTAACTGAAGACCATACCACTGTCGAATGATACAATAGGTAGGCGCATTGAAGAAATGTCTGGTGACATAAATTTGCTTGGTTTGAATAAAAATGGGTTGCGACATAATGACCATGGAAAGTGGGTCCCAAGGCCTGACGAGTTGAGAACCACTGGTATATACTACTGTACACACTACTGACCCCGGTCTAGTGCACGCTTCACAATAACGACACATTATCATTAGTATAGTATACACTACTGTACACACTACTGACCCCGGTCTAGTGCACGCCTCACAATAACGACACATTATCATTAGTATAGTATACACTACTGTACACACTACTGGCCCCGGTCTACTGCACGCTACACAATAACAACACATGAAACACTGTTAGTGTGATAGGTACAATTAAAACTATTAAACACACTGCTCTCTCTGTCTGTGTCCTGTCCTGTCTCCAGGTGTCTCTCGCCCTCGCCACGCCCTGATCTCCACGTCACTGAGGAAGCGCTTCGGGAGGCGGAGCCGGCGCCTCAAGGCGGGGAAAGCCAATCAGAACGCGGCTGAGCCGGCCGACTCGCCGGAGCAGGACGACCCGAACGTCAGGAAGAGCAAAAGGTTAGCAGTTAGCGGTTAGTGGCCCGACACTACGATAACCTACGCTCATGTAGCTTAGCCTGCTAAAACCACTGGTTCTACATAGCCAATACTACGCTACTGAACCTTTGCTGGCTGATGACCTCTTGTCTATGGATAGCCTCATGATGTACGTTAGCGTAGCATTCTGACTGCTGAAAGCAGTCGTTTTAGCAAGCTACTGCGCAGCATTTTGCTAGCCTCTTGTCCAACGGACAAAGCAATCCTGACTCCTCGCTCTCACCGGTCTGAACCAGAATCAAGCAGAGCCAGCCGGACGAGGAGAGCACGCCGACGAAGAAGAGGAGAAAGAAGGGCGGAGCGAAGGAGGAGTCCGTCGCCGAGGAGGCTGAGCAGGAGGAGGCCACGCCCCCCAGCCTAGAGAAGAAGAAGAAGAAGAAGAAAAAGAAGACCGCCATTGGAGGAGAGGAGGAAGGGGGCGGAGCCGACCAGGAGGAGGTCATTCCCGAGCCTCCGGCCAAGAAGAAGAGTACGTAGTTTAATCATTGATCATTGGTCGGTCTGTTGATGTCACCCAGTGTCTGATGGTTCTGATTGGATGATGATTCTGATTGGCTGATGATTCTGATTGGCTGATGATTCTGATTGGCTGATGATTCTGATTGGCTGTTCCAGAAAGGACCAGACCGGCGGAAAAGGTGGAGGAGGAACCGGAGGCAGAACCGGAACCCGTGAGGGTGAGAACTATGAGAGTTCAGGACCGAGTTCATACTGAGCTTCTCGCTCACACATTCTCTCTCTATCTCTCTATCATACTCTCTCTCTCACTATCATACTCTCTCTCTATCTCTCTATCATACTCTCTCTCTCTCACTATCATACTTTCTCTCTATCTCTCTATCATACTCTCTCTCTATCTCTCTCTCATACTCTATCTCTATCTCTCTCTCATACTCTCTCTCATACTCTCTATCATACTCTCTCTCTCACTATCACATTCACTCTCGGTCTCACAACACCATACTCTCTCTCTATCTCTCTATCATACTCTCTCTCACTCTCAAACGATCATCCGTATGTATGTATGATGGCATAATCGTGTTATCAAATTGTCTTAGCGTTTCATCTCGTTGTTTCATTCATCTCATATTTATTTACATATATATATTTTGCCCTAACCCTTTTCTTTGCTTAATATAACAAATATTTGCAATTATTCTCTTTTCTTTCCAGAAAAAGAAGTCAACCAAAAAGAAGGTTCTGGAATGATCTGGATCATTCTGGATCAGTCCGTTGCATCTGGGAGCCTTCTGAGAGACCCAGATCAGGCAACGGTACTTTCTACTTCCTGTGACCTCACTTCCTGTACATCTGAAGTCGTTACTATGCAAACATGGAGGAGGCTTCGTTTAGTGCACAACAGACTGTGATGTGTTTTTAAACTGATCCCGTGATTAGGGACAATCAATTAATGTGTGTATGAAATAATGGCGGGTTTTCATGTGTGAGTGAATATAATGGTGAGTTAGGTATGGATGTAAGGAGGACCGGGTAAGAGGTCAAAGGTCAGGGTCCTGAGGCTGTCTTTTTAGTCTTATTGCTGCTTGTTTTGCCAAAACAGCAGAGCATCTCTCTAGTGTCAGGGAAGTTGAACCTTGGTCAACCTTTTCTGTATCATGTTCCTATGATGCATTAGAAAAGGATCCGGAGAGAGATGGTTAATCTGAGGAAAAGCAATGCATCGTGGGAAATACCAGCAGAATGGTTTTGTCTGATCGCACCGCTTCAGGAAACCAAATCTCTTTTCAGCACAGTTGATCCCAGTCGATGTGAAACGGTGACAAAACATGGGATTCTTTAAAAGGGGCTGAGGATTCAGATAGGATTCAGGCTAGTGAACCGTAATGTAGCTAGTGGTCTGAGAGCATAGCGCGTGCCTAAAGTTTTTACAAAAAATGTAGTTTTGTTTGAGTTTTAAATGAACTCATGATGCATGTGATGAGGGAATTTTGTTTTACTTGGTGAATAGTTGTAGTGTTTACTTTTTTATGGATTCTTTACATTCACATTAACTAAAATGTTCTTTTCATGTTCGGAGGAGAATGTGAACTATGCACCCTAACCGCGCTGACCCCCACGACCTCGGAGGAGGTTGTGCCCGAGGCCAGCGTGCGTTTCTCCCTTCCACGGTGACGGCAACACATACTATGTACTCCATGTTCGTACATCGTGTCGTATTTCAGGGCATCCTGCACACCTTCAAAGGACCTAAGGGGAATCTGTCTGCTGATCACCTGCGTGTTACTCTGAGCCGTGTGTGATAGGTTCACCAATGATTCCCTTTGACTTTTAGTTTAGTGAGACGCCACTGACTGTAGTCTGATTTCCTTGTTTATAGTGTTTGTGTTCTATTTACACGAACACAAAGGAAGTTATTAACCAAGGTCGTTAAAGCCCATATTGATGAGCTCCCTCTCGATCCCTTAGTCGCCCTCAGAGCCAAAGACGGGTCCTGACACGCCCTCATGTTTACTCTGTCAGACCCTGACTTCAGTGTTAGCTTCCTGTAGCAGCGTAGAGCAAAATACACTCCTACTGAATACTAGAAAATGTCTACCTTATAAAGTCACCCAGTTTACAAGTGAACCCTTCCCGTATTAACGTTGTTTTACAGAAGATGGTTCTGTATTTCTGCTTTCTTTATGGTAAATCGTCATGTTTGTTCTGTCCTACATAAAAACCTTAAACACAGCCCGTTTCGTCCTTTGAGAGGGAGTCTATGATGACGTTTCATTGTTCACGTATTTAATTCACTTTTTAACCAGAGACTGAATGATTGTTTTGTTTACCATTTTGCATTATATTGATCTGCTACCTGCATTCACAACGATTAGAAATCCCTGAACCCAAACCATAAAACCTAATTCAAATAGAAGACCTGGAATGAAACCCTTAAACCTAACACCTAATATCAAGCCCTAGAACCAAAAACACCCTACAACCAAATCAAACCCCTAGACTCCAATAAATAAAAACTAACCCTGAAACCCAACCCATAAGAACTCCTTACCTTAACCTCAACCAAAGACCTGAAAAGAGTGCAGCAGAATGATTTCCATTTTAATGATTTTATTTCATCACAAGCTTCATAATAAAAAACCGACAGAAGGTTCTGACATGCTGAACATGGGGACGCTCATCGCCTACTGACACTCGATCAAGCAACGTTGTCATCTCTGCTAATAAATCGGACCCACTGAAGTCACACTTCTTACGCCCTTCTCCTCTTACATCTACACACATCTACAGGAAATATTGGATTACTATACATTTTTCAAGCAAGGCTATAGTCTGCAGTGAATCAGTTAAAGTGTCTTCGACAAAGTGAGAAGCGCCATACTTCATACATACCAGAATCAGCTCCTAGAGCCACTCCATCCCAACAGGAAATGAAGGAGAGCAAAAGCATACATTGCAAAAATAGAACGAACAGTAGTGAAGACGTTCTGAACATCGGGAAGAACCACGCATGTTAGGATGACGTCTCCATGGATACGGGTTTAGTCAAGACTAGAACATAAACATCCTTAAGCTCATAGTTTAACCCTTAGCAGACGTGCACGACGTGACGGTCCGAGCCACGTCAAAATCACATGACACATGAGCATAGTCCAGACGTGTAGATAATAAAATGACCAGCGGAGGTCACTTGACCCGATGATTTAAGGCTGGCTCCTCCCCCAGGTCCCGACGCCATCGCAACCTTTCTTGTCCCCGGAGGAAGTAGTTTGAACGCAGATGAAGTCCTCCATGTTTGGTGGCAGTCGGCGTTCTTCAGGGAACAACAAGACATCTAGGTTAGGGATCGGAAACAAAATGTAATAATTAATAAGCATCAGTACATCCACTAGCATTAGCATCAGTACTTCCACTAGCTTTAGCATCAGTACATCCACTAGCATTAGAAGCAGTACATCCACTAGCATTAGCATCAGTAGGTCCACTGGCATTAGCATCAGCACATCCAATAGCATTAGCATCAGTACTTCCAATAGCTTTAGCATCAGTACATCCACTAGCATTAGAATCAGTACATCCACTAGCATTAGCATCAGTACATCCACTAGCATTAGCATCAGTAGGTTCACTGGCATTAGCATCAGCACATTCACTAGCATTTGCATCAGTACGTCCATTAGCAGTACGTCCACTAGCATTAGCATCAGTACGTCCACTAGCATTAGCATCAGTACACCCACTAGCATTAACTTCAGTCCATCCACTAGCATCCACTTCTGTTCCACTCACCTGTTAGACAAGCTATTTCTCTGGGTCTACTTTAGCAGCCAGCTCCTCGTCCGAGTCTGCAAAGTAGAAGTAAACACCTAGCTCAAACCAAGCTAACAGCTGGCGTACAGGCTTGGTACGCTAGTAGTAGCCAAGATGCTAACCTGCTAGGGACTCGGGAGGGGAGTAGAACTGTCCCTCAGACGGAAGGAGGGGTGCTCGGTCTACAGCATCCATGATCGATAAAAACCCTGAGAGAGAGAGACACAGACACAGACAGAGACAGAGACACAGAGACACAGACAAAGATACAGAGAGAGAGAGAGACACAGAGACACAGACAAAGATACAGAGAGAGAGAGAGAGAGAATGTGTTATTCATACGTTACTGGTAACCTATACTAGTAGTACTACACTACTGTACTAGTACTGCTTTAGTACTACAGCAGTACTGTAGTACTATAGCAGTTCTAGTACCACTGTAGTACTAGCAGTACTGTAGTACTACAGTAGTACTGTAGTACTATACTATATATATAGTATATCACAGAGGCGGTCCCATTACTGGTAACTAGGGATCGACCGATATGGATTTTTTAGGGCCGATACTGATACCAATTTTTTTTCATCAGACTTAGCCGATAACCGATACGCCGATACCGATTTTCTTGAGCCGATATTTGGAGACAATACTACCCCGGAAATCCAGAGTTCTCGCGAGAGCACAATTTGAATTTGCTATTGTTAGCGAGACACTCTGGGAACGAGCTATAAACTTGTGTATATTCTGGCCCAGAACATTAATCAATCACATTGATGTTTCAATATAGGCGGGCCAAAAGCGTTACCGACCGGATACGGCAAGAGGCCTATCTATTGGTTAGCTCCACTGGTCTGGATACGTCACCCCTTGTGTCCTTCTGATTGGTCGTAGTGTTATCCAATGTGTGTTATCCAGTGATATTTTCAAATGAATGCTTTGTGCGGCCCCTCGAGTTGGGCCATTGTCATTACTCGTTGCCAGACCCTACAGCTTTCTAGATGTGGGTCTGGATTTCCAGGCTAAGCCTCCCTCAATTTAAATCATAAAAATGACACAATGATGATAACAAATGTTACAATGTCTCAATTTAAAAAAATTAACATTTATTGAACTGTCCCCCCAAAAAAAATAAATAATAATAATCGGCCGATACTGAAAAAATATCAGCCGATACCGATACACGTAAAAAACGCAAATATCGGCCGGCCGATATATCGGTTGATCCCTACTGGTAACCTATACTAGTAGTACTAGCAGTACTAGTACCGCTGTAGTACTAGTAGTACTAGTACACACGGAGGTGGTCCTGTTCCTTGTAACCCGTACTTAGCAGTACTATATATATGGTGTATCTAGCAGTAATATATATATGGTGTATGCAGCAGTACTATATATATGGTGTATGTAGCAGTACTATATGTATGGTGTATGCAGCAGTACTATATGTATGGTGTATGCAGCAGTACTATATGTATGGTGTATGCAGCAGTACTATATGTATGGTGTATGCAGCAGTACTATATGTATGGTGTATGCAGCAGTACTATATGTATGGTGTATGCAGCAGTACTATATATGTGGTGTATGCAGCAGTACTATATATATGGTGTATGCAGCAGTACTATATGTATGGTGTATGCAGCAGTACTATATGTATGGTGTATGCAGCAGTACTATATGTATGGTGTATGCAGCAGTACTATATGTATGGTGTATGCAGCAGTACTATATGTATGGTGTATGCAGCAGTACTATATGTATGGTGTATGCAGCAGTACTATATGTATGGTGTATGCAGCAGTACTATATGTATGGTGTATGCAGCAGTACTATATGTATGGTGTATGCAGCAGTACTATATGTATGGTGTATGCAGCAGTACTATATGTATGGTGTATGCAGCAGTACTATATGTATGGTGTATGCAGCAGTACTATATGTATGGTGTATGCAGCAGTACTATATGTATGGTGTATGCAGCAGTACTATTTGTATGTACTCACGGAGGCGGTCCTGGGCCTCCTGGGGGAGGACCTTGAAGTCCAGCAGCCAGGTCTGGAGCCAGGCCAGGATGAAGGAGGAGATGGGCAGGAGGTACCCGAAGGCCCCCTGGGACAGGAGCTGGGGGGAGAGACATCAACTTAAACACATTCGTACTAATTATACACAAAGGTCCACATACATCCACTAGCATTAGACTAATTTGTTTGCATGTGTAAAAGTATATATGTGTACACACACACACACACACACACGCACACGCACACACGCACACACACACACACACACACACACACACGCCTACCTTTGACAGGATCACCTTGATGATCAGGAAGGCGCTGCAGACGGCGGTGGTGACCTGAGGAGACACCACAGGTCACAAACACTACTGACACCACCTGCTGTACCTCTATGTAAGACCACACTAGTACTCTTATTTTGAAGTTTTGGACGCAGCCGGCCCTGCCCCTTTATGTAAATAAAGCATTTGGATAAAATATGACGTAAATGTTGTGTTTTCTTATCAAACAGACATGGGAGAGTTATGCATGTCTCTGAATAGCAGGGAAACAACACCAGAACGCTGGATAATGGCTTGAATATCTTAACAGACAAAGACCTCTGACAGGACCAGACATTCAGGTTCCTAGCTGGGACACCAGCCGGTAAACATGCCGTGAAACCAGCCTGTACCCATCTGAGTGACACCAGCCTGTACACATCAAAGTGAAACCAGCCTGTACACATCTGAGTGACACCAGCCGGTAAACATCTGAGTGAAACCAGCCTGTACCCATCTGAGTGACACCAGCCTGTACACATCTGAGTGACACCAGCCTGTACCCATCTGAGTGACACCAGCCTGTACACATCTAAGTGAAACCAGCCTGTAAACATCTATATGAAACCAGCCTGTACATACATGAGTCCGGAGGGAACAGGCAGTTACAACCAGAACAGAGATAAACCTAATAAAAGTTATGCAGTGAATGGTATTTATTGAGGCTAACATGGATGACTGGAGTTATTATTAGAGTTAAATAATTGTTAAATAAATAACAAGCACTTCTTGTTGTATGTTTAGTTTGTTGATACTTACAGTAATTCATATAATGAAAACATACAGTTATGAAAGGTACATATCATTGAATTGTTGTCACTCCTCATTGTATGAGGAATGGGGACAGTAGTGTTTGGACCAGGGTTAAAAGTGACACATGGAAGTGTCCTAAAAACGTTAAGAGGACTTTATGACAGCAAGATTGAGACTAGAAACAATTGGGTGTTTTAGTCAATGTACTGGAGTTTAGTTTGGATTACTTATTTCTTTCTACCTCATCTTTACGATCCTCAAAATGACATGTCAATAACAATCAACAGGTCGACGTTTCATTCAAGTCTTTTGACTTGAATGAAGTCAAGTTTCTTCTGAAATGTTCAGTGTTGGTCTGAAGCAGTTTGAACACCACAACTGAACTTTGGAAGAAAATTAAAAACGTTGCTTTTTTTTGTTGGGCTATAAGAAATGAATGGCTATTATTGAATTCTCATGGTGAAACAATACCCACGTGTTGGTGAACATCACATGTCGACCAGTACACGGCCTAAATAGAGGATTATAAAGAGTTCCCCTTCCACAGATGCAGCTCACAACAGGGGATTTATTGATCATATGACTGTATCTTGCAATAAAACAAAGGCGTCTTGGACGAAGACGTCTGCTAAATGAAAGACTTGAAATGTAATAATACAGTTTGGTTCGGGTGAGGGCTGCAGGGGGTAAAAATAACCCCCAGCAGAAGTTTCTACGGTGGTGTTCCGCTTATTCAACATCTGGCTGATCAATTGCTTTTAAACACACTGAGAGGATTTGATTTATTTTTATCGTCAATCCTTAACATTTTGGCGCTTGTAATTTTTCCTTTTTTGGGGGGGCTCCCAGAATTCCTCTTTGCAGGAAAAGCCCTGAGTATCTGTCTACGGCCTGTATGTGGACCCTCTGACGCCCGCTCCACACATCCTATGACCCCCAGGTGTGGGGGACCAGAAGCAGGGGAGCAGCAGCCTGTACTCACAGCGATGGCCCACCAGTGGTTCAGCCGGCACACCGCGTAGGCCAGGATGAGCGACGCAAACCGGAAGACGGCTAGGAGCTAGGAGAGGAAGCAAGGGAAGGAGGGGTGGTGACGAAGAGCAAAGAAAAGACAGGCACAGTGAGATCAAAGTCAATCTAAAATAAAGATATTTTTTAGTTCAGATATGTAGGAAAGGAAACTCACATATATGTCGAAGAAGGAGGCGTGGTAGTCGTAGTGGAGAACCTCGATGTTGAGCTGCTTCGCGATCCCACCGTTCACCTGGTGCACACAGAAAACCAATTTTACCATGAACCATGGCTCCATAAAACACGTCCCCAAAACCATGTCATCATGTCCCCATAAACCATGTCAACATAAACGATGTCAACATAAACCATGTCCCAAAAAAACATGCCCCATAAACCATGTCCACCTAAACCATGTCCACGTAAACCATGTCCCCATAAACCATGTCCCGTAAACCATGTCCCCATAAACCATGTCCCTTAACCCTTGTCCCCATAAACCACGTCCCATAAACCATGTCCTATAAACCTGCAAGATGTCTACTTCCGATGTTGTTTAAATAGCTCAGATTCATAAGGACATTACATAAGGACGTTACATTATATAATAATTATAATTGTTTATTATAATAACAAGAAATAAAAAAGTTTATTATTGTTTAACTGTTAGAGTTTTTAGATTTTTTTTCAGTTTGGGCTCAGAATTCAAAAACATTTGAGTTCTGACCCTGGAAAAAAAAAAAGGTCTCACATTGAGCTCTATGATCCAGAGCAGGGAAATGAAGAGCAGGTCAAAGGTCACGAAGAGGCAGAAGGTCCTCCTCACAGCCGAGATGCACGTCTTCTCGCCGGCCTCGTATGACTCCAGCCTGGCGTTCAGAGACCCCGCCCCCCGGCCGGTCAACCGCGAATCAGCACTGCTGCTGCACCGGCTATCCATGTCTGGCCACGCCCCCTGTCCAGGGTCGGCTCTGCCCCCTGCTGCTCAATATTCAGTGGGTTCCCAAAGTGGAACGTGGACCAGTCTCATTGGCTATTGGTCGTTGCTGTATCCGCCCAGTTTTCTTAGGAGACGCCCACAACCTTTTAAGGAAATGTGTTGTCCGGATTCATCCCTGCGACTCATCACCACGGTGATGACAGCATCACTGCCCCTTGAAGAAAGAACAGAGATAGAGACGTGAATATAAAGCTAGATATAATATATATTAAAGCTGAAAAAGCGAGCGACAAAGCTGTAGCAACATGACAGCATGAACAGGGAAACTTGTTTGTTCACTTTACTCATAAAATACATTTGGCCCCGCCCCCTCAAGGGAGCAAGGCAGTGTTCGGACCGTCGGCACCAAGCTAGCTCGGTGGCTTCACAGCGGGGCCCGACAGGCTGGGATGAGGGCTTCAGCTCGGACAGAGGAGATGTAGGTGAGGCCCCGTGGTGAAACACAAGAGGAGAACCACGAGACTGGAGGAGGAGGAGGAGGAGAAGAGAAGTGAGGAGGATCCAACTGAAAACAGTCTTAGAGGAGGACATGGAGGAGGAGAAGGAGAAGTGAGGAGGATCCAACAGTCTCTGAGGAGGAATTGGAACTCTTTTACAGGACCCATTTTGATACAGTATCATATAAAAAAAGGTTCCTAGATATAACTGTAAAAGACTCCATACACCACTAACCATTAACCAGATAGAATAGGTTTACTCCTAGCAAGAGCAAGCAAGAGACAAACCGACAGTGAGACACAAAGACAGAGCAACAAAATGACAAACTATAATCAACAGTTTTTTGCATGGTTTCCTGTGCCATAACCAACATCCTGGAGGTACGTCAATAAAGAGCAGCGTGTGACTCTGTAGTCATAAACTCAGGCTGCCTCACTGTTACAGAGACACATCCTCTCTGCCCAGTCTCCTCTAGCTCCAGAAGACACACTAACACACGGTTAATATTCAATACCGAGGAACCAGTTGGTTCAGCTACAGCCTCACTCCGAATCTGACACAAGCCCAGAAGAAGAAACTGACTCTCTGCAGTTTTACATTCACTTATAATCTGTCAGTCACGTCTATACAAAATGAATCAAGATACAGGTCCTTAGGAGCAGGTAGGGGTTGGACAGTACAGAGACAGGTCATTAAGGAGCAGGTAGGGGTTAGACAGTACAGAGACAGGTCATTAAGGAGCAGGTAGGGGTTAGACAGTACAGAGACAGGTCATTAAGGAGCAGGTAGGGGTTAGACAGTACAGAGACAGGTCATTAAGGAGCAGGTAGGGGTTAGACAGTACAGAGGCAGGTCATTAAGGAGCAGGTAGGGGTTAGACAGTACAGAGACAGGTCATTAAGGAGCAGATAGGGGATAGGGATCATCTTGCTCTAGGATGCCTACAGGTAGACTGTGGACGTTAGGGATCCAACCCTTTGGGCTTCAGCTGGCTAGGGTCATGACGTCACTGTATCGATGTGAAACCTGCTGTTGGTGTCCTGCGTTTCAGGGTGAAAGCTTTGGGCCGCTGTATGTGTTCACCACCACACAGGTCAGTAAGAGCTCCCATGATTCGGTGGGGGGGGGGCTCCGGTAGAAAGACATCTATGATCACACACACACACACACACACACACGCACACACACACACACACACACACACACACACACACACACACACACACACACATCCCTGATCGCACACTAGGTTTAATCCTGGCAAGAGCAAGACTGAGGCTGAGGCATCAGACTGAGGGGCTCCGGTAGAAAGACATCTATGATCACACACACACACACACACACACACACACACACACACACACACACACACACACACACACACACACACACACACACACACACACACACACACACACACATCCCTGATCACACACACTTCCCTGATCAAACACATCACATCAATGCACCAATGATGTCATGGATGCCAGAACGCAGCCTACCAGCCTGCTGTCTAAACGGGAGCATCACTAATCACAACGGACGGGAACCACAACGCGCTGTGAATGTATTAATAACACTAATACTGATATTATCGAGTTCACGTCATGCTTGATACATGCGTCTGCGGATTCTGGTTCAATGTCTTCATGTCATGACAGCGGCGACATGGTTCAGTCGTATGTCGGCATCATGCAGCACCACGGAGCATAAACCCCTCCTAAAGCACTCCTACCTTCAGGTTGGTGCGGCAGGTCGGTCTCAATGGGTCCTTGTTGTGTTCAATAACCCGCCGACACCGTGTCGACGCTCGCTTTGGGACTCGAACACAAAACAGTCACCGTAGAAAACAAGCGAAAGCGGCGAGTCATCCGCTGTGCTGACCGGGGGGCGGCGATGACTGAGCGCGGCATCATGGGAGTTGTAGTCGTTTTGACGCAATACAACACGCTCAGGCAGCGCTGACGGCATGGGGCATCATGGGAGATGCAGTCGTTCTAGCGCAACACAATAACCTCAAGCGTGATGCTGCAGTCAGGTGGCTCTTGCACAATACTCCGATTGTATGCGGTGCGCATGAATAACAATAAACAACACTTAACTAATATATTTTTCTCTTTTCTATTTCAGCTAGGCTCAATATAAAAATGACTTTTATTGTGTAGATATGAGGCCTTGGAATAATTGTTAACGTCCGTTAGGCTTAAGAAAAAACGTTACACTTGTTAATTAATCACCTTTTATTGAACAGAAAAGCTAAAAGCCAATAGTTTCAGAAATGTCACAGAAAAGTCAGTTTGCATCAAAATTCCGTAGTCAGAATTATGCAAATCAAGAGATAATATATTGGATTACTTTGTTATTATGGCTTTAATTGTCACGACTGAATCACAAACGTTCTCAACCTGCTAACCTAAACTGTGTTGTTCAGCCTGGTATTTAAAATCGACTTAAATAAGAACTTAAATGTGGTCAATTCTAGACGCGAGTAAACGCATCCTCCACCTCAAAGCTTTGCTATAGGAAGCAGTAGGCCCATATTTATAAGTGCACGCGTTATAGACTAAATAATCCCTTTATGTTATCTCTGTGGTGTAGTCTCTTAATCTCTCAATTCCTAATACTGCTCTCCACCTCTGCTGTGAAGCC
Source organism: Pollachius pollachius (assembly GCF_949987615.1). Classification (NCBI taxonomy): domain Eukaryota; kingdom Metazoa; phylum Chordata; class Actinopteri; order Gadiformes; family Gadidae; genus Pollachius; species Pollachius pollachius. Next base: position 9,874,271 of record NC_136947.1, on the reverse strand, counting down.
TCATTTCCCCATCTCAGAGGAGCGACCGGTTCTCCCACCTATCCTCCTCCACTGAGAACCGGTCCAAACCGACCCGTCTGTGTTTCACTTCCCCTGAGCGTCCCCGTGACAGAGCTGTGGTGTTTTCCTCTCGGTGAAGCTGAAAAGCCCCAACCCCCCCCTGGGTGACTGAAACGCAGCAGGAGATAAACAGGTTGGAACATAAACTAACTACGTTTATTGCAGTTAAAACTCATTTTGACTCTCAATCTTTCTCAGTAGTAATCAAGTTTACTCAGCAATAATCCATCTTTCTCATTAATAATCAATCTTTCTCCGTTATAATCAATACTTCACATTAATAACCAATAGCTTTAATCAGAACAAATGTCCTCCGGTCTCAGCAGCCTTGCTCCTCCAGACTATGAGGGCTGGCTGATTGACAGGTGGGGGGTGGGACCTGGTCTCAGCAGCCCTCCTCCTCCAGTCTATGAGGGCTGGCTGATTGACAGGTGGGGGGCGGGACGAAGACGCTGGGGTCGCTGATGCCCAGCTGGAGGTCGAAGAAGCGGGTGGAGGTGCTGACGCTGCTGTTCAGGGTGTAGGTCTCCAGCACCGGGTAGCAGTCCTTCAGGGTGTAGACCCCCACCCACGCCTCGTCTGGGGAGAGACACACAGGGGGAGGGGAGACAGACAGGTAGACCGGTTATACAGACAGGTAGAAGGGTTGGACAGATAGGTAGACACACAAGCGAGACACACAGGTAGACGGGTTAGACAGACAGGTAGACACACAGGTAGAGAGACAGGTGGACGGGTTAGACAGACAGGTTGACACACAGGTGAGACGCACAGGTAGACAGGTAAGACAGACAGGTAGACAAATAGGTAGACAGACAGGTGGACGGGTTAGACAGACAGTTAGACGGGTTAGGCAGACAGGTAGGCGGGTGTGACAGACAGGTAGACAGACAGGTGGAAGGGATAGACAGCCAGGTAGATGGGTTAGGCAGATCTAGTTTTCTCAAGGCGTTCTGACAGAAGAGGGGGGACAGAGCTGACGGCTAACAAAATGTCTGAACTGCATCGCTCATCACAAGCTCCCCCCTCAAACGACAAAGCAGGAGGGCGGAGCCTCCCCCGCCTCAGGGTGTGGCTGGCATGTTTAGACAGAGGGTCGTGGCAGCAGCAGTCTCCTGGAGCAGTCTCTATCGGACATAGCCAACCTGCGGCGTAGCTACAGCTGCTACTCCATGCCGGAACATTACTCGACCAATAGCAGGCTTACGTTTGCGCGCAGGCTTCCTGTCTGACCATTCCTGCACCTCCAGGACGTCGCCCGGCCCCCCGATGAAGTACTGGTCCTCGAAGGTGGAGTTGGAGGGGATGTCGAAGGGGTCCCAGGCCTCCGTCAGGGTGGTCTTGGAGCACTGCTGGGTCTTAGTCTCGATCTGGAACATCAGACCGCTCTGGAACAGGAAGATGAACTCGAAATACCTGCGGACATCAATTAATCAATAATAACACCAATAACACACAAAAGACAAACTACGAACTAGGATAAACACATGTGGAGCTACATTACAAAAGACATGAATATGCATCAGGACACGGTAATATAAATAGAAAGGCGTAGGAGATCTTTTGAAATCAGATGCCCCGGTCCTGTTGTTCCGGTTGGTAAAGGGTGTGGTGTTTCACAACCCCACCCACCTCCATCCAGCCCCACCCACCCCAACCGAGGAGCAGAAATACGCCCGCCACTGAAACTGAAACTAACACCTGACATATTTCCTCCTCACAGGCAGTGTAGCAGTGGCGGTGGGTCAATAGAGGGCGCTAGGGCGCCGCACCTCCGTGAAATATTCACTTGAATATGTCTGCCAACTATTAGTAAACTATTATCAATACGAAATAAATCAACAAAAATACATAGCGTTTATCCTCGTTTAATTGTGCGATATACTTGTCACTGCCAGCAACCATTTAAATGCGTCTGAACGTCAATGATTTGGGCTAGGCTAGTTATTGGTCATTCGAAATAAAGCCCTCCTCCAAGTCAGGGGCGCCGGCCACGTTGAAGTCAATGTAAGCTCGCTAACTTTTTGCTGTCTATCAAGCAGAGACAGCTTTTCATTGGCGCAAGAAAATTCGACCAGTGTGCGCCCCAGGCCAATGGTATCGCTTTTCTTTTTTGTTATCACCACATGATTGGACAATTCAGCGAATCAATCAAATAGGCTACCTCCCTCAGCAGCATTCGCGCAACACAACTACATGTAGAGAAGAGATAGATCGCTAACCAGCAAAGAGTTGTAAGCACTTTCCACCCTTTTCAGTGGAGGAATTGGACTCCCCAAGCAATGTTATACTTCTTTTGGCCTGTGGCATATAAACAAAATGAAGCAACTGTCCCATATTTCTAACTGCATTTGAAGAGTTACAAAAAATGGACGCTATAGGACAGTGATCATGATTTGTCTCAATATCAGAATAACAATAATGGGTCAAATAGCAATGGTTGGTGGAATGGCAATAAAGTAGGTCTGTATACGCAGTGTAAGCTTGTCCAGGCCCTGCAAGTCAGGATGTAGGCTATAAATCTGAATGAATATTAGTTAAATAGTTAGTGGCCATCCCCAAAATGCACCAGAATACAGGAAATCAAATCTATTAAATTCAATTTTTTTTATGGGGGGGGGGGGGGGACTAAAAGTTAAAATCCACCATCCCCCCTGGCTTGTTTTTACAACTCGACCACTGAGTGTAGATAATAAAACATGATTGTAACATGGTAATGAAAACCGTGATGTCAACATGATGAGTGAGTAACGGGACAGGACGTCAACAAACGGCCCTCAGCTCTCAAGCGCGTTGAACCACGGAGCGACACCTGACTACACCCATAACGTAGTAGTGCATTACGCCTTATTATAGGCATATTATACATAATGAATCAAACAAAGAGTAAGTGATATTGAAATGGGCTGAGATTGGATCATCTGTCTTGTTGACCTATCGCGAGGTTTGATCTCCCGGTCCTTTCTCTGCAGAACCTTTAACTCTTTAATTACGTTGACATGACCCAGCAGTTTATCGCAGCATTGTCACATGGATGCGTTGTTGTTGCCGTGCAACACGAGTCATACTGCGGCCTGGTAGCTCCTAGAGCACGCGCATCACCGCCTGTCAATCACTCACTTCTGACACGGGGTGTGTTTCTTGTGCTGCTGAAGGATCCGGAGCCTCTGGTTCTTGGCGTCGTAGGACACGTCCGCCCGGGTGTTGCGGCCCGAGTTGTGGTTGTACTGCACGGACCGGCCCTCCCATTGCAGCGGGGCCAGGCAGGGCTGGGTCGGCTGGGTCGGGCTTGCGATGTCCTTGGTGGGGTGGCCGAGCGCGGAGCCCGCCGTAGCGGTGAGGAAGATCAACACAAACCGAAACATTTATGCAGGAGAGTCGGTTTTAAAGCCAAACGCGCCGGTCTGTTGTCGGCAGACAGAGCGGTGTGTGTTTGTGTGTGTGTGTCCAGCGGTAATCGGTCTTTTGTTAGATGCGCAGTTACGCGCAGTCACGCACCCGCCAGCCGCAGCCTATGAGCGCCCATTAACCTCCGACCACACTGAACACAACGAAAGAGTTACCGAGAATTCACCCCGATGTATAGACTTTACTTTATAGAGTCCATTTCATACATTATATGGCAATATCTACCTTATAATAATGCATAATTGCTACATTGCTGCACAATGTAAATATAAAAAGGCTTTTCTAAGAAACAAGGATTTTTTAAGAAACCATTTCATTTTCATTATTCTTTATTGTGTTTATGAATTTGCACCACATTCGTCTCTTGTCACCAACGGGAGTAATCTATTTATACTGTCCCGTTATTTTTAAAACATGTGCGGCTGTTGTTCACCACCTCCACCACCAGGGGGCGACCGAACGCCCCCTCCATCGCCGGAAGTACTGCGACCACACCGGGGCGGCGCGGAGTGATTACGTAGAGCCCCCCACTCACCAACACGTTGGTCAGCCAGCGTGGGACCAACAACACAACAGTCCTTCAGGCATCGCCATCATCTATCCCCCGAACATGTTGGAGGAGTTCAGCCTGGCGCTGTACCCCAGCGAGGACGAGGCCCCGGAGGAGGTGCCACTGGAGGCGTCCCGGGCGGCGGCGCAGCGGAGCAGGGCGGCCGCCGTGGAGTCGACCCGGAGGTGAGGAGACCAACCCGGGGGAGGCCGGGGTACTGCCGATGTATGCTCCCTTGGCAGAGTCTCTATCAAGGACCTTATCAAAAATTGCGACCTTATGTGTTTGTTAGCCTACTTGTAGACCAATTGCATTTACATACATTTAGGGGATTTTTCAGACGCTTTTATCCAAAGCGAACTACTACGATTCATACACAGATTCACACACGGTGCAAGGCGACAGTCAGCTCTTCATGAGCAGTTAGGGTGAGGTGCCTTGCTCAGGGACACCTCGACACTCGGCTAAGAGGAGCCGTGGATCAATCTAGCAACCTCCCGGTTCTCAGACGACCCGCTTTACCTCTTGAGCTACTGTCGCCCCGATTGCCTCCATCAAACGATGCTCACACTGCAGAATCACGTTATTTTACACAACTACCCACCCCATGTTCACTCGATGAATACGGGGAACATATTTTGATACTATATTATAACGTTTTAATTAAAAATTTCAAGGGTAGACTTTGTATTTTACACCACTACACCGCGGGTCATTATATTTGACATGCGCAGAACCACTAGGTAGCATGATTTTATTGGCAGAACAGCTGCATGCTGGCTCACATTCATTAAGGTATCAGTGGGGTGCTATCGTCTTTGGGAATGCAGCTTCGTGACGTCCATCTCTTCTTCCACAGGGAGAAATTACAGCTGAAGGAGAAGCGGAGGAAGAGACACGAGCTGTTCCAAGAGCAGAAAGTGTGTACGGGGAGTTGACCCTATGACCCCTTGTGTATCACGTACAGGGGTTCGTTTCCCAAAAGCATAGTTGCTAACTTCCTTAGCAACCTGCCTCTTAAGGACTCAACAGTTAATAGGAAAGTGTTCCCCAAAACCATTTCACCTACATAGTAAGCTCATAGTATGGAGGTAAAAAGGCAAATTATTTACACCAGCTCTAGGGTTTTTGTAGGTCCATATTAGGCCACATGCTTCCTGGATATTCATGGTCACATGACCGATTTTAGTTTTCTTTGTCTTTTTTACACAATTAGCATTCCGAGTTAGTGCAGTAGGCCTCCAAATGTTAAGGTGTGGAACATCACTGGACATTTAATGGCTCACAAATATTTTCTTTAACAACCCTGTTATTACATATGTGATAAGATTCTGGGCAGTGGGTTTTAGAGAAGTGAATTCATTGATAGCCTACAATTTAAAATAAAATAAAAAAGTATCAAGAAACATGCATCCACTGCAGGGACAACACAAGATGCTGTCCCCCTGTCAAAATGAATAGGCTATCAAAATATCGTAGGAGGGAAATATACAGCCTAGGTACTGTAAAGAGATCGACAGACTTCAAAAATCCATCATTAGAACTGGGGAAACAAGACGCATCTGGCAGGGTTTGAACCGGTGGTAAAAAAAAAACAACCTGTAAATTTCGGGTGCTCTAACTACTCAGCCATTTAAACCTTGCACACAATTGGGGAGAAAAGTAATTTATTTACTTATCCATATCCTGATTTCTCACCAAATCCATTGTTTGAATTATCTTTTTTCCATAAATGTATCAACCATTTGCAGCAACTGTATTGAATTGCATAGATAGTGCCTATGCTGATGAATTCGCCAGTGTCATTAAATATTTGTGACGTTTTTTCCAAACAAACAATTATTTCGGAAATTGTTTCCAATGTTGATACAAAGAATAGGTAGGCTATATATACACAATCAAGTTGGCGAATATTAACCACAACTATATAACAAGAATGTAGTCTAAATATCGTGAGGCTTCCACCTGTGAATGATTGAATGCCCTAGAGCAACTCCGAACTCCGCCTTCAGAAAACATCTGTTCACTATGAATAAGCTGATAAGTACGCAGCTAATCAACGAGGAGGTCAGCTACGTATTGCTATGTTGGCTGGAGATTTTTGGGAAACACTCGTAGTTCGGCTGCTGCATAGTACAACTGGGCTAAGTAATAAGTCGGCAAAATGCTAACGTCCTGACTGTTTTGGGAAATGCACCCCAGATCCCTTTCCTTGTGTGTTAGTTATAAACTGCATTTTATTAAAGCAATGTCGTTTTACTCCGTCTGCAGAAGAGAAGACTCCTCCCTGATGACGTCTTGGAGGAAATCGAGGCAGCTCCTTCACAGTAAGAGCGCAGTGTGGTGATGATAAATTGACTCGTATTTATATTAATTAGTCTCAAATGAATCTCAAGTAACCATACTTTGATCATCTTTTAGGAAAAAGAAACCAAATGAAGATGAAGGTAACCGCTTTCCATTCTGCCAGTTTTCATGTTAATCATAAATTCACACCACAACATGCTGGTTTAATTTTACCAATTCAATGGAAATGATTTGAACTTCTTTAACCTTTAAGAGAGAATACTAAAAGATGAGTTATTAAAGTCTTGTCCGTTACTTGGTGGAAGCCATAGAGTTAGGGTTAGGGCTAGACTCTGTATCACTATGAGGAGTATTTCTGTTGTGCTCAGATGAATGTGACTAATACCGATTATGTGAGTAACTCTAACCTTTCCTCCCAGCTGAAGAAGAGTCTGAGGAGGAGGAGGAGAGTGATGACGAAGGAGTTGGATCAGGGGAGGAGATTGACGCATCTGGGAAAATTAGGAAGTAAATATGGATTTCTCAAACTTTTAATTACATGGTACTTGATTTGAACTTAATCATTTTTTTCCTAATCTATATTTAAGAAAGTTGCTTATTATATATTATCTAGAATAATAAGCGTATGTGTTTATTCGCACATTCTGTCGAATTGGACTCCATTTCATTTAAAGGACAATTCCGGTATTTTGAACATTGAGCCCCCTTTCGGGTTTGTCTAGGATGAAAGTTTTTGACACCGAAATTTTGAATATTGGCCCTGTCTCGAGAATCTGGCTAATTTCAAATCGCCCCTGCCTGCTTTGCAATGGCTGGCTATGGGCATTCACAAAAATGTCCTTAAAACCACCCTAAACCTTTGTTTTTAGAAATGTGAAACTCATCGAATAGTTGGTGGTGTTCGTTGATGTTTCTCATCAAGTATCGTAGCGAAATACAGTTTCTGTTTTTTATTTGGCATTTTGTAAATGAAACGGAAACCGGACCGGAAACGGAAAGAGGGGTGGTTGTTGTCTTTTCACTCGGTTCTCAGTATCAACAGTAGGGCTAGAACCGAGCGAAAAGACTACAACCACCCCCCCCTTTCCGTTTCGTGTCCAGTTTCCGTTTTATTTACAAAATGTCGATTTACAAAATGCCAAATAAAACACGACAAACTATTTCGCTACGATACTTGATGGGGAACATCAACGAACACCACTAACCACTCAGAGTTTAACATTTCTGAAAACGAAGGTTTAGGGTCGTTTTAAGGACAGTTTTGTGAATGCCCATAGCCAGCCATTGCGAAGCAGGCAGGGGAGATTCGAAATTAGCCAAATACTCGAGACAGGACCAATATTAAAAAATTCTGTGTTAACAACTCTATTTCAACCTAGACAAACCAGAAAGGGGGCTAAATGTTCAAAATACCGGAATTGGCCTTTTAATTTTTAATTGTGTCTGTTCCTGAGTTCGGCATTCATCAGTTATCTGACCTCTTTCCCTCAGCCTGCAGGGGGGCTACACAGTGAAGCTAGTCAGCGAGCTAACGCTAGCGGCAGCCCAGCAGCGCGCGGCGGCGGGCTTCATCCAGGACCGGCTCTATGGACTGGACAGCCGCAGGACCACAAGTAGGGAGACGCTGCATCGCCAATTTGGCTCTTGTAACAAGTTCTTTATAACTGGTTTGTAGTATGAATTAAGTGGCCTCTATTCAGAGAGCTGCAGTGATCCATTTGGCCAGGGGGCCGTTACGGTGTCGCCCTTTTTTGTGTCATTTAGCCGTTTCAACGTCAACCCTAAAGTGACGTCACAGGTGGGTGTTTCCACCCAGACGTGTGATGGAGAGGGGAGTTTAAAGTTCAAACTGTTTGTACTACGGCCTGAAGGGAAAAGAGAAGTAGTCATGCAAGCTACACTCTGTGGCAGAAGTCCTCGGACAATGACCTGTCTCAATTTGAGCATTGCTACAACAACGGCCGGCCTCTTGACAAGAGATGCCCCAACATGGACGACCTCTACAGAGACGGCTACAATGTTAGCTAGGCTGCTAGCTGTGTTAGCTTCTCTGTTTGACCGATGACTGAACTGATGTTGTTCTGCAGATAAAGCGATCCTGTCTCTCAAGAACAAGGGGCCCAAGAAGGCGCCGTCTGTGGAGTTTGTGAGGAAGAATTGGGGTGAGTTAACTAAACAGTGATGGCTGAATGTGTACAACAGCACCACCTGTGGCAAATGCCTGGTATTACACACAATCACCACCATGTTGGCACTGGTTTTGTGTACAACAGCACCACTTGTGGCCAAACCCTGGTATTACAAACGCCACCGTGTTGGCAGTGGTTTGAAACCACTATAAACTATCTTTATTGGTGTACTAGTGGGTTTACTTAAGTATGAAAACTGTATGTATTTGCAAATTAGGGTAACCCACCCCGTTATGAATCAGACCTTAAGTATTCAGTCATCCAGAACGTAGACATAACAGTAACTAACGTCTGGTTACCGTGGCTTTGTGTCCCTCAGCACCCAAACACAAGGCCAAGGCAGAGCGGATGAAGCAGCGCTGGCTCCACAGGAAGCAGGCAGCCTCCAGCTGAAGAGGTCAAGGGTCAGCCGGCCCAAGGTGGAAGCCTAAACGACACGTTGTACACTTGTGCTCTCCTACCCTGCTAAAAAACATCTGATCCATCCATAACGCTGCCGTCTGATTGGACGAGTGTGGGGTGGAATTGTACTTAAGGGGAAAGACCCTAAAGGTGTAGAAGCATTGAGGCCCCAAGCCAGAACTAGGGGGACCCCTGTGGTACTGACTATGGGATTTTTGTATAACTTCTGTATATTTTTGAAATGTGATATTGACATGAAGTGGAATTTAACCCCTTACAATAAACTAAACGTCTTTCTGATATTCATGAATGTTAACTTGGTTTAGCTTTGATTTCTCCATATTTAACATTCACTGATTTATTGGGTTTAAAATGTCACTGGTGACCTTCAAATTCATTTGAAATTATTTTTTTACGGTTGACCCACTGAAGATTAGGAAGCACGATACACTTCAACACTAGTTTTGAGGAATACGGTTAAAGATTAAATCAAATACTTGTTAAACTTGACCTGTTTTAAACAAATGCTCACTATGACAAAGTGAACCAAATAAAGGTCAATGTATTTTTGGTACTTTTGTACTATCTTACAATACTTTAAAAATAAAAATATATACCCATATAATGGATAAGGTTAACTTTTACTATGGTGCTATTAACAAACTAAAGACTTGTTTAAGAGCGCACTCGTTAAGTTATTGGATCCAACAAGTCCCATAATTAAACATTTCCTGAGGATACGTTAATGTTCCGTCCGAGACTTCCCCCTCCTGAATCGTTCCCCCAGCATCAGTCAGCATCCAGACAAGCTGTCGTTTGTCATGTTTAATAGAAATCGTTTTCACCCTCACACACATTGCACATCATGTAGCAACCGCCACGGGCCACACGGCAGGGCCTCGGCCCCGCCAGAAAGATAACCACACCCAGCTGCTCACTACGGCATGCACAGGGTCCACACGCACTCAAAACACGTCTAGAAAGACTTCTAAAGCTGTGACTGCTCTCCATCCAGACCAACGAACACGAGCGCCGAGTCGTCCGACTCTGGGCCAGTCCAACCCCGGGAGGCCTCAGCCCGCGCCCCGCCAGTACCGGGCCCGCACCGACCGGGCTACGCAGGGAGCTCGGTGTGGGCTCTGGGGCGGACCATACTGGACGTCAGACGGGTTTCTTACTGGGATGGGTTGGAGGGGCGAGGGGAAAAAAGAAGGAGGGAGGAAACGACGAGAAGGAGAGGGTGGCCCCTCTAAAAGGGATAAAGACGTGTGGTGGAGAGGGAGGGAGAGACTGGGTTGTTCAGACCGGTCCTAAGCGGCCGCTGGAACCCAGGTTCAAATCATACATATCAAAACATATGGCCAACCGCTTCCTTTATTGACAGTTGGGATCTCGGCGCTCTGGACCAATCAGAGGAGAACGCCAAGGCTGGCTCCTGAGTTCTTGGTTAATAAAGGGTTAATATAAACACACATCAAAAATCGAAATCATAAAAAGGTAAAAGGTATCAGTCTGGAGGTTGGGGTGTGGCTACGTCCGTAGAAGGGGAAGTTTACCCTCGCTCACACGTTCACTAACTTTCGAATCGTTTGAAAAGGAGACATATACAAGCCGTTGTGAACATCTGGCCTTTCTGACATCACAAGTGGGCGTGTCTACCTAGATGTATGACGGATGGATTAGCAACGTTTGCTACACTCCACTGGGTAGGCTGGAAGACTGATCTATCCAGCACACATCTAGGTGGACACGCCCACTTGTGATGTCAGAAGAGGCAGGTTTTCAAAACGGCTTGTAATAGCTAATTACACTCACACCTGGTGGTATAATATGTCACCTTTCAATGATCATCAATCGAAGCGATTCTTCTGGACGTTGGGCGAGTGTCCTCGTTCCACTAATACTGGGGTCTAAATCATTAAATGACCAGCGTGGAGGAGGTGTCCATTGGTCTGGATACATAGCTAATAGCGGGTGGATGATATTAACGGTCAACATGTACATCACAGCCATCGGTGCTAGACGGAGTGGGAGGGGGAACTTTATTACGGTCGTGACACTCGGGCGCTTAACAAATATACTGTGAATGCAAGTAACAATCTGGATAATGATAATTAGAATAAAAATAACAATATTACTCCTCTGTCTGATGCCATGTCACCCCGGGGGAGAAAAACCTAAAAACAAAACGGGGAGTAACATATCGCCCCCCCTGCCCCATCTCCCGCCAAAATATAGACGAAACGAGGTGGTGGTGGTGGGGGGGGGGGTCGCCCCCTGGAGTTCAGGAGTCCTCATGCATCTCACAGGTCTCCTGCCCCCCCCCCCCTGGGAGGCGGAGGGTCTGTGGTTCTCTGTCGTAGCCGTCGGCTCACGTGCACACGGCTCACGTGCACACGGCTCACGTGAACTCGGTCCGCAAAGCCTTGATGAGACGAGTGTCCGGACCGCGACAGTCCTGTGTGCTGGCTAGCCAACTTCCGTTAGCAGGCTAGCCACCGTTAGCTGACCCACTGCCAGTAGCAGGCTAGCATCTGTTAGCCGGCTAGCTAACATTTGCTGACCAACTGCCGTTAGCTGGCTAGCTCCCATTAGCTGACCAACTGCCGGTTAGCAGACTAGCATCTGCTAGCTGACCAACTCCCGTCAGCCACTTAGCTACGGTGTACATCTGTTAGCAGGCTAGGTAGCCAACGATAGCAGGCTAGCACCCCTCAGGCTTACCAATCCTCATCAGCAGGCTAGCTCCCGTTAGCCACCCTGCTCCTGTTGGCAGTCCTGTTATCGTTAGCAGGCTAGTGCCTGTTAGCTCGATGAAGTGCGTTGATGTTGCGCGTGCCTCGCTCAGGTGTACGTACACCTGGGGGCGGGGCTTAGCTTGACCAGAGGGGGGGGGGGGGGGGGGGAGGGTGGCGAGCACTAATAGCGCTGCAGTCTTCATCTGGGGGTAAAAAGTGTTCTGATGTTAGCTACTCTCGGCTAGCAGCGTCTGAGCGATGTCACAGCCCTGGCTAGAGGAGGGGGGGCTCGCAAAGAAGAGGGAATCCATTATAAGGTGTGCGTCCGTCTGTGTGTGTGTGTGTGTCTCTCTCGGTCCGTCTGTGTGTGTGTGTGTCTCTGTCTGTCAGTGTGTGTGTGTGTCTGTCTGTCAGTCAGTGTGTGTTTGTCTCTGTCTGTCAGTCAGTGTGTGTGTGTGTCTGTCTGTCAGTCAGTGTGTGTTTGTCTCTGTCTGTCAGTCAGTGTGTGTCTGTCTGTCTGTCTGTCAGTCAGTGTGTGTCTGTCTGTCTGTCAGTCAGTGTGTGTCTGTCTGTCTGTCTGTCAGTGTGTGTGCGCGCGTATGTCAGTCAGTGTGTGTGCGCGCGTCTGTTTTTCTGCGTCTGTGTGTGTGTGTGTGTGTGTGTGTGTGTGTGTGTGTGTGTGTGTGTGTGTGTGTGTGTGTGTGTGTGTGTGTGTGTGTGTGTGTGTGTGTGTGTGTGTGTGTGTGTGTGTGCCTTTATGTGTGTGTTGGGGGCGGGGTTAGTGCAGGTAGTGGTCCACGGTGGCGAAGGCGCAGGAGCCGCTGCCGGAGCGCGCCATGATGGACAGACACTGGGCCGCCTGGCCCACAGCCTGGGCCAGGGGGGGCTGCTTGGGGAGGTTATGGGTCTCTGGTGGAGGGAGAGAGGGGGAGAGAAGGGAGAGAGAGAGAGAGGGGGAGAGACAGGATTAGACGTGTCAAATCACGGGAGTGGTCCAGTGAATGCTGCGATAGCGGGCCAATGTGACGGGGCGCTTACCCTAGCCCTACCTATTATAAGACACGGTGTGGTGGAGATCTACCTAGGACAAGTCATACTGCGCTGTAGGCCTACCTAGTATTATAATACACAGTGCCATGTAGGCCTACCTAGTATTGCACTGTTGAGCGTGGAGCAGACAGGTTCTCTCTGGATGGAGTCCAGCTGGTATCCTACTGGGCTGGTCCAGGGGTCTGAGTAGGCCAGCAGGCTGAAGGCATCCTGCAGAGCGAGAGAGGGGAGAGAAGGTGAGGCAGAGAGAGACCGATGGAGCCATGTTCAGACCTGCACACTCCTCAGAGTAAAAAAGGTGACAGTGTCAGAGGGGGATGCAAAATGTAGCCCTTTATTATACAGACATTTGCTGTTAGTGTATTAGCCTAGGACAACACCCGTACCAGATTATTTATCTAAATAGCCCTATGTTGTTAGAATTTACTAACTTTATGCAAGGTCTACGTTCATGCAGTACTCGCCATTGACTCGGTCCTAAAAATACAATATTATTGTAAATTATATCACATCAAAAAAAAATAGCTAACGTTAGTTGAATCAAGCAAACAAATATCTGTTGTTTTTGCTCCAAAAAGCTTGACTTACCTCGAATTTAACACGATAGTTCCTTCAAATTAGGGCTGTATGGTATGGATTAAAATGTATATCACGGTATGATTTGAGGCACAGACGGTAACGGTATTATATCACGGTATGTTAATTTTATCTTCTAATTTCGATATCAATGCCTCTGAAGGGGTAAAATACTGGCATGGCAGCAAAACTGCATAAAAAAATTAAAATCTTTTCTCAAGTGACTTCCATCTCTGAAAAACACTAATGTTTAATAGTATGGATTTGTTTCTCCACTTGCTGGCGGACCTTGCCGTATAGCTTTGGCATCTCAATTTGGCTGAAGTATGTGCGGGCAGGTAACGCGTACCTGGGATCGAGTGTTTTGACCATCTCTTTAAAGCCCTTTCTATCGACATTTTGAAAGGGAACCATGTCCTTACACAGGTAAACAGTGACGGCGTTTGTTATCTCGTTCCACCACTGGCATTTTGTCGTAAGGACTGGCTTTCAAAATGCCTGCGGAAGCGATGTCTGATTGCAGAGACAGCTTCACGCTACCAGCGTCTGTCTTGTACGGTGTGGAATGATTGAGAGCTTGTGAAGGGACTATTGGGCAAGCAAGCTTTCTCAATAGCATACTGCCTGAGAAGGCAGTATCGCTGTCAAATCTGGCCCTGGGAAAAGTAGCGTGCCGCCGAATTGAAAAAGGAACTATGTTTCATTACCCTATTTTCAGTAGTTGCGCGTAACTTTATTTACATGAAAAAAAAAAAACGTTGTTACGCGTTACACACAACACTGTCTACCGGTCACACCGGTCTCACGGTAACGTCTAAATCCATACCGTAGCAGAAATTCACACTGGTGTACTTTCTACACCGTTTATACTGTAGGCCTACACCCCTACTTCAAATTTACGTCAAGAGTTTCCATCAGACTCGCGCGGTAGCCAGGCGTCTCCAAAGGCAAGCTCAATTGGCGCTGTGTGCTTCAAGATTCTGAAGCAAGTGCTGAGATCCGATTGGCCCAGAGAAATGTCAATTATTACAATTATCCAATAATGTTTCATATGAAGGACAGCCTTCCCCGCACCCCCCCCCCCAAAAAAAAACAACTCTCCGATTCGACGCAATTCACGTGAATGACCCAATTGACCAAGAAAACGGCGTGTTATGTTAGTATTTATGACCATGGCTTCACAATCTGTTTGTGAATGCGTTGATTTGCAGAAATCTAAATATCTCTAAAATCATTTTGCTCCAAAATCACAGAAACACAATGGATCGAAACACCCCTTTTTTTTTTCAATATGCGAAGAACTTCCTGATGTTAACCACTAGAGGACAGCAAAACTACTAATGCTTTTCAGGATGTAAACTTAAACCCGTTATCACATGCTTTGACATATCGCAAATCCAGATACAACTCAGCACTGTTGCAACCAAGTTTTCCGGTATGTGGAAAGAGACATACAAAATTCCCTTTAAAATCTGCAAGTGAAGGATATATCGGCTAAAGCCGACGCCACGCAGTGGATCGCTGAGGCAGTCATTGTCGTGGTCACTGACACACCGTCCACCACAGAAGAAGATTATGTCAACTTCTTCCTTTCTTTAACTATTTTAAAGATGGACAGTGAAAATCTCAATTCAACCCGCTTCTGGGAATAAAGTGGTTGTTGATTTGTGGAACCAAACGACCACGTTATATCACGGTTTAAGTGTAGAGCTATTATTCCACAGTTAAAGGACATTTACCAAAGCTGTTAGCCTAGCAGACAGGGCTAGTAGTCAGTCAGGGGTCAAAGGTTACCTTGAGCATCTTCTTATTGGCTGAGTTCTTGCCACACTCCCGGCGGAGGTGTTCGCTCATGCTCTGGAGCTCCCGGCCGAAGTGGATCATCCTCTCGATGGCTGCCTGGCTCCCCCCGCACAGCTGCCGTTTGGACTGGCCCGACTCCACCTCTGGGACCCCAGCCAATCAGATCTCAGGGTCAGACAGAGGAATGTACCAAAAGGGCCTCTCACGGGGGAGGGGGAGAAATCATTCAATGTGTTCCGCACACATCAGCACTCGAGCCAAACGTAGAGGACGAGGCCGTGGGGATAACAGTCAGACCGGCTGGATGATAGTACAGCGTCTGGTTTTATGAATGATGGGTGGTACTGACCCATGTCGGCGTCGCAGTCGGGGGTCTCTGCGGCATGCTTGGTGCTTCCGTTCAAGAAGCCGTTGGAGAAGGAGTCTGACACGCCGTTGGTGAAGTGGTCCACCTCCATGTCCACGTCGCTGGAGGAGGAAGGACCGGTCAGTACACTGACAGACCCAGAGGCTGACAAACTGGTTTGCTGACTGGCTAGCCAGTCAGCGCACTGGCTAGCAGAAGGGCTAACTGGTCAACTGACTGGCTAGCGGCCCAACAACTGACTGGCTAACAGGTGACAGGCTGAAACATATACTATAAAACTAACGAACAGGAGTAACAGGTACACAGACTGGCTAGTATAAGGGCTAACAAAAGGTTAAAAGAGAGGCTAACTAAGAGGCTAATCATGCAAGCTTTCTCTTAATGTAATGGTAATACAATTGTCTCCTTACTTTTTTGGCCTAAAACACAGCTGTAAGAGCGGCCATGTAACTAGCCGAAGTTCAAACATCATAGGCCACTTTCATTAGCCAAATGAACATTCTCATGTAGCCGTTGGCATGGCAACATGCCTGGACGTGTCCACGAGGTTGAGAGGTAGTGTCATACCTGCTGATTGGCTGAGTCCTGTTCCCGTTGAGGCTGACGTCGGACACTTGGAGGGCGGGGCTAGTGGCAGGGGGGCAGGGCTTGTGGGCGTGAGGGGAGGAGCTGTGGCTCTTGCTGGTCGTCACACCATTACAGCAGTTGCTGTCGAACCCTGAGGGGACAGAAGAGAGCAATCACACACCTGGGAGAGGACCGTTCACCTGGTCGAAACCGTCCTATTGCAGACACTCACTCTTCTGAACTCTACTCAAAACAAAATGTCTAACGGCTTTGATCAATTCGTCGTTGAAAGTTCTTGAAATAGATCAGGCCAGTAGAAGCCAGTGGTAGCAGTGAATGATCGGTGATTCTAGACTACGGTTAGGATGTGATCGATCATACTGGAGCAACTGATCACACTGAATTTGTATAAAAATAACGATCAAACTAAATGTCCTGTAGGGAGACATGATCTGATTGGCTGTACATGTGAGGTAGGGCTGCTCTGATTGGCGGTACCTGATGCAGTGCTGCTCCAATTGGCTGTCCCTGAGAGGCTGGGCTGCTCTGATTGGCTGTCCCAGAGAGGCTGGGCTACTCTGATTGGCCGCACCTGTGAGGCAGGGCTGCTCTGATTGGCCGTACCTGTGAGGCAGGGCTGCTCTGATTGGCCGTACCTGTGAGGCAGGGCTGCTCTGATTGGCCGTACCTGTGAGGCAGGGCTGCTCTGATTGGCCGTACCTGTGAGGCAGGGCTGCTCTGATTGGGCGTACCTGTGAGGCAGGGCTGCTCTGATTGGGCGTACCTGTGAGGCAGGGCTGCTCTGATTGGCCGTACCTGTGAGGCAGGGCTGCTCTGATTGGCCGTACCTGTGAGGTAGGGTGTGGAGCTGCTGGCCTTGTGGCTGGGGCTGCTGAAGGGCCGGGGGGAGCCGGGGTAGCTGTCCTGGGACTTGGGGCTGCGGCCACCCAGACAGCGCACCTCACTGTCTGTCCCGTTCACCATCTCAATGAACTGTCTAACCCTGGGGGGGCGGGGCAGAGGGAGAGACGACCAATCAGAGAACAGAATAGGACTACAATGTCTGATACACCAAAGAAACAAACTAAATAATCAGAAAGCATTTTAGCGGAAGATTCTCTAAGAAGGTCAGTGGTTGTCTGGAGATAGGACTCGTTAATAACTAAATGAGAAAGTGAACATTAAAGAGACGTAGGGCCCTACTTCAGCATGAAGAGCAGGTCGGGGTTCCTTTCCAGCAGGTTGGGGTACAGCTGCGTGGTCGTCTCGATGGCCTCGCCCATCCGGCCAGACAACACCAGCTTCTGGATCTCTGTAACACACACACACACACACACAAACACACACACATGATGGAGCAATAGAAGGATAGCAGTGCTACGTTAGCTAGGCTGGATTCACACAGAACTCCACTTTAGCTAGGCTGGATTCACACAGAGCGCTACGTTAGCTAGTGTGGATTCAAACAGAGTGCTACGTTAGCTAGTGTGGATTCACACAGAGCGCTACGTTAGCTAGTGTGGATTCACACAGAGCGCTACGTTAGCTAGGCTGGATTCACACAGAGCGCTACATTAGCTAGGCTGGATTCACACAGAGGGCTACGTTAGCTAGTGTGGATTCACACAGAACTCCACTTTAGCTAGTGTGGATTCACACAGAACTCCAAGTTGGCCAGTCTAGATCAGTCTTTCCCAAAGACTGGTTCGGGAGATTTGAATTGGGTCGCCAAATATCTTTTTCATTCATTTTTATACATTAGCATTTAAAAAAACTTTCAACAAGAAGCATGTTTTTGATAGTACTGAATGTTTGTAATGTTTGTAACTGGTAATTTTACTTATAACATTTAATCTAGTTGAAAGGCTCACGTACATTGTGTTTGTTTTACTGATGAGGAAATAAAAACAATGAGAGTGTTAACTCTGCCTAAATGCATTTATTTGGTCTCATCTTTAAAGTATTTAATACGTGTATTATGTTTTAAATAACAAGTGCATAAAACAAAGTTGTGATTTATCTCTTCAAAATGGCTGGTTTAAGTTCATATACAAGGGGATGCAAAATTGGCAGTAATGTTTATTTATGCACAAATTGGTTCTTTTCACAAATTTATAGATAAGGCCTATTGTGAATTGGATCGGATGGTTTGTAATTTTAAAAAAATGGGTCCCCCGAAAAAAAGTTCGGGAAACACTGGTCTAGATTCATACAGAAGGCCACGTTAGCTAGTGTGGATTCACACAGAGCGCTACGTTAGGTAGTGTGGATTCACACAGAGCGCTACGTTAGCTAGTCTGGATTCACACAGAGTGCTACGTTAGCTAGTGTGGATTCACACAGAGTGCTACGTTAGCTAGTGTGGATTCACACAGAGCGCTACGTTAGCTAGTGTGGATTCAAACAGAGCGCTACGTTAGCTAGTGTTGATTCACACAGAGCGCTACGTTAGGTAGTGTGGATTCACACAGAGCGCTACGTTAGCTAGTGTGAATTCACACAGAGCGCTACGTTAGCTAGTGTGAATTCACACAGAGCGCTACGTTAGCTAGTGTGAATTCACACAGAGCGCTACGTTAGCTAGTGTGGATTCAAACAGAGCGCTACGTTAGCTAGTGTGGATTCACACAGAGCGCTACGTTAGGTAGTGTGGATTCACACAGAGCGCTACGTTAGCTAGTCTGAATTCACACAGAGTGCTACGTTAGCTAGTGTGGATTCACACAGAGCGCTACGTTAGCTAGTGTGGATTCAAACAGAGCGCTACGTTAGCTAGTGTGGATTCACACAGAGCACTACGTTAGCTAGTCTAGATCCACACAGAACGCTACGTTAGCTATTGTGGATTCACACAGAGCGCTACGTCACCTAGTCTAGGGCTGTATCCCAATGTGAAGGAAGCATGCTCAACGGCCGCCTTTTTAAGGACGCTACGTCATAGAAGGCCGACAAGCACCGTTCCAATGTTGAGAACACTCGGAAATTCACGCCCTTTTCGCATCCTTTATTTTTGAGAATTCCGAGATTTTTCAAGGATGCATCGATGGATCCTCAACGAGCCAAAATACACACTATCCTTTGTGTTCACATGCTGCGCAGGGTATTTAAAAAATGCATATGGAAAGAGATACACATTGCTTTACACAAGCAAAGTTATTTGAACGTTTTCAGAAATATATCTTGCCGTATTGCTTGTTATAGATCAATCATGTAAATGCAAAAAACGTTTTTGCAACGTAATGATAGGCTATATTTTGCATGGATTGATTTGTTTTAATATGTAAGTAGCTGGTGTTTAAACAAACTACTGTCGCCAATAACAATTTAAACTATTTAAATATTAACCAATGGAGCAATATTAAAAAGCAGAAGTGGAAGCGCTTCCACACTAGCAAGTCGTTCCAAAGTCTGAATGCTACAAACACAGCGAGTCTGGATTCACACCGGGTAAACTATTCTGAATTCACATCAGGTAAACTAGTCTGGATTCACAGTAAATTGTCTGAATGCATCACAAAATATGTTGCATCTAAATTACACAAACATCAAGGTTTAAGCAGCAATAAAAATGAAAAAAAGTCCATCTGGGTTCAAACAAACAGTCTGATCCAGCTTGACGTCCACGTCCAGTGCATGACGCAGGGTACTCACTCTGTCTGTTCTTTATGGAGGCCAGTTCCTCATGCACCGCCTGGTCCGTGGATTTGGCAAAGGCTTCCGCCGTGGCACAGTAGCTGTGGTGGACCAGGTAAGACGCCACCATCCTGGGGAGACAACACAAGGCTGAGAGGTGGAGCTTCACAGACACACGGTAAACCAATGAGGTGTGGATCTCCAGCACCAAACTACAAACCAACCAGAGTAGTAGAACACCACCACTAACCCCTAGATAGGTGGTAGCTAGGGGCGGCATGTGGCTCAGGGGACAGAACGGCTTTGCTGGTAACTGGAAGGTTGCTAGTTTGATCACTGGCCGCTCCTAACCGAGTGTCGAGTTGTCCCTGAGCAGGACATCTCACCCTGACCGCTCCCCATAAGCTGGATGTCGCCTTGCATGGCTGACTCCGCCGTCGGTGTGTGAATGTGTGCATGAATGGGTGAATGTTAGACAGTATTGTAAAGCGCTTTGAGTGGCCGCTGGTTAGAAAAGCGCTGTGTAATTGCAGTTCATTTAACACTCATTTGATCTGTATCGTCCTGAATCACAGGAAGGCTTTGCAGGTCTGAATTACAGGATGCCTCCCTAATCTCATATCCTACATCACAAATCTCTAAATGATACAAGCCCAAGACCGACCATCTCAATTTGCATTTTGCAGTAGGTTCAATAACAAAATTACTAGGAAGTTTTTACTTGAGTTTATGTGTATGCAAAGTGCTAAATGATTCATGAGGATCTAGATAAAGTGCTTTATTGTTACAGAAGCAATCCACAGACTCCCTTGAACTCCCAGATGTTCCTTATTTGTGTGGTTAGCCAGGATTCAGTCTATCTTTATTCAGTGACCTTAACACGCAAAACAATACATGAAGCGTGATCACATTTGGATTATAAATGCCGTTCTTTGACACACACATACGATCGATGTAATGCATTCAGTGTATTTTACGACTGTCTTATCATGGTTGTATCTAGTTCCCTTTCCTCCAATTACTTTAATTGGTTGATAGAACCATTTAGTTTGCTTCCTTTTGCCGGTTGCAGTGTCCCAACTATAGTGATTGTTTGAGATTAGGGATGCAAACAATTAATCGATTATCGATTAATTGTTGAAAAGAAATTACTCGATTAAAATAAATCAATTGCAATTAATTGCGTTTTCAACCCATAATTCCCCGTCAGTCCACGTGAGGGCACGCTTGACAACAAGCGAAGCAGGGCTCTGACGACAACAACAAGACAAACGAGAAGCGGGACACTGAGAGGATGAAGAGGGCAAAACGGAGTGCAGTATGGAGCCACTTTAAGTTGGTTAATGACGACAAAGAAGTCAAATGCGCAATATTTGGAAGTATTTTAAAGTACAACAACTCCACAACTTTGTTGAATTACCACCGAAATATGTTACATTCAGCCGTGCTACAAGCAGCGAGTGGTTCTCAGCCTACAATCACCACAGTGTTGGGACGAAGGGTATGTGACTCCACGAAAGCAGAGGGCATTACCCAGCGGATATGTAACATGGTTACTACAGACATGCTGCCGATAAATGTTGTTGACAGAAGCAGCTGGCCTAACTGTTAACAGGCTGCGCACACGACTTACTCCTGACCATGTTGTTATGCTGATATTCTTGAACAAAAATAGATAGGTCTATCTATGCGATGAGGAGCACTAGCGATGTTTTTGTTTTGTTTTACGAAGACAGACACATCTATCATCAGGCAGCCTATATTTTAAGTTAACTAGAGCTACGACAGTCCAGTCCTGGTCTATTAATGTTATTGTGATATTGTCACATTTCCCAGTTTAAGGGGGATTATAAATGCTGCTAATAGTCCACATGTGACACCTTATTTACTTTTCAGAATTTATTTTATTATGCTGCTAAGAGACAGTGCACTCATTTATTTTCATGTTAAAGTAGCCTACATAGTATTGTATTCTTCTATTCAGGAATGTATTTTTTTTATGCTGCTGCTATTAATGCTTCCAATGTCGCAGATGAGAGAATGCCCAATTTATTTTCATGTTAAGTAGCCTGTGTAATATTTTGATATTTTCTACTCAGAATATGTTTGATATGCTACCAAAATGTTATTCCTTGCCCTCAAGTGAGCCCAGAATAAATCTTTGATTAAGGAATGTGATTTGCATTTTTTCTTTATCATAAGGAAGATAGCATTTTACGTTACGTGTACAGTAGATAGAACCTATTAAGAGGGAAATTCAGTTTCTCAGAAGAATTGCCGCTTATCAATTAATCGATCATCGATCGATAAGATGAAACAACTATCGATTAATGAATTACTCGATAATTTGCATCCCTATTTGAGATCTGAATATGCCTTGACCATATCCGATTCCTGTAGGTCTCATCTTTGGAGCATATAAAGAGTTCTAAGTCCTGGTACTGAAACTAAATGACCAATGGATCATCACTGGATCACGGTATTAGCCCCAGGACCCAGAAATTCTTGAATAACTCATCCCATGAGCAGTTCAAGAGCTCTGAGTCATTGTGCTGGAACCATAGGGCTGAGTCCTGGAACGATGGTGCTGGACTTACTTCTGGATCATGGCCTTTGGTTCGAGCGCCACGACTCAGAACCCCTTTAACTTCTCCTCCCGTAACCATAGTGCTGGACTTACTTCTGGATCATGGCCTGCCACTCTCCCTCGCGCTCCCCGATGGGGAAGCGGTCGATCTGAGCCTGGATCTTGGTCCGCCACTCCCTCATGTAGTCCTCGATGTCGAAGACGAAGGGGTGCTGGCCGAAGTTGGCGTCCACCACCTCGCCGGGGGTCTGGAGCCCCACCGTGGGGTACAGGTTGGGCTGAGGGACAAACAACACAGGGGTAAGGATTGTACCTCCCCCAGGTACTGTCCTGATACAAGAGAGAGGGGGCGCATGGCCACATTGTAGAACTGAGCTTCCTCAAGAAGTAGATCACATTGAAGGTTAAACGGGTTATAACTGCTTTGTTAGATCCTGAATGACAGTTGGATCCTGAATGTCAGTTGAATCTCAAATGTCAGTTGGATCCTGATTGTCAGTTGGATCCTGATGACGTCATTCCTCCAGTCCATCTTCCTGACGACATCACATGTTCTCGGCTAGGGACCACACTACTGCAGAACGTAGCTGCTCAGAACGTGACCTTCCACTCAGCATCGATACCCCTCGGCTGTGGTCTTTATCATGTATCGTCTTTAAATGTCATGTGTCCCTCTTTAGTTTATTATCTTAAGAGTCTATCTAAATAGCTGGTATGTTTTCCAATCAATTAAACAAGTGATACCTCAAACAAATGACATGAATCTGGTCAGAAACGCAGCTGCTTAGGGCTTCAGCTAACCCCCGTCCCCACACCAACAGCCCGCTAGCTCTGCTGTGATTGGCTGTGCGGATGAGTTGAGTGATGTTGTCCTTTGTGCTAAAGAGATTAGCGCTAGTCTGATGACATCATGCTCAGCGGGACAAAGCCTACAGAACTAGATTTGAGGAAGAAGGGACGAACACACGAGGCACTGGTGTTCAACCAGCATGGAGGGCTGATACTGGTCTGATCAGCTGAAGAGGGGTGTATGTGTATGCATGTGTAGGCGTGTGTGTGTGCGTGCATGTGAACGGGCATGCGTGCGTATATGCGTGCATGTCTACACCGTAGGACCATGAATCGCTGGGTGACTGCCAAGCCCGTTTGGCTGCTCAATCGATTTGATGTTCAGCCTCAGTGACTCCCTTCCTGTCCTTATCATTGAAGTCTCTCGCTCCCTTTCATCTGAGCCTCCCTCTCCATCTCGTGCATCTCCCTCTCTTGTCAGCATTTAATTCTCCCCTCGCGCTTCTCCTCCCTACGAGAGGAGGCGAAGGCCGTTGCGATTTTGACAATTAATCCATGCATGACCTGCGTCTGTGCGTGTTTATGTGTGCGAGCGTCCTTTCATGGCGCAACGGATGTACTTGATATTTTGAACAAGGATGAAACGGTCCAACTGACATGGGGAGGCACCATTTTGAAAAGGCCGGTCGGAAAAGAGGCCCCAGCGTGTACATCTCAAACCAAGGCACGATCAACGGCTAAATGCAACACTAGACATTATACAACATGTTTTATAGGACGAGGAAACTTACCGGCAAGTCTGTGAAGGCAATACCTGGAGACCAAAAGAGACAAAACGTTAGCATCCAACCACACCCTGCCCTCACTTTGCTGCTCTGGAACTTGCGAGCACCCCCATATGTTCTGTGATCAACTAGAATGAATGGATGCATGAATTGATATTATTAAATCTTTATTGAACCATTGAATAGTGAAAGAAAAATAAATACGAATCTTACTAATCTCCAGTCAGTAACAATTCACACAAACTAAAGTGCAAATATATAAAAAATATATATATACACGTCTCCAAAACTCAACAAATGCGTAGATAACTCAGTCATAAATAAATAATATGTAAACATGTGGCCACGTGGCCCGGTGTTTCGATCGCGACCCTCTGGTTAGATTGTGTAAAAATAAACCTATTTATTTTTAATGGCAGCCTATGGGGTTTGAGTCCTCGGCTGGAGCCCGGGGTGGCGCTGCGTACCTAGGCTGTGGCCGTTCTTGGTGTAGAAGCAGGTGTTGTTGATGAGGTTGACGCAGCAGCCAATCACGTCGCCTGTGGTGAAGGTGGGGCCGTAGGGCTGGCCGGTACCGGAGGAGCAGAAGGAGTGGCCGTCGTCGCCGTGGTAACCGTACGAGTGCTTGTCCCAACCTGAGGTGGAGGAGGAGGTTAGGACCCATGATACTTGCTGATGAAGAGCAATGAGCTGATTTCAGGGACTGCTTCGTTACAAGGAGCCGATGAACAAGCAGTCTGCTGTTAGATCCTACTATGGACCCATTTGAATGACAGAACAGTTATTTGATCCATTTCCTTGAGATCCATTTATTTTGGGCTTGCCTCGACGTGGGTGTTTTCTTTGTAATATGACCATAATTTAATTGTATGACAAGGACAAAACAAAAACAAAACATTAAATTTCTACAGTGCTGTAGTACTACATGGTCCAAGTGTGTGTGTCCAATATTCTAAAATCCAAACTGCTCCACCAAATACTAATCTGCTGAAGGATTGTAGGCCATTCTCCTGCGAGTCTCTGAATCAGCCTAGCATAAAAACATTAGTGCTGGCCTCAGCATCGTCTCTGACCACAACCACGTCCTGGACAGCTTCCGGCAAACCCCAGATAAGGAGGTCCACTGCTGAAAGGGTTGGACTGAAGTACTCTTGTGAGCACCAGTCAATCCAAACATTCAGCGTGATCCCAGATCAAATGTACTTCGACAGCGCTTGAATATGGCCATCTGTGTTTGTATCGTCAAGTTAAATGTATCTGTTTTCCCTTAAGGTTTGTCTTCTGAGTGAGTGAGCTGATGTGACGCAAGGAACCTTTCAGGCTTGTCTGACAACAAAGTGTTATCGTATCATTCTTATTCTGATGGACACATTATCACATGCCATCATTGATATAGGCTTGTATCCAAAGGCTCCACCCATGGAGACGTGACTCAGGACCTCCAGGAGTCTTTATCAGTGTGGTGCTGGGCCCCAGTCGGCTGAGAGCAGCACGGGGGATCTCTCCGTCGCTGTGGTGTGGTGTTCTGGCTCTGAGCCGGCTGTTATCAGTGCACTGAGAGGCTGGGGGGAGGGAGGGGGGAGTGAGTGGGTCTCGCCCAGCCTGCCACCCGGGGCCGTCAGCTGGGGAGGAGACTGGGAGAGGCCCCCCTGGGAGGTCTGATAACCACAGCAGAGAGCAGGAGGCTCCATGATCCAAATGGTTCTCATCCAGGTGGTGATGCCCCTCTCTGAGGAGGCTTAGATAACCCTCTGACCCCCCTCTCTGAGGAGGCTTTGTTAACCTTCTGAGCTCCCTCTCTGAGGAGGCTTTATTACCCTTCTGAGCTCCCTCTCTGAGGAGGCTTTATTACCCTTCTGAGCTCCCTCTCTGAGAAGGCTTTATTAACCTTCCGAGCTCCCTCTCTGAAGAGGCTTTATATAGCCTCTGAGCTCCATTTCTGAGGAGGCTTGGTTAACCCTCTGACCCCCCTCTCTGAGGAGGCTTGGTTAACCCTCTGACCCCCCTCTCTGAGGAGGCTTGGTTAAACCTCTGACCCCCCTCTCTGAGGAGGCTTGGTTAAACCTCTGACCCCCCTCTCTGAGGAGGCTTGGTTAACCCTCTGACCCCCCTCTCTGAGGAGGCTTGGTTAACCCTCTGACTCCCCTCTCTGAGGAGGCTTGGTTAACCCTCTGACCCCCCTCTGTGAGGAGGCTTGGTTAACCCTCTGCATGATGCCCCATCTACCAGGACATGGAGGACTGCAGGGTGAGTCTGTGAGCACAGACTCCAAGATCACTGCTCTACCTGCCCTCTCTCACAGAGTACATGGCTGTACCTGGGGCAGTAAGCAGCTTTTATGCAACGAGACGGACACACACACACACTAGGGCTGCAACAACGAATCCATAAAATCGATAAAAATCGATTACTAAAAGCGTTGGCAACGAATTTGTTCATTGATTCGTTGAGTCGCGCGATTAATACGTCACTCGTAGGCGCGGCACTGTTTACAGCCAGCCGCCGACAGGTTGGGTTCATGGTTCATGCACGCCCACAGCGAGCTTTAGTGTGAGCGACCACAGCTTGTATTTAAGACATAACTTAACACTGGAATGTAGGCCGATATAAAAGTGTTGTGACTTCACTGTCTTTGGGTTAAAAAAACTCCTACAACTTAGTATCCGTCTAGTCCAACCGAAAACTGTCAGCTGCTGCTGCTGTAGACGGGCTCTGAGTCGGCCCCGTGTGCATCAACAGTCATTCAACCCAGCGGTAGCAATCACACAACCGGACGGTGTAGAAAGTCCCGTCAGTTAAAAATCGTAATCCAGTTTTTAAATCCATTTTAAAAATCGGCAGGATATAGAGCTAGTTGGCTTAAAAGAAAGTCGCAAACAGTGTCAAATGTGATGTGTTCAGGTCGGCTCAGTAATATGATTGATGTGTTCAAATGCAACACAAAAAAAAAAGAAATTTGAGATTTTGGCGAAAACTTGTTTTCCCAGCAATATAAAATAGATAGTAAAGATGGAATTATGACCTGCTTAAAGTCCTATCATGAACTATGATCATCTTTTCACTAATTAAAGCAAGAATACAAGTTCTAATTCAAGAAGTCTCGAAAATGGTATCAATATCAATAAAAAAATTACGGTCTCATGTCATCTGAGAGAAATTAAGATTTAATTTATTTTTAACCATTAGTACTTACCGGTGTAAGATCTTATCGGTTGACCAGTTAACCATGGACATCCCTTATATACTGTATGTATATATATATATATAAATGTATATCATACATTGTATGTTTTTTTGTGTTATCCCAGTTATGTTTTTTTAATTTTTTTATCATTTAATATTACTTTTAATAGTTCTGGGACGTTGGAGCTTTTACACTTCAGTGTTCACTGTGAATTTGAAGTAATGTCCAGTTTTTGAATAAACATGCGGCAATTACAAATGTTTCTGGACGCACACACTAACACACACTCACCAGGAAGTCTGTTCATGTTGACCCCCTGTGCAGAGAGACCGATGCCCATGTACCTGTGGAACACAAACAGCACACCCTTGTTAGGAACAGTTGTTGTTATGAGGGTAAACCACAGCACCCTCATCAGGAACCCCGTGTTATGAACGTCCTCACACCGCCCTCGTTAGCACCCCCCGCGCCCCGGTCGTTACACACGCCTTAAAGGAGGGTGTCGTCTGTGAGGTGTTGATGGGGTAGTTTAAGGACAAACACTGTAGTCGTTCAGCTATTGAGATCTACTACACCCAAATATGTCGGCAGATTTTAGCCAAGCGCTCAACCCGAGCGAGGATCCAAATACAAGATGATAATTATACTTGCTCTACAATGGATAACACAATACAATATCAAGTAATTAAATGGTATAATGCTGATAAGGAGGAGAGATGGTGATGGACAATGGCGTATTAATGGCCTTTTCATGGCAGCCATAGGTAATTAATCCAATCAGTATTCATGACAAGTCTGCTTAACGACTGACTGGCCGTGACTATAGTCAGACCTAGAAGCAGGTGTTTTAACATGTCATAATTGTCATATGTTAGGACATGTTATAACATGTTATAACCAGGTGGAGGCATGCCTCCGTCACGTCTCCAGGCCAGGCCTCGGCTCTCTGGACCAGACACATCCCATAATATTTCCCTGTATCCTCCATGTGCACGGCTCTCCGAGACACTAGAGGAGACCGGTGAGAGCTGAGCGGGGGACACTGAAGCGACGCAGCCCCCCGGGTGACAGAGTGTCTCAACGGCAGGACTCGACCGTGTCTGGGTGTGTGGAAACATCTGGCGAGGTCCACAGCACGTCTCATGTTATGGTTGGGGTTTATTTTTAGCTCCAGTGTTGAATTAATGGACTATTTATGGACTTACAGATTCCTGGAGCTATTGTGCGCTCGGTCCGGTGCTTGTTGTTGGTAATGCGGGTCTGTTTACAAAGGGACGCCCACACTATGACTGTTCTGGGCCTCACTTGTAAATCTCTCTGGATAAAACCGGTTCTCAAGGAGGTCTCATTTGACAGGTCGCCACAGTCTCAATCAAATCCAAAACTACATTGTTTTACAGGATGAAGGAGCATTTTTAATGCTCGTTCACGGGGAAAAAAAAAAATCTGACGATTTTCCTTAACATGCTAGTCACATGTGTAATGTATCCAATGATGTAGGGTAATGTGTCCCATCTAGGGTAATGTGTCCCATGTAGGGTAATGCGTCACATGATTTAGGGTAATGCGTCCCATGATGTTGGGTAATGCGTCGCATGATGTAGGGTATTGTGTCACATGTAGGGTTATGCGTCCCATGATGTAGGATAATGTGTCCCATGTAGGGTAATGTGTCCCATGATGTAGGAAAATGTGTCCCATGATGTAGGAAAATGTGTCCCATGTAAGGTAATGTGTCCCATGATGTAGGAAAATGTGTCCCATGTAGGGTAATGTGTCCCTTGTAGGGTAATGTGTCACATGTAGGGTAATGCGTGTCCCCTGTAGGGCAATACGTCCCATGATGTAGGGTAATGCATCCCATGTAGGGTAAAGTGTCATGTTGTGTAACATTTTCTTGTAGTGGATCAGGTAAAGCCATACACACAAATCGTCAACATGAACGTTGGGTCAACATGGTCCCCATCATCAGGTGACCAATGAAGCTCCAGCAGACTTTAAAGACGTACCCTGAGGCCAGCAGGGCAGGAGAGTGTTGGGCCCCTCAAAATGGAGTCCTCAACTATTCAGAACTGAAATCCAGAGTCAATCAAACCGCTAATCAAATCCTAATTTGGGGGGGGGGAGGGGGCGGCGGGAGTTCATCTACACCCTCTTGGGACACCCCATACCTAGTCCCCCTCCTACCCTGTTGGACGAGGATGTAAGTCAGAGGAAGGTCACGGCGACCATTAGGAAGAATACACAGTCATGATATCCTCAAGGCTACATTAGAGACGCAATACGCCACCTCCATCTTAATTCTGATGATGGTGCCCATTAATGACATGGCCACACCATGGGGCCCATCAATCAGGCCCTGCATCACCCTAGTGGGATGGGACCATTGGCCCTGCAAATCACCAGATTCAGCCATTTCTAAATCTACCCTCGACTGACATCACACATGGGAGTGTTCAGAGATGTATGATGGATTGCTGGATGTACTGACCAATCAGCAACCACAACTGGTGTTCAAGTAGGGTGCCATTAAACCGTAATGTGACAGGGCCAGTCATTGGACCACAAACCTAGTCCTGTCAAACCTTATTGGAACAGGGCCTGTCATTGGACAAGCCAACCTAGTCTTGTAAACCGTATTGGAACAGGGCCTGTCATTGGACCAGCAAACCATAATGAAACAGGGCCTGTCATTGGAGCAGCAAACCGAGTCCTCTCAAACCATAATGGAACAGGGCCCGTCATTGGACCAGCAAATCATATTGGAACAGGGCCTGTCAATGGACCAGCAAACCATATTGAAACAGGGCTCTCTCAACTATATGTTATCCACAGGTTGTAGAAGGTTTTGTGGAAGGTTACAGAAGCCCGGGGAATGTCTCCACTGGCCAATCACACCGTAGATGATTGACCCTCGTTGATTGATTTGTTGATTGATTGGTTGTCTAGCGACATAGTGTTTAAGGTGCAGACGGATCAATCAATACCGGGGCTGTTGGGTTGTGGAGGTTGTCGTGGTAACAGTGACGACCGGCCCTTGCGCAGGCGTGTGAAGCCTGGTTGGAATGTATGGTCTGAACTCGGCAAGTATGGACGTTTCCTTTTCAGGAACTGCTATTATTGTTTTACCTTGATTACCTGGTTGATCTTATCTACTGGGAGCTGCCCAGTCAAACGATTAATAATTTTGTCAGATGAACAGTACCAATGGAAAAGGCAAGTCATTAGAAATGTGTTTATGCTATCATTAATGACCGCGAGATTGTGCTGAGCCATTCAACGGCTCCCGGTAGGCATGGGGGATACAAACTAGCAACCTTCCCATCCTGTGTTGGCTGGATAAAGCAACAACCCTCAGGTATCTTGGTCTCACCTGGAAGACATCCCTTGGTGGACATTTCCAAGCAACATGAGTACCGGGGTCTAGTCTAAACACCAATGACACTGATCCACTACCGTAAAAAACCTGGAAAACATCATGAAAACTAGGAACCAAGAACAACACCCGTTTCCTCTCTCTCTCTCTCTCTGTGCTTACCCATCTCGCCCTTTGCTGATGATCTTGACCTCAAAGTAGTAGACCCCGCAGGCTGCTGGGATGGGATGGGTGGCCCGCACGGACGCAGCGTCTTTGGGGGTCTTACCATGACCTGAAGTGGGAGAGGAAAAAGGTGTAGTTAAACTGGTTAATCATTTGGGATCACGATATAAGCCTCTTTCAGGGTCTTACCTTGACCTGCATGGGGAGGTCAGAGTGACAAGTGGACAAGTTAATTTAGTTTGGATAGCTATTAAAATTGTGATCATGAGATTAGTGTCTTTGGCCGTTTTACCAAAGATGCAAATCTCATGATCCCAACTAACATGATGTAGTGAAACTAGTGAACATAGTTATTTTAGTTGGGATCATGATAGTAGCGTATTTGGGGGTCTTACTTTGACCCACAGAAGAGGAGAGAGAGAGACATGGTCTAATTGTACTAGGTAAGAGTTATATAAGTGGGGATCATGATATTAGCATCGTTGGGGGACATCCTACCGTTTAGGATGTGACCAGGTCTAGTTACATGAGTCACAATAGTTCCATTCTCTTTTTAGGCATGGTTAAGTCTGGTCTAGTTATATATTAGTAATAACAATGTAGTCTAGGTATCTTCAGTTGTATTAGTTATGATTGTGTGGTCTCCTTATATTTATGACCATGTAGACTACTTGTATTATATTAAGTTATAAGTGATGCCCGTGCAGTCAAGGTGTATCAAGTTGTACTAGTCATGATTATTTGGTCTCATTATACAAGTTATATTAGTTGTGACGTTTTAGCCTAGTTATCCATTAGGTATGTAGTCTAGTTAAATCAAGTTATTAGTTATGACAATGTTGTCTAGTTATATTAATTACGAGAGCGGGGTCTAGTTATACATTAGTTATCACAGTGTGGTCTTGTTATGTTATGACCCATTAGTCTAGTTATATTAAGTTGTATTATTTATGAACCTGTAGTCTAGTTATGACAGTGGTCTAGTGATTTTAGTTCTGATAGTACAGTCTTAGTTATATATGTATTGACAGGGAGGGGGTCAAGTTATACATAAGTTATGACAGTATGTTCTAGTTGTATTATGATGTTTGGTCTGGATATAACTATTATTTATGTCAGTGTGGTATGGGTATAACAAGTATAAGTTTGTGCTGTATATAGATAGAAGTTATGACAGTGTGGGCTAGTTACATTAATTATGATAGTGTGGTCAAGTTATATATATATATATTAGTTACGTCAGTGTGATCTAGTTACATGTGTCAGAGCATGTAGTCCTCACAGTTCCCAATAACCCTTCAATATATCTAATACATCTTGCAAGAAACGATCACAATGCATCGTATCTGCCGATGTTAAAAAAACAATGTTCCATTCATCAAAGCAGGAGTAGGGGACCATCTTGGATAACTCGGGCTATGACTTCGGGCTAAAACCAGGCTATGACTTCTCGCTAATCGAGTTCTCACTGCGTCCTCCTATTGTGTCCCAGTGATTTAATGGCTCGGTCGGGCCCAGCTACCCGAACCCGTCCGGGTTTCAGTAGAACAGTCAGTGGATGACTGATCTACAGAACAGAATGGACAGCAGGACGCCAACTAATGTGATTGGCACAACAAACAGTTGAACAACGGCTGCATTTTATTTAACACTGGTTTTCCGTGTGACCTGAGACATGTACAAGGAGTAGTCAGGTGAGGCGTCACTGCATTTTGGAACATTGTGTGTGCGTGTGTGGAGGGCCAGACGCAAGCCTAGCACACCCAGCCCCGTCACACCTCGATTTACCCTCGCCTGGTCTCCGAGGCCCGCACCCAAACCCCGTGTGATCAGCCTGGCTGGTCTCGTAGTCCCACCGCCCTCACGATGACCAGCCTGAATGTCAAATATGACACTGAGTAATAGCATCGCATTGTGCCATTCTGCCCTGCTCACAACTAGGGACAGGCGTTACGACACCTAATCCTTCACGGGGCCGTTCCTATATCCTTGTCATCCAAATAAAACGGGATGTTATAAATAAAAGCACCCCAACAGTGACATGAGGAGTACACAGCTCGACTGAGAGTGTTTCCAAACCAAACAGACCAGTCCTAGCTCGCAGAGTTGCATAATTATGTCATCCTGCGACGGAGTCAAATGTGTGCACCAGGCGATCTGGAGAAAACAGAGATAAAGAACCAGACCTCGTCTGCACTACGTTGTGGTGTCCGAGGACCGGGGTCAGGACGACCCAGGCCCGGTCCTGATCGCTGTGCTCTGGGGGGAAAGAGTCGCCAGCTGGCCTTTTTTTTTTTTTTTTGCAAAATGTCCTCTTTTCTTGTTGTTGTTCAAGCAAGTAGCCTAGCCTACTTTGTTTTTAGCCACAGTGGCATCAGGCTAACATGCTAACATGCTAACCTGCAAAGCTGACGGGTTAGCGTTAGCTCGCCGCTACGGGCCAGCGTTAGCTCGCTGCTAAGCCGCAGCAGGCTGACGTAGCGCCGGAGAAGAGCTAGCGCTAGCCCGCTCCGAGAACCGGGGGGCTTCGGGGAGCCGGGGGT
The DNA here is from genome assembly GCF_949987615.1 of Pollachius pollachius. Classification (NCBI taxonomy): domain Eukaryota; kingdom Metazoa; phylum Chordata; class Actinopteri; order Gadiformes; family Gadidae; genus Pollachius; species Pollachius pollachius. Next base: position 9,841,192 of record NC_136947.1, on the reverse strand, counting down.
CCGCCACGGCGTACCTTTATAGTGCACACGGAGGTTGTTCTGAGAGAGGCCGATGTAGCTGAACTTGTCCTTGGGGCTCCACGACCGAGGCAGCGGGGTCTCGGTCTCGTTGACGGCGGGGTAGAGCCGTCGGAGCCGCTGCTGGAGCTCCTTCTCCTGCTCGTGGAGAGCAGAGTCCCCGTGAACGACCACCGACATGAGGAACCCGCAGCCCCCCGCGGCGGTTGACGGCTGTCCGCCGGACATGACTACCAGGCGACGGCTACGAATAGATCGTGGCTTGTCAGCAACAAGCCAGCGCCGCTTGTGTCCGTCAGGATCAAGTTTTATTTAGGAGGGGGGAGGGAGGAGGGAGAGCAGAGCTAATGCGCTAGCACGCTAGGCTAACAGGCTCCGCCGTCCGCTAGCGCTGAGGTAGCTTTCCAGGCTAGCGCCAGTTAGCTCGCCAGGCTAGTGCTAGCTTTTAGCAACCCCCAGCGAAAACAAGCGATTGTGGCTCAAATTGCTCGGTTGACATCGGCTGACACGACGCCTCGTTGGTCGCGTCCGAAGCAGACAGCGTAACGGTCACTATATTGACGGGAAACTAGAGCGGGTGTCGACGTTTAGAGACGGATCAGTTGGTCCACATTCGCAGGGAAGTGAGAGCAACGTCGGCCGGATGGCTCGGCAGGGTACTGGAGCTCGGGTAACCTCGGTCTTTTGTTTGTTGTCGGAGCTTCGTCCGACCGTCTGATTGGTCCAGAGAAAGCCCCTGTCACCTCCTCGGGGAATGGCAAGTTCATACACAAAATGAACAGCCTATTCAGAAATCTGAAATGCAATTAAATTGAATTCAGTGAAGACCAATATGTACTTATGTAAGGAATGCTGTCGGTTGAATCAAGGAGATGTTGTGAGAAAGCTGTCACATCAAATTTTAAATTTGCCACCATAATAACTTAATTTGATATAAATAACAGCATTATTTGGACCTTTAAGCATCGCAACACTGAGGTTGGACTTTGAGTACAAATTATTTCGATAAGAAAGTGAAATAGCAATTGTTGATTGGGTCCAATTAGTCAGCATAAGGCATAAAACCTTGAATCAAAACACACTACAATTACAATTATGGATGACAGAAGGATAGCCAGCAATCATTGATCTATTCATTGTGTTAATAGTATGTATTACGTTATGATGAGCAAGATGTGGCCTGGAAATGGACTTCTGCTAGGTCACCCACATTCATACCTCCTTATCTTATTTCTGTATTCATAAACATAAAAGAGGCAATTTCACGCATCAATACATCCATCATCATCATCATCATCATCATCATCATCATCATCATCATCATCATCATCAGACCCTTCATTTTGTATTCAGTCTACTTGTAATAGCTGCTGCCTAACTTAACAGTTTCCACAGCTTCCAACAGACATCCCGTGAGAAGGTGGAGGGAGAGAGTGGTGTTCTGGAGTTTCTACCCCTCCTCCCCTTCTGAACTTTACCCTCCATTAGGCGCAATCAGGGATCCAACAGAGGTGTACTGTTTATTACTAGGGTTAGTATTAACCCTACTCAGTCAATTAGGATATGCTAATTATGCAAAGCGACTTCCAGTGAATTCTGATACTTGTCATTAGGGAGCAGGTAGGGGTTGTACAGTACCGAGACAGGTCATTAAGGAGCAGAGGGGTTAGACAGCACAGAGACAGGTCATTAAGGAGCAGGGAGGGGTTAGACAGCACAGAGACAGGTCATTAAGGAGCAGGTAGGGGTTAGACAGTACAGAGACAGGTCATTAAGGAGCAGGTATGGGTTAGACAGTACAGAGACAGGTCATTAAGGAGCAGGTAGGGGTTGTACAGTTCTGAGACAGGTCATTAAGGAGAAGGTAGGGGCTAGGGGGCATCTTGCTTTTGGAGGCCTACAAGTAAGGCAGCAACATTGGGGATCAAACCTGGAACCTTATGGCCATAAGTCGAACACCCAGCCTAAGCGTCCCTGATACCACATTCCAAGTAAAGAAATGAATGAATGAAGTGGTGAATGAATGAATGAATAAAGAATTTTGGAAAGATACATACAACAGGCTGTGTAAGAACTAGAAGCAATCTCCCGCCATCACACTGTGCTCCGGAGCATGTTAATAGCTGCTAGCTGTTCACGCTAGAAGAACATAGCATGAGGTCAAAGTGCGTTCTGCACATGAGCATTTTGTTTAATCACCAGATAAGCACAGCTTGCAGCATCGGCATAGGGCTCTCTGAATGGAGCAGGACAGAACAGTCACACACAACTACAGAGACCGGCAGTGATTTAACACGCAAGATTGTTGTATTTATATAATTGTACTTCCTGTCTTCTGATTGAAATGATGAATACTACAATGGAGCCTGTGGCATTTGCATTACACAATAAAAACATTTTTGATTTCTGTAGGCCTGCATTCATTCAAATTGTTCAATTGTTCAACTGCAGAAACCGTAGAAGAATTGTGTATAGTGTACAAATTATATTGACGATGAATGAACATATTTTAGAAGAATAAATGCAGCATTTTAAGGCACCGTTGAGCCAAGTTTTTTGTCGCCCTCTGGTGGCCGAGTAAAAGTAGAGAAATACACCTGCTGGAAAATTTCTAAGTACTTTATATATTGTGCCTGACAAATGCAAATTTCATCACTTAAATACAATATATTACACAACGATTTATACCTTGGAAATAAGTTAAAAGTCGATCTAAACCAATCTAGAAATATCTGAGAAAAAGTTTGAGAAAAGCAAATCAAAATAAAAGTTTGTTGATCATGTCACATGTGCACAGATTTGCTCACTATGTAATGGGAAAAATAAATAAGCAATAATCAGATATTTTTCACCATTAATTCTCTTTGTTATAAACATTGGTAAGCAGAAGACATTTTCCGAAGTTGTGAACCAGGATAGGAAATTACTATTTAAATAAAATCATGTACATGCCATATACTCATGTTATTAAGAATAGAAAACGATAGTTAAAGTGACCTAGGGTTAGTATTCCTATGGTTAGATCAATAGCAGCATCTACTTCTTATTTCAGCGTTTGGATGTCAGAAGTCTCATGGGTCTCCTTCTCAGGATCAGGAACCGATTAGCACCAAGGAAACACACACCACTTCCTGTCTCTGCCCTGATTATATGGTGGTGGAGGAGGTGCTAGGGGTTGTGGTCATGGTGGAGATGGTGGAAGAGCTGATGGCCATTATGGTGGTGGTGGTAGTAATGATGGTGCTCTGATGTCTGAGGAGTAATAGGAGGTGGTGTAGTTGGTTATAATGGTGGTGGAGGTGATGATGGAGGTGGTGATGGAGGTGATGGTGGGGAGGGTGGTGGTTGTTGTGGAGGTGATGGAGGAGCAGGAGCTGGAGGTCCACCGTCCTCAGACCCCCCAGGGGCCCCTTAAGTCGGTATGCAGTCCCACAGCTCCTGGCACAGGCACTGGCAGAAGCCGTAGATGATGACCACCATGATGCTGGTGGGCACCAGGCTGACCAGGAGCACGCCCACGGTGGTCTTCTGCATGATGAGCAGGTAGACCCCCAGGGGCAGCGAGCAGAAGTACAGCAGCCCCAGCAGCCAGACCAGCGCCCGGGCCGAGCCCCGCCACAGCAGGGCCGCGCAGCCCCGCACGCCGCCGCGCCGCCGGGCCCCCGACGCCCCCGGGTCCAGGCTGGACGCCGAGCGGTACATCAGGGCCGCCTGCAGCGGGGGGCCGGGGGGCGGGCGGTGCTGACGGGGGTTGTACGGCGAGCGGCCCAGCGACAGCAGCGACAGCGTGGACGGCGGCGGCGGCGGCAGAGGAGAAAGAGGAGGAGGAGGAGGCGGGGGGGGCTCCATGATAGTGATGACCACGAAGTTGGGGGACCCCCGGATGGAGGCGTAGGAGCCGGGGGCCGGGGGCGAGAAGGAGGAGAAGGAGGAGTTGCTGGCGCCCAGCAGGGAGCTGAGGGTGCTGGGGGTTAGCAGCAGCTCCGTGGGGCCGTCCTGAAGGGTCTGGCCCCTCTGGATGCGGAGGTTCCTGCCGAGCAGGGCCAGCAGGCAGTGGTCGTCGGGGAGTGAGGCGGGCGGGGTCAGGGGGAGGGCGGAGGAGGGCGGCAGGGAGGTAACGTAGCGGCAGAAGGGACAGACCACCGTGGTGGCGGGGGTCTCCCCCAGCGCGAGGAGCTGGGCCAGGCAGCGGCAGCAGAGGCGGTGGCAGCAGTGCAGCAGCTTGGGCCGGCGCCGCGTCAGGCTGTAGGGGCAGTAGCAGATCTTACACTCCAGCTCCTCCTCCTCCACCACGACTCCTCCTCCTCCTCCTCCCCCTCCCCCTCCCCCTCCTCCTCCTCCTCCTCCGTTCTCCTCCGCCACACGCTGGAGCTGCACCATCCTGACATCCAGGAGCCCCAGGAGGAGCTGATCTCGCCCGCTCCTTCAGGACCTGCTCCTACTCCGGGAGGACCAGGTGCTCCTTCAAGACGTCCTCTGGCAGGAGGTGCTCCTACCTGCTCTTTGGAGGAGGTGCTCTGGAGGAGGTGAAAGTGATGGAGCTCCCCCCTCCTTGGTAGAGAAGGAGCGGCTGCTCCGTGCCCCTGAAAGAGGAGGAGGTGGGGCTCCTGCCTGCCCCTTGGAGGAGGTGCTCTGGAGGAGGTGAACTTGATGTCTGGAAGTAGTTGCTCCTCCTTACTGAGTAGAGAAGGAGGTGCTGTTTCAGGAGGTGGGGCTCCTACCTGCTCCTGGAGAAAGTGATGCCAGCCCAGCTGGAGGGATGTGAAGGTTGATGCAGCCACAGTGTTCCTATAGGCAGAGAGAAAGGGGCGGTTTGGGGGGCGTCCGAGGCTCCACTCAGTGACCCTGCGGAGAGAGAGAGAGAGTTCTGGTACAGGGGCCTCAATAGGAGTTGGGGGAAGCCTTTTATCATCGAGAGAGAGAGAGAGAGAAAGAGAGAGGGAGAGAGAGAGAGAGAGAGAGAGAGAGAGAGAGAGAGAGAAAGAGAGAGAGAAAGAGAGAGAGAGAGAGAGAGAGAGAGAGAGAGAGAGAGAGAGAGAGAGAGTGAGTGAGAGTGAGAGATGACGGTTAGAGATTAAAAGATGTATTAGCTAGAAGAGCCACCAGAGAGGAGGTATTGTTTCCAGGACCAGGGCTGACAAAACACACCAGCCTGGAATTTTCCAGCTTCCTCTTTTGTTGTTCTGTCCAATTCAGTCCAATTAGAGTGTCCACACACACACACACACACACACACACACACACACTCCCCTCCCCTCTCCCACACACCTCCCTGCTCCTAGAGCTCTCACCCCTCCCTTAACCCTTCACCTTCTCTCCCCCCAGCCCCCAAACCTAGCTCCCCTCCTAACACACACACACACACGCACGCGCGCGCGCACACACACACACACACACACACAGACACACACACACACACAGACACACACACACACACACACACACACACACACACACACACACACACCAAGTATCGGTCACCCGCCCACCATCTCATCCTCTCACTCACTCACGCATGCAGAGTGCTCACGCAAAATGAGTCCATAGCTTAGCTTTTTTGAGTTTGCACGTGTTTGTTCTCTATGTGTCAGACATTTGACGTTGTGTGTGTGTGTGTGTGTGTTTGTGTGTGTGTGTGCGTGTGTGTGCGCGCATGTGTGTGCGTGTGTATGTATGTATGTGTGTGTGTTTAATACTACACTGTCAGAAGGTCTTCACACCACGGCTGTGTACCGAGAACGTTTCCAGAGCGCTCCGAGCAGAAGGCAGAACCCTGGCCCCGTCACGCCGGTAGAGAACAGGTGTCGAGTGGGCGCTCATGAATAACATGAAGAACAGCAACGAGGCGTCGGTGATAAGCCCCGATGTGGTGAAATGTACGGGAAAACGGCAGTTTGTCGTTAGACATGAGCGGGAAATTGGAGCGCACTCTGAGGGATCACTATTTGGCCTCGTGTTCTGATAGTTATTGGAACGGGAAAGCGGAGCACACTCAGAGGGATCACTATTTGGCAGCGTGTTCTGACCGTTAGTTGCCGGACACGAGCAGGGGGATAACTGGGTCGGGGTGGTCTCCGCGATACCCGCATTCTGCCTTTTGTCCGGTTATAAGTACGACCGTTGGCCGTCGGTTAGTCTGAGAGTAGCTTCTGGGCTCCACCACAACACGATACAGCTGAGACCTTTTATTACATCCAGTGAGTAGGGACCTGTTATGTAACCACACACTAGGCCGGGGATAGATATGTCAAACACACACACAAGCACGCACGCACGCACGCACGTACGCGCGCACACGCACGCACACACGCAAACACAAACACACAAACTAGGCTCATTCAAGGAACCAAGAAGGTTCAGAGCAGCACACTATGATACGGAATATATATAAATATATATAGAATATAATATCATATTTAATTTAGCCTAATATATTTATATGTATATATAGAATATATAGAGAATATATTAATTTACAGAAGCCTCTATATTACGTTACAGATCAAGTTATGATAAACATTGAATAGCGTAGGCCTACTTAGAGACGAAGATAGTCTAATTAATAATAATAACAACAATAGTAATATTGTTGTTACGAAATTATATTGATAATTATATAGTAATAATGTCCGCCATCATCTAAAAAAGGGAAACGTGAAGCTACAACTTTTTTCGATTAATCATTAGTCTTGTTTATTACGGTCGCAGACGGCTACATAATGACGTCTCCCCCCCACCCACCTCCCCGCAGCCGCGCACACAAAACACAAGCGCACGCTAAAACTCCCACGCACGCACGCGCGCGCGCGCACTCACACGGGGAGGACCAGGCGGACCGGCTCCCGCTGACGTCACCACAACACAACCGAGCGGCCGGCGTCGCGCCTTCGTGCAGTGCGCGTGGGGGCCCGTTCATGTTTTCCATGGCGAGCCACGAGAGGACCGAGAGCAGCGCCGGGGGCGAGGAAGATGCTGCCGCCGCCGCCGCCGGGCCGGGGGGCCGCGGGGGGCGGCCGGGCGGTGGTGGGCAGGCGTACGGGGAGCCGGGACCGGAGGCCCGAGCGGGGTGGCTGGCGGCACCACGCCGCCTCTGGAGCTCCGTGAACTGGAGGAGAGGCGCGCGGACGGCCGCGCTGTTCACCGCCGTCAACAGCGCGTTCTGGTGAGCAGCATGACGCAGTGCTTTCTGACTCGTGCAGATATGCGTTTTCAGAGTTTTCTCTAAGAAGGGCAATAGGTGATTTGTGTGGAATAAATATGTTTATGATGTCGACTAGGTGTTCTTTGACACTATGGCCTGTGATTTGAGCCTTGAACCAAAATGAAAATACAATCTGGATATTGCAGCGACATCAAATAGAACCGCAGAATTAAGAGCCCTGATATGCATACACAACGTGCAGCCTATAACATTATAATTTGTTAACATACATTTATTATAATCTCAATCTGCGGGATTGTGATTATAAACGCAAGGTGTGTCACTGCTGGTGTTATGATGGAGGAGTAAACATTTAAAAGGCTCAGCAATGGCCTATAGATATATCTTTATAGATATAGTTATATAGATATAGACATATAGATATGATGTATCTATATAGATACAGCTATATAGTTCTATAGATATAGATACAGTATATGGTACATCCTTCTCTGTCCTGGATGTTGGCCCATGTTTTGTTGTCTGGTAAAGTACTTCAATTCACGACACTTCACCTCAGTGACTGTGTTTACTGGTGTGATCACACCCATCTGATCACATGTGCCCTGTGGCCCCCCACATGACCTGCCCCCCTCCCCTCAGAGGGGCAGGCTAAATCTGTCCATCAGGTGCCCGGCGGGGGGGCTCGGCAGCACTGGGGACCTGTGACGGACATGGTGGGCAGTGGGTGGGTGGTCACCTGTCATCGTTGTTACCTAGGTCAACCGTCGTCATGGTTACCTAGGTCCCCTGTGGTCAGGGTTACCTAGGTCAACCGTCATCAGAGTTAACTAGGTCACCTGTTGCAGAGTCACCTGGGTCAGCCGTCGTCAGGGTTACCTAGGTCACCAGTTGTCAGGGTTACCTAGGTCAACCGTCGTCAGGGTTACCTGGTTCACCCGTCGTCAGGGTAACGTAGGTCCCCTGTCGTCAGGGTTATGTAGCCGCGCGTGGGAGGCAGAGGGGAGGACAATGGTGGCAGAGTAAACTAGTTTGACTAGCTGGGCAGGACGCCATCGCTGCATGTTGTTCCTTTGTTCAACACCCAGCTGATGGGGGTGGGGGGGGGGGGGGGGTGGGTGGGGGGGGGGGGGGGGGGGTGGGGGGGGGGAGGGATTAAAGATTAAAAGAGGTGAAATGCAGGAAGGAGGTAGAGAAGATGGATGGAAAGAAGGAAAGGCAAACAGAGAACTAGCCTTAGAGAAAACAGATAGATATACAGAGAGACAAACATAGATATACAGATCTACAGATAGATGTACAAACACAGATATAGAGATAGACAAACTTAGATAGATATAGAGATAGATATACAAACATAGATACACAGATGGATGTACAAACATAGATATACAGATAGACAACATTAAATATACAGATAGACAAACATAGATTTACGGATAGACAAACATAGATATACAGATAGACAAACATAAACAGATGGACAAACATAGAAAACTGATTGACAAACATAGATAAACAGATAGATAGAAAAACAGATATACAGATAGACAAACATAGATAGATAAACAGATAGATCTACAAACATGGATATACAGATAGACAAACAAACGTTGATAGATAGATATACTGAAAGCAATATAGACAGACAGCCAGACAGACAGACAGACAGACAGACAGACAGACAGACAGACAGACAGACAGACAGACAGACAGACAGACAGACAGACAGACAGACAGACAGACAGACAGACAGACAGACAAAGGTATAGCTAGATAGAGCCACCAGACAGGATGCTGATGTCAAGTCTCTTGTGATGTACTTCCTGTAGGTTTGTGGCTTTCAGCACAGGTCGGGTGTACTGTCTCCTCTCCCTCTGCCTGGCCGGGGCAGTCACCGTGGCGACCCTCAAAGAGGCGTTCATCTTGTCTGAATCCAGAGGTAGGATCACCACTCTTGACACATGACTCCCATGATGCACTGCTCCATCGCAGATGCTGAGCCTTAAAAACGCAGAACCCCTAACTAAACATATGCACACACGCACACAGACACACGGACACACACATGTACCCACACACGCACATACACTCTATAGATATAAATGACTTAAACCAAAATAGTTATAAGTTAAGTTCTATCCAATTGCAATGAAAATCTAAGAGGTAATCTTTAGGCAATGCTTATAAGACGTTAATTACATCTAAGAGTATCAAGCCAGAATTCCACCAGTTATTGAAATAGTCAGACAGCATGCTTGGATTCATAGCCTACATCATCATGTGAATCCTATCTCTGGTTCACCTCGAACGTGAACACAAACCCCTCATTCAGCGTCTCCTCTGCACTGGGAATGTGATGAGCAGGCGTTACAGTTGCAGCCAGCGCCAGAGCTCTGCAGGCGAGTTAGACACTTATGTTCCAGCCTTTAATCACAGTTCCAGTCTCAAAAGGGCATCTCAGACCTCACATTAAACAGTGGCCCCAAACCCTTCTCCCTCTAAACCAAGAGGGTACAGACCCTGAGAAGGAACCCAGGAGAGGGATCCCCGGTACATTGACATTTAGGGCATTTAGTAGACGCTTTTATCAAAAGTGACTTACAATAAGTACATTTGTCAGAAAAAAGAGAAACAACAATATATTACTGTCTGTACAGTAAGGATGTTCATAGAAACAAGTGCCAAGAACTAAGAATCACCAGGTTAATCCATTCCCCGTATGCAACAAAGATAGATAGGATAAGAGGCTACACCATGCTAAGTACTAAAGATAGCCAGGATAAGATGCTATACAATGCTAAGTACTAAAGAGAGCTAGGATAAGAGGCTACACCATGCTAAGTACTAAAGATAGCCAGGATAAGATGCTATACAATGCTAAGTACTAAAGAGAGCCAGGATAAGATGCTACACAATGCTAAGTGCTAAAGAGAGCTAGGATAAGAGGCTACACAATGCTAAGTACTAAAGAGAGCTAGGATAAGAGGCTGCACAATGCTAAGTACTAACGATAGCTAGGATAAGATGCTACACAATGCTACAAGTACTTAGGTTAGCTTAGGTTAACCCTGTCACCATGTACAACATAGATAGATGTCCTCCTCCCAGGACTAAGATGTTTGTTCCTCCAGGGAGGGGAAGGGAGCCCGGCTGAACGGACAGACATAATGGGAAGGCACCAGACAGCTGGTTAGCAGAAACAACGTTTGTGATTGTCAGTAGTTTGTGGTGCTGTTCCAGCTGGCCTGTTTAGTCCGGCCGTCAGAAGCAGGAAAAGCTGGCTTGACGGCAACAACACCTCGCCCCTCCCCAGCCAACAGCTGGCTGTTCTCCTCACACCACAGGTCAAGGCATTACTCCCGTCTTGTGACTGATCTGTAGCCATGCTAGATAGCAGGTAGCCCTCGCGTGTCTGATCAATACAGATCAGGGCAATCTGAACAGCACTTGCTAATGCTGTTGTTTGTGCTGGGAAGTTTTATGTGCTCAGAAATTGCATTTGTTGTTGATGTAAGAGTAACAGTTTATCCAGCTATCCATCTTTGTATATAGGGTTAGTATATATATATAGCTAGTAGGCCTACACGTTAAACGTGCCCTAAATTGTAATCACGTTAAGAGTGTTCTTAAACCTTTTCTCCCATCGGTTGTTTCTCCCATCGGTTGTTGTTCCAACATGATAGCATGTCCAGTGGATTTGTTCCCTGACTCAGCCTGTGGGCAAAGAGGAGAGAAAATGTCACTTAGAGCTGTAATGGCTCTCAGGGGAAAGGGACAGGGCAGGTTTGATGAAGGTCCCTTGATGGTGAGATGGTTTGAACATCTATCAACGATTCTTTACTCCATGTTCTCCTGACCTCTAGATCCTCCTATTTCTGATTCCTTGCCCTGTGTTTCTTTTCAGAGGTAGATTGTTAGTAAACAGCTCAACACGATAACATTACATTCAAGATGAATCCCATAATAAATGCTCACAACACTCAGCCACAAGGTCTGGATGAGAGGTCCTTTATGTTAGATAGATAACATAACGGGTAGAAACATCTTGAACGCTCGTTGGGTCGTACATGTCATGTCTGTCCTGGTCTGAAAGACGTCTCCTCTCTCCGCAGTGATGGACCTCTGGAGCCGAGTCACAAGACGGTACGTCTGCTCTTCATCTTAACCTCTGTACTGTCTTACCCCTACCTGCTCCTAATGACCTGTCTTTGTACTGTCTAACCCCTACCTGCTCCTGACCCGTCTCTGAATCCACTGTAAGATGCTTTGGATCATGTGTCTTCTGTTAAATAACTAAAGAGATGGTTTGTTAAAAAGTTTAAAGTGTGCTAAATGTCAGCAGATGGGAAATTCCTTTAATAATACTAACATCGATGTCCTGGGATGGCATAAAGACCTACAGACAGACAGACAGGCAGGCAGACAGCCAGACGGAAGAGAGGAAGCAACAGTCTGATTGACAGAAAAAGTTACTGACAAAGACGTGTGTGTGTGTGTGTGTGTGTGTGTGTGTGTGTGTGTCTCATCAGTATAGGCGTTCATCTCGAACGCCTCGTTATGCCACACACCACCACAAGGGGGAACTGTTGGGCTGAGGCAAAACAGCTCTAATATACAAACAAGATATCAATGAGCTCATTGAAGTGCTTCAACCTATACATCTGAATACAGTATGCATGTCTATCTACCATTTAGAATTGAGTCATTAGAAAGACTCTTCAATACAACGCCACTGAGCGATAGATATAGGTATAGAATCTACATCTATTATAGATATAGATATAGGGTACACACCTCATAGGAATATATGTCTATATGTTTATATCTATCTGTATGCCGATATCTGTATCTATATTTGTATATCTATAGGTCGTCACATGTTGTTGTCTGTCAGAGGTGTGTTGTGAGATACTGAGCGTCTGGCAAGGGCTCTTTGGAGATAACCCTGTCGATGAAGCACGCTGACAGCTGCAGGTGTGTGTGTGTCTGCACAATAACACCAGCATTAGCATAGCTCACTCTGACGCTCCAGACACAAACATGCCCCACTGCGAGGGGCTCCACAAGAGTAAACACACAGTCTCTCTCTCTCTCTCTCTCTCTCTCTCTCTCTCTCTCTCTCTCAAAATTTTTGAAAACATTGCGCAACACGCCCTCAGATCTCAGTGAGACGGAATCCTGAGAGACCTGGCACACACACACACACACACACACACACACACACACACACACACACGAGCCACACTACACTTTCCTCATTTCTACTAAATGTGTCTACACATTCACTGTGTGTGTGTGTGTGTTTCTTATTATGTTAGTGATAAGTGTGTGTGTGTTAGTGATATAAGTGTGTGTGTGTGTTTGTGTGTGTGTTTCTTATTGTGTTAGTGATAAGTGTGTGTGTTAGTGATATGTGTGTGTGTTTGTTCTTATTGTGTTAGTGGTGTGTGTGTGTGTGTGTGTGTGTGTGTGTGTGTGTGTGTGCGTGCGTGCGTGGTTGTGTATGATGACACAACTACTTGTTCACTCGCATAACAACTAAAAGTCCCCTCAAGATGCCTTCCAGCCAATCACGTCCTTCCTCTCAAAGGATCAGCAGGTGTGGCTGATAAGGCCCGCCCTGATTGGTCAGTAGGTCCATGCCCAGAGCTCAGTACCGGGAATGTCGTCGTGACAACAGGCCTGGCTGCTGCGTCGATGACATCATAATGATACAGATACTAAACATGAAGCCTAACAGACGGACAGGAAAGGTGTTCAAACATGTGGCGACAAACACACCGGCTATTAGTCCGGTTAGCAATGTCAGACAATGTTCTATAATATGTCTGATGATTTATCCCTTCAAAAGAGTATTCACCCTGAAGCAACTGTGTGTTTGTTTATGCTAGTGCTAACGCTAGCTAGTGCTAGCGCCTGGCAAAGCGCTGTTACCCAACTTCTGAGAAAGCATCCGCCAGGACAGGTCTGTCGCTCCACCTCACTCATCATAGGCTGGATGTTGTTGTTTATGCCCGAGTCGATGATGCAATCACAATGTCCAATCAACCAATCAGCACTCACCGTTGACACATACACACACACCTCCAAACCACGCCCACTGTAGGACATACCTTCACACCCAAGGCCTAACTATGCTGGGATCACTGCAGGTCACCCAGGCCATGAGTAAGCACAATTAGCGAGAAAGACAAAGAGGAGTTGGAGAGATCAGAGAGAGAGACAGGGAGAGGGAGGGTGAAAAAGAAAGGGAGAGAGCGAGAGAGAGAGAGAGAGAGAAAGAGAGAGAGAGAGAGAGAGAGAATTGTGTGAGAGCAAGGGTATGGAACAGGGCTTATGGTCGGACCGCGGGGGTCCGGTCTCCTGGGTCACTCCAGGGGAGTTCAGAGAGAGCTTTAGGAGGGCTGATCTCACCCAACACCCCCCCCCCCCCCTTACCCCCTCACCACCCTGACACCAACCACCCCCCCACCCCCCCAGCTCCCAGATCCCTCGTTTAAAGACCAACTCACAAACAGCACCTCGCTGAGCCCCTCTGTGTTGCCCCCTCCCTACCCCCCCGCCCCACCCCAGCTCGTGATGGCCGGCCGGTAGGAATTCAGTGTGACCCATCTATTTTTAGACAGGCTTGTTGAAATACCCGCACTGGGGGCTTGACGGCAGATAAACACAAGTTGCTCCGCGCCGAGTCACACGTACACAACGTCTGCCGGCACGACCCGCACGCCGGAACCTTCTGCTGGGATTACCTTCGTGGACCATCTTACTTTACCGCCCAAGACAGATACATCCTCCGTTTCTCCTCCGCCGTCTGGTCCTCTGATCCACGTGGTGGTCAAAACCTCGCCGTGAAGACAAACCGCCCTGAACCGGATCTCCTGAACCTCCTGGCCCAATGTCCTGCAAGGAGTCAGGGACGAGGTACAGGATGGGAGCTCTGGGGTGGTCTGGTCAGCGAGGGGATAGTCTCCCTGACCACTGACTGGTGTGTGTCCTCAGCAGCATCTCTGAGTTTGTGTTCAGATCGGTAATGTGCTGAGGAGTAGTTCTGGTTGACTACATCAGGACTGAGGTGGGGCACCATCTCTGGGTGTGTTTGATGCAGGCATGAGGTTGATGAAGCAGGGTTGTTCTGAAGGAGAGGCAGGGTAGACCGATGAAGGCCGGATAGAGAACATCCGGCCTGTGGCGGCATGTGGCTCAGGAGATAGAGCGGGTTGGCTGGTAACCGGAAAGTTGCTAGTTTGATCCCCGGATCCTCAGAGTGTCGAGGTGTCCGGTGGTATAAATGAAGTCCATTTACCATTTTACATTGAAAGGATCCATTTTGTTCTCATGGTTAGAGCTTTTCCTGTCAGCTCCGTGCTCAGGGCACCTTGAAATTGTTTATATTAAATAGTCAAGTATTACACAGTTGTAAGAAACTTTGTTCACAGGCTTCTAGCGGTTTCTATTCAGGTGCGCGTCTCCACGGTCCTGGGTCCTCTATACCCTGGGGTTCTGCTGAACCACTGTTTAGTGTAGATTAGGACTGCGGTTTACTGGGAAGTCGACTGTCAACACAGATCATAAACACACACTAGCTGCTTCAGAGGTCAAGTTACTGTGTCACACACACACACACACACACACACACACACACACACACACACACACACACACACACACACACACACACAAACTATATTTACTTCAACACACGTGCTGAAACGCCTGGTATTGTGGCCTGCACTTGTCTGCCTGCTTCTATGCGTGAATAAATACATTGTAAGTATTCTTCCATGTATAAATAGATATTTTCTATCATAAATATAGCAAGGCCTGTATTATACTCTATATTCAAACCCAGCCAGGGTAGGTCAGGGGCTCAGAGCCCGTGGGGTCACTAAGGACCGAGGCTTCAGCAGCTCAGCTGATCAACAGCTGGTCCCGGGCAGGCTCAGACCAGACCCTGGACACCTGTCCCTCCCACCAGACCCCCAGACCACCAGACCCCCTGACCCCAGACCATCTGTCCCCCCACCTGTTCCCCAAGTCAACAGACCAGAGTCTAGAGTGCGGACCTCCTGGATCGAGAATCCTCTAGACCTCCAGACCTTCAGACCTCCAGACTGTAGACCCTCAGACCTCCAGGCTCCAGACTGTAGACCCTCAGACCTCCAGACCTCCAGACTGTAGACCTTCAGACCTCCAGACCTCCAGACTGTAGACCCTCAGACCTCCAGACTGTAGACCTTCAGACCTCCAGACCTCCAGACTGTAGACCCTCAGACCTCCAGACTGTAGACCCTCAGACCTCCAGACCTCCAGACTGTAGACCTTCAGACCTCCAGACCTCCAGACTGTAGACCCTCAGACCTCCAGACTGTAGACCCTCAGACCTCCAGACTGTAGACCTTCAGACCTCCAGACCTCCAGACTGTAGACCCTCAGACCTCCAGACTGTAGACCCTCAGATCTCCAGACCTCCAGACTCCACCAGTAAATCTAAAGGAGGTCCGGTTGTCGATTATGTGGTCTGTAATCGAGTCCTGTGATTGGAAGTTGGGTTAGCTGGTCGGTCAGTTGGTAGTTGGTCAACTGGTTGGTGGTCGGATTATTTACTTTGGATTGTGATTGGTTGGTTGGTTGGTCAGCTGGTCATGTTGTTGGCTGGTTGACCGGTTAGTAATGTGTGTAGTTGTTTGTGTGTTTTCGGTTGTACAATACACATGTCCGGCTGGTTGCCCTGGCGACGGACCGTCTTCCAGGAAGACAAAACCATAATCTGACCGCCATCGCCAGACGGACGTGTGACCAGGAGATCTTCCATGTCGCCTTTCCGGCTAACCACGTTCCAGAGAGGCTGCTGCCGGGCGCGCAGGGAGACGGAGAGGGAGGGGGGGGAGTCAGGTGAATGGGTTCAGGAGGGAAGGGGGAGGGTGGGTTGGATCAGCCACACGTAGCACCATGTGGTGGTAAGGTCTCCACCACTACAACAAGGCCAGGCCTGGTGCCAGTTTCCAGCCCGCTGGTGGTGCCAGGGGTATTCTGGGACGCATGGAACATTGTTATGACTAATCAGGCCGCACTCAGTAAGTGGACAGGAATGCCACCAAACAGCTGTGTGTGTGTGTGTGTGTGTGTGTGTGTGTGTGTGTGTGTGTGTGTGTGTGTGTGTGTGTGTGTGTGTGTGTGTGTGTGTGTGTGTGTGTGTGTTTGTGCTGAAAAGTGCCAAGTCACGTTCATGCCATCCTCAGTTGATCCTCTGCAGAGGTCTTTTCAGTTCGGACTACAGTGTATTTTGATTGATTTTTGTGTACCAAACCTTCACTTCATCATTGATTATTTAGGAACGTTTTACTCTGCCTTGTAACCTTTATCTGTATATATTTAGCACTCAACCACCGACAAGCAGTAAAAAACAGCTGATAGAATCCTGGGCAGTAACCACGGCAACAAATGTGACCTTTCACTATGGGACGTTAACATAAACATCGTAACAACGCTGGTACACCAGCCAACACGGTCACACGGGCACGGTGTTATTACCAACCACTCGTACACACAAGGGCGTCCATTTTGTGCTTGACAGATGAAAAGGGGTCTTGGGAGTTCCTTAAGCTAGTGTGTTAGCATGCTAGGTTTTTAGAGGGACCTAAGCATGCCAGACGTTTTCAGGGACCTGGTCATGATAGGTGTTTTACAGGGACCTGGTCATGCTAGGTTTTGAAAATGTTATACATATTTTTACTGGATCGTAGGACCACAAGTAAGAACCAAACTTGGGTCGCTACAAGGCCTATGTTGTTAGCACACTAACAGGGTTTAGCCCCTGAGCCACCGTTTTGTTCCCTTTCACTGGTTAAGTTATTTGTAAACGTAGAATTAGTTAGTATTTGTAATTAGTAATCAACTTATGAAGTAAGAGTTCTTACTCTTAAAGATGCACCTAGTTTGTTTTCAGTTCTTTTATTTAGTTTTAGTTACAGATCACCACCGATTTGGCGGGAAACTGAGACATTTTCCCGCCAAACTTTTTCCCGCCAATTTAATGTGGTCTATTTGGGACACCTTAAATTGTGATCCAAATAGACCAACCGCGTTCCTTCGACTGTTGACACCATTGAAGGTTGTAATCCAAATACAGTTTGATCCTTGGTCCGACTTCAGTCAGAATCTCACTCTTAAAGATTGTTCTACTTTCCGATCACATGTCGGTAATAAACCTCCACCGTTAAAGGTCCTTTAACCCCGTAGCTCCATGCCCATTCAGCGTTAGGTTCTCTGCGCTACATACAGTGCTATATAGGGTATGTTGTGTCTGTTTTGGCACCAGTGAACGCACTGCTGTTGATATCATGTTCCCTGGCCACGTGCAAGCTCATCTCACCCCCGCCGTGCACGCTTGTATCATGCCCGCCGTGCACGTTAATACCTGGAAGTCAGCCGTCTCCTCGGGTTTCCGAGCTCCTCAGGCGTCCCGCTCTTCCTAGAAGTTTCCCCTAGTGCCTCGGACTGTTGTTGTGTCACCGGAACACCCTGATGACCTCATAGATCTCCCGGCCTATCACGGGCTGGGAGCCGATGGCCACTCCCTCATTAGGGATTGAGACATATAAGGGTAGCACGAAACTAAGAAGGTTATGTCAGATTATTAGAAGGGATTACAAAATGGATCTGATCTTAAACGATCCATCTTGACTTTGGGCTGATTTGTTTATTTCTTGGTTTGTTTATGATGTGTGTGTGCTGATGGTTCTACTAGTGTGCTTCTGATGTATGTGTTCTCTGACGTCTCATACCACTGTGTGTGTAGATGTTTGTGGGCTCTGACGTGTCATACCGCTGTGTGTGTAGATGTGTCTGGTTAGATGTGTGTGTGCTGACGTGTCATACCGCTGTGTGTGTGTGTGTGTGTGGATGAGTGTGTAGATTTGTGTGTGTGTAGATGTTTGTGTGCTGACGTCTCATACCTCTGTGTGTTGCTCTGCCAGCTGGAAGCTGATGGACCCGGGGGAGTCTGGGGGGTCGGAGACAGAACCTCCCGTCAGCCAGGCCTTCAAGCTCTTCCTCCAGGAGACCTCCTCCTTCAAGCAGCAGAACCCTGGCAAGGTCAGAATTTCAGGGTCCAAACACATCTCCATGATCTACACCACAAGGTCAGAACCTCAGGGTCCAAACACATCTCCATGATCTACACCACAAGGTCAGAACCTCAGGGTCCAAACACATCTCCATGATCTACACCACAAGGTCAGAACCTCAGGGTCTAAACACATTTCCATGATCTACACCACAAGGTCAGAACCTCAGGGTCCAAACACATCTCCATGATCTACACCACAAGGTCCTAACCTCAGGGTCCTAACACATCTCCATGATCTACACCACAAGGTCAGAACCTCAGGGTCCAAACTCATCTCCATGATCTACACCACAAGGTCCTAACCTCAGGGTCCAATCACATCTCCATGGTCTACACCACAAGGTCAGAACCTCAGGGTCCAAACACATCTCCATGATCTACACCACAAGGTCAGAACCTTAGGGTCCAAACACATCTCCATGATCTACACCACAAGGTCAGAACCTCAGGGTCCAAACACATCTCCATGATCTACACCACAAGGTCCTAACCTCAGGGTCCAAACACATCTCCATGATCTACACCACAAGGTCAGAACCTCAGGGTCCAAACACATCTCCATGATCTACACCACAAGGTCAGAACCACAGGGTCCAAACAAATCTCCATGATCTACACCAAAAGGTCAGAATCTCAGGGTCCAAACACATCTCCATGATCTACACCACAAGGTCAGAACCTCAGGGTCCAAACACATCTCCATGATCTACACCACAAGGTCCTAACCTCAGGGTCCAAACACATCTCCATGGTCTACAGTACAAGGTCAGAACCACATCTCCAGTGTCAGGTCCGACCAACAACTACACCAAAAGGTCCAAATAGTGTCCACAGTCAAGCCTTTGCCAGGTCCTCAAACAGGAATGTTGTACTGGATACTTATTGGGTCCTGACAATAATTGTTCTTACAAAGGCAAGACTAGGGAGATGGTTATGGAGATGGTTTTGGACCACACAAAAAGGTGCAAACACATGTCCATAGTCAAGGTTCTTCTGAAGGCTGGTCTGGATTGAGGTTTGGATTGAATCAGATCGAGGCTTGGCTGTGTTTGTGGACGCTCTGGTGAACCTTAACTCAGAATGAAGCCCTGTTGGGAGGACATGTTGGATATTAATGTGAGGTTCTACATTTTTTCTCCTAGTTTTGCTTGCTGGTCTGCAGCCTGTGCACCTTCTTCGCCGTCCTAGGGCGCTACATTCCAGGCATCGTCGTTTCCTATGTCCTAAGTATGACTTTCTTTTGTATTAAAAGTACAATTCTTACTTGTATATTGTGAGTACAACATTTTTAGAGACATTTGTTTACCAATACCAATTGCTATACTCCCTACCTTCTGGGTTTGCCTTAAACGTCAAAGCCAATGACTTCCTGGTAAACACCTCCATACTGACCACTTCCTGTCACTGTCCCCTGCAGTACTAGGAGTCTTTCTGTGGCCCCTGATCTCCTCCCAGGAGTTTGCCTTGTGGCTGAAGCCAGTTCTGCAGAAGCTGGACTTCGGCGTAGGCCAGTTCCTCCAGAGGATCAAAGATAACCATGGTAACGTGATGAGGACCTCAGCCTCACGACAGCTTACAGACCTTCACTATTTACTACTATTGAGTCATTTGTACACTTTAATCCAGAAAGACCCACAGTGGATAAAGATACAGGTAATGAAGAAGCAGGGAGGGGTCAGGGGAACCTGCTCTAGGATGCCTACGGATAGACATTGGGGATCAAACCTGGATCCTTTAGTCTGGGAGTCAATCACCCTAACCACTATAGATCTAATTGGTAAATTCAATCTAGTAAAATAAATGAAGGAGATACTGGACCTTTCACGAAGAAGACTTTCACGTTCTGAACCTGAAAGTCGAATTACTAGTTAATACCAGGTTATATTGCTTTTGTATTAATAACTAGTATCTGCAACCTTCAGTATAGTACCAGCATCATACGTACGTATGGACAGACGACAGACGAGTCTGACAGCTCCACCAAACTCATGTCATTGCCTCGTTGTCTGTCCGCTGAGCCGGTAAATCCTGCTCAGACCCAATGTCTCCTTCCAGAGCGGAGACTGCTCCAGGCCACGTCGGAGAAGGAGAGCATCGAGGCGGACCTCTCCTCCCTGTTCCCCAAGGTCAGCTGACCCCTCCTCCACCAATAACATTACACCGTCTGCTCATCGACAGAACCCCATTCCACCTTGTCGTGTACAGTGAGCACAGCGGTGTGGTTTTCTCTGTTCAGTTGTCACCATCGCATACAATGGTGACCCTGGTGACCATCGGTTTCCACGGGAACAAACTTCATCTATTGTAAAGCTCCATCATAATGAACCTCAAAGCACCTTCCTGGTCGTGTTGTTGGGGGTGAGTGTTGAGGGCGGAGCTAACATCTGTCTGCGTTCTCCTCCCCAGCTGGACTCCACGGTCTGTAAGGAGATGTCCGTCTCAGACACAGAGGTCTCAGACGTCACCTGGACCGACAACGGGACCTTCAACCTGTCAGAGGGCCATACCCCGCAGACAGACAACTCGGAAGGTGTGGTCCCCGACCCTCTGGTAGACACACACCCGCCTGTATCCTGTTTCTGACCTTCACCAACACTCGTGTTCCTTCTCCTCCAATAACAGACCTCGATAAGGAGGAAGCCTTCATCGGGGGCCTCCCAGAGTTCCCCTCGCTGGACAACGGCGCGGGAACCAACGGAGACGATGACGACGACCTCAGCATCGGCCTGCCCACCCCGCCCACGCGGGCCCGGCGGCCAATCAGGTCCAAGCACACCTCGGCGGCCCCGCCCCGCCGGGACCCCACCGACCAGGCCATGGACCTCGTCAACCAGATGGCGAGCGACGCCATCGCCGCCGCAGTAACGGCCGCCATCCAGGAGAGGATAGAAGCCGCTGTCGGCATGGCGATCCCCTCCGAAGTCCTGGCCATGTCTAGGTCTAGACTCCCAGAATGCAACACGGCCCTGCTGCCCATCGCGCTGGCAGGGGAGTCGGAGTCCGACAGCGAGGTGGAGGACTTTGAGCTACTGGACCAGTCGGAGCTGGAGCAGCTGGATAAGGAGCTGGGCCTGGCCCTCAGGAGCCAGCTGACCCAGGAGGAGGGGCCGAGTCCGGGGGCCACACCCAGCAACGAGGCCTCCTCCCCGGGGTTCTTCTCCAAGCTGCTGGGCCGCCACTGAGGGGGGTGGAGGAGGTGGGAGAGGAGGGTACCGAGGACTTAAGGGGTGTGGGATGGGGGTTCTTCAGAGATAACCGCAGGCGATCATGGGAAGGAGACATCCACAGATCCGGAGACTTGGTTAAAGTTTGTGTCAGCCGTGTGCGGGTCTCTAAGATGAGGGGGGTACGATGTCAGGGTCACTTTGATAGATCGACTGGACATAGATTTATTATTCGGCTGTTTTAGGTGATGAGAGTTTTGGTGGTGAATCGATGTTTCTGTTAACATTTTCAATGCCTCTTTAAGTTGTTGTAATTGACTACCATTGACTGTAGCTCGATGGAAGTTTGGACTACAAATAAAACGGTTTTCAGTGTTACAGTCATCTTAAAGGCGGTTCTACGGGTTGTTTGTAATTCTAGCGGTACAGATGTACATCCACCGTGATGTGTCATCATTCATTGGCTTTGTGTTGAAGAGCTAGGGTTCTGTCCAATAACATCGCTGCTGATCCGAGGTGTGAGAGTTGACACCTTATGCGTCCAACATGCTAATCGACTACATCCCCCAGAATTCCACAGCCATATTTCACCTGAAATACAGTTTGACCATCACCTTTGGTTCTCTCGTAACCAGCCTCATGAAACAAACTCATAACCGATGTAGGCTGGTGTGAAGCACCAGAAATAATGAAAGATGTTAGACAACGGTTATTTTATATCTTTGTGTTTTTTATTTTTGTATGCTTTTTTTAGTCGAGAGCCTTGGCGTTTTCCATATGACATGCAGCGAGGTCTCCTCATATTATGCATGTGATTCTCACTCAGCCATAAACTTACATTACACTTACATTTTGGTTTGGTGTTGTTGCGAGAGAGATACATGGGAAGGACCATGTATTACCTGGTTTATTATCATACGTTATCAGTGACCTGTCCATCACCAAGATCAAAAGCCCAAGATCAACACATCATAGTTGACCAGACCATAGTTTGCGGTGTCATTGGGAGATTTTTTGGCCACAGCCCCCTTGTTGAGGACAAGAAGAAAACATTGAGCCGGAGATCGAGTTAAAATGGTCGCCTCCGTCGCCTTGGTTATTCAAACTATAAACCCTACAACAGTGTCTTCTTCTGCCGTCATAACATATGTAGATCCGTGCCTTGGACAACACAAGGTGTTACTTTTACCAAAAAGACACGCTGTATTGTAAAACCCTTTTAATTAATCCCTTACTTAACGTTAAAGATCATCTCACTTTTATTTTGCATGGTCACTCTTTGCCGATGATACGATAATGACTTGAAAGTACATGGCTGGTTAGCTCACACAGGAATGCATCATTCACCTGTTAAATCCCTCTTGATAATATAACTGGTTTTACCCAGGACAAAGGTTTTGAGTTTATTTTAACGAATCCTATCTGCCTCTGATCGTACGGCCTTACATTGAACAGAGTATCTACTCCACATGTCCGATATCTTGTGAGTTCCAAACCTACATTCTAAATGCTAATCATAGTTATATATATGTATGTAACTGATCTCTAAACTGTCAATAAAATAATCTAATTACACGTGTTGTACTTTTAGTTTGGGGTGAACATTTAACAAATATTTATTTGAATATATGCAAATCTCTAAGAAAATGTACAAGTAAAGGCCTGCCATTAGACTTTAGCATGGTAGCCAGCTGGTAGCGCTTGGCAGTGAGTTGAAATGTATGTCATTAATGTCTCTATATAAATGTTATATTCATCATACAGGTGATAAATTGAAGCGAAATTATACAAAACAGAGTGAGAAAAGCATGTAACCCTATTCTAGTAGTATCCCCAAATGCAACTATCAACCCTAAAAAAGCATGATAAGGGATATTTAATATTTCTGCACCTGTAGTTAACGGTCTGACCGACAGGGGGGTCCGTCCGTGGCGGTGACGTAGCCGACGCGTCACAACAGTTCGAAGGTTACCAGGAAGTCAGACTCGTGGGTGTCCCCGTGTGCGACAGAAAACACAACATTTAACCGTAAAGACGAGCCGCGGAGGAGCTCACTCGGATATAAAGTAAGTGAATAAAGTAAAACAACACACCGTGGTCCGTCATCACAGGATGACGTCAGGGTTTGACCAACATCGGGCTCAACACGCTGGGATCCCACTTGTTTCACAACACGCTGGGACCCCACTGGTTTCTGTCTGGTTTAACATGGTCATACCTCATCGGTGCTGTGTGTTCATACTGGCTGACATGAGGGGTTAGGTACCGTTAGGGGATGGAGTCAGAACAGAGGAACGCGCTGTGTCGTGGAGGCGCTGATAGTTGGCGATACAAATAACTATCTATGGAATTGGTCTTTACATTTTGTTTATATCTTGATTTAGTCAGTGTTTATAAGTATGTATTTCGAAGCAATCCTTAACAAAAAACATTATTCAACCAGCCATGCAGCTTGTTGTCATGATTGTTTTTAATGGAGATGCGTCACTGTTGATCCCATTGGTACCAGTGATGTTCCTCACCTTCCTCTGGCGCTACTCAGAAAATGTCCTTACTGTGGCTGACATGCTACTTTGGTATTCCGGTTTATAAATATAAAAACTAAGGTTTGACACTGGTGCCCCAGGCCGTATCCTACCGGATAGACCTACTTCAGATTGGGAGCTTCAGATAAAATTATACCTGCTGCCTACGTCCCTACCAGGTGTGTGATGTTGGTCAGCCATTTAAATCGACCCTTTTGTGACATGACACGTGGGCGTGTCCGTACATCAAACATCCAACCAGCTGTATGACGGATCGATCCGCCTACCGGTCCATTAGTTGGTACAGTCCACTGGCTAGGCTGGTAGGTTGGCCTACGACCTCACTACATCTAAGGTGGACTATCCCGCGAGTGCTTTTAAAATGAGTTATCAACATCATACCTGTTGATACATTATAACTCCTCCCTTTTAGCCGACCAATTGTCTTCAGCGCTTCCTACGCTTAGTGTACTCCCTCGCTAGGGTCGGTCTCTCGTTAAGGGTGGTCCCTCGTTAATTTTGGACTCATTAAGCACTGTCACTCGTTAAGCACAGTCTCTCGTTAAAGACGGTCCCTCGTTAAGCGGTCTCATTAAGCACGGTCACTCGTTAAGCACGGTCTCTCGTTAAGCCTGGTCTCTCTCATTAAGGGTGGTCTCTCGTTAAGTCTCCTCTCTTGCCCCGCAGGCGGCCATGTCGTCCTTCACCTGCATCAGCTGCCGGGTGGTGTTCGCCGACGGCGAGGTGCAGCGGGCGCACTACAAGACGGACTGGCACCGCTACAACCTGAAGCGCAAGGTGGCCAAGATGCCGCCCGTCACGGCCGACAACTTCCAGGAGCGCGTGCTGGCGCAGCGGGCGGCGGCCGAGGAGCAGCTGGCCACGGCCGCCGCCACGCAGAGCTGCAGCACCTGCAACAAGAGGTTCTCCAGCGCCAACGCCTTCCAGAACCACCTGCAGTCACACAAGCACCTGCAGGCGGAGAAGCAGGCGGCGCAGGCAGCGCAGCGGAGGGTGGAGCAGCTGAACCAGAGGAACCGCGAGAAGGGGCTGGAGGGGGAGGAGAAGGGGCTGGGGGAGGAGGCGGAGAAGGAGAAGGAGGTGGTGGAGGACCGCGACGGCCAGAACGAGGCCTTGAGGCGGGCCCTCAGGGAGCAGCAGAGGACCGGCCCGGCCCGGGGGGAGGAGGAGGCCCCGGGAGGAGCAGCAGCAGCAGCAGGAGGAGGAGGGGCAGCGAAGAAGCCACGGGCCGAGAAACCCCCGAGGCTGGTGTGGCTGGAGGAGCAGGCGAGGAGGGGGGGCGAGGAGGAGCCCACCGTCCCGGAGGGTGAGGAGGACACACACGCACGCACGCACGCACACACACACACACACACACACACACACACACACACACACACACACACACACACACACACACACACACGAATAATTACCTGCTCGTGGTTCCAGACGACTGGGAGGACGTCGACGGCGAGGAAGACGATGATGACATGGACGATGATGACGATGACGAAGAGGAGCCCGAGGTGATGAAGGAGGAAGGAGACGCGGTGGCGCCGACCTCAGACCCCAAGCCCCCCGTGGTGGTCCTGCCTGGGTCCCTCCCGGTCACAGAGTGCCTGTTCTGCCCGCACCACTCACGCTCGCTGCTGCGCAACGTGGCCCACATGACCCGCGAGCACAGCTTCTTCATCCCCGACCTCGAGTTCCTGGTGGACCTGAAGGGCCTGGTGCAGTACCTGGGTGGGTCTGGGGCTCTGGTTCTGGGGGGGTCTGGTCCAGTACCTGGCGGTGTGCGTGTGTGTGTGTTTACTTACGTGACTGCGTGTGCGTCCTGCAGGGGAGAAGGTGGGCGCGGGGAACGTGTGCCTGTGGTGTAACGAGAAGGGGCGGTCCTTCTACTCCAAGGAGGCGGTCCAGGGTCACATGACCGACAAGAGCCACTGCAAGCTCTTCACCGAGGGAGACGCCGCGCTGGAGTTCGCAGACTTCTACGACTTCAGGTAACGAAGGGGGGGGGAAAGCGGTTGTTCCGATAACAATACCAGGTTCGGAAATTCCTCCAATACCAGTGTCTGTAATTCGTCCCGATACTGCCGTTTCGGGTATCGCAGCGAGTACAATCACATGACTTATTTACTACACATTCTGCGTTCATTAACGTTCGGCGGTTTAAAGTCAGAACGGGAAATGCGTCATCTCCAACCTACGTGCGTCAGAAAAGTCAGCCAAGTCAGAAAAATTGTAGATTAAAATTGTAAATGATTCGACAGTAAGTGAAGCGACTATACATTGCTGTCATCGTAAGAGAACCCTTCAATAAGAACAAGTGCTGTTAGTAGTTGCAATGCTAGACGCTGTATTGGCCGATGCTCAATATAAGTTCAGGAATTGGAATCGGGAACGAAGGAATGGTATCGGAACATGTCTTAACGCATCCAGGCAGATCCGGTCTGGGCCGGTTCTGAAGGCTTGGTGGGAGTGGTGCTGTGAGGGTGCAGACTTCCTCTGCCCTGAAGATCACTCTATCTTTATCAAGCGCTGTGAATCACTAATGCAAACATATTGTTGCTGACGGCAGGAGATGTGGTCTGTGTTTCGTTGTTCACATCTGAGGGCAACAGATCTCGACACCTTTCAAACCCGTAAACCAGTTTAATCTAAAACCCATCTTTAACACCAGTAGCTGTAAACCAGTCTAAAACAGTATATTCAGACAGTACGGAGACAGGTCATTAAGGAGCAGGTAGGGGTCATAGGTCATCTTGCTCTGGGATGCCATCAGGGGTTAGATTGTTGCGACATTGGGTATTGAACCCAGAACCTTTCGGCTGGCAGTAGAACACTCGTATCACTAGATTACATCCCCCGGCCTTGGAACTCAAGCTCCTCCCCCGTTGTTTCTCGGCCAATAGGAGCAGCTACCCGGACCAGGAGGGCGAGGACGCGGAGATGAAGGACGGAGACCTGGACTCACTGCTCGACGACAAGAACATGGAGTATGACGATGGCACACTGGAGCTGACCCTCCCCTCAGGTGACTATGCCCACTCCTGGCCCCGCCCACAGCACCAGGCCCCACCCACAACACCAGGCCCCACCCACAACACCAGGCCCCACCCACAACACCAGGCCTCACCCACACCACCCCACTTACAACACAAGGCCCCACTTATAAAACAAGGCCCTACCCACAACACAAGGCCCCTGCCATATCCCAAGGCCCCTCCCACATCACAAGGACCCTCCCACATCACAAGGACCCTCCCACATCACAACACCCGCCCACAACACAAGGCCCACCCACATCGTGAGCCCCCACCTACAACACAAGGCCCTGCCCACAACACAAGGCCCCGCCCACAACACAAGTCCCTGCCCACAACACAAGGCCCTGCCCACAACACAAGGCCCCGCCCACAACACAAGGCCCCGCCCACAACACAAGGCCTCGATAGCTGCTTCATGTTAAATCTCTCGTTGGCTACGTTCACCTCAGTCTCCTGGATATCGCTTTCACAAGTCCATTAACTGTACTCAGATTCTTTCACAATGACATTTAAACCAATACACACACACACACACACACACACACACACACACACACACACACACACACACACACACACACACACACACACACACACACACACACACACACACACACAAACGCTCATTCACCATCTCAGACACTAGGATGTTTAGTCACTTGAGTCTCTCAGGTCATAATGCTGAGTAGCCCTCCTCTCTCCCTCCTTCCCCCTCCTTCTCTCCCTCCTCCCCCGGGGCCCTAGTCAGCTGCTGACATGACTCAGCCCTCCCCCACTCTTTCCACCGTCCTCCCACACCTCTTCTCCCCCTCCCCCCCTCCCCACCTCCTGTGTACTCTGTCAGTTCTCTCCACCCATCATGAGAACAGAACAGCCTCCTTTGCTCTCCTTTCAGTCTATTCTATTAAATCTCTGTCTAGAGACAGACTGGCTGATAGGAACTCAAGGTTACACCACATAGTATTACAGTATTACACCATCACAGTATACTACAATATATACTATATGGTACTATAATACTGATGCAGTATTAGTGTGATGCATCAGAGATGATCAACATGTTGGTGTTACATTACATAAGGAGTCAGAGACACACAGAATAAAGCAAAGTTAACGAGATTCCACCCTCGTGTAGATGAGGGTGGTCATTGGGGATCAAACCCACAACCTTTCCCTAACCATCACCACCCTGTCCCCACCCCGACCCCAACACCCACTAAAACCAGTGATCAAGAACCTACAGTACTTGGACTGGTCATGCTGGTACCCAGGTACCAGGCTGAATACACTGCTGCATCAGAACACATCCACCTAAAGACCACCTTTCTTAAATGTCTGATAACCTGGGGATCGAACCCAGTACCTTCGGGTTCTGGGAGTCCCACACCACACTCGACCATATCATGGCCGTGACTACTAAGCCCCGGTATCCAGTACTCCCCGGTCTACCCTAAGATCTTCGGCCCTCAGTCTCTGGGGGTCCTCAGACCCTGGGCCCCACCAGACCGCCTCGTGCTGACCCCTCTCGTTGTTCCCAGGGGCCCGCATCGGACACCGCTCCCTGCTGCGGTACTACAAGCAGCGGTTCGGGACCCAGAGGGCCGTGGTCCTGGCCCACAACCGCAACGCCGTGGGCCGCGTCATGAGGCAGTACCAGGCCCTGGGCTGGCAGGGAGACCGAGGTAAGACCCCCGACCACCAGACCACCAGGGAACGACCTGTAGCACTCACTGCAGGGTTAGGGGTTCTGACCCCTGGGTAGAGCAAGGCACACACACTGCAGGGATAGGGTTCTGATCTGTGTCAAGCAAGGCACTTAAGCTACAGGGTTGGGGGTTTTAATCCCTGTGGAGCTCAGAGGGTAGAGCAAGGCACTAACACTGCAGGGTTAGGGGTTCTAATCCCTGTGGAGCTCAGAGGGTACAGCAAGGCACTAACACTACAGGGTTAGGGGTTCTAATCCCTGTGGAGCTCAGAGGGTAGAGCAAGGCACTAACACTGCAGGGTTAGGGGTTCTAATCCCTGTGGAGCTCAGAGGGTACAGCAAGGCACTAACACTGCAGGGTTAGGGGTTCTAATCCCTGTGGAGCTCAGAGGGTAGAGCAAGGCACTAACACTGCAGGGTTAGGGGTTTTAATCCCTGTGGAGCTCAGAGGGTAGAGCAAGGCACTAACACTGCAGGGTTGTAGAGCAAGGCACTAAGCCTTGGTAAGGGTCGGTGGTTCCATTCCCGGTGTTGTAGACCAAAGTCTGTTGTGTTGTGTCCTCAGGGAAGAGTGGCTTCCACACGCACGCCCGCGACATGCCGTATGTGCAGAAGATGAAGTCCAGGTGGATGCTGAAGATGGGCATGAGCCACAACAAAACCAAACAGCACCACTTCAGGATGCAGGTCCTGTTCTGAGCCCTGAGCCAGGACCGGGACCGGAGCGCTGACCCTGTACTGACCCATATGGCCCAGACGACGCGGTCACCATAACCAAGACAGACCAGGTCACTTCCACACCAGTTAACAAGGACCTCATAACAACAGTCGACACGATCACACACACGGTCCCACTTAACGCATTGGACTAGATACACAGCCTATACAACACACATCCCCATAACCAGGGTGGGCTAGGTACCTTCACAATACACAAGGTCTCATAACCACAGTGGACTAGATACCTTTACAACACAAGGTCTAATCAACAGGGTGGACTAGATATCTCCACAATACACAAGTTTCCATAACCACAGTGGACTAGATACCAACACAACACACGGTTCCCAGGATGTTGATTCCTTGTGTTTGTGGAGAAGAACAATGCATTGGAGATCAGGAAGTTGTATTTTCTAGATATGCATTCCTGTAATGTAAACGTTTCACCTAAATCTTTATATTTTGGGGGGGGAGAATGAATAATAAACTAATGTAGTTGCTATATTATTTGTGATTCCTTTATTAGGAAAATAAAGTTCTCTTGAGTCTAGATTAATAGTTATTTTTTTAATGAGGTGCTCCAGCGTGCAAACAGGTGGCCATTGAGCAAGGCATCAGTGGGTCAAGACCCAAACACAGCATGGGTTCCCAACCTTATGGGGACTGAACACCTGCTGGGAGAGGACCCAGCAGCATCCCACAGCGGCCGTTCAGAACCACAAACACTCCTCTCACTTCCTCACTTCATGTTGAACATCCTCACTCTCTCTCACCCCCTTTCTCAACTCCTCACTTCCTCTCACCTCCTCCTTCTAATGATGTCATCGTCACGACCCCTTAACGAGCCAATCCTGCCCTCACCTCTTCTGCGGTTCTGCCCACTCAGAGCTTGGCAGGCCGACGACCACTTCCTGTCGGTTTGGTTTGGTTGGGCGGGGGGGGAGTGTTTGTGGGGGGGGGGGTACGCCCCCCCCCACACCAGCAGGGAGCCCTGTAGACAGACAGGCAGCGCCCAGACTAATAGCCCAGGATGTGAGAGAGAGAGCGAGAGAGCTCAGGAACATTAGCAGAGCGGATCTTGGAGGGGGGGGGGGGGTTTCTTGTGGGCACGAGACCGCAGCTGAAGCCGCGCTAATGTCCTGATGAGTAATGTTCTAGTGTTTAAGGGCCCCCAGGACTGTGTGTGTGTGTGTGTGATCAGTTGTCCTCCTCTGATCGATGTCATCACCTGATGACGTCGTCATGACAACGCAGGTACCGCTGACCTCCGTAACCAACGCCACTTCCTGTCCGCTACATCCTGTCCGCTACATCCTGTCTCCACCATTAGAAGGCTGCGGTTGTGCTGGGCAGCTCCCAGTGTACACTTCCACTAGAGTACTAGAAAGAACACTGTGGTTGTACTGGGCACCTCCCAGTAGAACACTGTGGCTATACTGGACAGCTCCCAGTATAACCAGAAGAAGGCTGTGTTTAGCTCCCAGGCGAGGCCGCCTTAGTGCAGGGGCTTACCTGGGCTGAAGCCACAGGGCCTACGATAATCAGTCGGCCTTTCATGAGCTGCAGTAAAACAATTTTTTTTTTAATTCTGACTCATGATGGGCCCCCCGAATAATTTACACATCTTCATTGTAAGATCCCCTCTCAGGGGGCCTATGAAACCTCTCAATGGCAGGTTAATGCAGGCCTGCTCCCAGGGCCCACCATTAGAAGACTGTGGCTGTACTGGCCAGCTCCCAGGATAACCAGTATACCACTATGGTGAGCAGACACTAGCAACAGTTGGTCTCCCTAAGGGACATCAACAATAATCTTTCTTCTCCTGATGAACCTTCCTCAACACTACCACAAACTCTTCATGAAGAACCGCCAGGCCTTCGTCCTCCTATTCCTCACTCCTCTTCCTCACTCTTCCCTCCTCCTCTTCTTCCCTCCTGATCTCCGTTGAGCCCTGGGGGCCTTCTATCGACCGGAGGCTCTGGGCCCTGATTGGCTGAGGGAGGGTCATTTCTTTGGCTGCTTTAGACCATTACTGGCCTATACACTGCACATACTTGGATATACAAGACAGTTACTGGTGGATGCTGGGAGCTGCCCAGTACAACCACAGTCTTCTACTGGTGGACACTGGTAGCTGTCATTTTATAACGGTTACCTGGTCCAATACTAACGTCATTTAATAACGGTTATCGGTTGGGAGAGGCGTCAACGTACCATTACAACGCAACAGAATGGCGACCTGTTTAACCACCTGTGAGGAGGGGGGCGGGGACCCCCGGAGGTAAACCCGTCGACCTGCACGATGACATCATCTATAAGGCAGCAGCTCGAGCGGCAGGATGCTGTTGGATGGGGGGGCGGGAGGGTCGCCACATCACACCACATACATCTCCTCACGCGCAAGCCCGCACGCACGCACGCTTCCCTCCCTTGCGCCGCTCCAGGGTGTACACCGCCGTGCACGTGGCACAGCTTATCCTCTTTCACGCGCTCCCAGTTCGGTTCCGTCTCGCGGGAGAGAGGACGCTCGTTCATCTGTGCGGATGGGGCGCGTGTGTCTGGACAGTTATCGCCTTTATCCAACCGCCGGTTACCTTGGAAACGAGACATAGGTGAGTAAAGGGGGGCGACTATGTGGTGATCCGCGACGGCTCCCGAGGCGCGCGGAGATCCACCGTATCCGGGGCGATGCACGGCGGCCGACCGGACATGATCTCCGGGACCTGGGGTGCGCGAGAAGCTGTAACCGACCAGGAGCGACGACCGGTGTCACGTGCGCAGAGCTGGCCGTTCGTCCTCAACTTTGTCAGAGTGCCATACCGTCACCACGTCAAGGGGCGTAGCGGGGGGTAGGGGGGGACACGTCTACCGGGGGGCGGTGAGGCTCGCGGCTCCGTCGCTTCGGTGGGGAAACAGCGTCGCGTGAGCATCTATGCGATTGCGTGTCGACTCTAAATCTCACGATGAGCGCCGAGGAGGGAGAGGCGGGCCTTGCCACAGGGGGAGAGGAGCCGCGGGAGGGCTGGACGACGACAATCGGCGCCACGGGGGAATACCCGCGAGGACGCCCACGCGACGTGGACGAACCGCGCGACGGGTCTGGTGGGAATGAACCGGCGGGGGAACCGGAGAGCGACAGGGAGGACGATGATCGGGAAGAGGAGGAGGACGAGGAGGAGGGCGCGATGGAGGGTCATCTTTGCGGGGACAAGTCCCCGGCCGCCCTGCACTCCAGCAGCAGCAGCGAGTCCTGTATCCCTACGCCGAGCTGCCGGATCTGCTTCCAGGGCGCCGAACAGGTGGGCCACACACTCAGACTGGTCTACACCTGACCCAGTAGGTGGTCTAGAACCAGCAGGTGGTCTAGACACTCAGAGTGGTCTACACCCATCAGGTGGACTACCATTAGTACTCAGACCGATTTAGGGGCTGCCCAGTGAGAGTGTGATCGCGGAGCGTCTGATTGGCCGGATTCAGACCGTTAGCGTCATGAGGTACAGCACCACGGACAGCTACCGTCACAAGCTATTTCATAGCATTAGCTCGGTCGCAGTAAACAGCTGGAACTACTTTTAATAACCCATTAACTTGAATACAGTGATATGGAGTCTACAGGTGTGTGTGTGTGTGTGTGTGTGTGTGTGTGTGTGTGTGTGTGTGTGTGTGTGTGTGTGTGTGTGTGTGTGTGTGTGTGTGTGTGTGTGTGTGTGTGTGATAGCGAGCACCTGCAGCACAGAACAGAAACCAGTTGGAACCACTTTCAACTAATCAATTAACAACTGTCAATTAGCACTTTAACAACATTAATGACCTAACTAGCTGGTTAACCAGCAAAGAATGACACCTTGAAACCAGCAGTACAGAATATCTGGTGGGATTTAGGACTAAATGGGGGTTGCCTGGAAACTGGAAGGTTGCTAGTTTGATCCCCGGCTCCTCCTAGCTGACTGCCGAGGTGTCCCTGAGCAAGACCCCTCACGCTGACGGCTCCTGATGAGCTTGCTGTCGCCCTGCGTAGTGTACTTCGCCGCCAATGTTTGAATGTGTGCATGAACGGTTGTGGGTCAGCTTTGGATAAAAATGTCTGCTAAATGTAAATGAGATCAGATTGGATGAGCGCGGCATCGGTGCAGATATAGGTCCTTGTTGAACATGCAACAGCATGTGTTATCATAGGGTGATTCACCATGATGCAGTCAGTGACTTGGTTGAGAGGGCTGGTAGAACTGAATCCCTGATTGGGCACTTTACAGAAAAGGCTTTAGAAGGTTTGTCTCTAATGGACGAGGCAGACGTCATAGGTTAGCTCATCTGTCAGACTAGAAGGATGTTTACACTGGCTCAACTGTTGAGTCAGTCAGTCAGTCAGTCGGTCAACCTGTCTCTCTGTTAATCAGCCTACCAGTCAGTCAACCTGTCTCCCTGTTAATCAGTAAGTAAGTCAGTCGACCTGTGTCTCTGTTAGTCAGCCTGCCAGTCAGTTAACCTGTCTCTCTGTTAATTAGTCAGTCAACCTGTCTCTGTTAATCAGTCAGTCAGTCAGACTGGCAGCCTCCTCGTCAGTCAGTCAGTCAGTCGATCTGTCCGCCTGCCTTTCTATCCTTCTGTCAGTCTGTCCAGTAGTCCTGGTCTGTCAGTCTGTCCAGTAGTCCTGGTCTGTCAGTCTGTCCAGTAGTCCTGGTCTGTCAGTCTGTCCAGTAGTCCTGGTCTAGTAGGATTCAGTCTGTAATCTGAGCCCCAGGCAGCAGCAGCAGTGTGTGTCCGTGTACCGGTGAGGCCGAGGCACGCGGTCTAAGTGAATATCCTGCCTCCCCACGTGGCCCTCAGTCTATTAGCTCTAATCCAATCCTCCACCTCCGGCCCTGTGCAACCATATTAGATTTCAATGCAGGGACATGGCCCACTACCGGCCGCAATGCATTGTGGGGGACTCAAGGACCAAGGGGGGCTGGGTCAACGTGATGGAGAGTTTGAACACCGTAATGCAATGTATTTTTATCAATGGAGGTTAAACCTGTCCCAACCTCCCTCCCGCTTTTGGATCATGTATCCCGTTTCACTCGCCTCCGATAACGGAAGCTGAAAGCGCCGGTTCACTCAGACTCCATCACCAGATTCCCGCATCCCTTTTTCAAGCTCAAATTGAATGCCGACACATCTGGAGTGCTCTCACCGCACCACACTACCACTCTCGACTCTGGTCGCTTCCCCCTCGCCCCCGGGTGTTGGTTTTATTTTCGGACTGGGAGATGGATGGTTCATCTTGTTCATCCATCAGGCCGGCATCACTGGGGCCTCGCTGTGAGCCGCCAGGTAAACACACGGCCGTGAAGAACGAGCTACCAGTGTCCGACCTTAAGAGGCTAATAATACACTGCGACCCCGACGCCTTCCGCAGTGGGCAATGGTAAACGGACTGCATTTATACAGCACTCCTCTAACCAGTGGCCACTTTAAGAGCTTAACAACATCACCTAACATTCACCCATTCATACATACATTCACATACCGACTGCGGTGTCAACCATGCATGGACAGCCAGCTCGTCAGGAGCAGTAAGGGTGAGGCGTCTTGCTCAGGGACACCTCGACACTCCGCTAGGAGGAGCCAGGGATCCAACTAGCAACCTTCCAGTTACCAGCCAACCCGCGCCACCTCCTGAGCCACATGCCGCTCCAGGCCTCTGGCAGATGACAAAGAGCGGAAAGGCCTGCTGGGAACAGGACTGAACACTCAAGGTTAATAGAAACGTCTGTAATGAGTGAGGACATGGGATCCATAGCAGGGTGTTTCAGAGGCGTTTTCATCTGAAGTGGTCCCGGTATCGTACCCTGAGGTGCACCCTGATGAAGAGGGCTGTCCACTGATGAGTGAGCCGGTGGGAGTGGCCTTAGAATGCAGGGTTCTTTGACCTTTAGAGTCTGACGTCACACAGGGTCTCTGTGCTGAGCTCTGTTCATTCATTTACTCATTGGGCTTTGAATCAAGGTGATTGGCCCTAGCTCCTTTCATCACGTTATAATTAGAATTGAGCGTATTTAGGAGACAGGGGGAAACTCATGGTCGTCTTTGATTGGTGCTCTGCTCTCGTGTCTCCCAGATAGACAGGTCTTTTGAAAACAAGAAGCCACCTTTCCAACCTCTTGACCAAATGGTTCAGAACCCTTCTTAGATTCAAACGATAGCTTTATTAACCCCAGGAATACCAACAATGGGTAGACTGTGTGATCAGACTCCACTGACCAGGTTTGAACCGTGACCTTTGACCTTTGACCCACAGGGCGACCTGCTGAACCCGTGCCGCTGCGACGGCTCGGTGCGCTACACCCACCAGACCTGCCTGCTGAAGTGGATCAGCGAGCGCGGCTGCTGGAGCTGTGAGCTCTGCTGCTACCGCTTCAACATCCTGGCCATCACCATGAAGAGGCCCTGGCAGGTAGCCGCTTGCCGCTAGCCACCGCCGCCGGCCACACAGGCCAACCGATAACACTGCTAACCGCTAACAACCCTGCTGACCACTAAGCACACTGCTAACAGCTATCAACACTGCTAACCGCTAACAACCCTGCTAACCGCTAAGCATACTGCTAACCATTTACAACACTGCTAACTGCTAAGCATACTGCTAACCGCTTACCATGCTGCTAACCGCTAAGCACTCTGCTAACCATTTACAACACTGCTTACTGCTAAGCACACTGCTTACCGCTAAGCACACCACTAACCGCTAAGCACACCACTAACTGCTAGCAACTCTGCTAACAGCTAAACATACTGCTAACCACCTACAACCCTGCTAACCCCAGTGCTAGCCACTTACAACACTGCTAAATACTAAGCACACTGCTAACTGTTAACAACGTTGCTAACGACTAAGCACATTGCTAATAACAGTGCTAACCACTAATAGAACTACTACATGCAATATTAACGGCTAACGACACTTCTAACCGCTAAGCACTGGAGTTTTAGGGCCAAGTGAACTCTGAGGTTTACAGCACCTGGCTTCCCTCGCCTCCCGCTGTTAATGACGCATTAACAAGATATTGTTTTTACAACCTCCACCCTTGGGCCTCGCGGCTTCAGACCAGGCCAAGTAATACACTCCAGTAGGGACAGTAGGGGAGAGAGACGAGAAATCAATACCTCAACTCAAGAGCATCAGATATAAAAAATATTTACAATAAAAACAACAATAAATCCTACATTTATTGGTCAACTGTATTGCATATGAGTATTGATTAAGATTGTGCCTGCTGATTTGTTGTTTCCTTGTTTGAAACTTCTTGCCAATGTATTGATTACAGAGCATCAGGCCATGCTTCTCCGACTCCAATAATGTCGCTGGGTGAATTCTGGCAAAATCGTAAAAAAAAGAAGAAAATTAGGAGAAGTACGGTGCCTGATTCATAGTCCAGTTCAGACGTGGTGGCAATAAACCAAAAAGCTCTGTGCCAACCACCAATAAAAACTCAAAAGAAGAAGAAGAGTCCATCAACGCTAACGGCCTCTCTCCTGCCCCCAGTGGCAGAGCATCAGCATCACGCTGGTGGAGAAGGTCCAGATGGTGGCTGTGTTCCTGGGCTCGCTGTTCCTCATGGCCTCCATCACCTGGCTGCTGTGGTCGGCACTCAGCCCCCAGGCCCTCTGGCAGCGCCGCGACGTGCTCTTCCAGATCTGCTATGGCATGTACGGCTTCATGGACCTGGTCTGTGTCGGTGAGTGCCCCCTAGTGGAACCCTTGTTTGAGTGTCACATGTCATCTAGAGCAGTGGTTCTTGAACGTTATTTACTAGTTTACCCCCTTGTTCTAGTTTTCAGTGTAAACATGAACATTAAAAGGGTGCAAATACTCAAAATTAAGTGAGAAACATGGGCCTGTGCTTTATGCAACAGTTGGCTTAAAACATTTTAATTTATTAATTTTAAGACATTTTCAGAGTACCCCCTGCAGTACTCCAAAGTACCCCTAGGGTTAGGGCATTTGAGAACCATTGATCTAGAGAATCCAGGGCTATTGGACCATTGACTCCATTTTTCCAATTTGAAGAAAGCAAATGCTGGAATGATGACGTCAAACCCTTCTTGGCAGACACAGAGTTGATGTTGCACACATGTGAAGCGGTATCATACTAGAAAGTAGCTGAGCTTGGTGGTTCCCCTTTAACTGTGTAAACTGTAGTAGTGTCCGTGTCATGGCTGAGGCGTTAAGCTGAGGTCCAGACTCCTTGTGGTCACTAAAGAGAAACTGGAGTAGGGGGGCTAACCCAGGCGTCCTCTGTACCAACACGGCCCCTTAATCATCCCCCCAGTCTCTAAAAGGGACAGTTCCACTCCTCCCCCCTCCGCCGTGGAACTGTGCTAGGAGGCAGGCAGCCAGAATGCTCACAGCACACCATCCATCCTCATCCATCTAGGATGGTGGGTGCTGCACATTGGCAGTCCGGAGGCATCCTACCACACTCTCGACCTAGAGCGCTTTGAGTAGCTTGAAAAGTGATAGATAAATTAAATTCATTACTATGATTTAGATAACCAATTATCTAAAGTTGATGTATTCCTGCAGATTTTCCAAGCATGATCTCTGAAGCAGCGACCTGTAAACTTTCCCTTCCTGAGAATGACTATGACTTTATTGTTCTTAAAAAGATACCTTCTGCTACCGTCCTAGTTTCACAGTATTTTAAAGGGCCCATATTTTACCGAGAGGTGAGTGTGATTAACAATTACAAGCCGTTTGAAAATCCTTCCTTCCCTGTGCCTTAGTGACATCACAAGTGGGCGTGTCCACCTAGATGTATGCCGGATAGATAAGCAACCTTTGCTACGGTCCACTGGGTAGGCTTGTAGACTGTTCTATCCAGCGTACATCTAGGTGGACACGCCCACTTGTGATGTCACTAAAACACAGGAAAAGGCAGGTTTTCAAACGGTTTGTAACGGCCAATCACACTCCCACCTGGTGGTGAAACAGAGGCCCGTTAACAAGTAGTCAAAACACACCGGAACCATCCGTAAGCCAGTCTGGGTGCACCAGACCGGTGCTGGTCCCGGCCGGTCTGACCCCGCCTCTCTCCACCCTCCCCCCAGGCCTCATCGTGCACGAGGGCGCGGCCGTGCACGGTGTCTTCCTGCGCTGGCGGGCGGTCAACCTGCACTGGGACGTCCGCAGCTACGACAAGGCGGCAGACCTGGAGGAGAGCAGCGCGGGGGGCCCCGCCGCCCCCCTTGTCCCCCGGACTCTCTGGCTGCCCCTGGGCCCCCTGGGGGAGAGGCCCCTGCAGACCTCCGAGCTGGCCCCCAACAGCCCCTGGAGCTGCCCCTGCTGGCCCTACCTCTACCCGTGCGGGGCGGGGCCCGGCGGGGGGGGGCCCCGGGGGTCTGGGGAGGTGGTGGTGCGGGTCACGTCGGTGTGATGTCACGGAGAGGACGATGGCGAGGGAGGGAGGAGGGGGCTGGGGGTGGTCCGGAGCGTGAGTCCCACTGAATCTGGTGTGGATTCACACAGCACTGATCCGGAGTCAGGTCAGATCTCTGGGTCTGGACGCTGGTCTCTGATCCGGAGTCAGGTCAGATCTCTGGGTCTGGACGCTGGTCTCTGATCCGGAGTCAGGTCAGATCTCTGGGTCTGGACGCTGGTCTCTGATCCGGAGTCAGGTCAGATCTCTGGGTCTGGACGCTGGTCTCTGATCCGGAGTCAGGTCAGATCTCTGGGTCTGGACGCTGGTCTCTGATCCGGAGTCAGGTCAGATCTCTGGGACTGGACGCTGGTCTCTGATCCGGAGTCAGGTCAGATCTCTGGGTCTGGACGCTGGTCTCTGATCCGGAGTCAGGTCAGATCTCTGGGTCTGGACGCTGGTCTCTGATCCGGAGTCAGGTCAGATCTCTGGACGCTGTCTCTGATCCGGGGAATGGACCACAAACCACCGCTGTGCTGCTGTCGGTTATTGTTTTATATATAATTAAATGTAACATTCTTTATGGCAGTCCTGGTTCTTCTTCCATTGGATTTGTAACCTCTTGCTGTTTTTTGAAGATATCTTCAAACAGTAAACAGACTAGGTGGAGCCATGAGGCGGGTCCGCTAGGCCGGGTCAGACCGGTTCCACACAACTTAAAGTTCCCATGACATGCCACCAGGTGTGAGTGTGATTAGCTGTTACAACCCGTTTTGAAAATCTGTCTCTTATGACATCGCAAGTGGGCGTGTCCACCTAGGTGTGTGACGGATAGATGAGCAACGTTTGCTACAGTCCACTGGGTAGGCTGGTAGACTGATCTATCCAGCACACATCTAGGTGGACACGGCGGGTGCGAGTAGCAGAGATACGGGACCTTTAAGATCAAAGGGTTGGTTGTTTGTACCAGTGTGAAATTCTCTGTTGAGCTTCCGAAAACCTGTTTTACTTTTCCTTCCCGACCCAGGAAGAACTGGTTCATTCCGGTGCCTTAGCGCAAGGCGGATGACAGGCGTTAAAATGGCGGCGAGAGTAGCAGAGATACGACGTGAATGTGACTTTGTCGGTTGGCCGTCTATCAATGACTATTGAATGTAACATGAATGTAATGTATAAAGGATGTTTATATTCAGAGAGGAAAAGTCGTGGTTCTTCACCTCGTACAAATGTCTTGAGCTTGCAAATGACCGGAGAACGTTATTGTAAGACATTAACATAGAGTATTTAGCAGACGCTTTTATCCAAAGCGACTTGCAATAAGTACATTTGTCAGAAGAAAAATAAACAATATATCGCCGTCGGTACAGTAAGGATGTTCATAGAACCAAGTGCCAAGCACTAACAAGCATGAATGCTACAATCATCTTTGCTTAAACTCCCATACATGAGAATCAGTTGACATATATTCAAACATGATCTGAATTATCAATTCACATATTTCAGATAGTGCCTTATAATTGTTTTATTTGTAGAACGATAGTTGAAGGAACTATGCGTTTCACTTCAATAAATTCTTTAGTCAGAAACAACAATGTCAGATGAAGGTAAGATGTCCAATACATTTACGATAGTAATATGAATGCATATTCGTATTGTACACAGATGCCTGTTCATTGACTGACAACATCTGAAACACAGGAAAGTTAGGAGCCTTGCTCAAAGACACTTCAACAGTGTTTGCCAAAAGGAACCCTGGATAGCTAGCTAACCTCCAGATGATAACAACCTCTTCTGTCCAACTCGCTACCTG
Organism: Pollachius pollachius; assembly: GCF_949987615.1. Taxonomy (NCBI): domain Eukaryota; kingdom Metazoa; phylum Chordata; class Actinopteri; order Gadiformes; family Gadidae; genus Pollachius; species Pollachius pollachius. Next base: position 9,800,506 of record NC_136947.1, on the reverse strand, counting down.
CCATCATTTAGACTCCACAGTTTATGTGTGGAAAGGTTAAAGATCGATGTCATTACAATCAGAGCAAGTAGACCCATTTCAAATCCAAGACTACAGACTATACAACTAATATAAAAGCCTACCAAAGAACACAGTGTAAAGACATGAAGGTTGCCAAAGAAGAAGTTAGTTAACAATCCTAAAGTCAATGACAATGTTCACACTCACGACACTATATAATAAGATAATGAAATTTACTTTGTAAAAGTCCATAGAATTGTGAGTATTTTATTTGGTTCTGAGGGTTACTAGGATCTAGATTATGTCCGTTATTGCATGTGGGCCCAATGGGATAGGACCCAAGTTTGACCAACCGCTGGTGGCTATTATGAAAAATGTCTGCCACGGCCACCAGGGGGCGAGTTTGTGATGGCCCATATCAAGTTTTGTTCCCAATATATCTATCAACACATCTGACTTGGTGCTTATCACAAAATGAACAATGTTGATGTAATAATGAGCTATGCCGCCCCAATAGTAGCAGTATTGGTGCTCTACATCTTTGATAGTTCACCCCATAGGCTCAACACACAGAGGTTCTCTGTAGCTATCTTGATGCTGATTGGCTGAATAAGCCCCAGGACAGGAGCTATGTGATCGGGAGAATGAGGACGGCGACCTCTATTGGACACTACGGTTAGTTCAGCCTGGACACAAACACTATCGTTTTGCGATAGCTGTACTGTATGGACTCATTCACAAATAGCGCAACTAACGTTTTGAACAAGAAACGTGAATTAAACCGCAGAGTTTAATGAAGCTTCACCAACCCGTCTGTAATGTCCAGTTTTCTTCACCGGGGATTTTGAGTTGAGCAGTGAGAACATTACATTATATAAATAATACAAGCGTCATGAATGTGGTCATCACTGGTTCTGAGTTATAAGCTGATATACTTCAACCTTCAGTCATGAGGCGGAAATGACCATAAGAGAGGTTATTTTATTTATTTTTGCTATTTGTAAACAAAACGGCTAAGTAAAACAAGTTTAATCTGTTTCTCTTTCCCAACCGTTAAGTGATCGCGTTCTGCTTAGCTCAGGAGTTAAAAGGTGCTAGTTCGGTCCCCAGATCCCCTTAGCTGAGCGTCGATGTGTCCCTGAGCAAGACACAACCCTAACTGATCCTGACGAGCTGGCTGTCGCCTTCCCCGGTTGACTCTGTAAGTCTGATAGACCAACATGGTTGACCTGATAGGTCAATATGCAGTATACATGGCTGACCTGATAGGTCAACCATGTAAGTTGCTTTCGATAAAAGCGTCTGCTAAGTGCCCTAATTGTAATTGTGTATGTTCGTTGTAAAATATTACCGCCGACATCTTTCTCTCTGGGTCTTGTGTGATATTACAGCAGGTAGTCCTACAAATGTGTTTAATCGGATGTATTTTAGCATTTTTTTGCTGTAATACTGCATATTGTCTTTGACTGTGGGAGCTGCGATGGTAACGGCTCCGGCGCTAATTGACTGGACTGTCCTCACGTGAGCTCCACGAGAAGGAGGGCTGCGATTGGCTCACAGATCTCCACCTGTTCAGGACACGGCAGTCGCTCCATCGGCCACAGAACATCTAAGAACCTCGTTCAGAAAAGTCTGTCTGTCCTCATATCAATAATTTCTGGTGTTTTCAATTAAAATGGGAAACGGCGCACTCTGCTGCTGAGGTGAAGACAAGATTGTAGAGTATGTCGATGGCAACATAATTCATTTAGCAAAATAAACACTGTTTGTTGTCACCTCCTGCTGGTGATTTCATGAACAAGTTTAAACTTACCAGTGGTGCCCTGGGTCAGTAAAGAGTTGAGGAGTTCAACTCTTTAGCGATCCAGTTTAGGAGACTATCTTTCAATATTTCACAATACAACCAACTTGAATTAATCTAAAAACCAAAAAATAGGTTTGAGTATTAGACGTTTTTCAATCTTTGATTTCGTTTAATTTGAAGATGACATATAGCAGGCATACAGCTGATAATTATACTTTTGTAAATATTATTTTTACAGCCTCTGTTATTTCCTCAAACATATTCATAATCACATTTACACGCAACAAATATTGATCACAATTTCAGTACTCTGTTTTCATCAACAGCATCTGTGTTATTGTGTCAAATAACAAGCATAAAATGAGTTAATGTAGCAGAAATAGAAGGATGTCAATAACTGACTAATTGCTGTGAACACCTACTGTGGAAATTAGGGATGGGTGGATCGAAACCAATACTTTCAATACCGATGATGGTACAGTTTTGAGAATCCACCCTCATAATTATTTAAATTTTATCTGTATACTTTTTTTGCAATGGTTAAACAAATATAGAGGGAAAAGGTTACCCGCTTCAAAAATCAAAAAAATTATGGCAAAACGTAAACCTCAAACCTGAACATAACGAGTTACAGCAGAAACAAATAGGTCAAGCGAACAAAGGCCATTACCTGAGAAGTATACTACAATAAACTATAAAAACAGAAGAACTGTGCTTTTTAATTGCTGTTATATTCAAAAAAAAGAATCAAACATGTCTACTTCAAACAAATGCCATCGCTTTCAAATAAAATGTTTTGGTGTCTAATCCAAGAAAAACTGTGTTGCCCATCCGCAGTGGGAATCATTTGTTCTTTTTATTTTTTAAAGCTAGCCCTAACCCTATGCCGGTTCGGGCATCTGGTAAGGTTGCCACTGTGTGCTTCCCTAGGGAGGTGTTCCAGGCACTACCAGTGGGGAGGAGACCTCGGGGAGGAACCTGGACTCAAAACTGGCTTTGGTACGCCTCATGAACCCCCCGTCAAAGCTCGTCAATGCGACCCTTGAAAGGATTTTTAATCCAACCATAAATTACCCTCCCAATTCCCTTTTTTTCTTTCTTTCCTCAACATATTCTTCCTCTGTTTTAGTGAGCTTCTCCCGTTTGGAAACCTTGACTATGATTTGGGCTTTTTCTTTCATTGTATTCAAAGACTCTATCCGTGCCAGGTAACCCTCCTTGGCCTCTGACCTCTCTCCCTCAATGAGCAGGTCGATGTACTCTGGCGTGCTCAGCGCCTTGCAAAAGTATTCACCCCCCTTGGCTTTTTACCTATTTTGTTACATGACAGCCTTTAGTTCAATTTTTTTTAATCTGAATTTTATGTGATGGATCAGAAGACAATAGTCTAAGTTGGTGAAGTGAAATGAGAAAAATACATGCATAAAACTATTTTTTAGAAATAAAAAACTGAAATTTGGCATGTGCATAATTCACCCCCTTTGTTATGAAGCCCATAAAAAGCTCTGGTGCAACCAATTACCTTCAGAAGTCACATAATTAGTGAAATGATGTCTACCTGTGTGCAATCTAAGTGTCACATCTGTCAGTACATATACACACATTTTTTGAAAGGCCCCAGAGGCTGCAACACCTAAACAAGAGACACCACTAACCAAACACTGCAATGAAGACCAAGGAACTCTCCAAACAAGTCAGGGACAATGTTGTTGAGAAGTACAAGTCAGGGTTAGGTTATAAAAAAATATCCAAATCTTTGATGATCCCCAGGAGCACCATCAAATCTATCATAACCAAATGGAAAGAACATGGCACAACAGCAAACCTGCCAAGAGACGGCCGCCCACCAAAACTCACGGACAGGGCAAGGAGGGTATTAATAAGAGAGGCAGCACAGAGACCTAAGGTAACCCTGGAGGAGCTGCAGAGTTCCACAGCAGAGACTGGAGTATCTGTACATAGGACAATAAGCCGTACGCTCCATAGAGTTGGGCTTTATGGCAGAGTGGCCAGAAGAAAGCCATTACTTTCAGCAAAAAACAAAATGGCACGTTTTGAGTTTGCGAAAAGGCATGTGGGAGACTCCCAAAATGTATGGAGGAAGGTGCTCTGGTCTGATGAGACTAAAATTGAACTTTTTGGCCATCAAAGAAAACGCTATATCTGGCGCAAACCCAACACATTGCATCACCCAAAGAACACCATCCCCAGAGTGAAACATGGTGGTGGCAGCATCATGCTGTGGGGATGTTTTTCAGCAGCCGGGACTGGGAAACTGGTCAGAGTTGAGGGAAAGATGGATGGTGCTAAATACAGGGATGTTCTTGAGCAAAACCTGTACCACTCTGTGCGTGATTTGAGGCTAGGACGGAGGTTCACCTTCCAGCAGGACAATGACCCCAAACACACTGCAAAAGCAACACTTGAGTGGTTTAGGAAACATGTAAATGTGTTGGAATGGCCTAGTCAAAGCCCAGACCTCAATCCAATAGAAAATCTGTGGTCAGACTTAAAGATTGCTGTTCACAAGCGCAAACCATCCAACTTGAAGGAGCTGGAGCAGTTTTACAAGGAGGAATGGGCAAAAATCCCAGTGGTAAGATGTGGCAAGCTCATAGAGACTTATCCAAAGTAACTTGGAGCTGTGATCACCGCAAAAGGTGGCTCTACAAAGTATTGACTTTAGGGGGGTGAATAGTTATGCACATTGACTTTTTCTGTTATTTTGTCCTATTTGTTGTTTACTTCACAATAAAAAAAACAAAAACATCTTCAAAGTTGTAGGCATGTTCTGTAAATTAAATTATGCAAATCCTAAAACAATACATGTTAATTCCAGGTTGTGAGGCAACAAAACACGAAAAATGCCAAGGGGGGTGAATACTTTTGCAAGGCACTGTATCTCCTTCAGCCGAGCTATACAGCGAGACGACGTGTCCATCAGGTATATTATCTCATCCTGCAGATTGGCAACTTCCTCTTCCTGGTGTTCAATCAGTTGCTGGACTGTGATCTTCGCCTCAGTGGCTTTTTCATACTTGTCTTTCAGCTGTTGTACCGTCTTCACCCGCTTCTCCTTGACGTAGGTCCACCTGTATTTCTGGTTGAAATGTAAGCTCCAGTCACAATTTCCAGGGCAAACACTGCATTTCCCATCCCTCATGGCAGAAGACTTATGCTTTTTAATATCATTTGCTATGGCACAGGGGTAATGACAGGTCATTGAACACTGCTGACAGTTAGTGATGAGCTGTCCCTCTTTGGTAATATTTTTTTGAACAGGCCTCATGACACCAAATTCTATTTGATGTCATGATGTAGTACCTTCTGTGTACTTCTGCAGGATCATGGATGGTGCCAGTTCTACATATTTTGTAAATGTTTTTGTAATTTGTGCAATTCTACAAAACTGCGCATGCACCTGCTAAATAAAAGCGTGAAAACAAATACTTGTAAGACCATTAATAAATTATAAAGAAGCAATGAGACGTACTATGAAAAGTTATTGTTTAAAGAATCAAAGTGTTTATTGTCCTATGCACAATATTTTCGGCAAATCCGACACGACCGAAGCGACGCATTGTCAATGACAAGACCCAGCGTCGACAGTTGACACCCGCCTCCAAGTGAGTGAACGTTTGTCAATTGGGCAGTTCCAGACCTTTTGTACAAAAGAAATGAAGTACGATGGTCTGGTAGGACCAGGCTAGTTGTGTGGGGTATATGCACGGAATGCACAGCGGTTTAATGTCCCTTCCAGTGCTGTGTGTGTGTGTGTGTGTGTGTGTGTGTGTGTGTGTGTGTGTGTGTGTGTGTGTGTGTGTGTGTGTGTGTGTGTGTGTGTGTGTGTGTGTGTGTGTGTGTGTGTGTGTGTGTGTGTGTGTGTGTGTGCCGGCGCAGCGACGCGTTAGTTCGTTGAGTCACAGTTCTGTTCGGGCTGCGCACGGTATCTGTGTCTTCAGTTTCAGTGTAAATGGTTAGGTGTGGTGCAGGGATTACAGATACCGCAGCAGGGATCGCACTTCAGGATGCGCGATGGCTGGCAGGGCAAACTTCTCCTGACACGTCCCCAGCTTTCGGGCAGCTCTAGGCAACCACGTAGGACAGCGTCCTTCCTCGTAATAATCACATGGAGAGCCTCTTCCCCCCGTCGCTTTCACTGACGTCCAGACTCACTCCACAACGAAACGCTCAAAACCGCCGCAGTACCAGCGACCGAGTTGACGTCAAACCGTACTAGACTTAACTTATACAAACTAATAAACTAATAAAACAAAACGAAAAAAACAGCTTGCAACCGCCTTCCTTCGCCTTGCACACCGCCGGGGTCCTTCACTATCTCCCGCTCGCCCTTCCCGGTCGTTCTCTCTCCCGCCTCTTTCCTTTTCCGGGTCCGCCATGCGTCTTAAAGGCGCAGTCTATTTGTACCCGTTACATATGGACACCTACTAATTCCAGTCAAATTGTCTGTTCAGCCTTCAAAACGAGGTTATATGCTATAAACCCTATATTATCTAATATATGGTATATCTTATAATTAGGTACAATGTATCCTTTAAATACGTCCATGGAACAGATGGCCAATGTGAATAATAGATACGTGTGGGCCGCTGAAGAGGTAAAACTTTCCCTTCCTCTCATCGAAGAAAAAAACATTACAGCCATTTTAGATGGATAACAACGCAATTCCACTATATATCAGGACCTAAGAGAGGATGTTATCAAAAGGATACGACAAGCCCTTGAATGTGTGTAGTTTTCCGCTCCAACCACTTGATGGAAACCCACCTAATTCGAATTTCTTTTTTGCGAACTTTCTAAAAATTCGCTTCACCTTTTAGATGGAAACGTGACTAGTGTGTATTTTTTTTTTTTTTTTTTTTACAATTTATTTGTTATCATTCGTAGCGTTGATCAGCAGAGAAATTGTTCGTCAAAGTCGTTGACGTCGTTTAGCAACCGAATACGCTGGGGTTGATAAGTTACAGGACTGCGGAGTGATACAGATGGCGTGAATTAGAGGCAAAAAAACCCCACTTTCCTCGACAGCGGTCAAATATGCTGGACGTGAGCATTCCACGGCATTGAGAAGAGCCGTGTAATAAGTAAGGGATAACCACCGAGAGGCAGGGCAATAAACAGTTTGATACGCCCGGCTCGTGGACGGCTTACCTTGGATGTGTGTGATGCATGTGTTTTGGATTGTCGGTGCCGTTAAAGTAGCATTTATAAACGTTTACTACTTACGGCACCTACAATCCAGAACCCAAGTGGAATCTAGATGAAAAAAGTGTGTAGTTCAAAACGTGAGCAGCTTTTACTTCTTCGCCACCAAGAGAGTTTGTTATGTAGAATCATTCAAAAACCCCATGTTATTTCCCATAGACATTTGACCGATGGAACCGGAGCCTCGGAGGCGGGATTCTTCAGAGGTCTATTCATACTTTTATGAATTGAGAAGAGCCGTGTAATAAACAAAAATAATTGACAGCTGAACGTTGGGAAGGACCCTGCAAGTGAATGGAGCAGTCTACAGCATTGAGAAGAGCCGTGTAATAATCCATAATAATTGAACTCGATTTATTTATTTTTTAACTAGTGGTAGGTAGAAAATTAATCTTGACGAAAACTGGTGGGGACGCGTCCCCTGCGGAATTGACGCCAATGCTCATATGGACTAATAACACCCTGTTTACAATTTACAGATAAACGTCTTCTAACCCTCGCGCAGTGTTTTGGCCGTTAATCATCAGCTGCCGTTAATTAGTCCCTGAGGTCCGCCATCTTTACCAATCAGAGGTCAGAGTGTCTCGTTAAGGCCATCATTTGGTTTGTAGATTGAGATTAGTGGACGATATATTATTTGGTTCGGTGAAAAGGGTTACAAATGTATTGCAATTTGAAACAGACAAGATTTGAATTTCATACTCTAAATTGCAATTCCTTTTAAACCATATTTGGCTGAGAGACGACTCAAGCATCATATGACAACACTTGCTAATAGGCCACTATGTTTACAGATGAGATACAGAATAGTGAATTCCTCTATTTGAGTGTTTAATGTGATGATGCCTGGACATTAACGGATATGATTAAATTAATCCCAGGCCTAAACCATGGTCGGGTGGGTGAAATAGATTACACTGGTGTAGCCTATAGTTAGTTTTTCTTGAATGATTTCCCTCAAACATTTTAAATCAAAGCTGAATAAACATTTAATAAACAGAAGAACTTTAAAGATGTCCATTTAAGGAAACTTCAGTGTTATCTGCAAACCTGAAACCTAAAATAAAGCATTGATAAGACGGTAGTAAAAGTCAGACAGCCATGTAAATATTTATGGTTTATTGTCAGAGCCATATTGTAGGCCTACATACACAACAGAGCCAATACAGATACAAAAGCATCAAGAATCCAGTATTTCTGTTGTTGATGGATTCACTGTAATCGTAAGGAAAAATACATCATGATTATCTATAAAATATCACCTCGTGGTCCAAAATCAAACTGAAGGCAAAGGGCAGCAGTATAAAATGTACAGCTAGTGGATACACCATCAATCACAAACTAGACATTGCACATTACAACTCGACAGAAGATGGCGTAACTTAAAGTGTACACAATATACATAAGGCACAGACGGCAAAGAGCTTTGGATGGACCGACCGCCTGCGGTGCTCCTGGAAAATGTAGTTCTGCTCCTGAAGAAATGTAGTTCAGACATGAATAAACCTGCTACCAATCAGAAACAAACCACGAGTCCGAAAAACGTTTTGTAGCAGAGAGTACACTATAGAATATAGAGTATGGTTTAAATCAGACCGACTGGTTTTCCTTAAGCCGATACAGTAGAGTATGGATGATTCGTATCCCTTCTGTGATACAAACTTTCTATGAACTGATTAGGATTCACAAAATGCTGTCCAGACGCCAGTGTGGATGTATGACTCGACGTAGGTCCTTGTGAATGTATTAAGGAACATTGGTAGGACAGGAGATGGCAGCGTCTCGAGAACAACGAGGGAAAACCTGGATTGACAGCAAGCTTGATCCTGATTGAGAGTCCTTGAGGCTGGCACAGCAGGGTCCTGTGAGATCCCAGCATGGTTTGAAATGTTCAAGGCGACTGCATAAGGATGTACATTTACAAACAGACCTGGATATAGCTCTACACACGGTCCACACTCAAATCCTGCTTTTTAAGTACTTTCTTTTTTTCTTTTTACAAATTCTCTGCTTGTTTTTTTACATTCTGACAGCCAAAAGACCCACCCACACACACAAATAAACTCAGACACACACACACACACACACAGACTCTCAGACAAACAAACACACACAGTATAGTAACAGCCCTTGAAGTGTGACAGCACCTAGCATATAGAAAACAAAATGAACAGTTTAACTTGAAACAAAAAGATTTTCCCACAGAATCAAAGTCCCCACTCCACCAACAATATCAAGTCAAGTTCGCTCCTTTCCTGACACAATATTTTCCTTCAAGGTGAGGATAAGGGTAAAGTTCAGGCTAACCGTAACCCCTACCCTTAACAACAACTGTGATTCTTTGAAAATAACGACCTCTGTAAATCCGGGTCAGGGTTAGATAGTCTAACCTTACTGTGAGAGTCTAACCTCAGGGTCAGAGTCTAACCCTGCCCCCCCTGTGTTTATCAACAACCTATGTACATGAGTTTGGTTCGTGGTGGGGATGTGGTGGTTTTTGTCTCCATGACGCCAGGCTCCTCTCCCTCTTTGAGTCCTGGCCCGTCAGACACCAGGCGCTGTACCCACACAGCTCCTGGGTCAGAGGTCAAAGTTCAGAGGTCCAGGGGGTCACCAGGCGCTGCTCTGGCTGCCGTGGCTGCTGAGCGACTGGGGGTTGCTGTGGCGTTTCATCACCATCATGCTGATGTAGGCCTTCATCAGTTTAGCGATGTCCATCACCTGGAGGGGGAGCAGAGCATGGTCAGATTAGATTAGGTTGGATTAGAACAGGTTAATCTAGAAGATAGGGAGTAGGGTCAGGGTTTTGGATTAGTTAATCTAGACACTAGGGAGCAGGGTCAGGGCGGTGGATTAGGGTTAATCTAAAAGCTAGGGACTAGAGTCAGGGTGATGGATAAGGGTTAATCTAGAAGCTAGGGAGTAGGGTCAGGGCGGTGGATTTGATCAGGTTAAGGGTTAATCTAGCTGTCAAGGTTAGGGCGTTAGGATAGGGTTCTTCAGCAGTAAGGGGTGAGGCTAGGGTGGGTGTGAGATAGTTGATGGTTAGTTAATGGTTATTCTATAGGTAACCCGGTGTAACTACCCCTGTTACCACCCTCCTCAACAAGGAGTTTAACGTCAACGACGGAATTGAAGACTTAAATCCCAAAGTAAGACGATGGAAACAGAGTCTACAGTCTCCAGGGGCCTGGGTACGTACCAGAGGGGTCTCGAAAAGCAGCTCGCGGCCCTCCACGGCGATCTTGTAGGCGTTGGGCAGCGGGGCCCCGAAGGAGAGGATCTGCTCGTAGGGGAAGACCTCCAGGGGCCAGGGCTCCCCCCGCTTGTAGAGCGACACGGCCTGCCGGCTGACGCCCAGCCACAGCTCGCTGGGGAACGCCTCGTCCGTGCTCTGCAAGGGCACGGACAGGGGGTGAGGTGCATGCTGGGAGACGGAGGCCTCAGAGGCATGCTGGGAGATGGAGGCCTGTACGCACTTTAATATACTGCGACACACTTTAATATACTGCGAAGTACTGGCACTGGGCCACATTATAGTTTATGCTGTTTAGCCTGTTTATTATTCTGTTTTTCTTTACTTTAGCATCTATTTCTGTTTTCCTTAGCACTACTTTGTATTTTTATTGTCTTGTATTATATCCAGTGTCTTCCCATGCTGCTGTGTTGTAACACAGGAATATTCCCCTTTGGGGGATTAATAAAAGTTCCATCCATCTATCTATCCATGAAGACGGAGACACCATGAATACGGCGGCGTGCCTCACCTCGACATTGAAGAGCGTGGAGCCGTAGCCCGCCCACTCCTTCACCAGGGCCATGTACTTCACCATGGCCTGCTCCTGGTTCATCCCCACCAGCCGCCGCCACTTGTCCAGCACGCTGGCGTGCACCGCCGCCGTCTCCTCCCGCAGCCACGCCTCCAGCGAGTTCTCCTCCTCCAGCAGCTTCTGCCGGCTCAGCGAGCCGCTCCGGAAGCTCCTCCTCAGCGTTCCCTCCAGGAAGCTGGAGCGCTTCCTCTCGCCGGTCCCGGAGGAGCGCTCCGACACCGAGCCAGCGCCCGGGGCGAAGGTCTTGGCCGAGTTCTGCACGCGGGCGCGGAGCCGCGCCACGGGGAACACCTGGGCCATGTCGGGAAGGGGGGCCGGGGAGCCGTGGTCCCCCAGGAGGTACTGCAGCCGCAGGGCCGCCAGGAACTGGAGCGTCTCCTCAGGGGCCGGGTAGCGGCCGCGGATCACAGCCTCATGGGCCTGGAGGGGGAGAGGGGGGAGAGGGAGGAGGAGGACCAGGAGGAGAGGAGTGGGAGGGGGGAGGAGATGGGGGACGGGGGGGGGGGGAGAGAGGGGAGGAGGACCAGGAGGAGAGAGGGGAGGAGGATGGATGGATGGAGAGATGATGGATAGATGGACAGAGAGATGGATGATAAATGATGGATAGAAGGACACAGATGGAGAGATGGATGAGAGATGAATGGATGTAGAGGTGGACAGAGATCGACATAGAGATGGATGATAGATAATGGATAGATGACAGCGACGGATAAAGGAAGAAGATGTCAGTTAGGGTTCCATGTATTGGGGGGGGGGGCAGAAATTAATATTGATTACGAGCAAGAAAACCTGATTTAGATTCTTACTGTTTCAGTCTAAAAAAACACCAGTGGTGGGTAGTAACGCGGTTCAAGTGACATTCATTACCTTTTTGGGTAACGACTACTTTTCACGTTCCTTTTTTAAGTCCCTAATTTTACTCTTATTCTAGTAAATATTTGATTTCGAATTCTACACTTTACTCAATTACATTTTCCATGGTGCCTTCATTAAGAGGGGTTACGGTCCATGTATTGTTTATATAATTCTAAGATACTATGTTACACACGCTCTGTATTCTGCAGACCACTCTCGAACTTGTTCGTCGTTGTTGTGTCTGGCTATGAGTGTGCGTGCATGCTATGCGTAGGCTGGATCGCAATCGGGTGAAGACAAATCTGATTGGCTAATCAGCTAACCAAACCAGCCTGGTTGGTGTTTCATTTGTTCTGTTCCTACAAAGCTCTTGCCTTTTGTCATATACATAGAGCAAATTTACGTTTTTTGTGTAAATCTGTTTGAAATGTAATTAACTTTTTTGTTGTATGTATTGTTGTATGTATGTTTAATGAACAATACACACAATGAAGCAACTTGGGAAGAAATGTTTTAAGAGTGCATCTCTTTCTCTCTCTCACTCACACACGTTATGTATTTTTCACTGATCCAAACACTCCAATACAAAATGTAAAGTAACTTGTAATTTGAGTATCTTTATAACAAAGTACTCTTTTACTCTTACTCAAGTAGGTTTTCAAATTGGAATATTTACTTTTACTCAAGTAGATTTCGAAGGAAGTAATTGTACTTTTACTTGAGTATAGATTTTAAGTACTCTACACACAAATGAAAAACACATATCAGACTCTTAACACTTGGTGAGCTGGCGTTCGGGTCTCACCTGCTCGAACATAAAGGCGAACTCCACGCTGTCCCTGGGAACGCCGTCGGTGTCCAGGAAGCAGTACAGCTTGAAGTAGAACCTCCAGCCGGTGGCCTGGGGGTCCTGGCCAGCTGACAGCCTGCAGAACACGGGAGGAACCGGTCAGCGGAACCAGCGCACCCTCACCCCGACCGTCACGCACAATTTCACAAGGACAAGCGATTACCTCCCCTTGTACGCCCTGGCACTTAAAAATTGTACTAAGCCTTGTGTAGCATCTTATCCTAGTTATCTCTGTTGTGTAAGGGGGAATGGGTGAACCTAGCGATTGTTATTGCTTGGCACTTGGTTCTATGAACATCCTTACTGTACAGCAATATATTGTTTGTCTTTCTTCTGACCAAAAAAATGAAACAAATGAAAATAAAAGCGTCTGCTAAATGTAAATGTTATTGTGAATGAGTCCAGAGAGGGTAGAGGAGACGTACTTCTCAAACTTGGCGAGCACGTCGGCCACCACGGCGCGGCTCTCGATGGCCTTGTCCACGCTGTCGTTGTGCTCGAACAGAGCGAACATGTTCCTGCTGCCCTCCATCGCCAGCCCCCAGGTCAGCTTCTTCACCACCTGGGACGCACACAGACACAGATGCACAAACACACACAGACACACACACACACCATTATAACACCGGACCCCTGGTGAGCTGCAGAGCTCAGTTGGGTCTCAGATCCAGGAGGATCACGAGTGTGTCTGCACCCACCTCGCCGGCGGTGGTGTGGGAGTTGATGGTGATCTTGCAGGACCCCCCGCCGTGGCAGTGCACCATGGTGGTCATCTCCTGGCGGGCCACGATGGCCCGGATCTCCTCCTGCGCCGGGACGTGCTCCCGGGTCCGGGTCTTCTTCAGGGAGTCCAGGGCGAAAGAGGCGTAGCGCTCCATCTCCGAGTTGGGGAACAGCTCTTTCGTCCTACGAGACACCGGCGGAGGAGGTGGGTTAACGACCCGCTGGGTTTATGGTGAGAACGCTCAGACCAAAGTGATGAAATGCGGAACTTATTTTTAATGGTGGGAATAAACCCCTTGGGATCAATATATAGTGTGCAGCCTCTACTCTTTAAACGGAGTAAGAACACAGAGAGATATACAAGAGCTCGCACAAGAGCGACCACTGCCATGCCTCCCCCTGTCCCTCCCATTCCCCCCCATGCCCCCCTCCATGCCTCCTCCCCCCTCCCCTCACCTCTTGAGGTGGAACTTGAGGTAGCGCAGCACGCCGCGGCTGGGCAGGAAGGTGCAGGCCATGCAGGCCAGGATCCTCCAGCTGCACAGGTTCCCGGGGCCCCCGGGGTTGGGGGGCCGCGCCGTCTGCTTCACCAGCTGGCAGTACAGCTCGTCCCTCAGGGGCCGCAGCTCCTGGCCTGTCCGCAGGACCCCCTGGATGACGGGCAGGGGGTCCGCCACGCCCTCCAGGTGCTGCAGCGAGGCGAACACCTTCAGGGCCTCGTCCTGCAGGGTGGTGGGGCCCTTGGCCCTCAGGGCTGGGGGCGGGGTCAGGGGTGGAGGAGGAGGGTTCAGGGGTGGAGGAGGAGGGGTCAGGGGTGGAGGGGCGGGGTCAGGGGTGGAGGAGGAGGGTTCAGGGGTGGAGGAGGAGGGGTCAGGGGTGGAGGAGGAGGGGTCAGGGTCGGAGGAGGAGGGGGAGGGGCGGGGTGGAGGAGAGAAAGGGGAGGAGACAAGTCGAGAGGATGAGGATGTGTCGCGTGTGAACAGCAGAACATGAGAAGACTCACCACAAATCCATAAGAAGATGAATATCGTTAGAGATGATGAGTGACTTGTTGATGGATTCAATAGGTTTCAAATAAAGGGAAGCAAGGCATCAGTGTGGATGAACAAATGGGTGGATGAGTGGATGCGTGATGAGTGGATGAGTGATGGCTGGATGAATGATGAGTGATGATTGACGGGCGATGGGTGGTTTGAGGGGTGGGTGGGGGGGTGGGTGGAAGGAGCGAAGGACAGACGGTTGGAGGCTGATGGGGTCGGTGGTGATGGAGACTCACAGCTGAGGTGGATGTCCCCGTAGGGGAGGGGCAGCAGGGGCGAGTGGAGCGGGTGGTGGCTGTGACGGAGGATGGGGTTCCTCTTGTAGATCTGCTCCACCACCTCAGAGTTCAGACAGTTCTCCTGGAGACACAACCACGGGATGAAGAGTCAGCATGGAGCTCAGATCTGAGCAGACTGAGAAATGTCCTTTCTCCAGGTCTCCAAATCATCTGCCATGATTGCTTAACGTGAAGGAGGATGTCCCTCAACTTAGTGGTGCATGTGAACACACTTTGAGGATGTCAAGATGTGAAGTAGAATTAACCTATCACAACTGATCTGTCCTCTGAAAGGAGAGCAAGAAATTGAGTTGACCTGCTCCTTTATGACATGGATCTGAACTCTCTAACCCCTACCTGCTCCTTAATGACATGGATCTGAACTATCTAACCCCTACCTGCTCCTTAATGACATGGATCTGAACTATCTAACCCCTACCTGCTCCTTTATGACATGGATCTGAACTATCTAACCCCTACCTGCTCCTTAATGACATGGATCTGAACTATCTAACCCCTACCTGCTCCTTTATGACATGGATCTGAACTCTCTAACCACTACCTGCTCCTTAATGACATGGATCTGAACTATCTAACCCCTACCTGCTCCTTAATGACATGGATCTGAACTATCTAACCCCTACCTGCTCCTTTATGACATGGATCTGAACTATCTAACCCCTACCTGCTCCTTCATGACATGGATCTGAACTATCTAACCCCTACCTGCTCCTTTATGACATGCATCAGCCTTCACTTTAATTTGAAGAAATGCCGGTAAAATACAGGGTTAGATACATGACAGAAGGTCCTCCATCAGTCTGGATGGTCCCCCAGGCCCCTGGGGGATGAGCTGCTGGGTGGGCGTGTCTCTGTACTGCCTAACCCCAGGCCCCTCACCTTGATGTGGTGGATGAGCTGCTGGGTGGGCGTGTCTCTGTACTGCCTAACCCCAGGCCCCTCACCTTGATGTGGTGGATGAGCTGCTGGGTGGGCGTGTCGATGGGCGCCTTGGAGTCGATGACGGTCTGGATGGCGCCGGCCCAGCGGGACGCCTCCGTCAGCAGCTTGGTGTAGAGGCGGTACGAGTGCCTCCGCCCGAACACCGTCACGTTCCAGTAGCCTGCGGACGGGGCACACACCCGTTGGTCACCTGCTCCTGACTCCAGGCCCCAGAAGGAAACCTCGTGGGGTTTAGCGCTAGGGATGAACTCAGCTGGTTCTAACCCGCTGTTCAATCTAGAATCACTTTGTTGAAGTGTACTTGATCTACATTTACATTAAGGGCGTCTAGCACACGCTTTTATCCAAAGTGACTTACAATGAGTACATTTGTCAGAAGAAAGAGAAACAACAAACAATCGCTGTCGGTACAGTACGGATGTTCATGGAACCAGGTGCCAAGCGCTAACAATCACTAGGTTAACCTCGTTCCCTGTATACAACAAAGATAGCTAGGAGAAGATGCTACACAATGCTAAAAAAAAGTAAAAAAGAGTTAGGATAAGATGCTAAATGATCCTAAGTACTTTTTTTTAAGTGCCAGGACGTACAACATACAATAAGTGCGTAAGACGGGGGGAGGTAAGGGGGGAGGCTATGCAGAGTCTAGGTGTACTCTGAACAAGTGAGATCTAGATCTGATGTTTTATGCACTACTGCTCTTAAAAAAGTGTTCTGACCCCCCCCTGATGACCCACAGAGTTGAACCATCTCCCCGTGGGGGGGGGTGGTCTGCCCGCCCCTCCCAGACGACCCACAGAGGGTGCACCCCCTCCCGGGCGGTGTGGTGCTCACCCGTCTCCTTGAAGACCTTGTCGTCGGGCTGCACCACGGAGCAGAGGCTGTTGAGCACCAGCGTGCCCAGCTTCAGCGCCTGCCGCTCCGAGCTCTTGTAGTAGTCCAGGGAGTTGTGCGTCAGCAGGAACCAGCGCTTCTTCAGCTTCAGAGCCGCACGGCTGCTGTTCTTCAGCTCCTTCTGCAGCCAGCCTGGGGAACAACAGGGGGTCAGAGCCCGGAGCCTCCTCCCACCTCCTCACCATGGCTGGGTGCACCTCCTCCTCACCACGTCTCAGTAGAGGCAGGCTCTGGTGTGGGTGTGTGTGTTTACATGTGTACATGTTTGTGTATGCTTGTGTTTATCATGTGTGGTTATAACATGAGTGCATGTTAATATATACTTGCAATGCTAAACACACACACAAACAGAAGCCGGTCTTGTATGTGAGGGCATTTGTGCGTGTGTGTATGCGTGTGCGCGCATATGTGCATGTGTATGGCATGCATGTGCGTGTGCATCAGTGGCGGCTGGTGGTTTTTAACGTGAGGGAGGAAGGACTGCGAATCAGACGCCTTAAGGTCACACCCACTCAGAGGAGGACTTTCCTCCTCTCTCCCATTGAAACCCATGTTATTCAGCGGCCGCCAGTACTTTCGGGGAAATGAATGGGAGTCAACAGAGGCTGAGGGAGGACCTTCCTCCCTGAAGTAATTGTCAATAGGCGATAGGGGGTGCTAATGTCCCGTTACCCAGGGAAACGAACATTATATATTCAAAGGCATTAAAGTAGTCATATTTAAGGGCATTAATTCATTACAGTAGTCTGGGCAATCTACGTTTTTTATTCTCAACAATGTTAGCGAGGATCTTCCTCCCTCTCCTTAATGGAGAAGCCTCCACTGGTGTGCATGGATGTGTCGGTTTGCATGCATGTGTGTGTTTGTGCATACATTGTGTGTGTGTGTGTGTGTGTGTGCATGTATGTGTGTATGCATGCGTGTGCCTGTACCCCTGATGATGAACTCCTGTCCGTGTACGCGCGTGTCTCCCTTGCAGCGCTGCAGCAGGGTGATCCAGTGGTGCATCTCCTCCGGCGTGTCCGCCTGGCACTGCAGTACGCGGTTCGCCGTGATCATCACAAACGAGTTGGACCTGCAGCGCACACACACACATGTTACCGACACAAACACACACACACGTTACAGACACACAGCATTACACACACACACACGCACACGTTACAGACACACAGCATTAAACGCACACACACACACACGTTACAGACACACATTATTACGCACACACACAGACACAGACACACACACACACACACACACACACACACACGTTACAGACAGACAGCATTACACACACACATACGCTAGACACACAGCGTAACACATACACATCACACACACACACACACACACACATGTTGGACACACACATAACATTACAGACACACAGCATCCCACAGACACACCCAAACACATTACAGATACACATACACATTACAGACACACACACACAATACATTACAGACACACACACGTTACACAGCAGACACACACAAACACATTACACATACACATACACATCACACACACACACAAACACATCACACACACACACACACACTTCAGTGAATGTGTTGGAATTCCCCTCACCTCTCTGGGTTGTCTGATGCACAAACTGAATCAATCATCCCCACATCCAGAGTCCCCTGGAGGGAGGGGGGGAGGGAGGGAGAGAGAGATAGAGAGAGTTAGGGTGAGGGGTCTTTTGTTTACACATGATGAAGATGAGTTTAACCTTCAAGTTTCTTCAGTTCAATCAATAACAGCTCATATCATATACATCAGAATAAACAACTCAGTTTCCCAGCATGCAATGCGGCGGTACTCACCACTGCATTCTGGGGGTTGGCCTGCTCATCGTGCATCTCTCTGATCTCCTGCTCCGTGGATCCCTGCACCTGGCTCAGAACACTGAACCATTGGCTGCAGCCAATCACAGCACACCGCACCACACCGTTAGCCAATCAGCAGAGAAACCCGCCCACAACAAGCCTATCTTATGATCCATGCACATGCCTTTGTGAAATCATATGATAGGAACACACACACACACACACACACACACACACACACACACACACACACACACACACACACACACACTATGTGTTTGTTCATGTGTTCAATACACATGAACACATAAAAACACACACACAACCTAATGAACACACACACACAAATACACATGAACACGTACAAACACACATATAACCTAACAAACACAACAGACACACATAGATACATATGGACACATACAAACACACACACTCACCTGGCGTCCTCTGCGGTCTCTGCGATCAGGTGGTACGTTCTGTCGGCCATCACGATGTCCAGCCCGTTTTCCTTACCCGTGTTATCTACCACCTCTCTACACACACACACACACACACACACACACACACACACACACACACACACACACACACACTTTGAGAAGCTGCAAATGCCTACCAGTTTATACACACCCGTTCCCTGAGGTCGAGGGTAAGTAACGATAAAGAATGTTTGCAATGTGTGATTTCACAAATAATCTTGCTAGGTTGCTATATGGCTACATGGCGATGAGGCTGCATTGCGAGTTGGCTATGTGGATGTGTGGCTATATATCTAAGTGGCTACTTGGCTACATCACTACATAGCTTCATGGCTAGGTGGCTACATGGCTAGGTTGCTAAGTAGCTACAAGGCTAGGTGGCTACATGGTTATATGGTAACATGGCTATGCAGCTAAGTGGCTAGGTTCAGGCTGGGGTACTGACTTGGCGGCGTGCATGTCCAGCATGCCCTTCATCTTGTCCTCGCCGTCGTTCTCGAAGTACATGAGCTTGCTCTGCCGCAGCACGAACCAGCGGCGCTTCCAGTTGCGGCGGGACAGCGTGGAGGAGCCGCCGCCCTTCTTGAGGAGCCAGCCCTGCTTCAGGGCCTCCTGCTTGGCCCGGAACCACAGGAAGGTCTCGTCCTTCAGCACGCACCAGCGCCGCCGCCACGTGTTCATCAGACCGCCTGTGGAGGGGGGGCGGGGTTAGGGAGGGGGTCCCCTGATCCAATGGAATCCACTGGGATCTAGTGGAGCCTGATCCAGTAGATCCTGATCTACGATCATCTAATTTATTGTGATGTAGTATATCCTAATCTAGCATAATCAAATCTATTCCAATCTTGTATAATAAAATCTATTCTAATCTTGTATAATCAAATCTAGTATAATCAAATCTATTGTAATCTAGTAATAGTCTAGTAATGTGTTTTACTTTAAGAGGGAGACTTTTGTTTGAGACTTTTCGTTTGTTGACGTGTGATGTGTTGTTAGCGTGTGCTGCGTTAGCGTGTGCTGCTCCTCACCCTTGATGAAGAGGAAGCTGTGGAAGTAGGGTAGCGTGACGCAGCTGTACACCGAGTCGCGGCGGTACGACAGCTCCTCTTCTGTCTCGAAGCGGTCGAAGTCCTCCTCGCTGTCCTCCAACTGGAGATTAACAAACACTGAGGGTCATTAAACTGTCCTTCAACTGGACCGCCGGGGTAGAGGAGATTAACAAACACTTTATTAAACTGTCCTTCAACTGGACCGCCGAGGGAGAGGAGATTAACAAACACTTCATCAAACTATCCTCTGGTCACAAAAGGCTAAGGTATTGTAAGGTAAGCTGTCCTCTCTGGTTATGCTACGAAAGTAGAGTTGAGGTAAGGTTGGCTAAGTTAAGCCTCCTTTCAAGTTATGCTTTGCTAAATCAACGTTAATGAAGTTACACCTAAAGTTATGCTAAATCGAGTCGGGTGAGGGTAAATCAAGCCATCTGCTATCCCTAACTTGCGCTATGGTAATCTAGCACAAAGATTAGCATAGCGCTAATCTTTAGCATTAGCATTTGGTCTTGGACCCCAGACTGGACCAGGACCAGGGGAGGGTCTACCCACCGAAGACTGCGGCCCCTCGGAGCTGAAGCGGTATGCCGCCGAGCTGCTGTAGGTGCCCAGGGAGCCCTGGTAGTCCGGGGACCACTGCCCGCTGCGGGGGTGCGACCCGGGCCGCCCGGCGCTGGAGCCCAGGGCGTCCTGGTCGTAGTCGTCCTGGTCGTAGTCCGAGTCCTCGTCCGGCGGGATCAGCTCCACCTCCGACGGGGCCTCCGACGAGGCCTGGGGGTGGCAGTAGGCCGAGTCCCCGCTGGAGGACACGCTGTGGCAGGCAGTGGGCGGCGGCGGGAGGGGCCCCCCCGGGTGCAGCGGGCCGGGGGGCGGGGCTATGCCGTCGTTGGCGTACGGGTCCTCCTCCGACGAGTCGTCGCTGGTGCGGATGCCGCTGGTGCGCTGGCCGTCCGAGTGGCCGTGCTCGCTGGGGTTGGGCGAGTCTTTGTCGTCGTCGGCGCCGAAGCCCTCGTCCACCTCCTCCTCCTCCTCCTCCTGCTCCTCCTCGTCGCCTCCCGCCTTAGCCGTCGCCGCCTCGCCGCCGGAGCCCAGCGAGCTCTCGATGTTGCGGACGCACTCGTCGATCTCGTCGAAGTTGAGCGAGTCGAGGAACTGCTGGGCGGCCTTGCAGGCGTCGTCCTCCAGCCGCCGCAGCTCCTGGTCCCGGAGGAGGTGCAGCCGGCACAGGGAGGCCTCTGTAAGGGACAGCTCCTGCCGCTCCTTCTGCCGCTGCAGGGCCTGGATCTCCCGCTCCAGGCGGAGGATCTCCTCCACCTTGGACACCTCCTGGGGGCGGATCCCATCCGGCGCCGGCGCCTCCGTCTCCGCGGAGCCCGGGACCTGGGGGGACCCGGGCTCCTCCCCGGGCACCTCCTTGCACCGAGCCTCCTCTAGCGCCCTCGCTGCCTCCGCCTTCGACACAGTCAGGAGGTACAGGAGATATATGAGGAGATACAGAAGGACCAGGACAAGAACGCAGGGTGGGAGTGAGACAGGGAAGGAGTGAGACAGGGAGGGAGGGAGGGAGGGAGGGAGTGAGACAGGGAGGGAGGGAGGGAGAGAGGGAGGGAGTGAAACAGGGAGGGAGGGAGAGAGTGAGACAGGAAGGGAGTGAGACAGAGCGGCGAGACAGAGGGAGGCAGTGAGACAGGGAGGGAATAGGACAGGGAGGGAGGGAGACAAGTAAGGAGAGCAGTTTGGCTATACCTGTCTCGCAAGTAACTCAGTCTCCAACCGTTGTCTTTCTCTGAAATACACAAAAGACAGACGGACAGGTTAGATTTAGGTTTTACAACTCAATGCGAATCTCGGTCTGTCCTGACCATGTCTCGTTCGTAAAAGTCTCTGCAAGTAACAACACTTTACCTCTCCATCTCCCTCCGCTCCTCGCTGCGCCTCCGCTCCTGCTCCTCCTCCCTGCTCCTCCTCTCCTCCAGGAGCAGGCTGCAGAGGCGGCGGGCGCGCCGGCCGCGGAGGAGCCGCTGGAAGGTGAGCGCCGCCTCCCGGAGCAGCAGGAACCTCCTGCGCCAGTAGAACGCACGGTAGTTCTTCTGAATGACCACAATGCACTGCAGCTGCTTCCTGTACTGTTTCCTGTTGAGGGGAGAGATCCACAGAGGAGGTTTGTCGCATCCACAGGGAGGAAAGCTGAGCAGCGTGGAAAACAACAACAACTGGCCCGAATGTCTCCCAAAATGGCCACTCATTCGCCAAGAGAAGGCAGACCGAAATGGCCGCCCATTCGCCAAGAGAATGCAGGCCAAAATAGCCACCCACTAGCCAAGAGACGGCCATTGCCCAGCCACACATACGTCCTTGGACATACGTGTGGCTGGACAATGGCTGTTTTGGAGCCATCCTAAGAGGATGGTACCAGGCATGTTCAAAATGTCTGTACGTGTGGCTGGACTTGGCTAATGGGCAGCCATTTTGGATCCATCCTAAGTGGATGGAAGCTGGCGTGTTCACTAACTAAAAGTGCAGCCTCACACCTATCTGTCACTCAATGGACCTTCTCCTCTGTAAGACAAGATTGACGACTCTGTAGCACACACTGGTGAGTCTGCTGCCACCTAGAGGTGAAACCTTTGTTTTAACCTGGTTAGGATGTACTGTTGAACTTGGCTACAGCAGCGCTTAGCAACCATGTAGACAAGTAAGGAGGACAGCAGCGTAGTTGACGGTAGAGCGACGTCATTGGACGAAACATCAGTTTGATGCCAGTGAAGGAATGCATCATAACTACGTAGTACAGCTATATATACCAGAGGTAGGCACTTTTTTTTTTTTGGCGCAAATATCTTAAAGAATATCTACACTGTACGATTTTGTTGGGTCTCAATCGTGGTATCAAAGTAATTCAACTTTAGGTTTCCCAGTTTGGATGTTTTTTTCCCATGAAGAATAACATGAAAATGGGGATTCAGTGTTTTATTGTCAAATGAAATGCCAAACAACCAGCATTACAGTAGATTCTGGTAAAGACGTATCCAAACCTGTTAAATGGCGTAATTTATAAGCATACAATTTATTCTAAACATAAAAAGCTTTTTTTTATATGAATGATCCAAACATAAGTACTTAGATAAAAAATCTCAAGAACAATGAATTGATAATTTAGTTTTTTGTTTGGGTGTAGAAGTTTAATTTAAAAAAATCAACATTAATTGTTCCTTACCTAATAATCGTAATGTGACAAACCTTTGGAGGAAACCGAATAACCAGTTTGAGCTAGTTCCCGTCCATCCTCAAGAATTAAAAAAATGCCTTTTGGCAAACTTCTTATTGACATTTGTATTGACTTAAGGGGAGGGGCTAGGTTTCTGTTCAGCTCCACCCCCTACATTCCCATCTAGC
Source organism: Pollachius pollachius (assembly GCF_949987615.1). NCBI lineage: Eukaryota > Metazoa > Chordata > Actinopteri > Gadiformes > Gadidae > Pollachius > Pollachius pollachius. The sequence continues at coordinate 9,777,284 of NC_136947.1, read as the reverse complement.
GAGGGGGGAGGGGTATGTTTGAAAAAACAAAACTTAAGACAATGAATTTATAATTTACTTTGATTTGGAGTATAAGTATAACTTTCAAATTCCAAATTCCGAGAACAAAACAAAGATAACCAGCCTCACATCATAATGGAAATCATGTTTCCATCTTAAACCGCTCATCTAAGCTTAGAGAGGATAGCAGAACTCTGCTGTCGCCCCGCTCTGAGCGTCCAGCATGATGCCAGTGAACAGCGGCTGGGTGAAGATGGTCTGCACCTTGTGGAGCAGGGTCAAGGTGTCGGAGCAGTAGAACCGCAGGGTGCCCGCCCTGTAGTCCAGGTACACCCCCACCCTGGAGGGGTGTGGGCCGGGGAGCAGGGTGATGACGTCGTTGTGTTTGAATTCAACAGCGGTAGGGCAGACGATCAGAGCCCAGGACTTGTCGTCGGCACCCTGGTCGTTCCACGAGCTGTCCTTGTAACCCACGGCGATGGAGATGTAGCGCGTGGTCCAGCTGACCTCCCAGTACTGCCTCCCGGTCAGAGACTCTTTACTCAGACACTGCCCCACCGCCCAGTCCAGCGGGCTTTGCTTTCCTGCTCGGTTCTTCTTCGGCCTCACCGCTCTGGAACCCACAAACTTGACCTTTTTGTTCCCCTCAGACATCACCTTTCGGTCATCCTCGGACAGAGCCAGGAATTTGGATTTTGTCTTTGGGTCGAAGCTCAGTTCACATGAGAATTGTAAGAAGTCACTCCTGGACTTGGGCTCAGCCTGCTGTGAAGGTAGGACATCCACTTCGGCCACGGCTCGTGAAACAGGAGGGGCTTGGTCTTTAACAAACACCTTTAGTTTATCCCTCATCTTGGCCAGAGCTACAGTCACGTTCTTCAAGTACTGCATGGGATCAGGGTCTCTGGAGGGCAGGCCTGTGTACTTCTTGAGAAAAAAGTCCCGAGGGCATTCCTTCAGGAAGAAAATGTCACTGTGGGTCTGGAAGAGAGCCTCCAGGTCATCGATGCTGCTCCTCATCACGGAGATCTCCTGCTCCAGGTTACGCTGCAGGTCGAGGAGCCGGCTCACCGCCACCTTCTCCTTGGTCCTGATCTTCTCTTTAATGTCGGCCCTCTGGCTCTCAAGGGGACGGATCATCTCAGCAAAGAGCTCGTCGATATCTCTCAATGCTACGTTAGCAGATTGATTGATGGAGTCAATCTCCTCCTGAAGAACCACAACATCTTCTTCCACCTTTTGGATCCTTGCCTGCATGACTCTCTGGTGCCCGATGAGATCCTTCTGCCTCTCGAGTCTCTCAGCCTCGGCTGTGATCGTCTCATGGCCTCGGTGCTCGTCCACAGCACACAGGTTACAGATACCGACCCGGTCTCGGCGGCAGTAGATCCTCATGACCTCGTCGTGACGGGGGCAGATGTTGTCCTGGAGCTCGGTTGTCGGTTCCACTAGCTTGTGTCTCCTCAACCCGGCCACTTGATAGTGACTCAGGACGTGCACCTCACAGAAGGACACCAGACACACCAGACAGGTCTTGATTGCCTTCATCTTCACCGTGGTGCAGATGTCACAGCCCACTTCTCCGGGTCCAGCAGAGCAGGGGTCAGGGTCCGGGTCAGGGTCTGGCTCACTGTTTGCTGCTGCCTCTGTGTTTTCAATGAGCTCCGCTAGAACGGTGTTCTTCTCCAGAGCCGGTCTCAACGTGAAGATCTTCCTGCACTGGGGACAGCTGAAGAACCTCTTGTCGTTGCTCCAATAGTCTCTGATGCAGCCCAGGCAGTAGCTGTGTCCACAGGGTATGGTCACCGGCTCGCGCAGCTGCTCCAGACAGATGGAACAGCTGTAGACCTCCCGCTCCGCTAGGGATTTGAGTCTCGCCATTTGGATGACTGGATTCGTCCGGGCTTCCTGACAGGTTCAGGGTTTGTTCTCGACTGAATTTTTTTATTGCATGCAGTAAACACCCAGTTCCATTTGTTGCCGCACCGCCCATCAAAAATGTAGTTGATCTTGTTCCACGAGGAAGTCTTCACAGCTAAGATTGGCACGATGTATTTCCAGAAAGGACAGTTTATTGAAACCCTGAAAGCCAAGGTGTACGGGGCACTGAAGTCCTACACACCACCCACACTCAAACCAATGGCCAACTACCTTTATCTGACCACTCCGTGGCCTCTCGTCTGACCCGTTCGGAAGAAAAGTTGCATTGAAACACACCGCAAAGACTACTGCCAACTACACAGTAGCGTGTACGTTCTGTGCTTGCAAGAGGCGCTATTCTCGTGGCGCTAGTCCTCCCATCTCACACACCGCGCTGATTCGCTGGTTGTTTGCTAGCAGCAGACAACCAACCAGAGGCTCTATTCCTCAGACGCCAATGCACTCAGACTTTGCATGTTGAATCGGACCAGACACCGTCTGCACCAAAAGGTTCCAACACATCTGAACAAACTCATCCGAGTCTCCCCAGATGTTTCAGATGGCCAGCGGTTGGGCCGGTCTGTAGCAGCCTTTAGAGGTTGGCGACATGTTTTTTCTGCATCTGATGCATAGTTCTGTCTGTTTCAGTGTGTCACATGACTCCTCTGTTCTGGAAGAGGGATTGAGAGCGTTACCTGGCGATGAAGCCCAGGACATGGGCCTGGATGATCATGGCCGCCCGCAGAACCTCCTCCTCACGCTCCTTCTCCAGGCGATGCTCGAGAGACTCTCTGATGAACACCTGGACAGGGGAGGAGAGGAGAGGAGTGGAGCAGAGGAGAGGAATAGAGGAGAGGAAATAAGGAGAGGAGAGGAGGAGAGGAGAAGATAGGAGGAGAAGAGAGGAAGGAAGGAGATGATGACATGATGATGAGAGGACTTCACGACTCGGGGTTCCAACCTAGACCTTTCACCAGAGAGCCAAAGCCCCACCAGATCATAATATTATTGTTGTGGAACAAATACATGATATTGTATATTGTATTATATAAACTGTCTAATCTTGTGTCATACACTTCATACTTTCCAACCACTAAAACATCCACAGACACCACTCAGTCTGAAATCACAACGTGAGTATGAGGAAATGTACACAAACAAACAACCAACTACTTTCTCGTTCTCTAAATCTCTCACCTTGGTTTTGCCAAGCTGCCATTGGCTGCTGCTGCTGTCGTAGGTCTGGAGCAGTTCAAGGCACCGCCCCCTGGGGTCCTCGGCCAGGGCCACACCCCTCATGAGCACCTTGTACCTGGGGAGTGGGCGGGGCAAGTAGTAAGTGGGCGGGGTCAACAAGCAGCAGCAGGATCAATCCAGTTGTAGTACCGATGTAGGACTATGGTAGTAGTACTTATTGCTAGGTGGAGCTAACCTAAGCTACAGCTAGCGCTAGGTGGAGCTAACAGTAGCTACAGCTAGCACTAGGTGGAGCTTTTTGTTCTCAAACATTGACCTAGGAAGCAAGTCTTGCATTTTCAGTATTGCAGAGGGAGAAGATCTCAACTGCATAGTTTAGTCTGCAGGCCTAAGTGAGCCTCAACAAGCAGCTCAACAAGCAAAAACAATGGCACTGCAACAATGCACATGACTCAAGAGAACCAGGCAGGGCTCAAAGGGTTAACGCTCCACTGCCAGCAGAGAGAGACAGCGTCCTGCACAGCAGCATCCTGACTGGGACATGACTCCTTTTTTGACTCATCACAGCAGCCGGAAAGGCCTTGATTTATTACCCTAAAGATTATGCAGTTTGCTACTACAGTAGTGCTGTAGTACTGTATTAGTGTAGTAGTATAGTTCTGCAGTAGTGTAGTATAGTATTACTGTAGTAGTACTGTAGTAGTGTATTAGTGTAGTAGTATAGTTATTTAATATAGTAGTACTGTATAAGGGTATTAGTAGTAGTATAGTAGTATTAGTATAGTTCTGTAGTATAGTAGTGCTGTATAAGTGTATTAGTATAGTAGTATAGTAATACTGTAGTACTGTTGTAGTATAGTTCTGTAATATAGTAGTACTGTATAAGTGTATTAGAATAGTAGAATAGTAATACTGTAGAATGGTAGTAGTATAGTTCTGTAATATAGTAGTAATTTACTAGTGTATTAGTATAGTACAGTGTTGGGAAGGATACTTTTAAAATGTATCCAGTTACAGAATACAGAATACATGCCCAAGAATGTAATATGTAAAGTATTCCGTTACATTACTCAATCTAAGAATTGTATACTGAATACTTTGATTACTTCCACCTTGAATTGCATTTTATAAGTGTGGGAATGCGGCATCAAATCCTGCTTACTAAACAGGCCTATTCTGGTGTGCTCTTTTGTTCAAAGAATGTGTTAGGCCCAAGTTTTCCTGAAAGTGCAATGTATTATATAATTTGCTGTAGAGGAACAAAGACTATAAGGGTATGTTTATGCAAAAGATATTTCCAACAGACAAATTTACTAATTTTCCCTTTTCAGTTTATTTATTTACTCAATTGTTAAAAGTGGGAAAATCTAAAAAACATCTAAAAAAAAATTCACTGAGCAAAGTGCATTGGTGTTGCCTATAAAATCACCTTGAGAGAGAGAGAGAGAGAGAGAGAGAGAGAGAGAGAGAGAGAGAGAGAGAGAGAGAGAGAGAGAGAGAGAGAGAGAGAGAGAGCGAGAGAGAGAGAGAAAGAGCCAGAGCGAGAGCGAGAGCGAGAGCGAGAGAGAGAGAGAGAGAGAGACTATTTAGGGCATGTTCATATGCCCTAAATATTCATTTTTTTTGGTTTGGTGCGGTTCCTTTTCACATTGCAATCGCAGCAGTCCCAGAATTTGGAACTGACGTAAAAAAATGCAAAAAAAATGCAAAGAAAATCGTTAAATCATGGACAAAAAGGTCTGGGGCGGGGTAAAGATAAAAAGTGGAGGAAAGTGTCTGTGAAAGTAAATAATCATGGATATCCAGCGGGCTGCACTCGTTGTGCTGATATCGTGATGAATGTGTTAAATGCATGAGCATTTTTATATGCTTTTTAGAACTGGATCGGAGCGAGGTGCGTTCGCTTTCACATCTCAAGTGAACCGTACCGGGGTTCGTTTGGAAGCAAACTGAGACCACCTCTTCAGGGAGGTACTGTATTAGTGTAGTGCAGTATAGTCCCATAGTTGGTGGTTTCACTCTCTATAAATCCCGTTGCCATGATGACCATGTGGATGCTGAGGAGCTGAGAGGCGAAGGGGGGGGGGGGGTGGGTACCGACCTGCAGCAGAAGTCCTGGAAGGGCCTCCGGATGGGGAAGCCGTGCTGCCGGATCTTCACTGTCTCCAGCATCCCAGAGTAGCGGAGCTGGTTCAGCACCACCACCGCGTTGAACTGCTCGGGCATCTGATGACACACACACACAGCAGGCTCAGACCACAGCAGGCTCAGTGCACGCCATTTTGGATTCGGACACCGGAGAGGCCATTTTGGATCAGGGCAATGTGGAGGCCGTTTTGGATGGTAAACCGAGGAGGCCATTTTGGATTGGGGCACCGCGGAGGCCATTTTGGATCGGGACAAAACTGCTAGATAACCACTTCAGGACTCAGGATTGGGAAACTACTACAAGATTACTTCAAGATTCCCAAACTACTGAAAAACAACGGGAAATACGATGTGCTCCGTAAAGATACGTATTTCCATGTCATGGCAGGACAAAGTGATGTACTGTACTGTGATTGGCTGGTACATTATGATAATGAGCTGTGATGGAATGTTTGGATGCCCAAAGGCGAGAAGACTGACGACTCATTAGCGAAAAGCTAACCGCACTATGCTAATAGACGTGGATGCGTGACGTCCAAACTTCAGATTCTGCTTCTTGAAACTGCCAAGTGCACACACACACACCCACACACACACACACACACACACACACACACAAGTTCGTGTTCTGCCGTGACCTATGACCTAGGGCCAGCGGTGGACGTGCGGGTGCGTAGCGTTCGGCAGGGCCCAGCTAGCGGAGGACACTGGCATCTTCTGTTGCCGCGGCGACGACCTTTCCACTGGAGGGAGCCCCATTCAGTCCCCGTGCCCCGGAGTCACCTCTGGGATGCAAGGGGGCGTCGTGACAACAGGAAGCTTTCAGGCCCCCTCCTAAAGACCCCTTTATCCCCTTTGGACTACACCACAACACCCCCCCCCCCAGCACCGACCCTGGGGCCTCAAAGACAGCCATTATCTGCCATTGGTCCAAGAGGGCCCTCATTAGCATAGCCCTCATTAGCATAATAGAAGAGCCTTGAATGTCACAAAAACAAGAGCTGGTGTCAGGAAGTCTCTCTCTCACTCAGTCACTCACCCACACACAAGAAACCTGTTTGTATTCCACATCTGTAGTCCAAGGTGTTGACTCCAAGCTGAAAGGTTCTTGGTACACCTGTCTGTCTCTGTATTGTCTGACCCCTATCTGCTCCTTAATGACCTGTCTCTGTACTATCTAACCACTACTTAATCCTTAATGACCTGTGTCTAACCCCTACCTGCTCCTTAATGATGTGTTTCTGTACTGTCTAACACCTACCTGCTCCTTAATGACATGTCTCTGTACTGTCTAACCCCTACCTGCCCCGTCTCTTTACTTTCTAACCTGCTTCTCAATGACATGTCTCTGCATTCATGATTTGTCGCTTTGGATAGAGGCCCCCCAGAGTAGAGGGGCCAAGGCTGAGACTTCTCCTTGGGCTTTCAGCTGGATAAAGGATGGGGGGGGGGATGTTCCCAGGGGTTCTTTGAAAACCCAGACTTGGAGAGGCTTGGCTTAGGAGACGTCTCTGATTAGGAACATCTAACTATCTAAGGATCCTAAATCCTAATCCGAACCACAATGGATCAGAGCAGCGTCCAACTGAGAGCCGATAGACCTGGACCCGGGGCAGACTACTACAGACTACGAGAGCGAGAGAGCGAGCGAGAGAGAGAGAGACAGGCACACAGAGAGAGAGAGACAGACAGGCAGAGAAAGAGACAGAGCAAGACAGAACGGCAGTCAAACAGAGAGACAGCCCAATGCAGAGTTTGGTCCCAAACAGTCTGACTGAATCAACACGTGGCGCTACACTGTAAGACCAGCGCTACCACCAACACCAGTACAACCAGCAACACAACACACCACACAACGCACAACACACAGCGCTCCAACGACACACACGGCAACACACCCGCAGCTCTTCGACACACACAGCAACACAACACACCACATAACACAACACACAAAACAGACAAACACAGCAACACACCACACAAACACACACACACAGCAACACACCCCACAACACAACACACAACACACAACTCCTCAGACACTCACAGCGCTCCACAGACACCCACAGAAGTCTTAACCCTCATTCCAACCGGACTGGCAGCAGGTGCACTGGTCCAGGAGAGAGGGGGGGGGCGCGTGGGTCCACCGACCCACCTGCCCTTCCAGAGACCCTTCGTGGTCCCCGGGCTCTGTCACGCACGCTCTTACTCTGACACCACCACAACGTGGTCCTTTAAAAAATAAGAGCGTGACAGTACGCAGCCATGCGACGCATGTGGACCTTACCGTGCACGGACGCACCTCATCCTGGAGCCGAACCCCGACACGCAGAGGAAAGGTCCGGAAAGTTCCCCAAAGACCTGGGTGCTGTGGTCCCTCTCGTCAACACACACTCACTCTCACGGACTCACACACACGCACACTGCCATCGCCACGCTGAACAAAGGCTCCCAATGCTCAGTCCACTCCCCCTTCTGAGTGTGTGTGTGTGTGTGTGTGTGTGTGTAGAAAGGGGAGGGTGGGCTGGGGGGGGGGGGGGGAGGTCTTCAGTGACGGGTGTTACTATGGTAACGCATCTCCTGCTGAGGCTAATTTGTGCGGCCACTTGTTTGACAGAGAGGATTGTGTGTGTCAGAGGGAGACAGAGAGAGAGAGAGAGAGAGAGAGAGAGAGAGAGAGAGAGAGAGAGAGAGAGAGAGAGAGAGCGAGAGACAGAGAGAGAGCCAGAGAGAGAGAGAGGGACAGAGAGAGAGAGAGGGACAGAGAGAGAGAGAGAGAGAGAGAGAGAGAGAGAGAGAGAGAAAGAGAGAGAGAGAGAAAGAGAGAGAGAGAGAGAGAAAGAGAGAGAGAGAGAGAAAGACAGAGAGAGAGAGAGAGAGAGATACAGTGAGAGAGAGAGAGATATTATTAAGGACAAAGGGCGACATAAAACAGAGAGAGAGAATGTGATGGATGTGATGAGATCTACGATGTGATGCATTTGGGGGAGGGGTGTGTGTGTGTGAGTGTGCATGTGTGCGTGTGTAGTTGTGTGTGTGTGTGTAGGCGTGTTCTATGAAGGACCAAATCTGTTTACTTTCAAACCGAACATCACACACATACACACAGACACACAACCCAGACAGCCCAACCCTTCAACCTAAGATAAACACTCATCTCAGGGTACAACTAAACCCGGTCTGATGCTGTTTCAATGATGGTGGGTTCGATCCCCGGTTTCCGCAGTCTACCTGTTGGCCTCCTAGAGCAAGATGACCTCTAACCCCTACCTGCTCCTTAATGACATGTTGTTTTTGATAAACACACCAATAAATCTCTATCTATACATAGAGATATATATATACTAATGATCTGGTGAAGAGCTAAATCAAGCTGGACTTGAGTCAAATAAGGATTTATTATCAGCTATTAATATTCATCAATATCAAAGTGTGTCTTTAAATACCGATGGGACAGCTGGGACATAACGCCCAAGGGGTCAAAGGTCACACTGCAGATGTCGGGGGTCAGGTATCAATATATTGACACGACGCATAAAATCCATGAACAGATTGCACACACACACACACACACACACACACACACACACACACAAACACACACACGCGCACACACACACACAGCTAATGACCCTCATTCCATTCAGGCAGACAACACGGACGCCTCTTGGGGCCTGTTAAGGGGTCTTAACCCCAGACACAAGCTGTATGGCGAACCCCCCTGACTCCGCCCCCGTCCCCATACTGGATCCATTAAGGACCAATCAGAAGCCATTAGCCAGTTTACCTGCTGTCGGAGGGGAAGGCCAGACGGACAACTCCCCCTCATAAAGACACACCGAGCAGCTGCCCTACGCTAGCTAGCACACGCTAGCGTAGAACACGCAAATACATACAGCTAGCTTGAGTAAGCACCAAATACTAACACAGCACACGTATGATGCTGGGGAATCTAGGTCTAAGTGTGCGTGCATGTGCAGTTAGGTCTTTGTATGTGTGTGCGCGTGTGCGTGTGCACATGTGTATATAATAATAACATTAGCTTTAATCTAAAGCTCACTCTAAATACCATGTTGTAGTGAGTACTACGCCTAGGTTACTACACACTGCAGTACTCAAAGCGGTGTGTACTCTGGTTGAACGGTAGAGTTGAGTTCCAGACCCGGATCATCCTCATGTTGACTTTCACATCCCCCTGCCCAGCCTGTTGCTTGGCAACCAGGGGTCACGAGTCACAGGGATCCCACCGGGGGACGTCCCTCGCTGGGTCGCCAGACAAGAGTGTGTGAATTGAAGATGAGGATTGTGTGTATGTGTGTATGACAAGTCCTACCTAGTGTGTGTGTGTGTGTGTGTGACAAGTCCTACTAGTGTGTGTGTGTGTGTGCGTGTGTGTGTGTTTGTGTTTGTGCGTGTGTCTGTGTGTTTGTGACATGTCCTAATGTGTGTGTGTGTCATGTCCTAGTGTGTGTGTGTGTGTGTGTGTGTGGTTCAGTTCCAACCTTGTGTGTGTTTGGTTTGATGCAGCGGACGAAGAAGGGATGGGAGGAGCTTAGCGACGCCATCAGAGAGTGGAGGGAGTTCTGAGGAGAGGAGACAAGGAGACACAGCAGCGGAGTGAGGAGAGGAGACAGAGGAGAGGAGTGAGAGGTCTGACCCTCGCCACCACCAGGACCTCACTGCTTCCGTGTGTGTGTGTGTTTGGGTTTGGGTTAAACAATTTCCACAATTCTTTGTGTGATGCTTAATTGGTGATTTTGCTAATTGGTTAATTGGTGACTGGTTGTGTTTGTTGTATGACCCTTAAGGCAGTCTATAGAGCTACCCTCAGTGTTCGAAGAGTACATACAGTATTTCCAGAGAACATACAGTATTTGTCCAGTACATGCAGTACTTGTAGACTACATATGGTACTTGTAGACTGCATGAGTCAGTAGGCCTACTGGTGGTCTCACCTTGAACTGGGAGCTGACAGTGGGCCGGCGGTGCTTGACGCTGGTCTTCAGGGTGTCCCCCCCGCTGCGGCTACACACGTGCTCAAACAGGTCGTACACAAAGTCCAATCTGCAGGCGCACAACAGACCTCAAATACATGGAAATGCATGGAATACACACGGAAATATACTACAGTACACTGACTTACAGTGTAGTAAGCTAAAATAACCTGAAATGTACTGAAATACACTGATTACAGGCAGTACACTGAATTAGATGATACGAGTAAATATTTGGAAATACACAAAAAAACACAAATTTAGAGCAAAATAACCTAAAATGCACTTAAATAGATGGGAGTACCTTTCGAAATTACGAAAAATCGAAATTAAGTAGGATATACCTAGAAGATGCACTAAAAGATACAAATAAATAGTTTAATACACGGCTGCACACTTAACATCAGTGCAATACACAGATATATAGTGTGATCACTAAAATACACTACAATATAATGAAAATAAAGTGCAATACACAATAGGACAAAGCCTAAACCAATCACAGAGAAGGTAAAGCGAGGTTGACGCAGAACTACTGACCGGCTCTCTCTCAACAGGTTGAGGACATCATCGCGGAACGTGTCTCTGTTCTTCTCCAGCATGCCCCGAACGTCGTACACTACCTGAACACACCACCAGGGGGAGACAGAGAGGGGTTAACACTACCTGAACACAACAGCAGGGGAAGCTAGAGGGGAGTTAGTACTTCCTGGACACACCACTAGGGGGAGCCAGAGAGGGGTTAACACTACCTGAACACACTGGCAGGGGGAGACCTGCTGTCTGGTCTAGAGGTTCTGCTATAGCACAGTAGGACTGCTGGCTCCGGGGTTACTCTTGGATCTACTATGATGCTATACTATGCAATTATGGGCGGCATGTAGCTCAGGAGTTAGAGCCGGTTGGCTGGTAACTGCATGGTTGCAGCCAGGGATCAAACCGTGGACCACTGTGTGTTGAGGTGTTCCCGAGCAAGACACCTAACCCTAACTGCTTGGACGAGCTGGCTCTCGCCTTGCATGGATGGGTGAATGTAAGGTGATATTGTGAAGTGCTTCGGGTGGCCTCTGGTTACAAAAAAGCGCTATAGAAATGCAGTCCATTTACCATTTATAATATTCCGTGCAATGGTATGTTAAGCTATGCTTATCTAAGCTAAGCCATGCTATAGTGCTGCTGCCTCAGTACCTCTCCGGCGTAGTGCTTGACTCCGAAGTAGTGGACCGCCACACGCGGCTTCACGTAGAACGAGTTTTTCTGCAGAGGGAAAAACAAAGTGAGTCGTCGTGCAGGAAGAGACACTCTCTCCTCGCTGACTGGGAGAGTCCTGCCTCGGCTCAACACAAACCTCGAACACAGTCACACAACAGCCCCATGACACAGTCACACAACACAGTCACACAACACGGTCCCACAACACAGTCACACAACAATGTCGCACAACAGTCACACAACACAGTCACACAGCAATGTCACACAACACAGTCACACAACAACGTCACACAACACAGTCACACAACAACGTCCCACAACACGCTCACACAACACAGTCACACAACAACGTTACACAACACGGTCACACAACAACATCACACAACACGGTCACACAACAACATCACACAACACACCCAAACATGCAGATGTTCTCGGCGCTCCGTGACCACCACCAGACGTTCAGATGTAGTGGCAGTGTTTAACCTGTAGAGAGCGTCCTCTCCTTGTGTAGATCTTTGGACTTGATTAAGACCATCTGACAACAGAAGACCCAAGTGTCCATTATAACGTCCGCAGGTGGAACCACGAGGGGTGAAAGGTCAGGGGTGAGAGATGCTATCTTGTTCTTAGATCAGTCAGTCAGAAGCTTCTATCCCTTGATTAGCTGGTATAGAGCAGAGAGAATGTCTTTTCTGTCTGGACCCGCGGCTGGGAGGGGGTGTGCTTGTGTTCAGTACAGTGAGGGCAGTACATGTCCTCACTACTTCCAAGAAGACTAAATACGGACAACACACCTCCCTTGAGATGAAGACAAACAAGACCCTGCGTTAGCCATGCTCCGTCGCTAATGGTATCCACTACTGTTGTTGTTTCAGCCCAGTACGTAGCGGTGTGTGTGTAGCGGCTAACGTAGCTAACACTACCAGCCTGTGGTAGAACTCAGTGCTAGTGTGTATAGTAATGATGTTGGTCTGATTAGGATGTGGAGAGGGTGTACTTTGTTATGATCGACAGAACCAGGGTGGGACTTAAACCCCGGCCCCCTGAAGGTTGGATCAGCGGACCGTCTTTAATAAAACTTCCCGGTGTGGTTCGGTCTCGGGCTGCAGACCCTTCACACAGCTTCAAGAAGCGGAGGACAGGTGTGGCGCATCCCTGCTGAACCAGCAGGTGAGCGGGTGACCCCGTGAGCCCATCAGACGCTTGGTACGCAGTAGCAGTGTTCAACCTGTAGAGGGCGTCTTTTAATGCACACCGTGGGCTCCCCTGTAAACAGGAAGTGGGCGGCAGGAAGTGGGCGGCAGGTGCTCACCGAGTGCTGACTGTGGAGCTTCTCCAGCAGGGTGCCGTCGGTGGCCTTGGGGAAGTGGCTCTCCTCGTTGATCAAAGCCAGGAGGCCCAGTTTCTATGGAAACAGAGCCTTCATCATCATCATCACCAACACCACCATCATCGTCACCTCCCACGCCAGTTTCCCCGAGCGACTGCCATGATCACGGCCCCCGTCGTCAGTATCAATACTATTGATCAGCTGATCACCCGGGGCCCGTCCTATCAGAGTTCTGATCAGGTCCTTACGTACCTTCTCGATGAGGTCCAGACATTCTCCGTTGTCCATCCAGTTGATGTCCTGCCACACCAGGCCTTCCCTGGAGAAACCACACACACACACACACACACACACACACACACACACACACACACACAGACACACACCATTGTTATATACCTCTGTCACTTCTTTATCATTCCTCCACTATCTCTCCCCCTTCACCTGACTATCTCTCCTCCTTCACCTCACTATCTCTCCCCCTTCACCTCACTGTCTCTCCTCTTTCACCTCACTATCTCACCTCCATCACCTCACTATCTAACCTCCATCACCTCACTATCTCTCTTCCTTCACCTCACTATCGCTCCACCATAACCTCAATATCTAACCTCCATCACCTCACTATCTCTCCACCATAACCTCACTATCTCTCTTCCTTCACCTCACTATCTCTCCTCCATAACCTCACTATCTAACCTCCATCACCTCATCGTCCTCCCTCCATCACCTCATCGTTCTTCCTCCATCACCTCATCGTTCTTCCTCCATCACCTCATCGTCCTTCCTCCATCACTTCATTGTCTCTCCTCCATCGCCTCATCATTCTACCGCCATCACCTCATCATCTCACCTATCACATCACAATACGACTCTTCTGTGGCCTCCATTAGGAACCCTGTTTAACCACCAGGTGGGATGTTGATCAGCCGTTACAAACCATTTCCTAATCCACCCTTAAGTGACATCACAAGGGGGCGTGTCCACCCAGACGTATGACGGACAGATCAGTCCACCCATCACAGATCTGGGCCGACACTCCCCCTCTTGATGTCACCATTGGACCGATTCCCCCCCCCCCCCGTTGACCGTTGGTGAGGTGGAGTACAGACGTGTGGACGTACCTGTTGTACTCCAGCTGCTCCAGGGAGAAGATGTGCTTGTTGAAGTACTCCTGCAGCTTTTCGTTGGCGTAGTTGATGTTGAACTGCTCGAAGCGGTTCACCTGGACAGGAAACGCATCATAGCCCTGCGTTAGCACACCCGAACGACCACATCCTGTACCGCGTCTCCACGGCAACTGACGTTCACGCCAGCGTTTAAGGACACCGCGAGTCAACCAATGATACGGACCTCGAAGTTCTCGAAGCCGAAGATGTCCAGGATGCTGACGGACAGGAAATCGTCGTTGCCGCGGATACGAGCGTTGAGGCGGCGGATGATCCAGGCGAAGCACTGGGAGTACAGCGCCATCGCCATGGAGTCCCGGGAGTCCACCGCCTGACACACACAGGAACACACACACACACGCACATTCAGATACACACATTCAGAAACATACGCAAACATTCAGAAACACACACAAGTTACATTTCAAATATCCCCTGTCGACTGATTCTCTTAAAATAAACACCAGACACAACTGCTCAAGGTCTCACAACATGAGGTCATTATTCATTCATTGCTTTAACAAACATCAACCTCAAATTAACCTCTGAACCTCTGAACCTAAGACCTTTAGGACTCCCTAGCTGGTGGCTTTTTGACAGATTGTAAGCTAGTTCACGAAACAGGAACAAACAAACAAAAACTAACAAAGGCTCATTATTCAGAGTCTGAGGCGCGTGTTTTGGTAACAAAATGCAGCGAGCCTCCCGCCGTGAGGAGCTGACCTCCTCCCCGAGGCCGCGACCAATGTGATTAGCCTCCTTAAGCCGCTAGCGTGAACCCCGCCGCACCAGCACCACATCGGATTCATCAACACAAAGGACGCGGGTCACGGTGGGACCGCCCTGCATGCGGCCAGAGGCCTCCGCAAACATTAACAACAGCCGCAGAATCACCGGAAAGTCCCAGGAATGTTCGGCTTTGTGTTTGTTGTGGTGGCGATGTTTTGGACTCTAAATTTAACTTTAAGTGCTTTGAATGTTTTTTTTCTACAAATTCTGAGGTTTCTACAAAACAGACGCATAACAAATAACTGAAACGTCGGATGTTTATTCTTCATGATTATAGAAACGGAAAAATGAAAATATATATTGATGTATTGGCTTAGTTTAGATTATTTTCTTCAATAATAACAATTTTTAAACATCCAATGTTTATTCTGCACATTGTTACGATTCAACAAAACGTTTAGTTAAAGGTTTGAACTACTAAAACAAACGTCCGGTTTGTATTCCAAGAATTGTAACGATATTTTCTCTACGGTTGCAACGACTCTACGAAGTAAAAGTATAATGTAACCTACGTACCAAACGTCCGATATATCTACACTAGTTGCAACGACTCTACGAAAATGTAAATATAATGTAACTTGCATACTTGTTGCGTGGACTGTAGGAACCCGAAGAAGATGTTAAGAAAAGCGTAGCATGTCGTAACATATTGAAGCATGTCGTAGCGGCGGTACCGACCTGCTCCACGGTGAGCGGTGTGCAGATCTCCTCTCCTCGGAGGATCATGGAGCGATGGGTCAGGACCTCCGACAGCTGCTCCGGGTTCAGACCCAGGAGGTCCGACGTTCTGCTGAGAGCTGGAAACCACATACACAGGCAGACGCACACATGCACACACAGGCAGACACACACACACACACACACACACACAGGCAGACACACACACACACACACAGGCAGACACACACACACAGACACAGGCAGACACACACACACAGACGCAGGCAGACACACACACACACACACACACACACACACACAGACACACACACACAAACAGGCAAATCACGCACACATACACACACAGACACAGAAGCAGACACACACACACACACACAGTTTTGGGGGTCAGAATATCCTAGGTGGTCTCAGGTAGATTTCAGACCTCCCCCTGGCTCCTCTACAACCTCGGGCCAGGGGGACACAGAGTTCATAAAGTCAACCTGACACCCCCACCACACCAAAGACTGGTTTGTTCCGGAACACAAGTTTTCGAGTATCAACCATCCCATGTATGATGTATTAGGACAGATACATCAGGAGGACAGAGAGGAGAGACGAGGAGGGTGAGCAGGAGAGGAGGAAAGTGGGGTGAGGAGGAGGAGGAGGAGGAGGAGGAGGAGAGGAGAGGGGGAGAAGAGGATGAGCAGGAGGAAGGAAAGGGGAAGGAGGAGCAGTTGCAGGAGGAGCGGAAGAAGAGATAGCAGCAGAAGCAGGATGTGTGTAACGAGGACGAGCTCTGACCTGAGGGGGAGGAGACCTGAGCACCTCCTGCGGTCATGAACTCGATGTTCCCAGCGTGGAGGACCCCCGCCAGGAGGCGCAGGATGTCCCCGATGTGCTCCTCCGAGAACTGCGTCGTGCGCATTGCATTCTGGGAAACATGCACAACACAGGCCCCCATCATTTCAGACTCTACTTTATAACATCTATCGCCACTAGCACGCTAACCCTTTTTACCTACTGTCCTGTCTCTCAACTGTCCTCTCTCTCTTCCATCTCCTGTCTCTCTCTCCACTGTCCTGTCTCTCTCTCCACTGTCCTTTCTCTCTCTCTGCCCTATCATTTCTCTCTCTTCGCTTTCCTGTCTCACTGTCTTGTCTCAATGACTTCCTGGAAGTCAAGTGTGTATGTGTATGCGTGTGCATGTGTGTGCGTGCGTACCATGACCTCCTTGAAGGTGTGTGTGTCGTTGATGGTCTTGTCATCCACACAGCCGGACTGCTTCAGATAGTAGTAGTGGTCTGCATGGGTCAGACCTAGGGCCTCTGGAACAACAACACAACCACACATCAACACAACCACATAACTATGTGTGTGTGTGTGTGTGTGTGTGTCTGTGTGTGTGTGTCTGTGTGTGTGTGTACCTCTCTGTGGGGTGTGTGTCCCGGCCAGCAGGGCGTAGAAGATGTGGTAGTTCCTCTCTCCAGGGTTCTGACGCACAACCCGATTCTGAGAGAACAAAAAAAACCCTGGTTAACACAAACACACACAAACTGAGAGGCAGACACGCACACACTCATTGAATATAAGGAAAATCTCACCTTTTCTAACAGGTCTGCGGGCAGCAAAACGGTCCGTTAAGAAATTCAACAGACAGAGTGACGGACGACAAAACTGTTTTCCCACATCAAGTGGTACCCTATCGGGCCCCGGCCCCCCATGACCCCTGACCCCCCTCCCCACAAACAGACACACACACAAACACACGGACCTGTCAATCACCCTCCCAACCACCGCTCCCCTGCAAACAAAGACCTTCAAGCACTTCCTGCTTCCTGTCCCCAGGGGGCGGGACAGGAAGTGGCTGCCAGAGGAGGATACAGTCCACGATGCGGCCCCCCTGGATGTTCCCCCGCTGGCTGAAGTGCAGCTGGACCAGCTTCCCGAAGCGGGAGGAGTTGTTGTTGTGGACCGTCTTGGCGTTCCCGAATGCCTCCATGATGGGACTGGGAGAGAGGGGGGGGGGGGGAGATTAGAACAGACTGGGCAGCAGACTGAGGAACCAGTAGGAACCAGTTGGAACCAGAAGGAAACAGTTGGAACCAGCTGGATCCAGAAGGAACATGTTGGAACCAGTTGGAACCAGAAGGAATGAGTTGGAACCACTTGGAACCAGAAGGAACCAGTAAGAACTTGTTGGATCCAGTAGGAACCAGAGGCAACTAGTATAAAACAAGTTCAAAGCAGTATGCAGCCTCTACTAAACTCCTTGCCTAACACAGACCAGTAGAACGTTTAGCTACAGACAGAAAGACACTAGAGAGACAGACAAAGACTTAGAAGATGCAGACAGACAGACAGACCTTCAGAGAGATGGACAGACCTGCAGACAGACAGACAGAGAAGACCTGAAGATAGACAGACGGACAGAGAAGACCTGAAGACAGACAGACAGACCTGCATAGCGAACTGCAGACAGACAGACAGACAGCGGTGTACCTGCTCTCCAGCAGGGCCTCCTCCACTCGGGGGGTCCGGTCTCTGGAGCAGACCTCCAGGGAGGGGGTCCGGTCTGGGGCGGTCCAGTCTGGGGCGGTCCTGTCTGGGGCGGTCCGGTCTCTGGAGGAGGCCTCCAGGGAGTTCTGGCTCATGGCCGACAGGAAGCGGAGGATCAGCTTGGTGCTCTCCGTCTTCCCCGCTCCGCTCTCCCCGCTGCAGTGGGCCAGAGACACACACCGTTACACAACTACACAACACAACATGTAACACCTGATCCCGAAACTTGATCCCAGATTGTGGAGGACGAGGTCTTGGCCTCTGAAGGTCAAAGTCCCTTGCCCCTGGTCCGTGACATGTTCCTATGACCTTTGACCTCTGGTCCGATGTTGACATCCATCAGAGTGACAGGGTGTCCTTCAGCAGACCTAGAGTCACAACATCAGCACCCCACACTCAGTGTGTGTGTGTGTGTGTGTGTGTGTGTGTGTGTGTGTGTGTGTGTGTGTGTGTGTGTGTGTGTGTGTGTGTGTGTGTGTGTGTGTGTGATGCTGGTATGCCAGAGCGGATATGTCGGATATGGTACATGCCTGACATTACAGCACGCTAACGTCAATATCCACGGAGGTTCACCTGCAGTGATGCACCACTAGAGGGCGCACCAAGCGCTCTGAAAAACCCTGCAGCGGTCTGTGGGAGACCACGGAAAGACTCTGCACTGTTAGAAGCCATTACTCGGAACAATTACGTAAAAATACAACAGAGTACGGTTTGGTTGACAGTTAATGGACTATGACTCTCTCTCTCTCACACACCCACCCACCCAAACACCATAGGTTCAATACCAGACCAGTCCGGCTGGTCTGTTCTCTTAGCCAATCACAGTAGCTCTGTTAACAGGGTTAACAGAGAGGACTGACGTTTAAGTGGTGTGTAATGTTACCGGTAATTATAGTGTGTGTGTGTGTGTGTGTGTATGTGTGTGTGTGTGTGTGTGTGTGTGTGTTTGTGCGTGTGTGTGTGTGTGTGTATGTGTGTCAGAGTGAAAGGCAGAGAGCGTGTGTGAGTAAAAGAGTGTGTGTAGTATGTTAATAGTATTGAATAAAGTGAAGTAGGTCTGTCTTTGAGAGAGAGAGTTAATGCTACTATAAGCGTTTGTGTGACTCTGACGGTGAGAGCGTGTCGGTGTGTGCGTGTGTGTGTGTGCGTGCGTGTGTAAGAGTGACAGTGTGAGTGTGTAAATAGCATTAACGAAAGTAAAACAATGGTTGACATGATATGTTACTATACTAGTTTGAGTTTCTGAGTCTGACAGTGAGAGAGTGTCTGTGTGTGCGTGTGAGAGAGAGTGAGAGAGGATGAAATAGCATGTGGTTAGTGAGTGTTAAAGTCACGGCTCCATCCCACCCACTACGTCTCCGTGACACGGTGACACCTCCTGGCCACATTTAACACCAACCTGGCAACTCTGGGCCCCGACTGGGGACAAGGGTGTGAGGGATAATAACCAACCTGGCAACCCGCCCACATCTTGTCACCCACTGCATGAAACACTGTGCTCACCCCCCCTTTCTCCTCCTCTCCTCCCTCACTAACTCCTTCTCCTCCCCTCACCTCCCTCTCCCTTCTCCTCTCCTCGCTTCCTCCCTCCTTCTCCTCCCCTGCTCCTATTTCTCCTTCCCATCCCGTCCCTCCTCCTCTCACCTCCCCCCTCCTCATCCTCTCCTCCCTCACTCCTTCTTCTCCTCCCTCTCTCCTTCTGCTTGCCACTCGAGGAGGAGAGGGATGGGGGAGAGCCGATGGGAGGGAGGAGGCTGTAGCTGGATTAATAAATCAGTAAGACAAAGCAGCAGATGAAGACATAGTGTCCTGACGTCGCCGGGAGCTCACTGCCTCCAGAAAGGGAGAGCGTCTTCAAACTGTCACCCGCCCAGAACGTTGCTGACAAATGCGTTTCATTTAACCACGAAGACGTAAGACGGACAGATGGACCGAGGCGAGGGGCGCTTTTGTTCAGAAGGTCAGCGTGCCTCTCCAGTCCACCTTCTGACTGAATGGGGACCTTATTGATGACTCTGTTGTTCCGTACTTTTCCCCCCGTGGACCGACAGGAGTTTGGACAGTAAGCTAATAAAAACACACACTAGGTGGCCGATTCTTAATTTGTTCTCTCAAAATTGGGAAATTTGGTGAGAGGCTGCCAGTTTACCCAAAGAGTGTCGGAAAACTAGTGTGAGAGAAAGTTAGTCCAAGAAAAAAGTTAGCTTAGAAAGTTAGAAAGCATAAGCGACGGTTAGCATTGCAACTTCGGTCGGAATGATGTTAGCGTTTAAGGGGCCGATGTTACTGTTAAAGGGGGCGTGGTTTTAACTGCAATATCCAAACAAGGATAAAATCTAAAATAAACGTTTAGGCTGACTTATTCACTTTATTGTGGCTAGCTAAAGGACTCTTTAGCCCGGACCCTAATGCATCGTAAACAACCATATGCTTAGCAGGCTCACAACAGGTAGCACATAAAACTAAAGTGTTAAAACTATGAGCTTCATCTTTAATGGACGCTCAAACTGTGTGTGTGCGTGTGTTATGTGCATGTGTGGATCAGGGGGAGGGAGTATTTTAAAGACCTTTAACTTGAATTATTTAAAAAGCCCAGGTAGGGGGCCAGAGGGCTATAAGCAGAACACACACACACACACAGGGAGGGATGATTAAGTGCTGAGCTCAGATTCATAGAGCATCGAGACAGATGCAACTGATCACAGATTGACAAGAGAAACAGAAGAGAGAGGAGAAATAGAGGAGAGGAGAAGAGAGGGGAGGAGAGGGGACTAGATGAGAGGAGAGAGGAGGGGAGATGGGGTTTGGATTTTATTTGAGATGTTTCCAACAGAGAGTTATCCAGATGAAGACTTAATGTCTCCAGTGTTGTGAGGTAATCTGAGGAGGAGGAGGAGGAGGAGGAGGAGGAGAGTCACTGAGTCGTATTACTCAGTAGATATGGTGAGGAGAACATTAATGTCTATTAGTGGCCGTAGCAGGGTCTCTATGCTAAGAATGTTGATGTTTTGAGAAACTGTTATGACCTTCAGTGTTTTTTGCAACTTTTCACTTCAGTCAGAAACCCTGACACAGGTGAGCTTTGGCTGCATTTCAGACATCATGTTTTGTTACTTTCTGGACCACAGGCTGAGTGGCACCTAGGGGGGCCAGTAAAAGAACTGAGGAAGGCGGGACATGAATCAGCGAAAATGCTTTAGCAGCCAATAATGAGAAGGTGACTTTTATTAGGCTAACTGTGTCTTTAATTGTGTGTGTGTGTGTGTGTGTGTGTATGTGTGTGTGTGTGTGTGTGTGATATTCTGAGAGGTTGTTTCTCTGCCAGAGGGGCTGGCTCTGATTATCCAGAATCCCTCAGTGCACGGCGAACGCTCCCTGTGTCGCACTTTATAGTTCCTCATTATAGTTAGTCAGCTATTAGCGCACACACACACACACACACACACGTTTGTTAAGCACCACTTCAAACACTCCGCCTTGCCTGATAACTATCATAAAACACACTCAACTTCTGCCCTGTATGTGTGTGTGTGTTTTAGTGTCTATAATTGTGTGTGTGTGTGTGTGTGTGTGTTTGTGTGTAACGGTCAGTGTGTCTGTGTCTATGTACGTCCATGTGCGTGTCTGCAGTCTGCTTTGCTAATGCTTTGTACACACACACGCACGCACACACGCAGGCACGCACACACACAAACACATACACACACACACACACACACACACACACCTTTTGTGAGATGTTAGAGTAAACACAAACTGAAGAATATATTAGTATTTATTCTCTTTCAAGTGTGAGAGAGAGGTTAATATTTTACAAAGCGCTGCCTTCTACCAACAACTCCTCTCACGTCATCATCTTTAAAGGGTAATTCCGGTGTAAAATGGATTTGGGATATTCTTTGGTAGTATAATAAGGGTCTTAACATATAAAACGAGGCATTGAGAACTTTGTAAGTGTACAGATTGTTTATTATAAAGGACATTTTATACACACAATACCATCAGTAGATCACCCGTCAATGCCATTCTGTTTTAAGACTTGATAGGTAGATTGACGAACACAGAGATTATGACATCCATCAGCAATACGCAAGCTCTGTGTTCGTCAATCTACTTATCGAGTCTGAAAAACAAAATGGCGTTGAGGGGTGACCTACTGATGGTATTGTGTGTATAAAATTTCCTTTTTAGTAGACGATCTGTACACTTACAAAGTTCTCAATGCCTTGTTTTATATGTTATGACCCTTATTATACTACCAAAGAAGTGTCGGGCTACTTTTAGCCTTTTAAGTGGTTTAAAATAGCGATTTAGTTTTTACCATAACCAGTGCCGCCATCGTTCCTAGTTTATAGCGTTCTGATAGAATCGGATAAAAACAGCCAACTGAAGATTGCGTCTATATGCGTTTTTTGTGCTCCAAAACGAACGTTTCAACTCGTTATCATACAAAACACATCCCAAATCCATTTTACACCGGAATTACCCTTTAACAGGAAAGATCACAGAAAGCCTTATGGCTGGTCTCCCAATCCTTTAGCTTCGGATGGCCTGTAGCTCCAGCCTGCTTCTAACTAGCAGTTAACTACCTCTTCTAGGCTCTATTCATCAGATAGCCTCTTACAGCTAGCCTCTATTAGTTTACCTCAATCTGGTAGCTATCCTCCTTCAGCTATCAATCTAGGAGCCAGCCTCAATTAGCTAGCCTCTATATAGTAGCTTCCATCAGCTAGCCTCAGCTAGCCCCTAGTTCCAACGACTGTTCCAACAACTCTTTCAATGAGCTTCACATTCGTGAGCTAGCCTCTAACCTTTAGCCTCTCTTGGACAGCTAGCCTCTAGCCTCAGCCTCCATCTAATACTGAGCACAGCGTGTGATTACACTCTGAACACTTTGCTAACGGGGCTAACTCAGGCACACGCTATCCATATCCCTCAGGGAGAACGGCAGCCGGTCGTTAACAAAGCCTCAAACACTTCAGCGTTTAGCAGCTAGCCTGCTAAACGCTGAGCACAGTAGTGAGGGAAGAAGTTCTGCATTAGTGTCATAGATTCACTGCAGATCATACAGTAGATACTTCATCTGAACACCAGATCTGCAGCATGGAAGGATTTGTTGCTGCTTGTGTTTCCTTCTCTCTCCGCCTCTCAGTCCATCTCTGTTCCCACTTTAGTTTGTCTATGGACCCCTGTTTTCATGCGCTTCATATATTCATATCAATTTCATTCATTCAGTCATCATTAGTTTAGGCGTTCATTGAATTACACAACATTGGCTCGCACTGGTTTTAAAAATGTATATGTGCTTCATGAGTTAACTCGAATCTGCTCAACTGCATTGTCTTGCGAGAACAATGTGAGAGTGGTTCTGTGAAAAAAAAGATTGAACACATTTTGGCAACAAGACAGGAGGGAAAAGGAGAACTAGCATCCGTTTTGATGCAGCTCGTAAACAAAGCCTCAAACACTCAGGCGTTTAGCAGCTAGCCCGGCACGTGGAGTAGCTCACACAGCAGCTCACAGAGCGCAGAAGTGCTGCGCTAGACTCATAGTTTAACTGCAGATCAAACGCGAGATCAAACGGGAGAAGTTGGCAACGCAGTCGAACTCTAAACAGCGGGGTCGCCCTGGCAAGCCGTTCAAACTGTCGAAAGAACCAGGTTTATATATTAAAGGGATTAAGTCGTAAACGGGAGATACTGTATTGGCGCTGTGTCAAAATATAGTTTATTTACAAGACTGACCACTTAGCTAAACCCTGAATTTTAGCAGTAGCTCTCACCGTAGCGCATGTGGCTAATTCTGTCAGACCTCACCGCGAGCTAACCACCATGCTTTTGCCGTCACAGGGAAACCGCCTAAGTGCAAGCTTGGCTTTTTGTACTTTTGCTCCGAGCTGAACTTCAAACAGGCGTCATGTGATCCCGTGGGTGGTGAGCGTTGTGCTGACGCTCCAAAATGGTGCCTGGGGTCACAGAGATGCGGCATTTATAGCTGGTTTACTGAGGAGAACATTTTAGCTAGCGGGAACAAACGGGGAGATACAAACTGAGGTTTGTATCAGTGTTTCAGGTGTTTGAGTGTTGTCGTTCAGTGTTTTAGTTGTTTGAGTAACATTCTCTTAGTTGGGAGTGGTTGTGGGGTTTCACTGTTTCGTTCATTTATTGTCCTGTTTCTGAGCCAGTATTGCTATCTTTAACAGATGTCTCAGGATTGATCTCATCTGGTTGTAATGGCTGCACTAAACAACCGATTAGCCATTTGCCTGGCTGTGAGTCTGACTGAGAGAGACTGCGACAGAGAGAGCAGACAGACTGAGAGCAGACAAGCTAACGAGCTAACAGGGCTATTTGCAGGATAAGGCCGGCGCCCCTTCATGAAACAGCAGGAGGCCTCGTATACACGGAGATGTGTGTGTGTGTGTTGATGTCAGTAATGTATACAGTGTGTGTATGTGTGTGTTTGTGTGTATCTCCAACCGGTGAGAACACACTGGCTGTGTGTTTGTGTATTATATACAGTGTGTGTGTGTGTGTCGCCTACCTGATGATGACACACTGGCTGTGTGTGTGTGTGCGTGCGTGCGTGCGTGCGTGTGTGTGTGTGTGCGAGTGCGTTATACAGTGTGTGTCTTGTACCTGATGAGGACACACTGGCTGTGGCCCCTCCTCCAGAGGGCCCTGTAGCACTCGTTGGCGACGGCGTAGATGTGGGGCTCCATGGCCCCCAGGTGCTGGCGTGAGTAGCGCTCCACGGCAGCCGGTCCGTAGAGCTCAGGGACGGGCTGGTAGGGGTTCACCGCCGCCAGGATGGACCCGATGTACGTCTGGGGGAGAGAGGGCTCGTTAACGCGAGGTCTTGTTAGTGACTTAAATGAGAGGTAACGTTAGTGTTGTTAACGAGAGGTTTAGTTAGTGACAGGTCTCGTTAGTGACGTTAACGAGAGGTCTCTTTAGTGGCGTTAACGAGAGGTCTCGTTAGTGGCGTTAACGAGAGGTCTCGTTAGTGGCGTTAATAACTACGGCCTAGTAGGCTGTTAGTTATACAGGCCTAGTGGAGTACTTCACCACTTTCCCTGTCTACTATAAATACTTTGAAGTCAAATTTCATTTTTCTTTTATTGTATTATCATTATCTTACTTTGGAACTTGTTTTACATTTTTGGGCTTAGCCGATATTAACAAAGGTTTCCTTTGCCTGTATGGCCCTTTGAATTGTATTGAAAGACTGTATTCAACAACTTTCTTAACTGCAAGCACATGACACATGCCACGGAACAAAGACAGAACCAATGAACAGCTTCATTGTCCAAAAATATTAATAAAAAAGTCTGAGATCATATGATCTTTCAGAGCAAAAGTGCAAAAACCTTTCAAAATATAAATATGGTTACATACATGTGAACCGCCCTTGCATTCAATTACAGTCAAATACAATTAAATAAATACAGTTAGAAGCGGTTATGACCAGTTCTCAGTCGTTACTGCCAGTTCTAACCAAGTGGAATCAGAATCTGAGCCGTTTCACCGGAGAAGGCCCCGAAAGCCAGAGGAACGTGTGACCTTTAGGGACGGGTTTTCCCCTCCGGAGCTAACCGACGTATGTTCTCCACACCGGTGTCATGTTTCAAACGTCAGAGGAACCCAGTGATGAACTAGAGGCTGGTGGAGCCAGAAGAGCCCTGGCAGGAGCTGGGTTCTGCGGTGGAGACCCACAGATGATAGGTCTCCTGGAGGACCTCAGCTCAGAGCTCCTGCTGTTCGGACCTGGAGGTTATCGTGGGACAACGAGAAGAAGCTTCAGGCCTCAACTGGTTCTTCATCTGAACCCAGATCTGCAGCCTGGAACCCTTTAGGTATTGTTTACACACTGCTTGTGTCTCCTTCCCGCTCTGTCCCTTAGACCATCTGTGTTCCCACTTTAGTTTGTCTATAAACCCCTGTTTCATGCTTTTCATATATTCATATCGATTTCACGCATTCATCATTTGTTTAGTCGTTCTGTAATTGACACAACTTTGGCGAGCGCTGATTTTAAACATTTGGATGTGCTTTAGGAGTTAACTTGAATAAGCTCAACTACATTGTCTTGCAAAAACAATGTGAGAGCTGTTCCATGTAAAATATGCAACTTGTTTTGGCTGACGAACTAGGAGGGCAAAGGAGAGTGTGTCCATTTCAACGCAATGCCAAGTGTGTATGTGGCTGCGTATATGTGTGTGTGTTTGTGTGTTGAAGTTCTTTACTTACTCAAATGCACACAAACAGCAGTAATGGCTGGCAGAGAAAATCAAGCTCTTCTCGACAGTGAAGTAGTTTGTGTGTGTGTGTGTGTGTGTGTGTGTCATGTTTACTACAAATTACATTTCTAATCAAGTTATTCCTAGAACCAGGTTGGTAAAGCGTACTTCAAGACAAATGCAGAATCACAAGTTGGAGCCACTGAGAGCTCCGGGTCACATGACGTTGTGCCGACGTTCCAAACCAACATTCTTAATCGGAACGCATTCCGACTGAATGTTTAGCTGGAACCCGATCAGGCGCATTTTGTCCGAACATTTCCCAACGTGAAGTCCATTCGGTGGGAATGTTCCGGATTCCCACGTTTCCTGAAGGAATCCCTTCAGCAGGACAGAGATCTAGAAAGCCCACAGACTGACTGACCTGCATTGTCTTCACCCGGCTGCCATGCAAAACCATCGGCCTGGCAGTTTGAGGAACTATTTACATGGCAAATAGCGTGTGCACTACCTCCTGTGAACGCACACATGGGAACAATGGGATTTGGGTGGAGGGTGGGAGGGGGGAAGAAACTCGTAGCATCATCAAACCATAAACCAGGTGATGTCTGGCAGGGCAGCCGAGCGCAACCGTGTTGTGTAAACAGTGCGGGTCTGGTCAGATACACGTTGTGTATCTGGACCTGGTTGTGTTAAGACACCACCCCAGAAGGTCTTCCTGTTTACACAGGGTCTCCTCCCAGGGCCTCCTCACAGGGTCTGCGCACAACTGGAAAGTCAGACTCAGAGCGCTGCAACGCCACAGTCGGATGAGCATAGTGCTGAACGATTGGGAGCGCCGTTTGGTTTGTGTGCTCGCTTTAAACAACGTCTCCATCCCCAGTTTCAACACTTTTAACTGTTTTAAAACATTTTAAAACAAACACACCAGTGAACCCAGCCTCTTCCAGTGTGTGACTTTGGGGTCGTTGTTGAAAGCTTCACCTCACTTAACAGTTTACAACCACCATAAATGCGAAGGTGTTACTCGACATTACAAATGCAGCACATGACAGTTTTACAACAATTCCGTAAACCAACCGACGCAGGCCAGGTTTCTCGTTTCTGTTTCTGCATTGAGCAGAACAAAGCAGGGAAACAAACTTTTATTTTGTATTGATGAATGCAGAAGTGATGGAGTCGTCTGAAGCCACAACCTTCCTCTCCCTCAAAACAGAGGACACAACGTGATCTGTGAGCCTGCACCTCCGGCGTCCGCACGTCCAACCGACCTGCAGGCTGTGATCACCGTGAAGCTCCCACACTCCCAGTCCTAGGGGACCCAGAACCAGCCGGAACTCTCCCTCCACCTCCCTACATCACAACCAATTGGTCCCAGTTAGGGCCCACTCTCCAACCCCCAGCCCGGTAACGGCCTCCATGGCCAGGCTCCTCCTGGGAGCTAATTGGCTGAGATCCTTGATTGCAGTCTCCCTATCGACTGTGGTGGTGGAGAGCGCTCCCCTGGCATTCCAGGGTGTTAACGCAGCGTGTCGGGGGAGGAGTACGGTGGCGTTGTGCTCTGTACCGCAGCAGAAACACTATCTCTGTTTACTCTGTTTTGTGGCGGGCCTGCCAACCGCTGGATGCGGATTGGCTGGTTCAAATCCTTGTCGGAATACGATTGGTTGGACGGTGACCAGACCCAGTTGTGATATGGAAACATTGGCAGATTAAAGCTAGTCATAGCAACAAAGTGATGGCTACGATTTCCATGTCAAATCAATGAAACACCACACAGTTTAACCGACCCCAACCAGCCAAAACTAGTTGACCATTATCAAACAGATTCAAAACATTGATATGAGAGTCAGACGGTTCGGCCAATCAGCGGGCGGTTCCTTGGGTCACTTTCTGTCCGTGTGCTGGAGTGTTTACAGTAAGGCCTGGGCAGTACAGACGGACTGCCAACCCAGAGCCCCCCTT
This sequence comes from Pollachius pollachius, assembly GCF_949987615.1. Classification (NCBI taxonomy): domain Eukaryota; kingdom Metazoa; phylum Chordata; class Actinopteri; order Gadiformes; family Gadidae; genus Pollachius; species Pollachius pollachius. The sequence continues at coordinate 9,749,099 of NC_136947.1, read as the reverse complement.
TCTTCCTCCCAGCACCAGAGCTCCCACCACGGCTGCCACCACCAGGCGCTGGGACCGGCCTCCGCGCAGGAAATTAAGCACAGATGGACCGACTCAGAATCACAACCAGCCCTCCGATAAACCGGGCAGGCTGCAGCTGGCAGCTGATCGCAACAGGAAATGTAGCTTAGCGGCAGAGACAGCGCCACCGTCACAACTAGCAGACTGAGTGAACGCAGCAGGAAATGTAGCTTAGCGACAGAGAGACTGCCGCCGTCCCAGATAGCAGCTATCAGCTAGTGCACTACCGCACTGAGTGATCAGCAGCAGGAAATTTAGCCTGGCGACAGAGACGGTGGTGCTGCCGAACCAGCTAACTGCTAGCACCCAGCGCACTAGCGGACTGAGTGTTCGGCAACAGGAAATGTAGCTTAGTGACAAAGATAGCGCCGCAGTCCCAGCTAGCAGCTAGCGGACTGAATGATCGGCAGCAGGGAATGTTGCCTAGCGACAGAGAGACCGCCGTCGTACGAGCTAGCATCTAGGTGATAAACAGCAGGAAGTGTAGCCTAGCGACAGAGGGATGGGGTGAATGACTGCTGTAGCAACATGCAGTGGGTTACTGCACTGAACTGGTCATGTGATCCCGGGGCTCTGTTTTGATTGGCTCCGCAGTCCGAAAGGAAGTGCTAATAAATGAAACGGCCGCGGGATGATTTGAGGAATGCGTCGGGTTCACTGCTGGAACGCTCGTTCACAAACCGTTTATTTTCTCGGCAAAAAAGACGGATTTCACACATGACAGCGAAAAACCAAGATTAATGCACGGTGCACACAGCAGCGCAGAACATAGTCTCCAAACTCAGGAGAAAGAGAACAAAACAACTGAACCAGAGTATATTTCCAGATATTATTCGAACAGCCGGTTCGTACTGGTTCCCAGTACGAGACGCGGTACTGCTAAATGACAACCAGCCGCACCGCAGAACATCTCCTCTTGCTCTGAACAATGTAGGCAGTGAGAACCCTCTAATGGCTCCAGGCTGTGTGGGTTTAGCTCCCAGAAGCCCTCAGAGAGAGCAGAGCTGGGGGATTGAACTAGCAACCCTGAGATACCAGCGGCCCGCTCTACAGAAGGAGCAGCAGTCCACGCTCTGGTCTTGGAACAATAAATAAAAAGACTCAAACAGGACCCTGGGAAAGTCTGCCCTCCGCGCGGGCTACCTGTCTGACAAGAAGTGACATCACCCAGGGATAACATTAACTCTAACACATACAAGCAGAGGAAGTGACATCACAGGGTGCTTGGTTTGGTGTCCAGCGTGAGAAACGTCTGAGGTCGATGCACGCTGGGGTACTCAGGTTGTAGGGCTGGTGAGAGGGTGAACTCAGCCTGTCAGGCATGACTCTCACTGCTCTCTCTCTGAGGGATCCTGGGAGATGGAGTTCCTACTGTTCAGAGTTCACCTAGACTCTGCATAGCCTCGCACTAACTGTATGCTGTACATCAATGCACTTTTTTCTTAGCATTGTGTAGCATCTTATCCTAGCTATCTCTGTTGTATACAGGGAATGGGTTAACCTAGTGATTGCTATTGCTTGGCACTAGTTTCTTTAATATTTATTGTACCAACAGCGATATATTGTTTTTTCTCTTTCTTCTGACCATTGTACCATGTAAGTCGCTTTGGATTAAAGCGTCTTCAGAACGGTCTTAATGTAAATGTACTGAGTGGAAGTGGGAGGGCTTGGTGTGGGAGGTGGGAGAGGGAGGGGGTTGGGGGGCTGGGGGGGGCAGGAGTGTGTGAGAGGAGGCCAGGTGGGAGAGGTGAGAGGGCGAGTGACCCTGTGGGGGACCTCTCTCTCTCTCTCTCTCTCTCTCTCTCTCTCTCTCTCTCTCTCTCTCTCTCTCTCTCTCTCTCTCTCTCTCTCTCTCTCTCTCTCTCTCTCTCTCTCTCTCGCTCTCTCTCTCTCTCTCTCTAATCCCTCCCCCTATTCAAAGGGGCCTTATTGGCATGAAAGTTATTTGACGCACATAACTTCACGTCACACTAACTACAGGTTTTTAAATTAGTGGAAAGTGTAAACATTGGAATTAGGGTTGTCACTTTAGATGATTCTCCCCTCTCCCTCCCTCTCTCCCTCCATCTCTGTGGGGTGAGGAATGTATTTGCAGAGTGCTGGGGGCAGGGGGAAGAGGGGGGGGGAGGGAGGGAGGGGAGGCTGACCCATGTCTGATACGAAGCCGCCTCTCCCCCCCAGTGAAGAGGTCACCAGAACAACGTCCAAATGTCCTGGGAGAGGAGCGCCGTTGACTCGCATTCCCCCCATACCGCAATATTCATCCTGTCAACACAATTTACTCAACAATGAAAAACAAGCCAACAATTGTGTTTATGTTGACTTTATTGTTGAACACTGACCCTCACCGTCCACGGGCCGAATGGATCAACATGGACGTGATTCACCTTCGGATGGGGGGGCTGTGGACGCACTCATGGGGGTCCGTGCGTAGGAATGTGTGTATGATGAGTGTGTGAGTACGTATGAATGTTTGACCGACCTCCAGCATTGACAGACAGAGGGACAGACTGGGAGAGATGGACGCATAGATAGTGTTTTAAATGGCTGGCCCCTACACTGGAACCTTTCACAAAGACAGGTGCATGTGTGTGCGTGAGTCTAACGTCCGCCTGCGGGTGTTAATGTTTTCTGTTTTCTATTTTTTATGATTAATCATCATTAGCGACACCTCATTTCATCTCACCTCGACAACATCAGTATTCAAGAAACGATTGGTGGGCTGGATTGGAATTCTCTGGTCCAGAACTCTCTGGTCCAGAACTCTCCGGTCCAGAACTCTCCGGTCCAGAACTCTCCGGTCCAGAACCCTCTCTGGTTCATAATGCTCTGGTTCAGAGTTTTGAGCCCATAAATCCCCTTTATAGTTCCCCTCCGCTACACTCAGCATGTTTTACCTGGTTCCACACGCTGGACGTTTTAAACCCTGCATATCCGGTGGCTACATCTGGGTCAAACATCGCTCCCCCACCAAAGGGGGGGTTAGCATGCATTTTAGCGCTGACTTCTATTATTTGCCTAGCATGCCGAGGGATGACATGTGCGTGAGAGGTTTTCCACTTTGGCAGTCAAGGTGCCTAGTGCCGTCGCCAGAGGAACATTACGAGGCCAGTGGTGGAGCTTTCATCTTCACCGGCAAAAAAGAGAAGAGGTTATTTTTAGCTGTTTCGCGTGCGGACGAGACCACTGGATCAACCAGATCTCTGTCTCGTTGTCGCAAAGGAAATGATGAGAATATGTCATTGAACGGAATTTTATCTCTCTAACACACACTGAACGAACACACACACATACACACTCAATGAACACACACACACACACACACACACACACACACACACACACACACACACACACACAAAGACCAATAAACTTGTTGCCCTGGCTTCTTCGCCACGCTGAGAAAACAGATTTAATAAAAGCTCTTGGGTTTGACCGACCTCCAGCAGAGACAGACAGACAGACAGAAAGTAAGGCGGAGATGGAAAGATGGGGTAGTAGTTTTAAACTGCTGGCCCTTACACTGGAATCTTCCAATCTTCCTATTGTAACCCATGTTAGCATTAGGGTTAACTCAAGGTAAGCGCTTAGCTTCAGGTGCTATCCATTAAGCATAGCATCTTCCTCTGTATTTAACAACGTGGCCCGCAGCCGTTAAACCGAGCTGCAGTGGGCCTCAAATCGTCTGCTGATTGACAGCTCAGGTAACCAAAAGGTTATCGTTGGATGAAAGGTCAGGGAGGAGCTAGGGGCATACCGACGAGAAGCTCCCATGATCTAAGGATGAAGGTATTCGGTGAAAGAGGTTCGACTGGCGTGTGGAATCCGATCCGCTCAGAGAAGTTGTTTTCATTGTGATTCCATCAGGGGTGCTGCGAGGAATTCTAGGACCCCCTCAAACATGTGACAGAGGGGCCCCCCCATACCAGTCCATCAAACACTGAATCACCTCCACCCTCTGAAGGGGCCCCCCGTTATACCCCCCCATACTGTACAATGAAGAGGCGGCCTCTACACACACACGGATGTACACACACATGGACGTACACAAACACACATGGACGTGCACACACACTCACACACACACACACACAGACGAACACACACACACACACAGACATACACACACTCAAACACAGACATGCAGACACACAATGGGCGTACACACACACACAGACGTATACACACACATGGACATATACACACACAAACACACACTGGCTCACAAACACACACACACACACACACACACACAAACACATACAAACACACTTCCTGTGGGTCCAGCCTCGCTCAGACGGTTCGGATATTAGTTCAGCCTCGTAACAACAAACACTCTCCTCCATACTTTAATTAAGTCGGATTATGATCCTGTGTTAATAAACAAGAATTTATTAAGTACGATGTCAGACGAGCATCAGAGAGCACCGAAGACTCCAGGGGCCCCTCGGACCCCAAACCGAACCCCCCCCCTCCCACTCATACAGTCTAATGACTCCAGCGTGTGAGGGGGTTGGGGGAAAAGTGGAGGATCCCAGCTGAACGGTTCTGGGTTTGAATCCCAGGGTCGGTAACCTAATCTGTGGAGATCCCAGAGCAAGAACTGACCTTCTTCACCTTCAACAGATGACCTGCTCATACAGAAATTGACAGAACAGGCTTTGCGACGGACGGAGAGACAGTTTGTGTCTGTACTGGAGATGTTACACTCGCAAACACACACACACACACACACACACACACACAGTGAGGCTGAAAGCATCGAAAGGATCTAGAAGCGTTCTGCTCTACATGCCGATAAACATTCATGACAAACAGAACTTTGGAACAAGTTCCAGGAGACTGGAGGGAGAGTGTTCTGCTCTGCAGTCGAGCGAGAAGGAAAGCAGGGCTCTGGGGAACAGCTACTAGGTATGGAGGAGGACTCTGTGTTCAGACGTGGGAACCAGCTATCATGAGTCAGGAGCCCAGAACATCAACGCAACCGCAGCCTCTTAAACGTCATCGATACCCATTAGATCAAACCGCAGAAACACAACGCTGCACAAGGCTAATTACCGCGGCTACAGCAGCATGCTAATGAAGCAAACAAAGGACGTTCTGTCGCTATGCTAATGTAGCTCGTAGCTACGAGGGGAATACATGGAAAACAAGAGAGTTGGCGGCCGGCCGGTCGACTCCTGTACTTTGAGGTAATTAACAGAGCTGAGCCAGCGTTTTCCCGGGGAACTCAGAGCAGCGGGGAACACAAAGGAGGCCTTGTCACGAGGCACCGCTGACCTCCGACCTCCTCGCCATCCAGCCGCTAATCATGGCTGAATGTTGCCGTATGGTTGAAATTATCCAATCAATCCCCCCCTCCCCACACACACACACCCATCAACACACACACACACACACCCACACACAAACACACACACACTCAGCGTAGCCCACAAGGGGAATTATGAGAGAGGTTTGGTGGGACGGTTCCTGGACCGAGGCTTTGAGCAACAAGAAGTCGGTTGCTCTAAAGCGGTTGCTTGATGGTTTCATCGTCTGGTCAGCCTGCTTGGATCGGTGCTCGGCTCTTAATGTCTGTTGGCTGGCGGGCCACTCGTTGGGGACAGACGCTGGCGTCAGGATGAAGGCGGGCAGTAAAAGTTAATCAAAAGGTGGACGGTAAATATAGAGCCGTTTGGTTGAAAGTGTTTTCTGTTACGAGAATGAAACATGTGGGATGGTTTAGAAGCTTGTGTTAGCGGGGTTATTTCTGATTACCGTTTAGGCTTTCCAGATGAAGCTATTTTATACCAATACAAGAATAGATTCAGATGGATTTTAGTCTTGTTCTAGCGATAAGTGGCAGTAGAACGTGAGTTGTAACACAACGAGACGTTTTACACAATGAAAAGCATTCACTGTGCTCAAATTCACCGTTACTTTGGACGCACGGAGCTGGAATCTTTGTCTCAAAAGCTAACGTAGCTTTTTGCCTAGCCGCAACCAGCTAGCAACTGCCAAATCTGCTTCCAAGCCCGCGGGCAGAATACCAGGCTTTAAAACAAGCGTCAAACCGAGCGACTCCTACCCTTCAGAGTCAGAGTTTAGTGTTGCCCTTGGCTTCTCAACAACACTCTGAGCTGGCCAGGTTAAACGCCGGTTTTAAAATGAGGATTCATGGAAAACTAAAAACGGAGACAAGCAAGGCATAAGTCATCGCCACCCAAAAACAACACGGGTGCTGTTAAGGTTTCCGTTGTCTATGGTTACCGTGAGCGGGTCAGGGACATCAGGTCTAAAAGAGTCTAGATTTTAACACCACCGTTTCATGGAAGCACCCATGTGGTCAGTGTCGAACTGGACTGAAGATAACAAAGACATGTGAGCAATAAAGACGCCTTCCTTAAGCATAACGCATGTTCTGAATCCATCCCCGTGCTGAAGAAGACATGGTACGACCCGTGCCCCCCCTCCGAAGAGAGCCAGTACAAACCACTGAGACACCACGCTGATATCAAATATTACAAAACAAACATTTCAGTTCCAAAGTAAAAGTCCCATTCCGTGGATGGAAATGGAAGACCGAATCTCAGCAGTGGCTATGAAAATACGGGGAGGAAATCAAAGAATAGCAGCGATCCAAAATGGTGGTTCTCACAGTCTCCAATGCAACCGCACCTTAAAATAGAGGAGATAAAGACATACAGAGAATTGGCAGGGCTAGCCAGTGAGACCGTTTCTCACTGGCCAAAACCCACTACACACATTCACAGGCTTCTCCTAACCAGCATCATCAAAGTAGCGCAACTTTTTAATTTAATTTTTAATTTGATATTTTATATTTTTATACTTTATTATATAGTGGAAGGTATGGGAGATAGAGGGGAGGACCTGCAGCAAAGGACCACGGCAGGAATCAAACCCGTGTCACTGCGATCAGGACTGAGCCTTAATGGTATTCGCTCTACCCGGCGCGCCACCGGGGGGCCCTAAGTAACTCAAGCGTAACTTTGAGATCTGTAGGTCAATTACAATCATTTGCTAAGGAAAGCAGTCCAGTCGTTCCTGCTCCTGTGTGTATTCTCATAGGATGTAAAGGAGAAGAAAACATTTCTGACAGGCGGCGGGGAACCGTCATAAAGCAATAACTGCATAACACGAACCAGACAAGTTGACACAAAACTCATATTCTGTCATTTAAGCGCTGAGCGGGGAGAACTGTTAGAACATGGTGGAACACACACAGAACATTCCGGAAGAAAAACCAGATCTCCTGCCTGTCCATATGTGTCAACCTCACCCCCTGGCTTGCTTCTCTCTCTCGCCCTCACCCGGTCTCTCTCTCTCTCCCCGTCTCTCTCTCTCTCTCTCTTCCTCTCTCCTTCCCCCTTCCCTCTCCCTCCCTCAACCTGTCTCTCTCTCCTTTTCTATCCGTCTCTCTCTCTGGTACGATAAAGCACAGAAGTTAACATGTCATGTGAAGGACGTGCGACTCCGTCAAACACAATCTGTTGATGTCTGTCCAAATAAAAAAACACTGCAAGAGGTCAAGTTGAGACCAGCAGATATGTTTGCTTTGGTACAGCATCTTAATATCTGGGATAAGAGATGGATGTTTGGTCTCAGCCTCAAAGATGACCGTGAAATGTTCATGAGAGGAATCAACCAAGTGAGAAACTAATCAGGAAAGATGGCAACCCAACGACATTATATAAACACATCCGAAACTATCAAACTGAATTATTCTAGCCAGCAGTACACTTATTGCTCCAATGGGCACAACAGATTAAGGATTGGGGTGAGAGGTAGGGGAATGGGATTAAGGATCTGAGCTGGAGATCTGTGTATAACGGATAAACTAAACTGAGCCTTAAAGCAGGTTTAACTGACCCCAGTAGTGGTTGGGTATAGGGGTCCGGATTGGGGACCAGAGGTAGGGATGGAGGGCGAGGAGCTGGGTACTTACATAGATCTTGCGGTGCTTGTATCTGAGGTGGAGGTTGTGCATGATGGCTCCGTCGTGGAGGTCGTCCAGCGTGGCCATGTCCTCCACCCCCTGGATGCTGCTGGGGTGCATGGCCTGCACCTTCTGCCTGCTCAGGGCGTTCTGCTTGTAGGTGTACACCTGGAGACACGGGGGGGAAGGTGACAGATGAGGGGACAGGTAGGACCACAGGTAAGAGGACAGGTAGGACCAAAGGTAGGACCACAGGTGATAGGACAGGTAGGACCACAGGTGAGGGGACAGGAGGGACCACAGGTGAGGGGACAGGTAGGACCACAGGTAAGAGGACAGGTAGGACCAAAGGTAGGACCACAGGTGAGGGGACAGGAGGGACCACAGGTGAGGGGACAGGTAGGACCACAGGTGAGGGGACAGCTAGGACCAAAGGTAGGACCACAGGTGAGAGGACAGGTAGGACCACAGGTAAGAGGACAGGTAGGACCACAGGTAGGACCACAGGTGAGGGGACAGGTAGGACCACAGGTGAGGGGACAGCTAGGACCAAAGGTAGGACCACAGGTGAGAGGACAGGTAGGACCACAGGTAAGAGGACAGCTAGGACCAAAGGTAGGACCACAGATGAGAGGACAGGTAGGACCACAGGTAGGAACACAGGTGATAGGACAGGTAGGACCCAGGTGGGAGGACAGGTAGGACCACAGGTGAGGGGACAGGAGGGACCACAGGTGAGAGGACAGGTAGGACCACAGATAAGAGGACAGCTAGGACCAAAGGTAGGACCACAGGTGAGAGGACAGGTAGGACCACAGGTGAGAGGACAGGTAGGACCACAGGTAAGAGGACAGGTAGGACCAAAGGTAGGACCACAGGTAAGAGGACAAGTAGGGGCACAGGTACGGTCATGGGTAAGACCACAGGTCACACAGTAGAGAACTGAACACACCGTCTCCATCACTCATGTTCTGCTAGTTAATCAGTTGATGAATTTTTCAAAAGCAACCCACAGTGAATTAAGGTTGGTGTCATTAATAAACAGGTAGGGGTTTAGTTAGGTTTGTTTTAGCCTCAACGTTGGGGTTCAAACCCAGACCCTTTGGGCTGGGAGTCAAACACCATGACCACTAGATTATACTGACACACACACACATTCACATAGCACCACGAGAAAAAAAAACATGACATTGAACTTTCCATGATCTTAACGCCTGTAATCTATAATGAGGTAAACAGATATATGAATGCGTCCTGCGTTCAAGAATCTCATCATCAGATTGGAGGCAGACTCTCTGCCCTCTAATACTACACACCATATCACACCAAAGTACACACTCAGGAGACAAAACAAACATATCTTAAGTAAGGGATAATGCCCAACGAGGTGTCCATTATCAGGAATTAATGGACGACGTGGAGGCGTGAACCATCCGTGAAGCACACTCCATTAATTCCTGATAATGGACACCTCGAAGGGCATTATCCTGCTTATGCCATGGTCACTTGCCAAAGAAAATAAATTAAGACCATTCATTTATATTTCCATGCACTTTACAATCCAAATATAAAGTTTTTCACAAGCCATAACTTTGTTTCCCTGGTAACGCATGAGGGTTTGACTAATTCCTGGAACAGCCATTACCCTCCCGTAAGGTTCTTATGCAACGGATCATTGTTCACTACTCCAGTAATAAGGATGGACCTTAGCTACGACTTGGCAATGGGAGGTATTCTAGTCATTTCAGTTATGAGCCAGAGAGCTAACGTTATGCATTGAACATATTTATAATTCGAAATTCGTCCCAGCCTTTATACAACAGATACGCTAGGGTCTATAGCATATAACCGCCTTGTCTGATTACAGTTTAATTCATTTTAAACAATTTTCCAGCTCTCGTTTTGAAGACAGAACAGACAATTTGACTGGAACTGCTTAGCAGGTGTCCGTATATCAGGAGTTAATGCACACCCTTCAGCCAATCAGAATCTAGTATTCCCCTAGACCGTGGTATAAACACAGATACGCAAAACCACAACTCCACATCGCACTAAGTCCATGAAGTATTTTTAAATGACCTTTGGTGCACCATGAAGGAAGAATCACTCAGCAAGAAGTGCTGATTCCCTTTTTTGACTGTTACGGCAGAGTTCTGGTTTGGGAGAATCAGGTTGTAAAAGTCCCGCCCTTCTTCAGCCCATTAGTGGTTCCACTGGCGTTGGCCAATCAGCCAGCACAGATGGTTTACTTGGAATCTGGGTTTCTACTTTCCAAAGCGGGAAGACCTTAGCCATAGGTTTTATATCCCCAAACCACAAGAGCTCAGCACCACGACCATGTGATCCCCTCTCTACTGGGTATAGAAGCTGGTCTCCCAGCTCAGAGGAACCCACACTCTGCTCCACTTCAGCTGGAAAGACCAGGTCGCCTATGATGGTCCCTCAGTGGTCAGGTAGATCTGATTTTACTTTGTTGATCCCTGACGGGACATTCAGATGTGAGATAGCTACGATGGTGAATTAGTGGTCAGTGAGGTCCCACTAAGGTCGGGGTTTGAGCAATCTACCAAATCCTGACTGTTCGATGAAAGGCTCTTAATGTGAAGTCTTAACATCAAATATGTAGAACGAAGCAATGATTTTCCAAGCCTTACTCAACCTACTATTTCTAGTTGTCTTTCTAAAGCTAATTATCTATTGAATAAATCTCCTCACTAGATGAAACGGGTCTTCAATGCTTGTTCTGGTGTGTCCGTCTGAGTGCATCCCTCTAGACTCTGACATCAGATCCAGTCGTGCTCAGCGAGCATTCAGCCGTGAGGAGCCCTAAGCTGCAGGATCAGCCGGCTCCAAACGGTCCTGTCAGGACAGGACCAGACTCCTCTGGAGGGGCCCTGCCCTGGGGGAGCACAGCCTCGCACCAGGGACTGGTCTGACATGTTCCCCTATATAATACCTTATATTTACAATCAGGGCATTTATTTTATCCAAAGTGACTTACAATAAGTACATTTGTCAGAAGAAAGAGATACAACAATCTATCTCTGTTGGTACAGTAAGGACGTTCATAGAACCAAGTGCTAAGCACTAACTATCACTAGGTTAACCCATTCCCCGTACACAACAAAGATAGGATAGGATAAGATGCGACACAACTAAGTCATTTATTATTATTATTATTTTGTGCCAGGACGTCCAACATACAATAAGTGCATACATTAAGTTCCTTCTGCTTCATGTTCAACTGCTGGCATGAGTGCATTCTGAGTGGGCTCGTGGGAAGCTCTTGTAGAGTGGGCTACACGCATGTGACCACTAGGGGCAGTAGTTACATTGCTGTGTACAGTAACCTAATGCTAGCTAGCCTGTTGATGTATGGTCGCTATGCAGGAGAGACACATTTTCTGGTTATCGCTAAATCAGTAAAGAGTACCGTCTGTGTCGGTCTAGTTAATGTTAGTTTACCCAATATACTACAGAAGCCCCACTAGTAGCAGTGAATCCTCTGCAGCAGCAGTAATCGTAGCAGTAGTCTAGGAGTAGCAGCTACAGCAGTAGCAGTAGGATGGTAGCAGCAGTGGCAGTAGAATGGTAGCAGAAGTAGCAGAACGTAGCTGTTTATGTGTCATCTGGGCGCCGCGCCATACAGCTTCTTTATCAGGACGCGTTACGATTAAAGGCCTCAGACGTGCTGGCAGAGACACTGGTAAGAAACAGTGCAGGTCAAGCAGTGGTCAACACTCACTGCGCTGATTCTAGACCAGCCTTGATAGCCTGAAGACTGCACTGGAGGTGAAGAATAAATACATATATATTATTTTTATATTATTATTATATGATAGAAAACTCTTAATTTTCTTAGTCTGCCTATACCCCTCTCCGTCTCTCCCTTGCTCTTTTGCAATTTAGTGAGGCCATTTTAAAAAGGTATCTTTTGCAGTGTAAGGCTGCAGTTTAACAGGGTATTTCTGCAATGTAGTGGTGATGTTTAAAGGGTATTTCTGCAGTGTAGTGGTGATGTTTAAAGGGTATTTCTGCAGTGTAGTGGTGATGTTTAAAGGGTATTTCTGCAGTGTATTAGTGATGTTTAAAGGGTATTTCTGCAGTGTAGTGGTGATGTTTAAAGGGTATTTCTGCAGTGTAGTGGTGATGTTTAAAGGGTATTTCTGCAGTGTATTAGTGATGTTTAAAGGGTATTTCTGCAGTGTAGTGGTGATGTTTAAAGGGTATTTCTAGAGTGTAGTGGTGATGTTTAAAGGGTATTTCTGCAGTGTAGTGGTGATGTTTAAAGGGTATTTCTGCAGTGTATTAGTGATGTTTAAAGGGTATTTCTGCAGTGTAGTGGTGATGTTTAAAGGGTATTTCTAGAGTGTAGTGGTGATGTTTAAAGGGTATTTCTGCAGTGTAGTGGTGATGTTTAAAGGGTATTTCGGACCAGGCACCATGCCGGAGGGGTCAAAGGGAGGGAGAGGAAAGAGGAAAGGAGAGGAGAGATGAGGAGAGAGGAGGGATGAGTGGAGTTTAACAAGCATGCTAATTAGTCTGAGGTCACATAAAGAGTCTCCTAATCAGGGTGTGCGTGAGTGTGTCTGAGTGTGTGGACTCAGTAAGGGGTTGTCCCCAGGGATATATTTACCATTGAACAGAACAACTGACACACACACACACACACACACACACACACACACACACACACACACACACACACACACACACACACACACACCAGCTGACATTCCAGCGTAGTGACGCCCCACCGGGGGGGTCAGACGCCACCGTAGCGTCGCTCAGGGGTAGTTGCCATGGAGACCCGACCTTCGGGACCAAGACTTTGACGTTTGCTGCCTGTCTGCCTGCCTGCCTGCCTGCCTGTCTTTTGTATGTGTCTGTCTATCAGTACATCTGTCGCTCTGTCAAAGTGTCTGTCTGTCCGTACATCTGTCTCCCCGTCAAGGGAGTGTCTGTCTGTCTGCCTTTGTGTCTGTCTGTACGTGCAATCGTCTGTCTGTTAAATGTAACAATTAGCTCACAACATGACAACATCCTCACTAAAACACACACAGCTCAACATAATCCAACATGACTGAGGTGAGGGGCGGGGATCGGGGGCGGAGACTGGAGGGTGGAGTCGGGTGGTGGGGTGGGGTGTGTACAATCTAAACACAGACCTGTCGGACGAGACCTGAGATCAACAGTTAGTCAGATCCTGCTCCACCTCTCTCTCCTCTCTGGGCGGAGTATCATCACCTGTGTGTCCGTCTTCTAATCTGTTTCTTTGTCTGTCTGCATATCTGTCTGCCCATCTGTAAATCTATGTCTTCTAATCGGTTTGTTTATATGTCTGCATATCTGTCTGTAAATCGGTTTTCAATCTCTCTGTTTGTCCTTCTGCATATCTGCTTCTATGTCTGTCTGTATGTCTGTCTGTCTGTCTGTCTGCCTTCCTGTTCCCCAATCTGCGTGTCTCTCTTGGTCTTCCAATCTGTGTCTGTGTGCTCATATATCCATATGTCTGTCTGTCTGATTGTTTATCATCCCGTCTGTCTGTCCGTCTAGCTTCAATGAGATTGGCTGGGACAGGAAGTGGACCCTGCCCTAATTAGGGTTGATAATTGGTCCACTTTTCACCATGGAAACCCTGTGTGCTGTTAGGGGGGGGCTGAAAACAATAGCATTAAAGAGGCGCTAAGCCTAGCGACATATGCTAACCAGTAGATGAGTGAAACAAAAGGCTGAGGCAGAACCTGCTGTCTGCAGGGTCAGCAGGGTGATCAGCTGTTGAGCCAACAGACAAATTAGCCGCAGCATAAAGAAACGCTCAGGGATTAGCGGGGTGGTAACATGGACGACAGAATGGAAGAATTTGAAGAGTAGGTGACTCTGGAAAGGAATGTGTTCCCATTGCTGCTACCGGTGTAATTGATGTGTTTTGAAGTGGACCCAGGCAGTGTTACACCTGACCGCTGTTACCCGAGGATGACCATCGCCCCTCCCACCCCCTCGGCAACAAAGAGACCTACTGCACTCCCCGACGCTCAGAGAGATACTGCTGCACCGTCAATTCACTACACTTTTGTCGCGTGAGGAAATGAGTTTGGACTCAACAACCTTAGATACTGACCTCATCGAACAGCCATGAGGCAGGAGAGTCTAGTGGTTAAGGTGTTCAAAAGGTTCTGGGTTTGACTGTCTAACCCCTACCTGCTCCTAAATGACCTGTCTCTGTACTGTCTAACCCATACCTGCTCCCTAATGACCTGTCTCTGTACTGTCTAACCCCTACCTGCTCCTTAATGACCTGTCTCCGTACTGTCTAACCCCTACCTGCTCCTTAATGAGCTGTCTCTGTACTGCCTAACCCCTACCTTCTCCTACAAGTAACGTATCTGAAATCAATTTGGCTAAAAACCTCTGATTAAAAACCACAAAACAAACTTTATTACCTTAATAAAGTTTTCAGCTGAAGATTAAATTAGAAAAAGACTCAACCCTCATACACTACATACATAAGTGTCTCAGCTCTTCCTACCTTGCAGAGTTAACATGTTGGTGGATTCTAAAATGCTTATCCACAGCCTCACCCTAGCACCTGTCCACTAACTGACTGAGCAGCTGCTCTACGGGACAAAGAGCTGTGTCCTCTCCACCTGTCCTCACCTGAGCTGAAAGGGACCTTCGACCCGGCCTGTTCATATCTGCCGTTAAACACGTCGTGTGTGATCCGATCACAAGTGGACAGCTCTACAGACAACAGGTGTGACTACACCTGAGGGAGCCATCCACCTGGGATCAGATCCCCGGATGCACCCTCATGCCAGGTGTGAACATGGCCTCAGGCAGATAGAGAGACAACACACACACACACACACACACACACACACACACACACACACACCAGGGGATCTGATAATGGGATGCAGAGGTCTCCTGATCTCCGCTCTGCATCTGTTGTTCTGGAGACAAATAACTACCCCGGTCCCCGAGAGCAGAGAGAGACAGGAGATATCAGAGAGAACATTGAGACCAGGAGAGGCCGGAGAGACCAGGAGAGGCCAGAGAGAATAGGAGAGACCAGAGAGAAGAGGAGGGACTGGGGAGACCAGGAGAGAGCAGAGAGAAGTGGAGGGACCAGAGAGACCAGGAGAGGCCGGAGAGACCAGGAGAGGCCAGAGAGAATAGGAGAGACCAGAGAGAAGAGGAGGGACCAGAGAGACCAGGAGAGAAGAGGAGAGACTGGGGAGACCAGGAGAGAGCAGAGAGAAGTGGAGGGACCAGAGAGACCAGGAGAGAAGAGGAGAGACTGGGGAGACCAGGAGAGAGCAGAGAGAAGTGGAGGGACCAGAGAGACCAGGAGAGAAGAGGAGAGACTGGGGAGACCAGGAGAGAGCAGAGAGAAGTGGAGGGACCAGAGAGACCAGGAGAGAAGAGGAGAGACTGGGGAGACCAGGAGAGAGCAGAGAGAAGTGGAGGGACCAGAGAGACCAGGAGAGACCGGAGAGACCGGTAGAGAGTCAGACTTGCAGAGACAATGAGATGTCTTTATACTGTCCAACCCCTACCTGCTTCCTAATGACATGCATCTTTAGTGTTGTTGAATGACTGAACAGCGGTAGCAGAAGTCCAGAATTCGACAAGCTGCAGAACAGCAGCCCAGCGTGGACACTGAGCAGGTGTTGAGTGTCCTGTTACACACACACACACACACACACACACACACTTCCTCTGGCACTGCTGAAAAACAGTTTGACCTCTGACCCCCGGCTGTCCTCATTTCCAGTCAGAAGAACAAAGCACTGTCTGCGCCGCCGACGCTAACGCCAGCTAGTGTTTGTTTACAAATGGGGGGGGGGGGGGGGTGGCACCGCGTGCCGGAGTTGACATTCAACACCTCCTCCTGCTGCGGGATCAACAGTCGCCGACACGCCAGCTGACCACGAACAACACAACAACAAACGCAAACACACACACCGCCCACACGGCAAACAAAGACACCGTTCAGAACCATTCAACCCTGAGGATAACAGCAGCTCGTAGCTAAAGCATCGTTCAGTGAATACAGAGACACAGCCGGTAGGGGTTAGACAGTACAGAGACAGGTCATTAAGGAGCAGGTAGGGGTTAGACAGTACAGAGACAGGTCATTAAGGAGCAGGTAGGGGTTAGACAGTACAGAGACAGGTCATTAAGGAGCAGGTAGGGGTTAGACAGTACAGAGACAGGTCATTAAGGAGCAGGTAGGGGTTAGACAGTACAAAGACAGGTCATTAAGGAGCAGGTAGGGGTTAGACAGTACATCGACAGGTCATTAAGGAGCAGGTAGGGGTTAGACAGTACAGAGACAGGTCATTAAGGAGCAGGTAGGGGTTAGACAGTACATCGACAGGTCATTAAGGAGCAGGTAGGGGTTAGACAGTACAGAGACAGGTCATTAAGGAGCAGGTAGGGGTTAGACAGTACAAAGACAGGTCATTAAGGAGCAGGTAGGGGTTAGACAGTACATCGACAGGTCATTAAGGAGCAGGTAGGGGATAGACAGTACAGAGACAGGTCATTAAGGAGCAGGTAGGGGTTAGACAGTACAGAGACAGGTCATTAAGGAGCAGGTAGGGGTTAGACAGTACAGAGACAGGTCATTAAGGAGCAGGTAGGGGATAGACAGTACAGAGACAGGTCATTAAGGTAGGGGATAGACAGTACAGAGACAGGTCATTAAGGTAGGGGATAGACAGTACAGAGACAGGTCATTAAGGTAGGGGATAGACAGTACAGAGACAGTTCATTAAGGAGCAGTTAGGGGTTAGACAGTACAGAGACAGGTCATTAAGGAGCAGGTAGGGGTTAGACAGTACAGAGACAGGTCATTAAGGAGCAGGTAGGGGTTAGACAGTACAGAGACAGGTCATTAAGGTAGGGGATAGACAGTACAGAGACAGGTCATTAAGGAGCAGGTAGGGGTTAGACAGTTCGGAGACAGGTCATTAAGGAGCAGGCAGGGGTTGGACAGCGAATACAGAATACAGTAATACTGTGTTTTTAAAGTGACTATATGTGATAATGTATGTTTTCCATGTTCTTTCCATGTATTTATTGTGGACATATCCTTGTCCCTGTGTTCAAAGCGTCTCTTCAGGGGAGAGATCTTTGTGGGTTTCAAAGCATGCAGGGAAGAGTTTAGGGATGAGGATGTCTTAATCCGTCCGTAAATCTTCTGGACAATAGTGACCCCCCCTCAACATGACCCTAAGCCCACAGCGGGGGTCCCATTGAGGCAGAACAACTCTCTAATTCGGTCAGAGCCTCCATATGCTACGCTTACGCTACCTATGCTAAGATAACCTTTGCTAAGCTAACGCCACATAAGAGGTCCTGGTGAGGGGGTTTGTAAATGGACACAAATCACTCAACCCTTGTTTGGTCTGTAATTCAGTTCAGGCGTGTAAAGGGTGTGGTGAGAGTTTGACACCATGAGTGTTTGATTAAAGGTTAAGTTCATCCTTTGTATGATCAAACACAACATGTCAGCAGTTATTAACCAGTCTGTGCCTATCAATGGCGTCAGTGGCTTTATCACCTCCTGCTTTCAAAGACAAACCTCAACCCCCACAGGCGGTGGTGGTGGTGGTGAGGTTCTTTTGAGCAACGCAACGCATCATGGGAACAACCTGCATCGTCACACCCTCCTCCCTCCCACGACACGCCTCAAACCTCAAATCAGAGGTTCACAGCGGGCCAGAGGAGGTTCAAAGAGGACCAGGCCGTCACGCGGTCCTGTATATCCTGGGCTAATCTGTCGTCGTTCCCCGCCGTTAGCCGCGCTAACGTGTGTGTGTTGACGCCTCCCTGCGCCCCGTTAGCCTCTGTAGCGCTGCCTGTGATCTCTGGTGGTTTGATGTTGGAGACATGCTGCTAGCAAGGTGCTTATTCACACCCTCCCTCATCCTCCCTCTCTGCAGGGCTTTGATGAACTGTATGGATGAATTAGCCGGTGGTTATAGAGCCCCTGTTGTAGCACCAGGTGTCATGTTAATTAGCCATTAGCCGTTTCTCAAAGAGCTACCCCTAGAGAGAGATCACACCTGGGAGGGTCCACCCATGGATGAAGCATGGGGGTCGGTCTACCAGTTGGTACAGGCCACTGGTTGGACTGGGAGGGTGATCCACCATCATACGTTCTTAGGCCCTGTCCACACGGAGCCGAAACTGGTGAATACAATCCGGTTTCGTTTTACGCAGTTCAGGAATATCTCCGTAAAGACGGAGTCATTGCGAAACCGCATCGAGCTATAGAAACGCTGTAGTAAATATTCAATGCGCTGGTTCTCCACAGAAAAAAGTGAAGCGCATCAAGCCTGCACGCATACAGCCTGCACGCTGTATACAAACATTCAGTCATGAGGAGATTCAACCTTTTAAATTGAGCATTAATACCTTTTAATGTACGGTTAGTAATTAAATTCATCAAGGGGCTTTATTTAAAGCTACAAAAAGAATGCAAATAAAATAATAAATAAAAAATTCAACGCAACTCTGACGTCCCCCAGCTGGTGGGGGGCTAATGACGTCATCGTTTGTGTTACAGGCGTCCACACGAATCCTTACACGAAACCGCAAAGGTCCAGGTAGATTTGAAACCACCTCCAAGGGTGGTTTCAGAAATGTGCGGTTTTGGGCACTGGATTCGCCGGCTCCGTCTGGATGGTCGGCCGAAACGCACAAGACTTGCGGTTTCACCAAAAAATCGTCTCCGTGTGGACAGGGCCTTATTTCTTTTTTTTTATTTATCCTCAATTTAGCCAGGGAGATCCCATTGAGATTCAAGATCTCTTCTTCCAGGGAGACTCACTTGCTCAGAGTTCGCCTAGACTCCGCATAGCGGCCCCCCTTACCCCCACACCCCTCTTACACACTTATTGTATGTTGTACGTCCTGGCACTTAAAAAATAGTACTTAGCATTGTGTAGCATCTTATCCCAGTTATCTTTGTTGTGTACGGGGAATGGGTTAACCTAGTGACTTGCCACTCGGTTCTATGAACATCCTTACTGTACCAACAGCGATATATTGTTGTTTCTCTTTCTTCTGACAAATGTACTATTTGTTCATTTGTAAGTTTTGTAAAAATTGTAAGTCGCTATGGATAAAAGTGTCTGCTAAATGCCCTGAATGTAATTGTTGTCCTGGTTTCCTGTGTTTTCATATGATAGACCACCGGTTGGTGGACACAACCACCATGTTTTGTAAGCAGAACCAGATATCTGATCTGCTCCAGTCCAGCTGGTTTCTACCTGCTCGTACCTGCAGCCCGTGTGGTATCTCTCTGTTTGTAGAGCGTCTTACCTGGCCATAGTCGCTGACGATGACGACCACGCCTCCGGAGCAGGTGGACACCGTGCTGGGCAGGTACTGGTCATCTTCCTTCAGCCACACCCGGGCTCCCTGGAAGCAGAGTTAGAACCACACGTTACTGAACAGAACAACCACAGAGAACATCTTCACCAGAAACACAATAAAGACAGCTTCACACACCAGAACCACACGTTACTGATCAGAGCCACAACACAGAACATCTTCACACAACAGAACCACGTCTCAGGCATGATTCAGTACCGTCACACGTTTTTGTGCTGTTGTTGTTTCATGTTTCTGTATTGTCTTGTGGTTTTAGAACATAACTGTCCAAATCCCATGAAGACTTTAGTAAACGTCATACAAAAAGTCAAGCCTCTTGGATTTGAAGGGTGGTTATCTAGCTGTGTAGTTCTGTCCGAGATCGCAGTGCGAGGGCAGCACAGTCATAAATGTATCACCAAGAAAAAAGAGAGGAAGGATTGCAATGAGCTTTATTCATTCCTACATGTTAACACAGAGTAATACAACAGACCTTAGAACTTCGTTATTTGTAAACAACGTTTTTTGAACACTTTTTTTGTCACTTTCAGACACACAGACACTTTGTCTTGGATTTCAAGAGCACAAATAAAACTCTACTAACTATTTGACAATGTTAGATGGCATGATGAAGGAATCTCAGCGGTTGGACTTTTCACACCCACCATAAAACCATAGTGCTCCTGAATCCTTCAAGGTTTCACAACGTTCCGCTATGAACCCACGACACCTCAGATTCACCCCTCGGTCCATCTTCACATTGACCGCCATGTAATTACTTTAAAATCACCGTTACCATGACTTCCGCTCCGATGTTGCCATGGGGTCACCGTGGCATTGACCTTCTTCACCAGCCAATTGGGTCACAGCTGCCAGAGGGGGGGTTAGCAACCTGGGAACTATATTGCGGTGTCGGGTTCCACAGGAGGCTACCTGCGGCGGTGCTTTAGCTTCTCAAGTGGCTAGTGAAGACCGATGTTTATTGAGGCTTTTTAGCGAGTGTGGTTAGCCGTGGAGAACTGGGAGAGACCTTGTAGGAAGCCATGTTTTACTGCCAACAGCTTTTACGGCTTACTGGACGCAGCTACAGTCATCCAACAACATGCTGCTGGATAATTCATATTTAATCAGGCTAAAGTGGGCTGAGCTAGTCAGATGTTAATTAGCCCCTGTAGAATAGCCTGCTTATCGGTTGCCTCTGTACTTAGCCCAGCCGTAGATAGCCTCGAGTTGGCTAGTAACGCTAGTTAGGATAGTTAGAATGCTAACGCTAGTTAGCCTGATCGTAGTTTTCCTCCCTAGTATGGCCTAAATCTACCATCCGTGGTAAGCATGATCGGAGTCAACTTACTTCCCACATTTAGGAACGAAGCTTAAACAAGACTCCTTCTGTTCAGTTGTTCTGTCTGTTTTCTTTTACTTTACTTGAGGCTACAGAGGAGCTCTTCAATTCAGCGCAGGATCAGTATGGAGCGCAGCCGCCAACAGCAACAGGCTCACGGAAGGCCTTCAAGTCTGTCCTTCGTTCTGAGGATGTTCAGGACGCTCGGTACTTATACCCAAGCTGAAACGTTAGCCAGCTCCACGGCCGACCACAGAGGGGCCCCTCTCAGGGGCCTCCCGCTCGCTAAGCGCTCAGCCACATGTGCCCGGGTTCATTAGCATGACGGGCTAATGCTAATGGAAACAGCTAACTGAAGGGTATCCTTCGTGTTGTTGACCACCACCACCCCTTCATCAACGTGCTCGACTAGGGCACTGGAATGACCTTTGACCCCCCCCCCATCCCCCCCATGGCCTACTTCTTACCCAGTCGCAGCGGTCTGACTAATGTAGGGGAGATAAAGGGGAGAGCAGGGGAGGGATTAGTGTGGGCCGGGGGGGAGGTTAGACAGGGGGCATACCTCTCACTCGTCTTTCTCACACACACACACACACACACACACACACACACACACACACACACACACACACACACACACACACACACACACACACACACACACACACACACACACACACACACACACCTTAATGGGAGTTGCAGAGTCAGCAGTGGATGGATCTGGATATTGTTTTCTAAACCCCTAAGAGCCTTCTGAAGGGGGGGGGGGGGGGGGGTTACCTGGGGGGGGAGTATCTGACGAGCACAGGAAACACATACTAGACTAATCTTTTGATCACCCCTACTCCCTCCCTCTCTCTCTTCCTCCCCCACTTTCTTTCTCATTGACAAAAACGGAAAAGTAATCGTTTTGGAATATTAAAAAAAAGTCCTTGATCTCCTTTGATCTACCTTTTGATCTCTTCCTTGATCCAACCACAGCTGTAACCTTTTAGAACCTGTTAGAAACAAGAGGAGTTGGACAGACAACTTCAGTGAACCTGGATTTCTGTATTAGTTTGAGCTATTTAACCAGGAAAGGGAAATCTAAAATGAAGCTCTAAAAGGCTCTAAAATCTAAAATAACTTGTCACTAATAACGACAGAAGAAGCGCTGACCACTCATCCACTCGCAGGACGGTTAGGTGGGCATGGAGGTGGACCCCACAGATATTTACTTTGAAGTTAGGAGTGCAGCATTTAGCTTTAGCGGCTAGCGGCCTGTAGACATCCAGGAGAAAGCTGTCACAGAGAAAGACGTTCACCCAGAGGAACCGCCTCCACCCTCCACCCCCTCTCCACCTCCTCCACCAAGTTCTCTCTCCTCATCCTTCACCTCCCCTCCTCCTCTTCCTCACCTCCACCTCCTCTCTGCACCTCCTCCTTCCTTCACTAGCAGGGAGGTGTGTGTTGGTCCACCTCCTCCCCCAGAGCAGAGAGGAGTGAACCATACATAAGCCTGGATCCTCCTCCTGCTCCTCTGTTCTGCAGTGGGGCCCCGGGAGCTTGTATAGGCACACTTCACAGGGTCTTTCAGTCCCTCACCCCTCACCCCATGGGTCTGCTTTGTGGGTAACGTGTGCCGTCACGCCCTCCACCCCCCTCCCTCCCCAGAACAGAGAGCACACTCTCTTATTGTTCTCCTCTCCCCCCCCCATAATCCCCTCCTCCATCTCTCTCACCCATCTAAACCTCATCTCCTCACCCTCCTCCTCATCTCCCCTCACTCACCTCCACTTCTCCTTCCTCCCCCCCCCCCCCACCATGCCTCCAGCCAGAATCCCCCAACACACACACCTCATAATACCACACCTCAAACAAACCACTCATTTCAATACAGTCACATGGTTCACATCTGAGTGAGTGAGAGAGACCGAGAGAGGGAGAGAGACAGAAGGAGAAGGAGAAAGACACCGAGAGGTCTGAACTCTCCTGTTCCCACAATGGCAATATGCCGGTGCAATAAGAGGCCCACCGTCCCCCTGTCCACCTCTCTATCAGTCTGGTCCCTTTCTCAGTTTACCCAGTGTCTCTCTGCCAGTCCCTCCTTCTTCATTCAGACATCCCATTCTTAAGGAAACCAAGTGATTCCAACACTGACTGAACACATCCCCTCTCCCCGACTAGGCATGTGTCCGGTATGTTGTGTTCATAAACTCCAACCCTAACGTGTTCCTCACATGTTCCTGACGCCTGCATCGAGGGCTTCTGGGGTACGGGCGGGTGTGCACTGAACGCGCTCAGTCCAAGAACGAGCAGCTGTCCCTCCGACAGACACCACTTCCTCCAGGCTAACAAAGCACAGCGCTGTACTCTGGGCCGTGTGTGTGTGTGTGTGTGTGTGTGTGTGTGTGTGTGTGTGTGTGTGTGTGTGTGTGTGTGTGTGTGTGTGTGTGTGTGTGTGTGTGTGTGTGTGTGTGTGTGTGTGTGTGTGTGTGTCCTAACACAACTGCTGCTATGGAATCTGCCCAGAAATATTCTTCCTGGTTCTTGCAGATTAGTGCAAGCTAGCATATGATGGCTAGCTATCAGATTAGCACAAGATAGCACATTAACAACAGATAGGATATGATGCCTAACTAGTTTCCAGATTAGTGCTAGCTAGCTTTCTGATAAGCACTAGCTATCAGATTAGCACAAGAGAGCATATTAACAGTATATCGGATATGATGCATTAGATAGTTTGCAGATTAGTGCTATGAGAGCTAGCTTGCGTTTGCATTTGCTTGATTGGGATCTGAAACATGACATATTAGTTTAGTTCCTAGCAGGATTTGTAGCTCAATGTGAGACCAAATCAAACACAATGCCGAGACTTGTATGGTCTCCCCATGTCACTGTGTCTGTATGCTGCGTAATAACTTCCAGTGCACAATGGGCCATGTGTCTAAAAGTATAGTGAAGACTCTGATTTACATCCCATAATACAATCTGTTTGAGTGAATGGAAATCCAAATCCCCAAAACCCCCGTCTCTTAATTCTGTCACCTCTCCCTGCCGCTGGTTCAGTTTAAAAACCATCAACTTGGTGTAAAACCACACATCACATCATCGACCCTGGCTAATACAACATATAAATCAAACCATCTTTCAAATCCAATACCTTCAACCTACAACATAAACTCTACTGCTACATTTAACCGTCTTCATCATAAACTTAAAATGAAAAGCCAAACTTTACAACCTTTAAGCCCAGACCCACAGTTTTGATCTACACATACTAAAGTGTTGAAGGCCATTTCGACCATCTGCTACAGACATCATCTCCTCAACACCTTCAGAGGCAAACGGCTTCTCTCTGCATCACATGGAGTTCCTCCTGACCGGCCGTGTGGAACACATTATGGTCTGTTTGTTTGTGTAAGCTCCTCCTAACCATGCTGCCACTCTCTGATCCCAGGGGGGTGAGTGTGGCGGGAGGGGGAGTGAGAGGAATGGAGGGGGAGAGAGAGAGAAAGAGACAGGGAGAGAGAGAGAGAGACAGAGAGACAGACAGAGAGCAAGAGAGACAGGCAGAGAGAATCAGAGAGAGAGCGCAGACAAAGGTGCTTTCTACAGAGTTAATCGCTGTTACTATTGAGTCATTGAGAGTGAATTCAGATGCATGTCATTAAGGAGAAGGTAGGGGTTAGGAGAACTTGCACTAGGTCAGGCTGTTGCGTCATTGGGGTTTTGAACCCAGAACCTTTCGTCTGGGAGTCACACACCCTAACCACGACCCTATCCTTTTCCAGGCTCAGATTATGCAACTGTAATGTCATTAACGAGAACACTTCCTGGCCCAAGGCAAATGTGTTTTTTTCTTCGATGGCAGCCTCGCACAACATTTTGACTACACAAAGACAACTTTCACAGAACTCTGCAGAACCACAGAGAGGAGGTCCAAGCAGGGAGATGAGTAGGTCTCCCTGCTGGACCGTCTTTGTGGTTCTGCAGAGATCTCCCATTGTAAGGTTCTACAGAGACGGCCGGCACACAAAGAGCTCCAGTCCTGTTCTCTGTGTCGCCCCACGGCCCCCTGCCAACTGAGTTGGGCCAACAGGTTAATGAGTAACCTTTACAGGGAACTGCTCTTTATCCGCCGCGGTTCACCGCAGATAAGAGCCTGGAAACTAAACTACTTTAGTGTTTGTTTGGGTGTTTTTGAATTTGAATGTATCATTCCTCCAGCCAATAGAAATCAAGGATTCTGCAAGGAAAAAAGGGTTGCCCTAAACGTTAACCCAAACGTCATTCTTCCAAACGGCAAGTTTGTCTGACGCTGTTCCGCCCTGCCAGAGTGGAGACAGTCTAAACAGATCCTGACGCCTGGTAATCTCTGATGAGGGCTGATTACTGGTTTAAGGGTTTGGTTTGGAGAGTTTATGGGTTGGTTTACCACCGTCAGGACCTGGGGGATCCACAGCTGCCTCCAGACTCATTTGTAAAGAAGAATTTGAAAAGAATGTGTGCCTTTAAGGGCTGACGACCTTTGACCCGTACCTACCAGGGTTCAGAGTTCAGACACAATAGAAACCAGGACCGGGGGGTTATTTGTGAATAATTGTTCACAAATGAGACAGAGAAACCAGGAAGTGTTTGACGATTCAGGTATAAAAGCAGACCTTGAACTCTTTCCCAGCATGTGGTATCGACCAATCAGAGGATTAGGCTCTACTTTTGGAACCAATCAGAAAGGATTTTGCTGATAGTTGTTTGGATAAAAATGGCTGAGTACCTGCTGTAATTAGCCTTGTGATACACAAACAAGGAACATACTTGCACACAAAGGTTATTATGAAGCTGCTTCAAATGTGCACAAACACAATGACACACTGCATGAAGTTAGACAGACTGAGGACAAACAGCCTCTCGGACTGTCTCTCACAGAGTATCCAAATGATATGTTCACAAATAAACAACTCCTTTAAAAGCTCTGCGGTTCCCAAACATAAAACCACGTCCTCATAACACACCAACACATTGTGTGTTCTGGGCGTGTCGTTTGGTTCAACATTCTACGCCGACACTCCAGATGTTCTCCTGCTGTCTGACACTCCAGCCTACGTTCCTCTAGCCCCCAGACCATTATACCCCTTAACAACCGGTTAGATACCGCGTTGAGTGAACTCTCAACACTGTCACACCACATGTCAGTCTTTCCCTAAAAGAGAGAGAGGACAGACGTGTGACTCACGTCTGTCAGAGCGGTAAGG
This sequence comes from Pollachius pollachius, assembly GCF_949987615.1. Classification (NCBI taxonomy): domain Eukaryota; kingdom Metazoa; phylum Chordata; class Actinopteri; order Gadiformes; family Gadidae; genus Pollachius; species Pollachius pollachius. Next base: position 9,723,133 of record NC_136947.1, on the reverse strand, counting down.
GATCGACTTCAACAAAAACACTTAACATCTCCCTTCAGCGCCGCAGAAACTCTAAACCAGTGTGGAACTAGGACTCGGTGGACGACCAGTTCAGAAGACACTGGTTCTGGTGTGTTTCGTGAACGAGGAGGTCATCTGACAGACTAGGCTTGTAGAAGGATTGGTGGTTTTCAAGTGGGGGACCGGACCCCCCGATAGAAGGACCTGGTCAGGTTTTCACAGAATAATCTCATTGGTCAAGAACAGATGTGTGGAATAGCGATGATGTCACTAGCACTTAAACAACGCTTTCCTATTTTCTATTCTGGGAGCTTGTCCTCAATGGACCTCAATGGAATATACCAAAGATAATGCCCATCGAAAGAAATCCATGTCTCTCATATCACCACCAGTTACAGCCACCTCACATCTCACATCTCAACCCAACCCCCAGATTAGCTCAGGCCAGCATCACACCGGCAGGACACGACATCATCGGCTCCCAGAAGCAGCCAATCACAGTGATCCATGTTGTTGTGTCACGTTAGTGCTCTGTAACCCTGTGGACTATGTTTTGTGAGAGACATATTCAACCCAGATTACAGCATGGAAATGAAAGCTTTTCACCTCAGAGGGGGAAACATAATACTGTAACGTCAGTTACAGTATTATAATCAGCAGAATAGAAGACCAACAGGAATGTAAATACCTCCAAAAAGTCATTAAGTCAATCGATGTAATCGATATCAATAACAAACAAAATGATTTTCTTTACATGCAACAATAAACTCAAGCTTCATTGATGTGTTTTTAAGAATTACTGAATGCAATAATGCTAAAGTACTTCAGATTTATAATAAACACATTGTTCGGAACATTCGGAAACAACGACTGCTTCCAAATGAAACCCGAGCAGACATCCAATAAAAGATGAGATATTGGGCTCCGGTCCTCAGTGGAGACAGAACCAATAACTCAAGCAATGCATCATGGGACGGAGTAAAAGGCCGAGCAGCTGTAGTTCACACGACAGTAGTCCATCAACACATTCCAGCCCCGGTCGAGGAGCTCTTATATCACAACAACATCTCCACCCCCCCTCCCCCCAGCCTCCGGTTGGGACCCCGGCCAGAGGTGGGGGACCCCTCGTTGACGCAGTCAGCGTAACATGGGGGTGTGGACGATGTTCCTGGGGGTCAGGGGTCAACGTATAGCAGGCGGGCGATGTAAGTGTTGGCGTGCCAAGAGACGGCCAGGCATCATAGGGAGGGACCCAGCGAGGAGAAGGATCAACGTGTAAGGAGACGCTTAATATCCTGACGTCAGAGTTTACTTTGCCTAACAAGAGCGGAGGACCAACAGCCAGCAGGTGATGGGAAACGTGGGAGAACTCTAGTTTGAGTCGAGGCGCATCTTGCATCTCTCTCAAAAAGGGGTTAGGGTTTGGGTTGCACAGACAAGGCCGGTAACACACAAACACACACACACACACCCGTCCCGGTAGTCACCTGGCGTGTCTCAATTATTAACACAACATGGGGTCAAAGGTCGACTACTCTGGTTTCAGAGAGGGGGCATGGCCAGGAAGCAGCTGCCTTGCGATCGCTGTTCCGATCGGTTGAGTCTGATCAGTGTGTGCGTTTGCGCGTGTGTGTGTGTGAGTGAGTGAGTGAGTGAGTGAGTGAGTGAGTGAGTGAGTGAGTGAGTGAGTGTGTTTGTGTGTGTTTGGTTGTGTGTGTGTGTGTGTGTGTCTCAGCATGAGATGCATTAAGGACACCAGGTTAATTTTATGCCAACAGAACCCCATCATTAAATCAACCTTCAGTGAGCCTCAGTACACTCGGGCTGGATTCCATTTCCTGTTGTGTTTTAGCACTTCCCATCAGTAATTTTAAACACGCCCACAAGCAGACGCTAGAGAGCAATGGGCCAATCACACAGCATCAGGTCCAGAAGCGCTGCGTTGTTAAATGTGGGGGTTGGATGGTCAAGCGGTTTGGGGTGTTTGACTCTCCAATGAAAGATTCTGGGTTCGGCCTCTTCAAAGAGCGATGGCTCCACCGTTTGGGAGGAGCCAAACCCAGGGCCCACCCCCGGGACGTCAGGAGGAATGCGGTCCGGAGCGTCCGTGAGGTCACAGAAGGCGGGGCCCAGTGCGCCCCAGCTGTCGGGAGCGGTCGGCGAGGGAAGGACCCGGAATGTCTTTGGATGCGACACAAAGCTACTGATGTCCTTGGGAATCGTGAGGAGTGAGGCAGGAGGAGGAGAGGTGATGTGGAGGCTGTTGTTGTGTTGATGTTTGTTACCGCGACGATGAGGATGAAATGGTCAGCAGCGAGTTATAAAACGCATCAAGATGAAAAACACATCTCAAGAAGGAAAGGGGGTTTGAGTAGTGGAAAAACTCAGAAGCTCTCAGAATAAACACAGTTTGACTCTAGAATCGGCAGATAGTATGGTACTGGTACATACAGCCTCTCATCCATCCCTGTGCTGACAAATACTCCACTGACAGAAATAACCCTCAAAGACTCGTAGGGACCGCCCAGCGAAGTGATGTGAGTAGGCAGAACCTATCACCTTCATCACCTGCCTCCTGGAGCTTGCATTCTCACAACCACTACCACTCTTTCTGCTGCTGAAACACCTCCCTGATAGCCTTGTTAGCTTTAGCACTGTTGGTGATAGCTCCGTGAGTCCTAGTCCACACTAGACAACATTGTTATTGCCCCGATAGCAGCCTGTTAGCATCCTGTTAGCGACCTGTTAGTACTAGCCGTGCTAGCACTAGCCCTGCTAGCGCCAGTCCTGCTAGCACTAGCCCTGCTAGTGCCCTGTTCGCATGTGACATCAAAGGATCACGAATGAAGCATACAAAGGCTTCTTTCATCAGTCCCAGTTCAAAATAACTCCAGTCGGCCCTCTGATCACCGTGCAGGTGGAGCGCAGGGTTTGGTTATGACTGTGATTATATTCCAGTAAGTGGCTTGAAAAAAACATAACTCTGATGCAACTCTCTGATGGGGTTCTTTAACGGGTTTAGCCCCTGTCATCAGTCATCACAGCCCCGGTCTGAACACGCTCCCCAGATCACCCTCAGGGGGCGGAGCTACGATCTACCTGGCTGAGTCAGACAGGTGTGTCTCCCCGACGGGCTGGGTCCGGGCGTCACAGCAACGTCACAGGGGGATTCTGGGATGCTGCAGGGGGAATGCCTCGTCATTGACGACAGAGCCCCGGTTGTGTCTGAATCAGAAGCCTGTTCCTCTAACGGTCCGGTTGTTGTGTTTTGTTACACAGAAGCAGTGGTTGCATCACACGATGGATTCCTCGGGGGAGGGGGGAGGGGGTACCATGGAAACGTAGTGGCTGAATTGGCGAGATACCATCTGTTTGACGTTCCATGAAAGAATTTGAAAAACAGAGCGTTTAATAACGTCACGCAAGTGTGCGGGAATAAAGTGAGAAATAAGATTTAGTCAAATGGTTACACAACGAGCTGACCGCCCGTGAAGAAAAGGATTAACGAGAATCCATTACAAATACTTTACTGGAGAGGCGTCTAGAGCTGGCTAATAGAACACAAACACAAACTCAATAAACGCAGCTGATATGGGAAAGGTCTCCTCTCCCCGCGGACCCAAAGGCTGTCATCAGCCCGTCCTGTTTTACGTCACTGTGGCGACAGACAGGGGCACATGGGTCCTTTGTTGGGATGAGAGCGGACAGAGGGAGGGTCATGTGATCAGAGCGCCGCTGACAGCTCGTGAAAGAAGCGGAGATGATGAGGAGCCTCATCGCAGGGCCTCACTGGCGACTCAACAGGCCTTGTTAAGGCTAATGAGGTGACTAAGCGCTCACGCTCGTTATTTGGGGAGTCATTTGATGAATCGAGTGTTTAAAGTAGGCCACCATACTGTTTCTGCACCACTTCTCTACCACACATACTCCACCAGTATGCCCAGTTTACATGAACAAGCGCAGTTTGTACCACTATCCTCCACCAGTATGACCAGTTTACACAAACAAGAGCAGTTTGTATCGCTAGTTCTCAACCAGTATGACCAGTTTACATGACCAACAGTAGTTTGTACCACTACAAGCCCTCCAGCAGACGCAGGGCTGCCATGGCCACTGTGATCTGCATAGACAGGGTGGGAAATGGGAATCTGGTAAAATTTTATCCTTTACAGTCTGTTCTGTAGAGACTCCTTCTGCCTTTTAATGCTCCAAGCTGCTGTGTGTGGAGCTGGACCCAGACTGACGACCCAGGTCCAGGCTGATCTGCAGACCCAGAGCTGGGTCATGGGTCAGACAGTGCTGTCCCGGGACCTGGATGGACTACAGAGGACCGGGACACTGGCAGCCGCATCAGACCCCAGCAGGCTGGGTCCCGGGTTCTGGGAAGCCCTGGCAGGATCACAAAGAAGAACATCCTGCACGCGATGAACACCACGGCCCCGACGAAGAGAGGCTCACAGAAGACCATTGAAGACCCCCGCGGCTTTGAAAAGACCGCATCTGCCCTCCTCCTCCTCTTGGTGGAGAGAGAACCTTCTGAGCCAAGAGACGCTGCGTTGTACTGCTCTCGAGCCAGGCAGGTGTGCTTTGCTACAGGTTGGAGCATGAGGGGGGGGGGGGGGGGGGGGGAGGAGGGGTTGTTGAGTTGTTGGTTAACTTCCCTGGTGCCTGGTTTTTCCGCAGCTGACTTTTAGTTAGAAAGGGGGTGGAGATGGACATGTCAGGTGCATTTCATCCACCTTACCTTCGACAAAGACAACGACAAACACTCTCACCAAGCAAATAGCCTACGGCTGTGCCTACGAGCAAGGCACCAAGCGGCCACTGGCCACAGTCAGCTTTAGTCCCACTGACAGCAGCGTTTGTCTGTGAAGAGAGGGAGAGCTCTGCTGATGAACGCTCTGCCGACAGGACGGATCAACACAGCAACGGTTCGTTTGAGGAGACGCCGGGGCTGTTTTTGGTCCAGAGTTCAAAGCGTGGACCAGGATGTGTCTCTCCAAACACGACATCCTCCCGGACTCCGGGACCCGTGGGCTGGGGGTACTTCCACACGGAAAGAAGGCAAAAGGGCTTTTTGTCCGACTTTTTTGTCTGCCAGGTTTGCGGGCCCCTGCGAGGTTCAAAGCCCTCATCACGGCCGTGAGGTTCAAAGCCCTCACAGTGGTCATTGTCTGGTCGGATCTTTGTCGCGCATGCTCAGTCGTCCTCTTTGCTTCGATTGTTCGCCGCGTACTTTAATCAATCATGGCTTACAGTGAACCTCGATGCAAGTCCTTCAGGAGAAGACAGGTTGTTAAAGGAGGCCTACAGGTAGGCTATGGACATTGGGACTCAAGCCCACAACCTTTCTGCTGGGGGATGAACAGCCCCACCACAATATCAGAATCTAAACACCATTTCTCCTGCTAGCGAAGAACCATCAGTTTGTGATGGTTCCGGAGGGATAAGGTATTATGGAATTGACCGTTTTTTCACCAAAGAACATGCTAGCAGTGTAGGGTTGTTTTCAGCTTTCATTGTCTGCAAACCAGGATGTGTGTCTTTGTGTGTGTGTGTGTGTGTGCACGCACTGTGCACGTGCATGTGTTTGTCTCTTGATGGGCCAGAGGTTGTTTGTTCTGTTGGAGTCTCTTTGAGTCGATGTAGTGAGGTGTGTCTTCGCCTGTGTGCTCTTTGTGATGTCGTTACGTGGTACGCCCCTCCTCAGTTCACAGCCAGCGTTCTTCTACCATCTACCTGACACTACAACATGAAACCCCTCCCATATTGTGCGTTGTACATTATAATAAGGCATGCTGGACTCCCTGATACTGCAGGTAGCCTTAACCCAATGTTGAATACGAAATGCAATCATGAATTTCATCATTGTTATTATTATAACCATGATTATACACTCCCACAAAGAGATCAAAAGGGACTTATTGCAATCAGCAGATCAAGAAATAATGACTCAGGCTTCATCTGAGGATTCAGAACACAGACGCAGGCCAGCTGGAGAGAGATCCATCAGGGATCATAAACACCAGGGTAGTTTAGTCTGGTCCCCATAACACGCCCTCCAGAGAGGGTGTGTGTGTATTCTCGTCACCATGAAACAGAATCAAGAGGCTTTTGTGTATAGTCTAGTCCTCGTAACATAAAGTCAACAGAGTTTGTATGCCCTGAATGGACCCCAGAAGGCAACAACTCTGAGAGAGAGAGTGTGTGTGTGAAGCTAGTAAGGTCCTAATAACATATCGTTAGCCTCATAGCATAATTGCCTGAGTCAAATATTAAAGTTCATCTTGTATTTAGCGTAAAAATGCAGAAGACCAGATGACTTAGGCAGAGAGTGATTTTGGAACAGAAAAGGCACTCTGGTTGGCTGAGGATAAAGCCAATGAGGCACAGTGAATCAGCAGCATTAGGAGAGTTAGGTTAGCCAAAATATGACTTGTAATTATGCTATGAGGTTAACAACATCAACCACAGTTACATGAGTTTGTCTTGAATGGACCATGTAAGACACTCATACAGAGTGTGTGCTTGTGTGTATCTCGTTAGGTCCCCATAACACATCCTCCACAGCTACACAAGCTTGTCTTGTTTGGAACATGTAAGACACCCATACATAGTGTGTTAACCTAGGGGGTCCCCGTGGACATTACCCAGCCTGTATATCACCGGTCCCTGTCTGAAGTCTGGAGTGTGTATGGCCGGTCTGGAACCCATAACATAGCGGCGGGGGGAGGATGGATATTATACTCCTCGGTGGTCCGGCTCATTCCACGGCTGCCTGACCTACTTTCTCCTCTCCTGTGCCACGCAACTGTTGATATGTCTGCAAGTGTGTGCACTTTCTTCCATGTGTGTGTGCTTCTGTGTGTGAGAGAGAGAGAGACGTGTGAGTGTGAGAGAGAGAGGCAGACGTGTGTGAGAGAGATACAGAAGTGTGTGTGCGTGAGAGAGAGACAGAAGTGTGTGTGTGTGTGTGTGTGTGCGCGCGCGCGAGCGCGAGCGCGAGAGAGAGAGAGAGAGAGAGAGAGAGAGAGAGAGAGAGAGAGAGAGAGAAGGAGACTTCCTAACTACTTAGGAGACTGTTGACGCTCTCACTGTACGTCCAAGTGTGTGTTTGTGTGTTCACACAATTACAACTGAGAGTGGCTGTGAAGAAGTGTGTGTGTGCGTGTCTGGGTCTGGAGCTGTTCATTATGGGGTGGCAGCTGGGGACCACGTTGCCATGGCCGCATCCAGCTGTTGCGTGTGTTGGCAGGGCTGGCGTCAGGGGAGAACGGACTGACTGTAAACACTGGAGGCTTCCCTCCTATACTCCTCCTATACTCCTCTTGTACTCCTCCTGTACTCCTCCTGTACTGTATGTACCTCTCATCCTCCTCTATGTCCTTCTCCCTCTCCTCCCCTACACCTCCTCCTACTCCTCCTCTATCTCCATGTCCTTCTCCCTCTCCTCCCCTACACCTCCTCCTACTCTATATCCTCCTCCTGAGCTGAACCCCTCTACAGTACTCTCCACCTGAGCGTCCCAGTGAGGAGATGGACCCCCCAGCCCCAGGTCTTTGGGGGTGTCCCCCGTGCAGCCAGAGGAGGGTATAATCAGCCCAGGTTCGTGCGAGGCTCCTCTCTGAGCCCTGGGTCACCCCACGGCTCTTCCTCTGCAGCGGAGAGGAGGAGACAGGCCTTTGATGCCCGGCCGGCCACGCCAGGCCCAGCAGATAAGGCTGTTTACTCCCGCAGCGGATGTTTGGAGGCTGGGGTTCACTGTGGCAACGGGGTGGAGCCCGGGGCGGAACCCAACGGCGGGCCTGCTGCTGGCTGTGGATGAGACGTGTCGAGTCACTTAAGGACCCCGACCGCAGGCTAATGAACGCGGTGGTTAGCGGAGGAGAGGGTTCGGAGGGGAGAGACGCTGAGGAAATTAGAGCTGAATTAGTCTGCGGTCGTTAGGATCTGGGTTGAACTCACTCACGGTTCATCGCTGGGTTTCACGTGCGCTTCCTTAATCTAATGGCACACTGGGACTTCAAACCTTCACTCGTGTCAACAATGCCCTGCTCATGGGCAATGCAGTAGGCAAGGCTCATCTCAACACAAGAGATCAAAAGGTATGATTTGTAAAATGGATGATTAGGAGGAATTTAACTTGCACACTCGACGTGCCAGTTTTTAGTGCCATGCCCTAACCATTGGGCAACACAGGGAATATAACATCTAACCCTGGCTGTGGTGTACAATACCCCCACAGATGATTGTCACGACAGAGGCCTTCATCCTAAGCATTAACGTTGTTTGATAGACATGGACACCATGTGAGGCGGATGGTATGCAACTAAAATAGATTCAATGGGAAAAACTGTGGAATTACTTTGGAGTTTGGGAAAGGCGGGGGGCGGAACTCTTAATGTGAAGGATTCGCACTACCAGATTAATGGTTCTAGGATTAGAGAATGTGAAGGACATGGGATAGTCAGTGCCTGGCTTTGAGAGACGCTTTTATCTTGGATGTGTTCATGGTGTGTGTAATTGTGTTTGTCTGCATGTTGTGTGTGTGTGTGTGCATGGTGTGTGTGTGTGTGTATCGTTTGTGTGTCCATGGTGTGTGTATGGGTGTGTGTTTGCATGGTTTGTGTGTGAATGGTGTGCGTATGTGTGTGTGTGTATGTGTGTGTGTGTGTGTGTGTGTGTGTGTGTGTGTGTGTGTGTGTGTGTGTGTGTGTGTGTGTGTGTGTGTGTGTGTGTGATCACAAAGATTGTGAACACAGACAGCAGGATCATGACTAGAGAGCTGGGAGACGCTATCTGGCGATGTCACCAAGTCATCTATCAGAGCAGGACCACCCCCTGGCCACCCCCCTCTGGCCCTGGCCCCGCCCTTCTAGCCAGTTGCACCCATGCTTTAGATTCCTTCCCACGTTTTCATCAGCCCAGAGATTCAAACTATTCGGTCGATCAGCTCAGTGGTTTCCAAACTGCGGGCCGCGACCCGTTAGTGGGCTGTGGGCCGGCCACAATTAAGGTTGTTATGAAAGTCTGCCTCCGTGCCATGATCATCAGGCAGATGAGGATGAAGAGGGGACACTGTACTGAAGAACAATATGGAGGAACTTCAGTTCTGTCCCCTTTATTGAAACACTACCGACAGATAACCTTCAGAAACTCTGATTTGCTTTTAAGCTGCTCGCACACCGCCGCGCGGCAACCGCCCTAATAACCGCATCGCTGCCGGAGGGTTCAGCGCGGCGGTGTGAAAGGGCCAGGCGTTTTCAAAAGCGGCTGCTGCTGCTGCTGCCGATGCTGGGTGGCCGCCGCCGAAGGTTTTAACACGGGGAAAGCTGAACGGTAAATCTGTGCGGGTTCACGTGGGCGGCAACCACTTCCTGGTCCAACAGCCGCTTTTGTAACCGCCTCCCCTCTGCCGCCCTTCCCTCATTGAAATGAATGGAGGTGGGCGAGTTGCCGCGCGGCGGTGTGAAACCAGCTTTACTCTTTAGATACAAGTTATTCAGGAGCAGGTAGGGGTCTGAAGTCATCTTGCTCTAAGAAGCCTACAGGCTAGACTGCGGACAGTGGGGATCGAACACACAACCTTTGGCTGGGAACCGACACACAGCCCCTAGGCAACCCTGCCCACAAACAAGACGCTTCTCCTCGTTGATCTACCCGGTTTGACCTGAACTTTCTCACTTACTGATCAAGAAAGATGGTTTCAAGATTCTACATTTTCGGTTCTGAGACACGACTGGCTGCCTCCCAGTTTCATTCTGTATCTTTGAGGAGTAACAGTTGGTGGTTTTGACTACTCCTAGGTTGGGTGTTTGTCGGTTGGCAAGTAGGGGTGGGGTGGCGGGGCTGTAACGTGCTCACGTGAGCTATGTTGATGTCTGCAGGCGTCCCTGTGTGCCAGGTGTGTGTGCGTGCCAAGTGTGTGTGAGTGTCAGGTGAGTGTGCGTGTCAGGTATGTGTGCAAGTCAGGTGTGTGTGCGTGTCAGGCGTAGGGATGTTAACTGATGACCGTTTGACCAATGGTTGACCGTATCAACGCTAACCGATCAATCTTGTCGCTTGTCGGTTAAAACAATTTTCAGCGTGGACTGTGGAGTGTGTGTTGGTTTCACTTCACACAAAAAGATGATCAGATGAGGTGACTTATTGGAAGTTGGACGGACAGCGCGTCTCTAGCCCACTGTTTAATTTCTCCTCAAGTCTTAATTATTCCCGCATGCGAGCGGTGGAGAATGATCTCTAAATTATTATGGACAGTAGACTAAATGCTATAAGACTACAGCCATCTCATTCCAAGATCGTTTTGTGCGAAGTGAAAAAAATTATCCCTCACACTCAATTTTTCCGTCTCCTCCAAACTAAACAAGCGGCGTCTCTTCGGAGCTGTCCTTTTCTTAAATGAGCCGCGGCAATGTTTCAAATGAGCTCCTAACGCTGCCCTCTTCCGATTGGCCCCGCTCTCTACACATGGTCAACTTGCAGTAAGCATGCCTCGTGTTTCAATTCAAACACAGGTCGGGCCACGGTTAGAGCCACTGCCTCTCACTCGGAGAGTGTGTGTGTGAGTCGGAGGCAGAACGGGAGAGAGATAAGCAGAGTTACGAAATAGCAGGCGGCTGGCGCAGCTCGAAATGGCTGTTATTTCAAATGGCACATTTTAATCTCTGGTTAATGAGGCTCATTAATCGTTTAACCGGTTAATGAGGCTCGGTGGTCGGTCAAGAATATTTTACATTCTCGCAATCCCTAGTCAGGTGTGTGTGCGTGTCAGGTGTGTGTGCGTGTTAGGTGTGTGTGCGTGTCAGGTGTGTCTACGTGTCAGGTGTGTCTGCGTGTCAGGTGTGTCCGTGTCAGGTGTCTGTGAGACCTTGGACCAAAACACTCGACCAGCTCTATAAATATTAGCCTTTGTTTCAGAGCATTGCTGTTGTTACAGGCCATGTGACCGTCTCCGCTACCTGCCGGCCTTATCGGCCCACCTTCTCCCTCGGCCAAGGGCGGGAGTAACCACGGCAACGCCCCCCCCCCCCCCCCCCCCCCCCCCCCGGCCTCAAGACAGAGGCTGCTGCAAATCCAAACATGCCTTGAAAAACATGAATCGTAGAGGGATTAGGAGTCGGAGTGAAACCAATCCCTGTGTTTGATACCAGCTCCCTCGTTCTCCATCTGGGATCAAATAAAAAACATCTTGTACGAAACAACAAGGCGTCGAGCTCGGGCCAGTCCGCTGGATTTGTTTGACAGAGACGCTAACAGGAAATGAACACCATCGCTCCAGGGTTTTAATTGGCCGTTTCACCAGCCGAGAGCCGCCACTCACCAGGTGAGGGGGGGATAAGTGTCAGTAGAGAATTCCGGAACATATCCCAGTTTGATGGGATTTGAAGTATAGCCGTTATTAATTCCTGCAGAGCTGGAAACGGCTCCACACATCCTTGATCTGATGCTATGGTGGGTCTGACAGCCTGCAGTGAGACACCTCTAAGCCAGGTAGATGGACATGATTCGGGATTGTCTTAATGGGACGCCCCCGGTGGATGTGGTCTGACACCACAGGGCACACAGGTCAAGGGGAGAGGGGTTTAGAACTGACACATTTAACCAGCGGACAGGGTTTTCCCTCAGAACTAGCACTTGTAGCCTAGCGTTACATAGATATAGTAAGGATTTGATCGGAGCCTGAGAAAGTGCCAGTGCATGCTAGTCATCTTTGGGTTCACTTCTTGCAGGGTTTATATGACGGGTAGGAAGACATTATGGAATCAAATGTTGAGTGGGACAATGTGGAGAGAAGTTACGCATCCAACTTTTCAAACAAGGTTATGTTTAGTCGGATGTGAAAGAATACAAATACTGAAAGATCTGAAATGAGTGAAATGCGGTGGGTGACCTCGCTGAGTGTATTCACTGACTCCACCGTAATTAAAACTCCTCCTGTGAGGCCGGCTGTGAAACGCTAGCCTGCATGGGGCGTGGGGGAGCTGCAGACCCCGGGGAACCCAGGGAGGGGTCAAAGGTGAACCAGGCCTAGAGCCCAGCGGAATGTTCAGCGCCGTCACAGGAAGTCCAGACAGAACACACACACAGAGAGAGAGAGAGAGAGAGAGAGAGAGAGAGAGAGAGAGAGAGAGAGAGAGAGAGAGAGAGAGAGAGAGAGAGAGAGAGAGAGATTTGAATAAGGGAAAAGGAAAACCCTTCCTGACTTCCAAGCCACTTTCAATTATGGTGTCTCCGAAATGATCAGGCCTAAATTTTATTTAATAAAGAGGGAGAGAAAGAGAGAAAGATAGGGACAAAGAGGGGTAGAGATTGGATGAACCTTCGATGGTTTCAGTTTAGCACTGAACATGAGGACCTGGGAGAGAGCAGGCTGGTTCCGATCTTCCCTACAGTCTTAACAGCTCCTTCAGACCGTCTGCTGCCTCACACGCATGACAACAGCTGCAGCAACACATACACGATCTGGGCTCCGGACACACGGTTATGATAAACCTGCTCAGAACATACTTAGAACGTGTTCTGCCTGCTTCGTTTAACATCCGTCAGTGAGGTTGACTCAGACGCTTTAACCTTAGGGGGGGGGACGGGGACAAACAGCGACACATCGCCCAAACAGACGGTAAATCAGCGTTCTCCTGTCCGACACCGCGTTTCACCTGATCCACGGAGAACTCCCAGGCCACAGATGAACGGAGGCCTCCCAGCCCAGTTTAGCCGCTGTTTCGTGTGAACCGCGGACTAGGCTACACACAGCCGCGCACAATTAAGGGAATGCCAACTGGTCAAGCTAACAGGTCACCATGGTTCCTGTGATCTGTGAGCAGATCTGTGAGCTTGATGCTAACATTTGGCGCTAACCCCCGCACGTTAGCATAAAGCATCACTATCTGTGAAGTCAACGATGCTGTGGATACCAGTTGGGCTAGTACAGCCATAGAATGCAGTGACCTTGTGTTAGAAACATGGAAGGAACACACACTCTGGGAAACGGTGAAAACAGAGGCTAGCTCGAGAATGGGGCGGGTCCTCTGCTGCTCACTACTGAAACCGCTGGTTCTAATTGGCTCCAACGGATGCCAGGTGATGTCACTCGGCAGAGCGGGGCGGTAAACAGTTAAAGTCGACTCTGTGGTCTGAGAGAGAGCGGCCGGCCCTGCCTGCAGTTGGAGGAACGGAAGTACGCAGGCCGCTCTGCGACTCCCTGCCCTATTTACAGTGAACCCAGAGCGGTGAAACCGGTTCTCTTGATCTGGCTCGGGTCCAGAATGTCTGCCTCTTCGGAGTGGTTGTTATTACAGGAGTGGTATGAGAACTCCTCTCCGAGCCAACATGGTCGATCCCAGCAGCTCTTTGATTTAGTTTTCTTTAGACTTCCAACAGAAAGAGTGTGAAATACGATCGCCACTCTGGGATATTGAAAACTTTAATAGCGCACCTAATCTCTGACTTCCTGTTTGGATAAAACGATCTGGCTCTGCGTTCTGTTGGTTTAATGTAGGAACTGTTTGCTGCTGGGGGTCACACACACATGCACACGCACACTCACACACACACACACACACACACACGCACACACACACACACACACACACACACACACGGGGGAAGTCGTAAGGGTTATCTATGATTATAGTTAATTATAGAGGATGAACAGGGTGGTTACAAGGCTACAAAACAAAGAAAATTGTGGAAACAACATTATTGAAGAAGTGAAGGGCAATATCTTCCATCTTGAATCCTTCCTAAACTCCAAACTCCATCTGACTAAACTCCATCCAAACTCCATCTAAACTCCATCTGACTAAACTCCATCTAAACTCCATCTGACTAAACTCCATCCAAACACCATCTTAACTCCATCTGACTAAACTCCATCCAAACTCCATCTGACTAAACTCCATCCAAACTCCATCTGACTAAACTCCATCCAAACTCCATCTGACTAAACTCCATCCAAACTCCATCTGACTAAACTCTACTAGCGTGTGCGCTCTACCAGCCCTGCGTCGTGGTGGTGTCTGTATCCTCACTTTCTCTCTGCGTTCTGCTCAGAGGACCGACAGAAGAGCAGCCCCTCCACCACCAACCCACACACTCTTTAAATTCCTTCTGGAGCTTTTCCTCTCCGTCGCACAGGAGTCGAGTTTCAGCCCCCGAAACGTGACCGGGTGGGGGGGGGGGGGGGGGGGGGGGGGGGGGGCCACACTGGAGAGCTGGCCCTGCTCTGAGATGATCCCTCAAAGCCTGCAGTACAGAAGCGCGGATGGTTGGCTGGGGGGAGCTTGGATTGACTTCTGACTAGGGCTGCCGGATATTGGCGTGAAATCACTGTCACTGCTTCAGAACGGGAAGAGTGTGACCAACAATCAGCAATGAACCCGACAACATAAAGACAGAGTTGTCCGTCTGTCGCTTCGACGTATGGAAGGTCTCTTTTTGAAGGTGTTCATAACCTACGGCGACGTAGGAACAAACAGAGGCCTATCATCTCGTCTGTAGGCCCACCTTCTATAGTGTCTCTGGAGGCCTCTTGTCCGCTATGGTCTAGGGATGTCCATGGGTTTGATGAGGAAGCCAGACGCTGGGAGAGGGACATCTCTCAGGAAAAATGTGCAACGGTGGAGAGTTATGGAGCGCATAGAATCAGGACTGCACAATATGTAAGATCTGGACGTGTGGTGGTTTTAGGGGCCGTCCAGGAGGCCTGGAGGTAGGTGATGGTGTAGAAGGACCTTGTTTTAGATCCGAACTAAACCGTGATGATCCAGACCAGGTGTGGGTCTGCTCAGACTGGATCAGCTGGGATTTGATATCCTCTTGTCTTGATCAAGCCTTGATCAAGCCCTAATGACCTGTCCTGTTAAGCTCAACTGGCAGAGAAGGGCATCTGATCTGCCGGGGATCCCACTGGGGAAACCAATGCAAAGACTCTTACAATACAAAGAGAAAGAAAGCATCCCTGTATGGCATATAAACGATGCTTAACCGTGTAAAATCTACCTTTTTAATCTCATGTGCAAAAGAATAAATAGTCATGTTATACAAAGGGAATTGTGGTAATATTTGATTTAAGTAAATATTCTGAGGCCCTCATCTCAAACAGGAAGTGGGTTCCTCTCTCAGACCCATCACCTACACTACAGTCCACCGAAGCCCTGCAGTGGGTCCGTCTGAGGGGGCGTCACCTCACAGGGCACAACCTGGCCTCGTGCCATGCCCCCAGGTTCAAATTCAAACACGCCTCGGCCAATCGCAGCTCCGGCTCCATTGAGTCAACAGAGCCCAGTGTGCTCAGAGGAAACACAGCGGGCCGAGACCAGCGAAGGCGAGAGGCTGCATGGCCAGTGCATGTTGTGTATGTACACATCCTACGCACAGCCATGCCCAGCTGTCAATACCTCCACCAGTGCCTGTGCGGTCTGGGACGCCCCACCCCCATGACCTCTGAACCAATCACACAGAACGACCTGTACTCGAGGTCAAGGCTAACCGATCCTTACAGACTGTTCAAATATTGTTAAGTTAAGGAGATGATGGAATAAGTGAGTTGTTTAAAGTTAGTGTTGTGTACACTGGGTAGGCTTTCTCAGGATCTTATGCTGTTTTGCCTGCAGTAAACTACTAGTGAACTACAGTGAACTAGTAGTGCACTATAGTCCACTACAGGGAACTACAGTGATCTACAGTGAACTACAAGTGCACTGTGCACTGGGTAGGCTTGCTCAGGACCTGATGCTGTTTTGCCAGCAGTGCAGTGCTAGTAACACCCTTTACTATCTCTGACGGAACTCTCTGGATAGGACCTTCCATATCCGTATCCCCTCACGTTCTTGCTAGCCAGACAACTCTCCTTTTAATGGGCTGAAGCAGGGGCGTAGGAATGAGTTTAACATTGTGGGGGACACATATCGGAAACCTGAAAGATCCGGTATAATTTTTAGGTGTGACAAATGCGCCTGTCTCCGATATTGGAGGGGACACCTCCCCTCCGTCCCCCCCGGTTCCTACGCCCTTGGGCTGAAGGCTCTGACAACCTGAATGCAAGGCGCGTCTATTCTGGGTGATAGGAGTGAGTCTGCTTCAGACTGTTTGGGCTGGCTAGCTTCCTGAGCTAATTATAGAGGACCGATACAGAAGAGCCACGGTTTTCAGAAGCCTCTACCATCTCCAACACATTCAAACAAAACACATTCGTCTTACACTTCAAAAACGTACACCACCCACAACAAACTCTATCCTTCTGTGTTTGTTCTGCTGGAAGTATAGGGCTGTGGTCGCTAGCCCAACGGACTGCTGAGACGCTGCAACAGAAGTTTACGTTATGAAAAGGACAAACATAGGCAAACGGAAAGTGGATCAAACTGAATCCAAATCAAGTCCACCAGGCCAGTGCAGAGCTGGAGTCGTGCAGCGATGTAGTCTGTGTACCACACACACCGCAGTTTAATCACCCTCATTACCCGTCTCCATCTCAACAACACAGTCTCTCCTACTGCCTGAGAACAAGACCCAGTGGTTGTGTACTGTTCTCTAAAACACTTCCAACTGTGAATGTCAATCTCTGCCGAGGTTATAAACATATAGGAACCACAGACACACACACAGAGAGAGAGAGAGAGAGAGAGAGAGAGAGAGAGAGAGAGAGAGAGAGAGAGAGAGAGAGAGAGAGAGAGAGAGAGAGAGAGAGAGAGCGTTCTCCCATACGTACAGCCAGCCTGCCAGAGTCTCTCTGACTGCCCAGTCAACAAGTCCTTTCTCCTTGAAGACTGGTGGCTTTGTCTCAGCGCTGATCAGCTGGCAGATATAAAGAGGCACGGCAAGCTGGGACGGCGTCCCAGGCCTCGGTGAACTATTGCCTGGTTCTGGCGGGGCTGGAACCCCGTCAGAGGTAGATCCAAATCTAGAGCCCACGTGGTGGTGCTCATGAGAACCAGGAACACGACTGGCTTACTAAAGCCTTCAGGGTCTTGTTGTGCTTTTGAATTAAGAGATGTTTTGTGGCCTTGCAATGGGGGGGGGGGCTAAAGATGTATAAGGCCAGTCACACAGAAGGTGTGACCTGGAACACATTGGACGTTAAAGTTGCTGTTGACAGATGTGTGTTTCCTGTACTTTACGAGAGGCTGGAGAGAGGAAACGCTTTCTCTCTTCACCTTTACTGTGTGACCGTCCACCCCTCCTCCTAACCATCAGGTGAGTGACGAGGCAGGTGTGAGTCACGTGTCAACACTCCTACCTGAGCTCCTGGCCACGCCACTCTTTCAAACATGAGGGGGCGTGGTTTACCGTGTGACAGGCCTTTTTTTAAAAAACTCATCCACCTCACCATCAGACTAAATTACCGGATTACACGTAACGTGTTTTGGAATGAATCCCATCACGTGGGTACACATACAGCCATCGAGACACACCACGCCGCTCTCATTGACAGAAAGACTCAGAGATAGAGATGAGGTTTGACCTGGAGTTCAGCCAACCACTGAGAACGAGGCATAATGTATCCGAGCATCGCAGTGTGTTTAGGGTTGTTTGACCTGCATTAGGCCTGAGTCTAAACACAGGCCTGCACGTGTCGTTAAAACACAATCCATCACCACACGTCAGCCCATCCGTGGAGTCAGTAGTGGAGCATGAGGAGAAGTTGTCAGTAATTATTCAAACACTACGCCTGATAAACAAGTTCAACTAGACCCGTCACCCAGCCTAGCGGCTACAGGTAGTAAATCTGCAGCCGAATTTTAACGAGTATGCAAACACTCAACAAGTGGCCAGTCAGCCCCCAGCTGTGGTGACGGGGTGAATCCGCGCATCTATTAATAGTTCACCAGACCCTCGGCGGCAGGAAACGCAGAAAGAGGTACGGAAATACCAGTGGTCCACTGGGAATAGACCGATCCAAACCCGATCGTAAATCAATAGTTACACGCAAACGTTTTACAGAAGTGCGGCGTCAATGGACACACACACACACACACACACACACACACACACTCTCACACACACACACACACACACACACACACACACACACACACACACACACACACACACACACACACACACACACACACACACACACACACACACACACACACACAAGTTGCTGAAGTGAGAGCGTCCTGCAGCAGGTTAACAAAGACTTTACCAACAGTATGTCGTGCAAACCACCACATCCAAGACCAAATCACTAAAACATATGGCTGGACCGTTAATGGAAATAAGTCTAAATCAACTGTAGCCAAGTGTGTGTAGAGTTGGTTCACGTTTAAAGGT
Organism: Pollachius pollachius; assembly: GCF_949987615.1. Lineage (NCBI taxonomy): Eukaryota > Metazoa > Chordata > Actinopteri > Gadiformes > Gadidae > Pollachius > Pollachius pollachius. The sequence continues at coordinate 9,704,857 of NC_136947.1, read as the reverse complement.
AGACTCCGTTCAGCCTTCTCAGTGAGCATGGATAGGTTACGCGTGACTTGACAGCAAACTTTTCATAATCCACTTACCTCCGTGAAGAAATTATCCATTGCACCCTTTTCTTTGGTTTAATCCCTCGGGATTACTGTATGGAAACTGTGCATCCGATCCGTCCAGCGCGTCTGTTTTGCATGCAGACAATGCGTTAAATCCCGGGTCTACTCCATGTCTCCTCAGGACGGAGATGTAAGAACAGACAGTAGGAAACAGTCTCCAAAACTGCCTTTGTTTCAGCGGCTACTGATCCACAAGAAGCAACCATATGTCCATCATGAACGTGTTCCTCTCCCCATACACACACACACACACAGACGCGTGTCCAGGAGTTGAGCGCGGCCACAAAGTTCGCCGGACGTGTTGATTCCCGTGCGCCACCGCGCTTTGTCCGCCGGTCCGGTGGAGTGTAGCGAGCCCAGCGTGCAGCGAGCGGCGGAGTGGAGCAGCGCCAGGTCCGAGGAGCGAGCGGTCTGTAGCCCCGCCCCTCGGGGGGAGGGGGAGGAGCACCAGGTCCGAGGAGCGAGCGGTCCGTAGCTCCGCCCCTCTGGGGGGGGGGGGGGGGGGGTTGTTTGGAGTTAGTTTGCACACAGGCTCCACGGAAATGATTGATCTTTTCTGTTTATTTTATGTTTAAGCAATGTGCGGGATGTCAACAGGTTGAATTACATAACACTCTAACTAATGAGGTGTTTGATTATTATAACATTAAATATTCACAGTAGGAGTACTTGGATGAACTTTGTCAGCGAGATATTAGTTTTCAAGACAACTCCTAACTTTACCTCCTTGTCTTAAGAGGCCCACAATAAACCCTCAGACATGCAGACGGCATGGGTTTAGCTTACCTCTACTAGGCCTGTTTATTCTCTATGTTACTAACTGCCTGTGAATGTGTCCACCTCTTTTAATCAATCCGTTTTTGATTTGTCTCATACGTTAAATGACGAGAGATAAGATCACATTAAGGGCTGTGTGCACTGAATTTGCTTCCTTTGTTGAAAAGGTGTCATCCCACAGACAATACATGACGGAACACACAGTGTCTCACCTCTCAACAGTGTGCTTAAAGCTAATTAACATTGAACAGGCTACTGTAGGCCGGTAAGGGAGGTTCTGGACCCAGGGAGTTTATTTGGCTCACAAAGGGCAGCCATTGGTGGTTGTTTACATAACCTTAGGAGCTTCAAGTAGGTCTCTAGTAGGCCTAATGTAGGCCTTATGTAGGCCTAATGTAGGCCTAATGTAGATCTGCATGTGGGCCATCAACTGGAGGAAGTCAACACAATACTAACGTTTATCTCCTATTCTAACCAATAACGTATTTTATGCAACCATTTCGGTGTGAATGCATTTTTGTGTATTCTTCATGCCTCTTGGTATTGAACATATTTAAACTAATTAAGAAATATGTAAAATAATATATATAGCCTCTATATATATTTAAACTAATTGCATTTAGGAGCTTTATTATAATTGATTCCTCCATTTTTGCCCTGCTTTTGCAGACAGCTTTTGGCGATAAGTGGCCATTTCCCCCAGAGTTTCCAACCGTCTTGCCACCGAAACACTCAGTTATTAAAGGTCCTAATACTGCAGAGGCTCAACCACATTGTTGTTGCCTCATGGGCGACACATAACGACCCATAAGAGGTGTGCTTACAGGACATCTCTGAGCAGCCGACGACCACCAATCAGACGCCGGTGTTTCAACGACCACTCGCTGAAGGTCAAGTATTTGAACATTGCTGGATTGACCTCCGACCCCTCCCTCTCAGCCCCGGACAGAGGTTAAGTAGCACACCTCCCCTGTGGGGGGGGGGGCGTGCAGGGCGAGAGGGGAGAGAGAGAGAGAGATTATTGGCGAGCTAGGAGAGAGGTATGTGTGAGCTCCTCCCATACTCTAACCTGGCTGTCATTATACCTCATTGACGGTGGTGACGTGAGTGATGAGTTGATGTGTTAACTGACCAGTTAACTAACCGGTCAAGGCGGCCACCGCCTTGACCTCGCCAAGATGGCCGCCGTCTAGGGCTATCTGTCTAAAGGGTAAGCCTTACCGCATTACCGAGCCTAACCTGGTAACCAAGCCTAACCTAGTTACTGAGCCTAAGGCCCCAGAGAGGTGGAGGAGAAAGAGAAAGTGTTTCATGTTGTATACTCTTCCTGTCTCCCGCTCTCTCTCGTCTTTACACTCAACTTCTCGTCCCCCAAACAGGAAGCGATATAAATACACTTCCTGTGTCCATTTTGAACTCTCTTGAAGATGTGGGATAAGGACTTCCTGGAGTTGAACCACAGCCAAGAGAGGACCGGTCAACAAACTGTTCCACAAGAGATTCCCCTCTCATTTATGTCCCTTTCCCTCCTTTTACTAGAAATTAATTTCAATTGAACCCTTAAGTCACATCTATTTCACCTGCCAGTAATTCATGTCTATTCCAACAGTAATTCATGTCAATTTACTAATATAATTTAAGATTTCACCTTTTTATATCAACAATCAATTTATTTATTTGCAAGGCAAAACAAATAGTGTCTGTATGTGTGTGCGTGCCTGCAAGCGTGCGTGGGTGTGTGGGTGGTTAGGACACCTCATCATCACCAACCTTTTTAGCACACTCGTTCTCTCCGTGGAGAGGCAATGAGGGAAACGATCCAATCAAAGAGCAGGGGCTGATTAGGGGGGCATGTTGGTTCAAGCCAGGACAGCAGGGCTATCTCCCCTACTTCATGGGATCTCCAGCGACCACAGCGGCTCTGGACCTCACATCTGAAAGAAGGTGCTCTCGGACAGGAGAGGGTCCCTCGGTGTCCGTCTGCATCCCGGGGCAGTGGTGGATTTTACCCAGACCGGAGGGAGGAGCGCCCTCTACTGGCCCCCTGTGTCTCCTGCGCAGTTGTCTGACCCTCTGCTTTACCTCGTTTTTGTCTCGTTGCTACTACTAAGGGCTGTGTGTCTGTTACAGAAGATCATTTGATATTCGCTGGTGATACATGTCAATTTCCCCTCCAGAAAACACTCTTGACCAGATGTCTGTGTCTAGCAGCTTAGGGCTGGATGATCCTGGCTATTCTTAACCACTCCTTCAGCTGCACTGCACAGTGTACGCTTTGTTGATGCACTACACACTGTGTCGATACAGTACACACTCTATTGATTCACTGCACACTGTGTTGATGGAATACACACTGTATCAATACAGTGCACACTGTATTGAATGGTGCTTGCAGTGCTTGTACTCTAGACAGTGGTGAAATGACCCGTCCCAGACACACTCCCCCCCCCCGCTGGCAGACGGTGAGGGGGAGGAATGGACTGGAGGAGACTCAGGTCACATTCTTCTCAAATACATCCTCCTTATTTTATCTCCATGGAAACAACCTTGGTGGTCTTAAGAGGAGCACAGGGCTGAGGAGGGTGGAGGAGACGGAGATAGAGAGACAAAGAGAAAGAGAGAGAGAGAGAGTGGGAGACAGATGGAGAGAGAGAGAGAGAGAGAGAGAGAGGGAGACACATACACTGATGAAGCGAGACAGAGAGAGAGAGGGAGAGAGAGACAGAGAGAGACAGAGAGAGTTTGATAATTGCTCTCAGTCTCGTTCGTCCGCCCCTCTCTATGATTAACCGTGACCACTGAGGCTCTCACATCCCACAGGATCACAGAGAAACAGAAGAACCAACACACAGTAGAGAACCAACACACAGTAGGATAGAGAACCAACACACAGGATCACAGAGAACCAGGAGAACCAACATACAGTAGAGAACCAACACACAGTAGAGAACCAACACACAGTAGGATAGAGTACCAACACACAGTAGAGAACCAACACACAGGATAACAGAGAACCAGGAGAACCAACACACAGTAGAGAACCAACACACAGTATAACAGAGAACCAGGAGAACCAGCACACAGTAGGATAGAGAACCAACACACGGTATCACAGAAAACGAGGAGAACCAACACACAGTAGAGAACCAACACACAGTAGAGAACCAAAACACACTAGGATAGTGATTAGAACCAACACACAGTAGAGAACCAACACACAGTAGAGAACCAAAACACACTAGGATAGCGATTAGAACCAACACACAGTAGAGAACCAACACACAGTAGAGAACCAACACACAGTAGAGAACCAAAACACACTAGGATAGCGATTAGAACCAACACACAGTAGAGAACCAACACACAGTAGAGAACCAAAGCACAGTAGGATAGCGATTAGAACCAACACACAGTAAAGAACCAACACAGTAGACACACAAATCGTAAACACACACATACTGCTCCACTCTCTTTCACACACACACACACACACACACACACACACACACACACACACACACACACACACACACACAAACAAATACACACAAAAAAAACATGAACACGCAGTTAAGTGCACATATCATACAGGCACACATTATTCTTATCCCCCTCTTTCTCTCCCCCCCCCCCCCCCCCCCCATTGACAATCAAAAGCCACCCCAAATATAAGACTGGCCCGGGCTGGCCACCACAGTAATAATGTCCTGCCTACGCCCCTGCACGCGCCCAACCACGCACAATCAATTTAAACCAAAAAAATAATAATGGTGTCTACAAATGAATTGCATCGTATGTTCATAAGTTTACCCAGAAAAATGTGAGCAGCTGACACTTGCCTCTATTCATTGACTACAGGATCCCAGCGCCGATGGACCGATGGAGCCACCGTGACTGTTTGTTAAGCAGCAGCGCTCTCTAGTGGTCAGCTATAGTCAGTACAGCTACCGTTCTTCTGTTGGCCTGCTAATTATTAAGGAACTCTAAAACAAAGCTCCAGGACTGGATCGAGAGAAGAAATGTAAGCCACAGACTCTGTCAAATTTGTACGAATAAGTTTGAAGTACAAAAAAGAAAAGTACAACAACAATTAAATTGGAAACCAAAATTCGGAAAAACAGGTTAATTTATAAGATAGACGATGTTTTATCCAACCAATAGTTTTCTCTATGGATTGATTAAACTCATTCATTAAATTCTCAATATTGCTTTGATTGGTTGATTTACTTAGTGGTTTATTGTCCAAGTGTATTCCTTATTTATGAACTGGATTATTGGCTTCTCTTTAAATTGATCTGTTGATTTATGTCTTGATTTATTAGATGATTGGTGTGAGCGTTTGCGCGCGTGTGTGTGTGCGTGTGTGTGTGTGTTTGTCTATGCGGATCGCAGGGGACGCGCGGAGGAGCGCGGAGGAGTGGGCGTGCTGACTGTAACTGTAACTCTTGTATTAACGAATCTAATGCGCAATGTGAGTTTTAAAATGTCTACAAAGCCGGCCGACTCATGTTTCTGATCCACTTGATGAATAAATATGAGAAGACATATTCTTTAACCTAAAAATAACAACAAAAAAACCTGTTGGTGATGTAAGCGAGGCGGAGAGCGACAACCATCACGGTGTCAAGATGAGGAGCATCAGACGAGACTGCCCATCTAGGCGAATCCATGTTTGTTACAGTCGCTGTGTGTGTGTTTGTGTGTGTGTGTGTGTTGTGTGTGTGTGTGTGTGTGCGTGTGTGTGTGAGACCGTGTGTGTGTGGCAGAAGGAGAGAGAGCGAGCGAGACCGAGAGTGAGCGAGTCGCTGGCGAGTCGTCGGCTAACGTGTGCGCGTGCATGATGTGTGCATGCACGAGACGCCGGCGAACCGCGCAGAGCGAGAGCGCTACCGTAATTTAGGCACAGAGCCACCGCGCGCACAAGCGAAGCTGCGAAACACCCTCGCGTCCTCACCGCACGGAGTTTGCTTTCCTGAAACTTCACCGCTCACGGTAAGACTCTCTTCTGAACCCACTTTCATGTCTCTTTCTGTCCCCGCGATGATCCTAAAAAGGCCGCTTTTTCTGTTCCGTCGAGAAGTGGGTTTTTTCTTCGGCTGTCCAGCATCTCTCCGTCTCGGCGCGCGGCGCGCGGAGCGAACGCCTGGCCAGCAAGGAGGAAACGCGCTCCAAGGCGAACATAGAAACACAGTTTACGGTTACCGTGAAGGAATAGCGGGTAAACCGTGATACGAAGGGTCAGAACGGTGTTAGGGCGGTGTTGGGTTGGTGTTAGGGTGCGGGCGTTTCACTCTTTCACCGATTCACCCAGACACAAAAACGGCGCGCGTGATAAAGGGGTGTGTGCTCCGCGTGCACGCTGTCTGGAGGAGACGCGGACCTGGACGTGGTCTTGGTCTCGGACCTGGTCCCTCTGAGAGAGCCGAGGCCGTGATTCACCTGTTAGTCTCACTCTCCATCTGTCTCACTCTCACATCTTTCTGTCTCAAGTCTCTTTCAGCCTGCCGTGGGGAGATGATCGCCCATGTATTTAATTCATATTTGATTGCTGATTTGTCTAATTTGTTTCATAAACGAGACCTTTGTTTTTTAATGCAATTTGTTGAAATCTCGAGCAGAACCGGAGCGAGCGTCCAGAAATACGGCGGTTCTTCCTCGCGCTTCACCTCTTTGTCTGGGTGGATGTGTGATGCGTTGGTGCATGTAACCGGGTACACGCGTGCACACACACACACACACACAAAGCGGCACTGACACGCGCACGCGTGTCTGTGCCGCGTTTGTGTGTGTGTGTGTGTGTGTGTGTGTTTGTGTGTGTGTGTGTGTGTGTGTGTGTGTGTGTGTGTGTGTGTGTGTGTGTGTGTGTGTGTGTGTGTGTGTGTGTGTGTGTGTGTGTGTATTTGTAAAATAGAGTTGTGTGGCATGGCATAATGTGTTTGTGTGTGTGCGTGCGCGCCTGTGTGTGCGCGTGTGCGTCCGCGCATGTGTGGAGGAAAACGGAGGACAGCCTCATTATGTCACGAGCCCGGGTTATAACTGCTTTACATTGGTACTGTATATATTTTTAACCGCGTCTTCATACAGAGGGGGGCGGCAGACGGGTGGGCGGGGCGCTCATATAAGACTGGCCCGGGCTCGTGTTTATTCCGGTCCGTCTCGAGAGGTCTGGGGGTCTCTGGACTAGGCCCAGGTTGTTGGGGGGTCCGTCGGTGTGAACGTGGCGTCAATAACCGCGGCGGCGGAGAAAGTTCCATCAATAAGGCCTGGTCCTTTGTCTCATCCGCGCGCATGCGCACTAGCGTTTGGGTGTGGACGCCACCTTGCCCTGCCGAGCGGAGCGCGTGTCGCTCGCGCAGAATCCCGAGCAGGAGGAGGAAAGCTTTAGGATGCTCGTCCCGCTGGAGATGTTCCCGGGCTTTTTGTGTTGTTTTTAGAGCCAACTAGCGGGATAATGTCTCGATGAACCATACGGTGGGCATGTCTGTATCAGGTCGTTGGTACTCGATAATCGATTATAGCAGGTTTAAATGGTGCAGACGATGAAATATGAGTCCGTTCACCGTCGCCCGTCATCACCTGTAAGAATGAATCTACGCACACGCACACGCACTAGCACACGCACGCACACAAACACACACACACACACACACACACACACACACACACACACACACACACACACACACACACACACACCCCTCGCAGGCATAACCGTGTTTTGTTTGTCGCTGTTGGCTTTGAATAAACGACAAATAATAAAGGTTGGGTTCGATTGTGCGTCCGTTTAACTGAGTTTGTAAAAGTCGATAAGCGCGCGGTGACTCACGTGACATTAATGGCTCATAATAATGTGTGTGTGTGAGTGCGTGCGTGTGTGTGCGCGCGCACGCCCGCCCGCCTTCACGTGAGCGGTATGAATGGATCTGTTCATAGGGGCTTAGGCAACGTCGCGTGCGGTGGCTCAGCGATCAAAATAACAGAAATGATTGTGCGATTGGAAAAAAGAGAACGTGCTCTTTGTCGCGCGGGATTAGGCCGACCTCTCTACGCCGTTCACGCCTTAATTAAAACCAGAGCTCTCCACGGAACAGCCCGCGCCGCACGCGCGCGTGTTGATCGTCGAGATCGCGAGGGAGAGAGACGGGTTGTGTTTCACACGATAATGAAATTAAAGAGGATGTGAGCGTCGGGTGTCGGCAGAGACGAGGTAAATGATGCTTCAGAGGGAGAGAGAGGAGGTTTATAATGCTTCAGCGGGAGAGAGAGAGAGACAGTCGGTCGCCCTTTCTGACGCTGTCAGGGAGTAGAAACCTGTAGCTGCTATATAGCGCGCATGCGCCAACACCGTGTCCACTCTATAGACAATAGTCTGTCTTCCTGTGTGTATCTCTATCTGTCTGTCTGCCTGCCTGTCTGTGTGTCTGTCTGTTTCACTATCTGTGTGTGTGTGTGTGTGTATTTGTGTGTGACGTGCGGCCCCTAATGACAGCTATGCAGCATGTGTCCTGACAGGAAACCTTGGCTTTCACGGGTTTAAATGAATGTGTGTGATTCAGATGGCTTTGCTATTAAAGTGCGCCAGTGGCGGAACATGAAAGAGGAAGGAAGCAGTTCTTCATTTCCTGTCAGCAGGAGTAGATTTAAGTAGTCATCATGACTGAGCCTGGGTTATTTTAAGACACTTGTGGTATGAAAGGAGATCTGTCGAAAGTAACCAAGGCATAACAAAATCTAAACAGCACACTTTAAAGGACCCCTCAGGGCCCCTACTAAGGGTCTCTACTAAGGGCCCCTACTAAGGGCCTCTACTGAGTGTCTCTTCAAAGGGTCTCTACAAAGGGCTCCTACCAAGGGCCTCTACTAAAGGCCCCGACTAAGAGCCCCTACTAAGGACCTCTATTAAGGGCCCATACTAAGGGCCTCTACTAAGGGCCCCTACTAAGGACCTCTACTAAGGGCCCATACTAAGGGCCTCTACTAGGGGCCCCTACTTTACGCACGTGACGTGGATCCGCTTCGCAAGTTCTGTCACATCCGACCCGTTTGTGACATCACAAGTGGGAATGTCCCTCCACGCATGCCAGGTGGACTGTCCTCACTGGTAGGCTTAGCTGCCCGTCAAACGTCTGTGGCTGGACCCTCCAACCTGGGATGTTACTGGTGGGTCGATCTCGAACCGGGGTCACATGGTACCTTTCTTTCTGTTTCTACAACATGGTGGGCAGGGGGGTTGTCTAGTGCGGTCTGAGAGTCAGGGTTTGATTCCCAGTGTCTGAGGTCTACCCGGGAGTCCTTGAGCAAGATGCCCTCACCCCCACCGGCCCCCCGTGGTGAGACGCTCTGATCAAAGCGCTCAGACCCCTTTCTTCTCGTTTGGGGGCCGGGTGGCACGCTGGGTTCTGGTAAAGGGCACCGCCGCCATCTTGAGTCCCGTGGTGATCCGAGTCAACGTTGACGACCTTGGAGCCGAGCGTCAGATAATATTATCAGACGTCCTCGCCTATCAGGCGGACTTTTTCTTTTTTTGCATTATAAGTGATAACAGTCACTGCTTGGTTTAATGTATTATAATATGTAACATTCATATTTGTATATTTATCTCTCTATAACTGTTATATTTGTGTGTTCTTTGGCTTTTGGGTCGAACCTGGGACAGTTTAGTAATGGATGGTGTGTGTGTGTGTGTGTGTGTGTTTATTTTGCAAGGATTTTGATGTGTTTCCAATAGTGACAACCCTGGCCCAGACTACCCCACCCCCCCCCCCCCCCCCCCCCCCCTCTCAAGCTCTATGTCGTCTCTATCTTTCTCTTTTGCCCAGCATCTCTCTCTCTCTCTCTCTCTACCCCTCAGCCTGTCTGTGGCCACTGGCACAGTGGGTGATGCTGTTTGTCTAGGACACTCGCACACACACAAACACACACGCAAACACTAAAACACCCCAACATCAGACACACACACATACTCAAAACACACACACACACACACAAACACTCAAACATCAGACACCCACACACACACGCACACACACACATACACTCAAACACCCTGACATCAGACACACACACACACACACTCAAAACATACACACACACACGCACACACACACACACACTAATACATTGCAACACCAGAAAAACACACACACACACACACACACACACACACACACACAAACACAAACTAAAACACCCCAACATCATCCACACAGATACAGCCCCCAGGGCTCTGTTGGGGGTCATCTGGAGTTTAAAAGGCTCCTCCCACTTGGCTTGACCAGTGACTGGCTTGATCTGTCAGACAAACACACACACACACACACACACACACACACACATAGACACACATACACACAGACTCCAAGACAGAAAGACCAGCAGAAAGAAAGACAGACAAACAGTCACTATTGCTGACAATCAAATCGAAGCAAAGCCAGCCAGCCAGACAGACTGCTGGGCAGACAGACAGACGGACAGACAGACAGACAGACAGACAGAGAAACAGACGGACAGACAGTCATTGCGACAACAAAGAGATTGAGCAACCCAGAGGTAGTGTTAAAAGTGGGTGTGTCTCTGGACGCATGTGCGTTCTGACTCTGCGAGAACATGAACTTACACATTCAGGAGAAGTCTGAGGAACCCAGAATATGTCCATATTCTACCCAGACCCAGACCATGACCCAGAGCTATCGATCGACTGGGGCCGGGTCCCAGACGTCTGCAAGAGAGAGAGAGAAAGAGAGACAGAGACAGATACAGAGAGACAGAGAGAGAGAGAGAGAGAGAGAGAGAGAGAGAGAGAGAGAGAGAGAGAGAAAGAGAGAGAGGGAAAGAGACACAGAGAGAAAGATAAAGAGAGAGAGAGACAGAGAAAGAAGAATTGAGAAAGAGAAAAAGAGAGAGAGAGAGAGAGAGAGAGAGAGAGAGAGAGAGAGAGAGAGAGAGAGAGAGAGAGAGAGAGAGAGAGAGAGAGAGAGAGAGAGAGAGAGAGAGAGAGACACTTAAGATGGCAGAGCCAGGGGCCCGTCTGGCCCTAGCCGGGCCCCTAGTACTGCACAGCTATTGATTGACACCAGAGACGGGGCCCGCCGGACGCTGAAGGCAACACAGAGAGGGGAGAACGCACTCGCCTCTAGAACATTCCCCCGGGTTCTGCTGGTCCCCACCCCCCCTCGATTGCTCCGATTGGGCGCCATTAGGTTTGATCAGGTTTCATCTGGTTTGATCCGCTTTTAATCCATTTTCAGCGTCCCTCAGCGATCACTTGACCGGACAGACAAACGAACAGCAGTACAGAAATAGGAAGTGAAACCAGACTCCTGGTTTCATTTCTCCGTACGTACGCTAACGTAGTATTAACCTGGTAACAGAGGATGCTAGAGGAACAGTCGATGCTGTGTTGGCATGGTAACGTAGTATTGGCATGGTAACAGAGGATGGTAGAGGAACAGCTGATGCAGTGTTGGTGTGGTAACGTAGTATAACGCCAGTAGCAACACTGCATCAACTGTTCCTCTAGCATCCACTGTTACCATGGTAATACTAGGTTACCGTACTACCCTTGTATGATGTAGTAACTTGTAGCAGTACTACAATACTGTGCACGTGGCCATGGTAGTGACCAGAAAGGGCGTTGTGGTCAAGAGCTTAAAGGATATAGGTCATCACCCTCTAACTATCCTATCAACTGTTGCTCAAAGGTTAAAACCTTCACATCGAAACCTTTTGTTTCCTCATTCAAGGAATCTTTTAATCTCAATAACAAAGGGACAGACAGGTGTCAAATTATGACCGGCTAGCCGGAGGGAACAATCATGAATGGGCCAATCGCTTTGCCTCTACACTTTGTCCCGCCCCCATATTGACATAGAAATACAGCACTCTAGGCCGGTCCGATTCAGTGCCGCCTCAAACCTCGCGGATACACCCCAGGGCCATCATCATCAACTGTTCTCACTGACACCCGTAAGTCTCTCCGTACTAAATCCTCTTAAAGTGTAATGACTGAATGTAAATGTTAACTTCTATGTGTATTGAGGATGGCTGGTTGAAGCAGCCTGACCTGGTCGGGTCTGATTGGCCTCAGATAGGCTGCACACCTGTTGTGCGTTGAGCAACCATTGAGCACAGGTTAAACCGCTCACTCAGGGAGATCTCCTGCATGACAACATGGAGCACCAGGCCATGGGTGCTCTACGTCTGTAGCGATGGGGAGAGGGGAACTAGAACACGTACCACAGGGGCTGGGCTTAGAACAGTTCCGGGAGAACCGGCAATACGGTCTGATACATGCTTTCAGGTTCTGTGTAGTTTGGAAAGACAGGGGATGAGAGGAGTGCCGAGGCAGTTCTAGAGGGGCAGGTTCTAGAGGTTCAAGGGGGACAGGTTCTAGAAAGCCAGGTTCTAGAGGGCTGGGTTTGCGAGGGCCCTGAGCGCTGAGGCGTGGAGGATGTGTTGGTGACCCTTCATCTCAGACAGAACCGAGACACCCCACCCAGACCTCCCTTCAGTGGGATGTTCCGCCGTCTCCAGCGCGGGCTGACGTTAATACCCTAGTGAGAGGAGAGAGCGCTGTGACAGCTCCGGGGTTCAGCTGGAGGCATCCTGCTCCACTCTGTCCTCCTCTAATCGGAGAGCACAACAGATCCAGGATCAGGTTAGCGTTGCGTCGTCCGTAAAGCTAATTTAATTCGGTCTCTCTCAGTTTATCACGACTTCAGCAGACCCACTTTATGCAGATGAAACGCGGACGCTGTGCTGAGCCCACGCATGTGCACATTATGTGTGTGTGTGCATGTGTTACACACACTACACACACACACAGTGGGAACACACACCCCCGCCCGGTGCTCTTCTGATGAATGGTGTGTAGTGTGTGGATGTGGGCCTCGCTCAGAGGAAGATCCGTCCTCCTGAAACCACGGGCGCATTGGCGCAGTCGACCAATCATATTCAGAGCCACTGTGGGATCGATCACATGACATCCTGTGATCGACCAATCACAATCAGATCCATTGTGGTATCGATAACATGACGTCCTGTCTGACTTCAAATCATCCAATCAGATGATGGAAAATATACTGAATACACACACAAGTCAAGTAGGAGTGATATTTACACTTTGGAAGGGTTCCAAACAGTTGAGGTAGATGTATCGACAGTTTATGCTACATTGAAACTTTGCATTTACCGACCATAAAACATCTAGAGTTTAAAGTCTATCGTGATGAAAGTGGCTGAATCCCACGTTGAGTCTGTCCACCCCTCTGTCTGGGGCCCGGTGGGTCTGGTCCTAACAGAGGGGCCAGGCACTCTGTCTGATTGGTCTGGAGGGCTGTGTGATTTAGAGCCTCAGGCCTCGGCCCAGAGAGCCTCTTCCTCGCTGGTTGAGGAAGTCAAGATGGCGGTGGTTTTTGTTAGAATCAATCAAAAGACAGAATGATTGATTTTATCGACTGGTGTGGCTCCTTTCCAGAAGCTGGTCCGGGCGTCTGTATAAAGGTATATCTGTTCAGTCAGTTAGTTAGACAGTCAGTCAGCTAGTTAGTGTCTTGTTTGTAAGTCTGTGCACCTGGCAAGTCAGTCAGACAGCCAGTTAGTGTGTCTGTATGTTTTTGTACGTCAAGGTGTTTTTGTGTGTCTGTTAAGTCAGTCTGTATTGTCTATGTCAGTCTGAACTTAGATCTTTATGTCGGTTTCAATCACTTTTCAGTCTATGATTGGGTGTCTCTCAAACGACGTTAGAGTAGTAGTACTAGTTTCCGATTATTAAGGGTCTATGGGATTAATATGGACAACGATTTGTCAAATCGTCCGATGTACTCATGTAGACGTTTTAGCAAGTGAGGGACCCCCATTATATCGGTACATTATGAAACGATCCCTACAGAGGTATATAACTTGGATAAGTAACCTTTCGCCCCGATTCGGTCGGCTGGCTGGTGTGAACCAAGTCTCGTTCAGAGAGGAGTCTTGCGTTGATCTGTTGCAGGAGGAGAACGGTGGAGACATTGGTGGGAGCTGGGGGGGGGGGGGGGGGGGGGGGGGGGGGAAGGGAAGGGGGATCTCCATAATGATAGCACACAATCTGAGCCCGTCAGGAACCAAACTAAGGACTTTTAGAGGACCTTACATTGACGAATGCTATCACCCCTGAGGATCTCTCTGTAGCTCCATGGATCACGTTTGCGGCTCTTGCTCAACACTTGAACACTTTCTAACGTTGTTGTCCACATCAGCCCCTCACACCCTAAATGATACGGAAAATGGCGTCCAAGTTGAAAAATCCAGAAGTTCTCCTCTAAGTTCTGCATCAGATTCTCGTTAATTTCTAAGCCGCGCTTAAGCGTTAGTGCATAAGCGCGGCTCTCTGCGGCCGACATTTAATATTCACAACAATTTTCTGGCACGCATGTCAGCTCTGTTACCACGGAAACGACGTTGTCGGTGATGACGTTTCCTGAAGAGCTGTTTAAAAAAAATAAAGTAGCTTAAAAACAAGAACTATGTCACAATATTAATGTCAACGTACGTTTATTTGAGCTCTAGTCACCTCTTTCTCTCAGCGCATATAACTTTGGAATAAAGGAATGTTCGGGAATGGTGAAAGGAAAACATCCTTTCCACCCACAACTTGTTGTCATAGTGACAGCCCGGATGTGGGCACCAAGATTGGCTGCCTTTTTCTGTCACTCACTGTGAGTGACAGATCCGCAATTTGGTTTATGGAGGAAAAGGCTTGAAGTAAATGAAGTAATGAGGATGAAGCTATCATCGATGTCATGATTACCAATAACCTGGTTTCCTGATCTTCAATTAGCTCTTGTAGTAGTCCTGGTCAGACTGTGGACAGAGAGGGGATGATCAGAGTGCGTTGGGTTCTTGTCAAGCCTGAACAGGAAATGATTCCCAGTGTTGTGGATGTCCGCTGGATTGCTTCCAGCGCAAACGCTGGACTTATCCCCTCACGCAAACATCGGTTGCACGGCAGAACAGCAAGCGGATGGCCTGACCACCACCAACTCCAACGTCTCCTCCTCCTCCTCCTCCTCCTCAGTGGACTGAGGAGCCAGAGAGAGAGCGCTCTCTCCTGCCAACGTCCACAAACATATCTTAATTGTGTTCCTGGGAGATCTTCGGTGGAGATTGTTGTTTGTTTTCGGCCGTGATCTCCACCTTCCCGACGTGAAGCCGAGGTCCAGCGTGGGTTCAGTGTGGGAGGTCAGTCGGTTCAGACTGGGGGGGGCAGACCAACACGGATGTTTTCACTTCGGGTTATTTTTTTTACGAACACAATGTTGTCGTAAACGTTGATCTCATTTAGATCGTGGATCTCTGCTCTGAGAGCAGCATCAAAATGTGACGGATATGATGATAAGAAAAACCACAAAGTTAACTTCACTTTCAGAGAGAGATAGACATTCATGCATTTGTACATACATACATTCAACACACTCAGTACCACTCCATGTTTTCCCTAAGGTCCTCATCTTGACATTATACAACTTGTGGGTCGTCCCAAAAGGGTTGGCGATTAATGAGCATTAATTATCTCACCCTCCTCCTCAACTTACGCTTAGAGATGGTTATTGTACTGGTAATGCTGTGATTAAGGTCAGGGTGGGTGAACAGCAAACCGCATAGGAACCACTGACACCAGCACAGGAACCAGTCCAGACCAGGCGGGCTCCAGGGTCGCTGGTGAACTCGAGGGAGAGTAGGTAGAGCAGAGTCTTGGATGCCCTTTGGTGGCATTTAGACAGTGGTTCTGCTTAGTGTTAACCGGCTGGTAGGAAGGGGTCAGGACAGCAGAACAGAGCTCCACAGCCCGATCCAAACAGGCGGTCGGGCAGTGCGGGCCAGACCTGGATAATCCCCCCACGTTCTAATGTGTTCTGTCTTTGTAAACTTCTTCCATAGATACCCACTCCGGCGCGATGGGATTTATGGTCTGTTTGCCTGGTTTATAACCTCACGCTTTTATTCTGAAGCCCAACGACGCAGTCGAGGGCATTATTCCTCTTGCTGAAAACGTATGGGCAGGCTGAGTGTACCCCTAAGTGCTTTGGTAAAAGTAAATTTTCTGCTCTTAAACATCGCAATTAAATGGAGTTATATTGAGTGATTAAGGCAGAGAGACACACACACACACACATACACACACACACAAACACACACACACACACACACACACACACACACACACACACACCAAACCAGTGCCTTCGGCCACATGCAGACCTAAACTACAGGTGTCGTATTATGTTTGTTTTACTTTAGTTACGGTGGAAACCCGAGCCCCGTTGACAGGGACGTAAACGTGAGGATTTACCGCGTTTATCTGATCACCTGGGAACTCACCTGAGAAGACACACAATGGCACATGTGTGTATGCACCGGCCTCTGTTTGCATGTGTGCAGGATGTCTGTCTGTGTGTGTTATGTTTAGTTAGTGTGTGTGTGTGTGTGTGTGTGCGTGTGTTCATGTATGTATGTTGGAGCCTCAGTATTTGCACATTTCATCAAACATTAACCGATTTAAAGATTCGGAAATTCTTCGGAATTACTGAATACTGATCTGCTTGCAGAATATTTCTATATTTCATACGATCCACTGATATATATGGTATCGTTGTTATTGTCACGATAAGATCCTGAATAGGAACATTGATTCAGGTCGGTTGAGGTGGACACAAGCCCTCCCACCCTCACACAATGGACTGTCCTTATGTCATAAGAAGCTTGTGGATTTACTCCAAAAAATCCATAAACCCATTCTCAGATCTCAGCAGGAAACCACGCTGAGGGACGGAGTGGAGGCCCCCCTGCTGGCCAGAGGGGGGGGGGGAGAGGGAGAGGGAGAGGGGGGGAGGCAGAATGGGAGAGATGGATCGACAGATGGGCAGGAGAGAGGGAGGCATGGTGGGGATGGGAGGGAGAAGGGGAGGGATAGAGAGAAAGGTAGGAGGGAGGTATTTGGATGGAGAGATGAAAGAGAGAGATGGGAGAGAGGATGAAAGGGGGGGAGAGGTAGGAAGATAGGAGAGGAAGGGAGGAATGGACAGATGGGAGGGAGTCAGGGGGTGGGTAGTTAGCGAGAGAGAGGGAGGGAGGGAGAGAGAGAGAGAGAGAGAGAGCGGGCGACAAGAAACAAGGAGAGAGCAGAGAGAGAAAATGGATGACAGAAAGGAGAGAGGAATTAAAATACAGAGAGGGAGGGAGGGAGGGAGGGAGGGAGGGAAAATGCAACAAATGAGTGAAGTGAGAGAGAGGGAGAGAAGCGGGAGGAGAAGGAGGTGGAGGAAGAGCAAGGAGTGCGAGACAAGAAGCGGGATCAGCGGGGTGTATAGAGAGAACATGTCAAAGTGACAGAGAGTGAGGGGGGAGGAGTAGAGGAGGAGAGGCAGAGGGGGAGGAGGAGAGGAGGAGGAGAGGCAGAGGGGGAGGAGGAGAGGAGGAGGGGGAGGAGAGGCAGAGGGGGAGGAGGAGAGGCAGAGGGGGAGGAGGAGAGGAGGGGAGGCAGAGGGGGAGGAGGAGAGGAGGAGGAGAGGCAGAGGGGGAGGAGGAGAGGAGGAGGGGGAGGAGAGGCAGAGGGGGAGGAGGAGAGGAGGAGGAGAGGCAGAGGGGGAGGAGGAGAGGAGGAGGGGAGGAGAGGCAGAGGGGGAGGAGGAGAGGAGGAGGAGAGGCAGAGGGGGAGGAGGAGAGGAGGGGAGGCAGAGGGGGAGGAGGAGAGGAGGAGGAGAGGCAGAGGGGGAGGAGGAGAGGAGGAGGGGGAGGAGAGGCAGAGGGGGAGGAGGAGAGGAGGAGGAGAGGCAGAGGGGGAGGAGGAGGGGGAGGAGAGGCAGAGGGGGAGGAGGAGAGGAGGAGGAGAGGCAGAGGGGGAGGAGGAGAGGAGGGGAGGCAGAGGGGGAGGAGGAGAGGAGGAGGAGAGGCAGAGGGGGAGGAGGAGAGGAGGAGGGGGAGGAGAGGCAGAGGGGGAGGAGGAGAGGAGGAGGAGAGGCAGAGGGGGAGGAGGAGAGGAGGGGAGGCAGAGGGGGGAGTAGGAGAGGCAGAGGGGGAGGAGGAGAGGCAGGGGGGGAGGCAGAGGGGCAGGAGAGGCAGAGGGGGGAGGAGGAGAGGCAGAGGGGAAGGAGGAGAGGCAGGGGGGGAGGCAGAGGGGGGAGGAGGAGAGGCAGAGGGGGAGGAGGAGAGGCAGAGGGGGGAGGAGGCTGGGATATAAACAGTGTGTATTTAGAGGAGACAGGCGGCCCAGTGTGCTCCAGTTCACACAGAGCTGAACCTCATCTGGAGTCTGAACACAACCCTGGAACCGCTCTCCAGGGAACCTCCTGCCTCGTTCGTCCTCAAACCCCCCCGCCCCCCCCGCTCATCAGTAGAGGATGCCGCTGACCACCACTTCCGGTTGCCCACCTTCACTTCCTGTTGCCAAGCATGACTTCCTGTTGCCCATAATGACTTCCTGTTGCATCATAATTATTTCCGGATTACCGCCATCACTTCCTGTTGCATCATTATTGTTTCATTAGTTTTTTGCATCTGCGGTCTGGGCCTCTTCCCATTGGCCCAGAGAGGCCTCTTCCTACTGGCCCAGAGAGGCCTCTTCCCATTGGTCCAGAGAGGCCTCTTCCCATTGGCCCAGAGAGGCCTCTTCCTACTGGCCCAGAGAGGCCTCTTCCCATTGGTCCAGAGAGGCCTCTTACCATTGGCCCAGAGAGGCCTCTTCCCATTGGTCCAGAGAGGCCTCTTCCTGTTGGCCCAGAGAGGCCTCTTCCCATTGGTCAAGAGAGGCCTCTTCCCATTGGCCCAGAGAGGCCTCTTACCATTGGCCCAGAGAGGCCTCTTCCCATTGGTCCAGAGAGGCCTCTTCCTGTTGGCCCAGAGAGGCCTCTTCCCATTGGTCAAGAGAGGCCTCTTCCCATTGGCCCAGAGAGGCCTCTTCCCATTGGCCCAGAGACGAGTGTAGGTGGAGGGCTGAGCAGGAACCACAAAAGGGGAATTTTCTCTGTGGACAAAACGTTGATATGAACCGCATTCCTGCGATCAGAATGGAGAGAGAGAGAGAGAGAGAGAGAGAGAGAGAGAGAGAGAGAGAGAGAGAGAGAGAGAGAGAGAGAGAGAGAGAGACTCTGATCATCTGATGATTAAAATGGCAATTGGTATTTAGTTTATAAGTTAATAATAGTTAATAATTCTATCCAAAGAAACTTCCAGTAGATTCAGAGACAGGTCTCTGAATCCACATTAACCAATCTTTCAATCAGTTAATGTTTAATGCAATGTGCAAATACTAAGGCTCCCAAATACATACATGAACACACACACACACACACACACACACACACACACACACACACACACACACACACACACACACACACACACACACACACACACACACACACACACACACACACACACACGCAAACAGATGCCAGCCCGGCACATATACACATACACACAGGGGTAAGACAGTACAGAGACAGGTCGTTAAGGAGCAGGTAGGGGTAAGACAGTACAGAGACAGTACAGAGACAGGTCGTTAAGGAGCAGGTAGGGGTTAGACAGTACAGAGACAGGTCGTTAAGGAGCAGGTAGGGGTTAGACAGTACAGAGACAGGTCATAAAGGAGCAGGTAGGGGTTAGACAGTACAGAGACAGGTCTACAGGTCTACAAGTGGACTGTGGGCATTGGGGATCGAACCCAGAACCTTATCCTGAATACTTTCCTGTTTTGTGTGGAGCCTACTCCCTGGTACTATTCCCCATATACAATCCCTGAATGCTACGTCCGCAGAATTTCCTGTGGTGGTTGTGCATTGCGTTTCCCGCTACATTGTGACGGGGACAAATACTCCTCAGTTCTCTGCTGTGATCACATGACTCCTGGCCCGGCCTCTGATTGGATGGCGCATGTTGGCTCCAAGCATCTGCGGTGCAGAGCGGTTGGAGGAGCATTAGTCTTACCGCTAACGAGGCAGAGGCTAAAAAAGGACCTCAGTTACCTGTAGACCGTCTGGGAAACCGTACAGGCAGCAGTTCTAATGCTGTCTTCTTACTTCTTACCAGGAGAATTCATTCTAAAGTTGAGGTCTTCATGTTAAGATCCAGAATTCGCTCTGAGACATTTCTTCCTCGAAAGAAGATACAAAAGCGTGAAAGGGGATTTGATTTCAAAGTTCGAGCCTTCAATATCTATATAGATACTATATTTCTATATATATAAAAATATATATATATTTGTTGTAACATGTTTTTATTATGATTTATCTGACATACGGATTCCAACTGTGGGATGAAGGATAATAACAATTGATTCTGTTTCCCGTCCTATTGGATAATCTGCTGTCACTCAATGACAGCTCCCTCAAAGTGAGTGACAGAAAAGGCAGCCAATCACAGAGGAACATTTCAAATTAATTCAGTGCACTCTTCGGAGTGAACTTGGTGCCCACGTCCGCGCTGTCACTATGACAACGATCAACGACTACTTCTGAGGCAGCCCTGTTAGAAGAGGAATGAGAATGAATCGACTACTACTGTCTGAATCATTCATGTTAGATAAGGTATGAGGACGTATCGACTACTACTGTCTGAATTGTTCATGCTGGAACAGAGATAAGGACGTATCGACTACTACTGTCTGAATCAGTCCTGTTAGATAAGGTATGAGGACGTCTTGATTACTACTGTCTTAATCAATCATAATACATGAGATATGAGGTGTGTCGTAACAGATATGAGGACATATCGACTACTTTTCTTAATCAGGCCTGTGGCATCAGATGCTGATACAGGATGGAGACAAAATGGCTGCCGCACATAGTAAATGGATACTACTGCTGTATTTTCTCTCTGTAATGTTTAGTGAATCAGTCTGATCCAACATGAACACATGGGTTTATATGACTGCTGCATACTCATATATAGCACCAATGTCCAACATGTTGTGTTCTATAATTGTATGTGATGTTACATTTACATTTAGGGCATTTAACATTTAGGGCAATGACGCTTTTATCCAAAGCGAGTTACAATAAGTACGTCTGTCAGAAGGAAAGAGGAACAATATATCACTGTCGCTGCAGTTAGGTCAGGTTTCTCTTGGTTTTTAAGTATTCCAGCCCAGACCTCCTGACCTTGAGTCCAGTGGAGAACTATCTAGTTACACTGCTCTCCAAAATCAAAGCTGTGACTCACACACACACTCCCAGCACTCCCAACACTCCCAACACTCCCATCACACTGGCTAGTGTACACACATCCTTGACTGGTCTGCTGAGAGTGTTTCTGCCCTTCTCTGTAAACATCAAGTGAAAGAATCAATGAATCGAAACCAAAACGACAGATAGTCATCAACAACAACTTATCTGCTGTTTATTTCTGCAAGTTTTGCAGAAATAAACAAAGCTATGTTACGGCTTTAAGTCCACCAGCCACAGTCCCGGGATGTTACTGTTTCTTTAAGGGCAGCCCGCGTGTTTACTGTTAGCATAGCTGAACTCTCCCACATGTTGTCTCAATGGCAGCCTTGAGCCTGACAGATAGCTGCCTGCGCTAGCACACAGCGCAGCGCCGGGGTCAGGGGTCACATATTTCTCAGACTGTCCTCATCGCTCATTGATAAACAGTGTGTGTAGTGTGTGTATGTATGTGTGTCTCCGTGTGTGTGTGTGTGTGTGTGCGTGTGTGTGACAGAGTGTGTCATGACAGGGTTTTGTGTGTACTTGTGTGTGTTTGTCAGGGTTTGTGTGTGTGTGTGTCAGGGTTTTTGTGTGTGTGTGTATGTGTCAGGGTTTTGTATGTGTGTGTGTCAGGATTGTATGTGTGTGTGTGTCTGTGTGTGTGGGACAAGATTGTGTGTGTGTGTGAGAGCAGAGTTTATTTATGTGTGTATAGCTGCGTGTGTATTGGCATGTGTGGGTTCTTCCTACTGAAAGTAAAATATTTACTCCCTGTTTAGCACACACACACACACACACACACACACACGCACACACACACACACACACAATGAGTTATTCTGAAGAAGTGGTGCTTTTCGTGATGTATTAAATACGGTTCCTCGTCACAGTGGAACAACGAGCAGAGTGGCCATCTTGGATCTGATATGAGAGAGGCAGAGAGCAGACGGGAGCAGATGTCCGCTCTCTCCCAGCCTCACCTCTGTCCGTCCGTCCGTCCCTCCTTCCGTCCGTCCCTCCGTCCGTCCGTCCGTCCATCCATCCTTCCAGCCCTGAGGTCCTCAGCGGGCGTCCTGCCATTAGTACGGAGGAGATCCAACCGTCCGTCCACAGCCTTGGATCGATCAAGCTCATCTCCTCTCCGCGGTCATCAGGGATGTTTGGAACACAGCCCGGCGCCCGATACACCGAGGGGAGGAGTGGGAGAGCAGGGAGAGGGGAGGGGAGAGAGATTTAGAATCAAGCAGATCGATTAAACAACTGCTGAATTCGGAACTTTATTTTACGTTGTCCTCACCTCATGAGGTGGGTTGAAGGCTTCAATTAAAGTCGTTCTCACTTGTCTTTTATTGAACCACGTTTTAATCGGGATGAGGCTTCTTGAGACGAGACATGTATTTTCCAAGAGCTTGGCAGTAGAAAAGTGTCTCAGGGAATGAACTTTGTCATTTGATCCTCAAAGGTTTGACCTGCGACAGCATGAGGAAACCTCAGTGACGGGCTCCGAGGGGTTGGTGGTCCGAGTTTCGTAGCGACACCGGAATGTAAACAAAGTCTGTCTCCGTCTGTTACCCGGTCGGACCGGTTCCCCCACGGAGCCGACCAATTGGAATGCAGACACGAACCTCGCAACCAAGGCTCAGAGGATTAAACAACGTAGTCACCGTCAGGGTCATGTGACACTGGCCACGCCGCGACGCTGAGCTAGCCGCAGTGTTTAGGGAACTGTAGAAGAGGAAGAGGTGTGGAGAGGAAGTGTTTGACTGGGATTCGTACGACCGGTGCTGCCGTGTGACTGGTCGCGGACGTGCCTGGTATCGCTGGTCTCTCGGCCTGCACTTGATAGATAACCTCACAGAGTGATACCTGACGAATGCAGTGTGTGTTTTGCTAGGGGGTTGTAACTTGACTGATGGTAACCACAGTAACACTGAAAAGAGTTAAATGGAACAGCATTCCAACCGAGGGCCGTTTGGAGACGTCTGGCGTTCAGAGGATGTTGGTTCTGTAGCGTCTCGTGATTCTCAAGTCAAACCAGACAGCAGGGCGGGAAAGGATGTTAATTTGGTTTGGATGTCGAATATAGTAAAGAAATAATGATAAATAAAACTTGTATATATTTTTGGCCAACATTATAGAATAGGTCAGGAATATGACATTATTTAAACAATCAACAAGACAAAGACATATTTTTCTCTGTTCATGGTGTCCGTGGCGGTCATAGAACAGCTTCTCTGGTCATGGTATCTAGCGGTCATAGAACAGCTTCTCTGGTCCTACAGTCCAACTGTATTATTTAAGCCCATATTTGCCTCTTAATATTCTCTGTTTGTTTAAATGATTGCCTCTCCTTTCATAGCCACCCCTTATCTGTGGGGCGCTGTAAACGGCTCGGTGCCGCTGTCGAGGTTTATGGCAGGTAGATTAGTGAGCGTGCTACCATGTTTGCTCTCCATCTAAAGCCCGGCGCTCTCAGCAGCGATGAGGAGACAGCTGTTCCACGGCTGGGACCGCCTGGGGTCATGTTGGTCAGCCTGAACAAGCCCTTTCAAAATCCACCCTAGAGTGGCATCATTGGGAGATGTAGGGTGGATAGATCAGGTGACTGATCAAACTGGTTGGCTGACCTGTACATCACACATCTGGTTGGACACTCCGACTTGTTTTACACAGCGCTGGTAGACTTCTCCCAAAACGTTAATTTAACTCATTGATGTGATAGGGCCCTAGTACACTGTGTGTTTCTCCCAATGTATAATGCTGTTGGTATTATATAATACTATTAGTATTATATAATACTGTTAGTATTATATAATATTATTAGTATGCATTCACTCCTAAGTTACTCAGCAGACACATGGTGGATTCAGAGACCTTGTGTCCATCAGGATCATTTAGTTCCAGGGTGCTGACACCGCAGACATTGAGGAATCGAACGCAGTACCTTTGAACTGGGAATCGAACCCGTCCCATTATGTATATCAGGGGCTTAAAGCCGCTTTACCCTGTGAGGTTCCTTTAAGTTAAAACGTTCTTCCATTTATGTTCTGGTTACCTTTGTGTGCCGGTTCCAATCCCTGGGCGTTGGCTCACTACTTCCGCCAGGGCCCTTGAGCAGCATCCCGCCCATAGACCTGGGCTTGGTGGGGCTGGGCTTCTGTTCTGGGGCAGATATTAGGATTAGATTAGAAACAGATGACACATTTCAACACGGGTTGACCAGCTTTATTCAAACTACCTAACCTCAGCTCGTCTATAACCAGCGTGGCTGCGTGGAGGAGCTGTAAACCTTTGATGTTTGTGATGCTGTCTTACGACACTGTTTCACATGTGGCCCCAGGAGATCTGATCACGACTACAGGTGACGGCCCAGGCCTATTAGACTTAATTAAATTCCCTGGAGCCCCTGGGGGACCAGGCTGGCAGGCTGGGGCATGCCCCAGAACTGAGCTCCATTCTGGGGTCCCTGCTGGGGATCGCTCCCTGTGTTGTGGAACTTTCTCCGCCGCTCTCTGTCCGGTTCCCAGATGAGTCTGTCGCTCTGGAGAGGCGAACAGTTCAGCTGATTGAAATGTTCAACGATGAAACTAAACCAAACCTGTTTTGTACAGGTTGTATTTCTGATATCTTTTTATGATTTTATTAATTTCCTGGATCGAGCTAAACGGTAAATATAGTTTACTTTTTTAAATAATAAATAATCGATAAACATCACGTCTCTTACTCGTTTCCAATATCACATTCAAAGATCAAATTAAATCCATAATAATAACGACAATAAACACGTTAAGCCGACGGTATCAGTTCCTTGATTCAGTTGGCCGCTGAGCTGAATTCATCGGCGTCAAATCAGACAGAGCAAATTAGACTCATCGCCGTCAACTCCCTAACGGAGCTGAGGACTCAGGCCTGTAGATACACCGTCACCTCAGGGGTCGGAGATGATGGTAGACTTCCAGACCCTCTCTCTGTCTCTGTCTCTGTCTCTCTATCTCTATCTCTATGTCTCTCTCTGTCTCTTTCTCTTTCTCTCTCTCTCTCTCGCTCTCTCTCTCTATTTCACTCTCTCTCAGTCAGTTGTGACAGGACGAATCAGTCCCTCAGCGCTGTGTCTGGGAGTGGGGGGGGGGGGGATGTTAGCGTTAGTGTAGCTACTTACAAAACAAACCTCTGTCCTCACATTTGCTGACTGGGAAGAAGACAGCTAACTTTTTTCTCCACTCAGTGAAAGAATCACTTAATTTTTTTATTACCATCTGACTCTAGGAGGCCTACAGGTGGACTGCGGACGTTGGGGATTGAACCCACAACCTTTCAGCTGGTAGTCAGCACCCTGAACACATTGTTAATTGAGTTCCACAAAACTCAAATCAAGGAGTTTCCTTGTTTCACTGTCACACCTGCCCTAACCTGAGCTCCTCCATAGCATAATAAGCATTCGGTTCCCCTAGCTGGATTACCCACAATGCCGAGCTGGATGTGTCAGCCCTTCCTGTGCTGGACGTGGCGGCACTTCCTGTTCAAACAGGAAGTGTGTGACTCAGGCTCCTTCTCACAGCCGGGCCCCAAGAGCCCATTTGCCCTGTAGGTCCGTGACTCAGGTCCCAAAGTGTGGTGGACATAGCGACCGACGCTAGGAGAATAGCTCCCAGCTGTTGACATTACAACAATGCGTCAGCTATTTTTATAGCCACAACGTTTCCTCAGAGGTCAGCAGGCTCCGAAACTCATTCACCACAGAACCCGCCCCCCAGCATTCCCCAGATAAGTGAAACACTGAGAAACTTTTAAACTCTGAACCATCTGACGAGAAGCCATGTCGCCTAGGAACGAGGGGCGAGTGTTATGGTTAAGGTGTTCCACTCCCAGATGAAAGGTTCTTGGTTCCATCCCCAGTGTCCGCATTCTACCTGTAGTCATCCTAGAGAAAAATGCCCTCTAACCCCTACCTGCTCTTTAGTGACCTGACTCTGTACTGTCTAACCCCTACCTGCTCCTTAATGACCTGTCTCTGTACTGTCTAACCCCTACCTGCTCCTTAATGACCTGTCTCTGTACTGTCTAACCCCTACCTGCTCCTTAATGACCTGTCTCTGTACTGTCTAACCCCTACCTGCTCCTTTATGACCTGTCTCTGTACTGTCTACCCCCTACCTGCTCCTTATTGACCTGTCTCTGTACTGTCTAACCCCTAGCTGCTCCTTAATGACCCGTCTCTGTACTGTCTAACCCCTACCTGCTCCTTAATGACCTGTCTCTGTACTGTTTAACCCCTACGTGCTCCTTAATGACCTGTCTCTGTACTGTCCAACCCCTACCTGCTCCTCACTGATTTGGATTCACTGTAAGCTGCATGACAGAGTAGTAAGATGGCGTTCGTTGTTGTTGTAAAATGGTGGCTCCTGAATGCCATCTGAACCCAGGAGGGCCGAGACCACCGTCTGTATCCATGGTTGTTTGGCTGCCCTTTACTCTGCTGTATCAACAAGCCACTGGGGGGGGGGGGGGGGGGGGGGGGGGGGGGGGGGGGGGGGGTGGTGCAACATCCCATAATAGTCGTCTGGTGAGCCGCTAGCCCTCATCGCGCTGAGAGCAACGCCGCCGCCCTGAGCGAGCTGGACGCGAGCCAACTC
The DNA here is from genome assembly GCF_949987615.1 of Pollachius pollachius. Classification (NCBI taxonomy): domain Eukaryota; kingdom Metazoa; phylum Chordata; class Actinopteri; order Gadiformes; family Gadidae; genus Pollachius; species Pollachius pollachius. The sequence continues at coordinate 9,678,163 of NC_136947.1, read as the reverse complement.
ACGGCGACGGCGATCGATAGCGCTTCCACCAGTAAGCGCTGTGTCAATTTGTGAATTGATCAGCTAAATATCAATGTGTCTGTGTGTCTGTGTGTGAGAGAGAGAGACAGGTAGATAGATAGATGGAGAGAAGGGTTGATGTACGGGGACAGATAGACTTATGGAGAGACAGGTAGACATACGGAGAGACAGGTAGATGGGGAGATGGAGAGACAGGTAGACTTATGGAGAGAAAGGTAGACCCAGACTTATGGAGAGACAGGTCGACTTAGGGAGAGACAGGTAGATGGAGAGATGGAGAGACAGGTAGATGTAGAGAGAGACAGGTAGATGAAGGGAGAGACAGGTAGATGGAGAGATGGCGAGACTGGTAGACGTAGGGAGTGACAGGTAGACATAGGGAGAGACAGGTAGCCGTACGGAGAGACAGGTAGAGCCAGAGTTTGAACCCCCTGCCCCGGCCTCTGTGATATAAGACTCTTGTGCGTCCGGCTGATTTAACGCGACCGTGTTTTACGCTCTGAAGCGACGAGCACGGAGGAAACTGGAGCAGAAAATCTGCCCGCCTCTCCGTGCACTCAATCAGACCGGACAGGGGAGCAAGGCATGCTGGGAGGGGGCATCGGGGTCACTGGGAGCGACGGAAATGTTCAGGTGAACAGAGTTCAGGTCAGACGAGCGCAGCAGCGATGGATCATCAAACACGTCCTGACAGCACGGAGAGCAGTCCTCAAAACGTTCTCCAGGGTTCTACGCGGCTCCCAAACGTCCCTGTGTCTCTCTAATGTCCTCATATCCCAGACACATGTTCACATGTTCAACTCTTTGATGTCCCCGTAGTGGGGGATAACCGCTAGCTAACAGCTAGCTAGGCCACGATTGGTTTCAGGACGGACCTGAATTCAGTGTATGACACACCTCTGATTAAGGTGTCAGCTGAATGAATTCATAGAATAGTAAGATGCCCCAAACATGTCCCAAATGGGGTTAGTAAACGTCCCCACAAGCTGGCGAAAGGTACCCTGAGAGCTAGTCCAGTGGTTTCATATTTGACCCTCCCTAGACCCTCACTACACACACTAGATGAAGATTTTTCGACGACCATGACCATGAGAAGGAGGGGTTGGGGTTTGTTGGCAGACCTCAAGTCCATATGTCTCTCTCTCTGTCTGTCCCTTTCTCTCTCCCTGTCTTACTCCGTCTCTCTCTCATACCTCTCTGTCTGTTTGTCAATCACTCTCTGTCTGTGTGGAGGTTTTCTTCCAGAAGCAAAACACTGTTAGACCCATGGACATATTAAAGAATGGAGAGCGGACTGAAAAATGGCCGCCCATTCATTCCTATGAAAACTGCTCAATGGCGCAGAGGAACATCAAGGAGAGATTTATTCCGCATCATGGGTGCCTAGCCACTCCCTCGTGCATGACGTGCCGGATGCAGAAATATTCTCGTTAACTAGCATTGTTAGCATTGTAGCATCATCAGTGAGAGGTCTGAGCGAGCACAGTCGCATTGTTTACCGAAAATGGAAGTATAAGTTAATAACCCCCCCCGATGAATCTTTATATGTGATCTTTAAATTACACTCCTCCTGCCATCTGGACAACAATTAGTATTTAACAATTATTATGCTGGGCCGAAACAACATTTGTTTCACTACGACCCCTTTCAGCTGCCCACTCCTCCTTCTCCTGCAAAAAATACATAAATAAAATAAAACCCTTGAGGAGGCGTTTTGAAAAGAGAAAACTAACATTTTATTAGTACATGGTATAAAGATAATTATGAGCCTTTGATTGATATCCAGAATGTTTTTGTGGAGACACATTCCTGTTCCCCCCTTGTATTGGAGTGAACGGAGATATCTACTTCTGGGACTCCATGAATCGAGGGACCCGTCCACAGCCCGCTAAAACATGTGCAATACCAGGCTTGGCCGCTGAGCACTGGTGGATTCCAGAAGTATGCACTGCTCCTGGGGGCCTGGTTAGACCGGACTGCAGCTGCCTGTCTCGCCCCTTGACGACATCACTTCTTCTCACTTCCTGCCTGACCCCCTGGGTTCAAACTCTTCCACGACAACAGACTGAGTCTCACGTTAGAGTAGGATTTCTGTGATTCCCTTCCTGATTCCCACTGGGCATTCTCAACAAAACATATATTAAGTGTGTTCGTGAGTATGTTTGCTAACCACTTTTGCACAATTGTGACCGGACAGCTATAGGATGGTAAATGGACTACATTTATACAGCACTTTTCTAACCAGTGGCCACTCAAAGTGCTTTACAATATCGCTGCACATTCACCAATTCAATCACAAATTCACACACAGACGGCAGTGTCAACCGCACAGGGCGACAACCAGCTCGTCAGGAGCAGTCAGGGTAAGGTGTCTTGCTCAGGGACACCTCGACACCCGAGGAGAAGCCGGGGAGGGATCGAACTAGCAACCTTCCGGTTACCAGCCAACCAGCTCTACTGAGCCACATGCCGCCAGGCTCCTGTTAGACTGGGACATGCCTCTATTGACGGATTGTTTCTTTTAAATATTTTTTGTTCAGGCCGTGTTGTTGCAACGCAACACATACGTAGAGAGGAGGAGGAGGAGGAGGAGGGCTCTCTCAAGATGGCC